>NW_027181689.1:6954500-8205500 GCF_028537555.1 Battus philenor | reverse complement strand
TATCCGTCCTCTGGAAACTTAGTATATTATTATTATGTATTATAACTCTGAATTCCAACCAGTGACCTATGATCACAGGTTTCAATCTTCTACCGCCGAGGTACCACTATACAATTTAACATAAATTTGAAAAATATAAAGTCAAAGAATGGATTAAGTATTAAATTAAATATATGCAGGAATTATGATTGAATATTAAATGAAATAGTGCCGAGTAAACTTTTTTAATTCGACAAATCATGACCACGTCTCCCATAATTGCGCTGGATAGCTAAAATTTCAATTAGTTTGCGAATACGTTACTTGAGAGTTTCACGGAGTTTCCGCCGATTTAATTGTAATGATTGCAAACGTTGAATATTATTACCTGATTTCGAAATTTTGGAATTTCTTTTTTTTTAATATGTACAGGCAAGTCATAGACACTTTTAAGTTACGTTTAAGCGAATAAAGCTAATTTAATTTTATATGTTATAAATATTTTTTAATACATGTTGCATCAATATCAGATGTGTTATCTGCACATATATTTTATTAGACCTAGAGACCAATTCCTCGTCGTCTAATCACAGTACGTGGTTTCTCTTCGCCCTCTTAACCATATTGGCATCGTTAAGCAATCGAAAATCCGAGCTGATTGTGGTAATGACATCAATGTATTGCTTCTTAGTTTCCTACTAGAATACTTTCGGTCATTTGCTATATGTTACTTACTTATTCTCTGTTGATATAGTTGCTGTTAACCAGAGGGCTTTTACAGCTTCATCGGAACTAAGTTCACGGAGCACAAGGGTCCGTGACAAACAAAACTGGGCGAGCGCGTATCAGTTGTATGAAGTCGTTCGCACGTAGTAAAGCGCTGTCCCTGAGTAGAGCTGTGTAGTGTTTATGTTGTGTGTTGGCTTTGGACGGCAGCGTGGACCACAGGCGATCCAAGGAAGGATCTAGATCCGACCTCGGTACACGCTGTTTGCAGTTAGGAAGCGGGCGGCCACTCCCTAAAAACGGGTGTTGTGGTGTGGTGAGTAGGGTTTGGTTCTGTTGTGTAGAACCCAGTGTCCTGTGCGGGGTTTCGCAAGTGAAGTAGTCGCTGGTTCTGTGTCATTAGCACTTGCAGTGTAGTGTGCAGCTGGTGTGGTGTGGTGCGTATGCTATATCTTGCCTATCACAAAGCTCTTTGTTTTCACAGAGCATTTCATATTATATACAAGCTGATATGTTTTATATGTATAAGAATTAAATAGATAACCAATAACTATTTATAAAAGGAAAATAATTGTGTCATTAAATTTATTTTTATTAATAATAAATTACAACACACAGACCCGCTTTATACGTGACAAAGCGTCATTCAGTCGTGCAGTTCACAAAGAGAAACTTCTGCGATGCTGTCATTCTTAGCGACGTACAGATCTTTGTCCGCTTTATTTCATAACATAACTGTGGCAACGTTATACTTTTCAAACAACATTAAAACAAATACTTCACGAGTTTAAAACAAATAACAAATCGAATAGTTCATTTAAAATGTCGCCTATCTAAATTACAGACGTAAACAAAACAGATAGCCGTTGGGGTCTTAAATTTTGGAATGGAGACCGCAGACCAATAAGCACAGTGAACAGAGAACCTTAGAATACGCTGGATGCAGATTGCTTCCAACCGATCTTATAGGAAATCTATGGGAGAGGTCTGAGAGGTCTATGCCCAACAGTGGACATCTCACGGCTTAGGTTATGATGATGATACACTTTAGATATTTATTACCGTTGCTCTTTTTAATTCTACAGCGACGTGATGTACACGATACATGTGCGACATCAACTAATTTTTTGGAGTATTACATCGGAGCAAGCGCAACGTAGGAGGTCAACGCACAAGATAGAAACAAGACCTCCGACAGGTGCTACTGGAAATATCTTCAGTAGTGGACAACTTGCCACTGAAATAATGACGACATCATTAATTATTACATTTGATTACAAATTAAACTGATGTTGAATTAATTTTAGTAATTAATTACTCTTTCCAGAATTTCTATTAAAAACTCTGACTACTCTTAAATCTCAATCTTTATAACCTGTTTATTGTTTTAAACCAGTTAAAGTATATAAAAAAGTATTTAATAGATCAAACTATTTAATTACAAAATTTGAAAATTATTTTATAAAAATTAATGTTATCCAACTACAAAACTTCGTGTTCCTGAAACTTATTATGTCGCAGAGTAAAAGTTTTTGTGACGGCTCGCGTGGTAGACACTGATGACTTTCCGTAACAAATGTTTCTTTTAAATACGCCAGAGCTGTCAGTTTATCGGTGCAAACTTTAAGATAACATTACAAATAATAAATCATTAATTAAGTTAAGGCTCTCTGGTGAACAAGTATTACCTTTCCTGGTTGTTATTTGCATTGGATTTGATGATTTTGTTGCCGTTAGCCGGTAGGCTTTGGTATCTGTGACCTGTTCTACTTACCCTTTCTATTTATAGGCAAAATAGTTTTGTTTATTAGCAACTAAAAGGTTGTCCAAGATGTAATTGATAATTTTAACAAATTTAAACGCTGTTTTAATCGTATTGGTTATGCCCCGCCTGTTTCGTGGCCCGCACCGCCTTTTATTAGTATAAAATCATAGAATTCACGCTTGATAATTTTTAACATGTCAAAAAGGCTGCCCAAATCTAATACCAATAAGAGCTTTATTTATAAAGTATTTCTGGTTCGTCCTTGCTGGTGTGATTTTGTAAAATCTTAACTCGACAAAAAAATTATTCCTAAAAAATTTCAAGTAAAAAAAGACAGGACTTATTGTTCCAGAGATATTTTAATGAGTCGATTATATATTAAATGAAACGGAAAGTAATGTCGTTTCTGCTCATGTCGATATTTGATTGTCATTTGGTAGCTCAGTTACTTGGAAGACGTTGCATACTAGATGGCAAAAGATTGTTGACAACGAAGGTGAATATATTGTTGATGAGAAATAAAAACGTGTAAAAAATGTAGTCGTGTGAATTTAACTAATGAAAGCGACATTACCTTCCGGTCCCTTTAATACTAGAAAAAACTTTAACAATGGTGGATGTTTAGTTCATTTCCAGTCAATTAACATATGGTACACCCTACCCAATAATTGATGCTTTCGGAAATATTAAATCACCTATTGCTAATATAGTAAGGCGAAGTTTCCAAAATTCGGAGTACTGCATATAATTCGGAGACATTGTACTGCCAGAAGTTATTGGACATAATATGAATAACATATTTAAGAGTTGTAACTTACACAGCATGATTGCAAAAAGGTGAAAAGGCTTTAAAGATTTTTGCTGGTAATAGAGTAAGTACATTTACGAATTTAAAGCTGTGATATCTTTAGCAATCATATTGTATAGACCAGAGTTCCCCAAACTTTTTTGTGTCGTGGACCCCTTGCCATGTTCTTCCGTGTTGGGTAGACCCCCTACTTACCTGATATTGATTTCCTGTAAATTTCCAAGTGTAGTGAAGTTAAGAAACTTAAAGTAAAAACACATGTTATGTTATGAAAATTTATTGCGACCACAAAGCGAATACCAACATCCTACAACTTTCACAATTTTATAAACATATTATATATAATAATTTTTTTACTTCATAGGTACTTTTATAAATAATGTAAATGTTTTGATATTATAAGATAGTATGTAAGTAAATAGGTACTATCATTGTATGTGTTGAGATCCACTATCGTGGACCCCCATTTTCATTTCATGGACTCCAAAATTTTTTTTCGCTGACGTAGACCCCTTGCAGGTTCTCATAGACCCCTAAAGGGTCGATATAGACCACTTTGGGAATCACAGGTATAGATATAGATAATTGTCCCAAGCTTGTTCAAATTAGAGAAATAACGAAATTTAATAGGGAAACGCTATTGCATTTGAAAAACGCGCTGTATAAAAAAAGTCGTAATAAAACCGTCTATTCCATTCCGCTGATACTGTGTTTTGAATAGATTCGATCCGAATGAACAGATAGCACCCGTTTCGTTATTAAGGATTTCTGTTTGATCATTGAAATGGAAACAGTACTGCTATCGTCACGGGGATTTGAATTCCTCTGCATTTACTTCAGTTGTATTAGTTTCCTGCACTGCTTACAACTGTTAGTAATGTTGCGTGTGAACGTCTATGTGCCACCTGTCTGTACGTTATCGCTTAGGGCTGATTACGATCTCTTATAAAAAAATGTCCTTCTTATGAATCATTTGTGATATTTACTCAATTATTGTACGACGTTACCTGCAGAGCTTCTATTAATGAGACTAGTGCTATTCCAATAAACTTTCAATTTTAAACTACACATATAATGTACTTATTGGTTTATTTATTAACGTACTACAGATACCACTATTAATAATGACGATAAACAAAGTATTCTCAAATGATAAGTCGTCAACCCGTAAAAATATTTTTCTCTCTATATATGTTTAATTTCTGTTAGATGTTGATGCTATAAGATCAGTCGGTCACAGAGCTTAAGTTAGCTAAAAAATAATTTTCTCCTACTACTAGTTTTGCCTATGCGCCACTTAGATGTTAAGTGGCAAGTCTGTGTGTTATTTCTTTCTTCTTGGTGGTATTGGAGCAGTGTTCGATAGCTATTGCCGTCGTTTTAGCTGCTTCTTTAGCTCTCGGTGTTAAAGTTATGTTTTTTTCATAGATTTCTTCTTTCTGACGGCCCTTTTACATCAGCATGTGCACTTCATGTAGTGTATTCATGTTAGTGGCCTCCCTGTTATTAAGACGTGGCAATGTCTCTTCCCCAAAATCCCACGCATTACTGTACCAACTTGTATTCTCTACAAACAAACATACATCCACGCTTAGAAGTAATAATATTGATAATAATTTTTTTATTTAGTAACAATAGGTCAGCTGTATAATATTCACATATATATCAAAGATTTAATTCTCAAATATTTGGATTAATTTAAAATTTATCACAAAATGAAACTATTGTGTGTTTAACCGTGTAGTTCGAAATTTAAAATTAAAATATATTCACTGTTTTTATTTATCGACTTTTAAAACGATAAGGTCGTTAAGGACGGTGTAACGTTAAAAAAAAACTTCAAATCGTTGCCATAGAGCGACACATTGAACATAATCCTAATATTATATTAATTCCCTGTGTTCATAAACCATAGTTAAAATGATTTCGTAAATTATAAGAAGTCGTAAAAAATGTGTGCCAGATGTTCCGCACACAAGTTACACAACCTGCATCCCAACAAAGCTTGATGGGTTTATACAGGGTGGATGAATACGTGCATGGGTACCCTCGAATGGATGCCATCTGTCCGAATCTCGCGCTCCGATACACACTGTAGTTTACTTGCGGAAACGCTTGCTTTTGTTGCGTCTTAGCTCATTCCTTTAGAATTTTTTTGTATGATATTTATTAGATCCTCTAATACGATCGAAGGTGTCCATGGAATTTTTCTAAATCGAACCTCTAAATATACATATATATGTATATATTGTATATATTGTATTCTTATGCAAAATAAACTAATTATGTTTGCAATTATCGTCATCTCTGCCGAAGGATGTCCACATAGACCTTGAAAAGCACGTCACGATTTAGCCAAGGACTGTCCACGTTGTGTATCACTACGCACTCCTACACATCTCTCACTACGCTTGTTGGTTTTTTCCTGTAACCATCTCTTCTGCATGTTAAGTTCATCTTCACATTGCCAATGTTATGCCGCTGAGCTAGGTCGGTCACTTTCGTTCGTCTACCGATCTGTTCATTTTTGATTCGAACTCGCTATGTCACTCTCATTAAAACGTATAAAATGCTATCTGTAAAATTTAACACAGATTATTATATTACGGAAACTGCGATCGTCTACTCCAGATATTTAATAAGCATAATTATTTGATGTAAAAATTCCTTAAAAAAATAAATACAGTAATGATTTCATTATACTGCTTTACGGAAGAAATAAAGGATGCGATTGTCTCCACAAAACCGCATCCATTACATTCATGCATCATAAACCTGCCACCAATTACTAAGACAACGACGCAGTGTACATAGATCTGTGGCGAAGCGACACATTACGGGTACTCGACGTTTATTAGCGCGGCGAAAATCTTCGCTGCTTACAAAATTATTTTCTTTATTTTTTCTCTCACTTCACCTTCCTACGTACATCATCAGTACCAGTACATTGTCAATATACATAAAAACACATCGAGTCGTTACAAAAAGTTGTTTATCATACAACAATATAAGAAAAAAATTAGAAATGTTAAAGAGAAATAAATGTTATAAATTACATAAATAAATGTCATAAAGTTCCTTGAGTACTTATTACTATTTCAACCGTACAATGTCCACTGTTGGGCACCGGCCTCCACCACAGATTTCTATAAGGATCAGTAGGAAGCGGCCTGGATCCAGTTTCTTCCTTTACACGCTCCTGTGTCTTACGTGCGGACGTCGTACGTTATTGAAGCCGCTTCCATAATTTTTAACCATAGTTACTCTTACCGAGACCCTTAAAGGTTCCGAGGTTCCAAGGTTCTGGATTAGACCGGCATTCTTCATTCATCTCCAGCCAAACAGCTGAAATTATGAGATTACCGAAATCTTCGAAGACACTTTGATGTGCGTAAAAACTCACAAATTTTTTGATTGCAATAATACCGGGTGAAAACGGCCTGCATTATGTGTTTTCTTTAACGTGGTCGTCAGTCCAACTTCTAGGTTGACGTCTTACGCTAAGCTTGCCAGTCCATAGAGTAGATATATTGTTTTACAGTAGTAAGATATTTATTTATATTAAATGACTTCGAACAATGAAATTTTCTTGTTCGCGGTGGCATTTCGTATAGCAGGTCTTAACAGTGCGATCTGGATCGCGTGTGTTTAATCGGTAGGCCGCCGTCCCGCAAATTGCGAACGCATTTCCCCGCTAGTGCGGGGCGACCACAATTCAAATTGCGGCCGGACCGCATGGGACTTCGACTGTTCTGTTATTAGCTGCATGCGGTCGTGTGTTATGAGGCGTTTAGTAATTATTGCCTTTTTATTTGGTTCTAGATTTAAACACGCTTAGACGCGACGCGGCGCGTTACGGAATATTTACATGAAACGGTCCAACATAATAATGAACACGCTATTAGAGATGAAATAGTGTTGTTAATTTATACACTAAGATATATGATAAACATTTGTAGCATAACTATACTTTATGAAATACAGGTTAGTTGGTTACAGGTGTAAAAGTTTTGAAAGGACGAACACATATCTCGTCACAAAAAGTTTTAAATCTTTTAAATATTTCTATCAGCCTATTATCCATAACAGATAAAATATTATAACGCAATACGACTAAAGACATTTGTAATAAATTTGAAAACCACTAGGTAACCAGATAGAAGTTGTCTTGTTATGAGTGATCAATTTGTAACTTACTCGTGGGTCACTCCGCCGTGCAATTTACTTATCAACATTGCAAATGCGAAAAACTGAAAATGTGAACTAAAATAAAAATCTTAAATCATCTCTAAAATAAAAATAAAATCCAAATCTGTATACTAAGAAATAAATTTCATTAATAAATTAACAGTATCTACGGAAACGCAAAGTTTTGAATTAAAAAGGATTAATTTTGTTAATAATGCCACATTTGCTAAAAAAATAAGCATTTTCAACACTAACAAATTAAACGAGAGAAAATAATTGTTAATTTAAAAATCAGGTTTGTGTACCAAAACAAAGTAATTTCGTTCATAAATTTGTTGTATGTACGGAAACACTTACTTTGAAATAAAATTTACTATAATAATAAAAAGTATTAAAACCAAATTAACTGACTAGTACATAATGCTATGTGACTGTAGAAAATAGAATATTTTAAAAAAGTAGATTCGTGTACCAACAATTAAAAAAAGTTTAGAAACTGGCAGTTTATAATTTGGCAATGTTTGAAAATCTAAAAAAAAGAAGTGATTACTCGAATTTTGTTAACTAAAGCGTGACTGAATGAAATCGAGTAAATATTTTCTAAACCGCCTTAGCGTCACGTTGAACCGTTATTCCCCCATTCGCCTTAAATAATAACACGCCACATTTACTCCCGACCAGAACAAACCCGCGCCTCATACAAGACCTAGTGAACTGTCTTCAAGGTGGAGAAAAAAACAATACGTAACGAATGGAGATGTGTCGCAACAAGGTTTTTATATTAAAGCCAGTTGTTCTCAACCTTCGGCTCAAACAAATTTACCTATAGTGTAAAATTAAAGTTACAATTCAGGGTAAAGAATGTTGAATTTTTTTAGTACAACGCTGAACTGCGCCAATGTTTTTAACTAACATCACGTGAACATATTTATAAAAAGTTAAGTTGAATATTTTGTTGTATTTATCTAATGTTTATTATATTATCCATTTACGATTTTTTACAACCTCCCCTTGTGTATGTCAAAGAACGCTAGCAGAGTGTCTAATTTAATAAAAACTAAATTTAGATTAAACTAAACTCTCCTATAATAGCATCTTTTCGTTTAACGCTAAGATAGTTCCGAATTTAAAAAATCTCACAATAAATTCAAGTTTTATTATTATTTAAATAATCTTTAACATTAACAGGATATTTTGCAAGTTTTTTTTATAAAAATATTTTTACATTTATTACAAAGTAGTTCAAGGACACACAATTATCATGGAGCCAATAATTTTAAGAAGATATCTATTAGTATTTGCGGACCAAAGATTGTGAACCACTGGATTTAAGCCTCGGATTAGCCGGCCCCGAATTCAGCGGGACGATGTTTTTTGTATCGATGTCAATGCTGTTGGCTCGCCTTTATTGCTTATAAAAGTTAATAATTCCGCTGTATTCGTTTAACAATGAAGTTACGCCCGGCCGGTTCGATGACGGGCTCCCTGGCAATGTGTGACAATAGTTTCGACTTACGCCTGTTAACTTGCTCGAGTAGTCAATTTATTTATTTAAAAAACAGCTATCGCCTTATCTTGTTTGGATGAAACATCTCGAAAAAAAAAACAATACAATAAGACCTTCTTAATTGAAATATTTTCTAATAGACCAAGACGAATCGGATTCATATCAAAATATTTCGTGCCATAAACTCCTGGTGTAAAATACCCATCCCAGAGATAAAGTGATCAATCCGACATGCTAGTAACTTATAACAGTGCACAGTCTGCAGAGACAGATAATAAACAATAATATATTTTAATATGTGTTAATACGGATTTTAAAACCGGCTTTATTTTTCTATGAACTGTCCTTTTAATCAAAACAATATACTTATAATTTTACAATTACCCAGTATATCAGCCACATGCAACAAGTTGACCACGTGCTAGATATCTTTGTGTTAAAACCGAATATAAAAATATATTTCTTTATCGTCTATAGATCTTGTTAAAGTCGAGGTTATCCGGATAAAATTAGAAGCCAGAGGATTACATGGCCATTAAACTTATCTTCGCCCCGGTCGAAACCGGTTGGATAGTAAATGTTTTGTAACAGAAGAGTTATGGAGTTGTTAGCTCATGTTTTGTGGAAATATGGAACGTAAGATCTTTACAACGTAATTTTATTACGGCTTCTGACCGCTTGATAACATTTTAGATAGTCTTATCAAGTTGCCGAAGAGAAAAACGTAGATTCTGCACGATGGTAAATCAAGTTTCATTTGTCACAAATGTATTAATTTGAGCCTTCCGAGTTTTGGTTATAGTATATGCTAGTTTATCCTTAATGTATTCCTACATGGTCAATGATTTTTAATAAAACCGGGTTAAATTCAGCGAATTCTGACGACTTTTACTTCGCTTGCCTTTAGCTTTGGTTTCAAGATGAAAATCAAACTATTCATTTTATGACAACGTAGTCGTATACCGGATTTAGGGAAATCAGGGTCCAAAAAATATAAAGAAAAATTCCGCAGTTATAGATCCTTTCTGAATGGAATTTAGTTCAATTAGTACCTAGGCTGCTGTGACAAGTTAGTTAAACATAAAAAAAATAATTTCTGTCGTCTGTCCTTTGTGAAATTTTGATTTCAACTATAGGGTGACGACATTGCTGATCTACATCCACTCCATCCTACGGCTGAAGAGATCAGATAACAATAAACAAAATTAATATTTGTAAATACACCTTTACCAAATAACTAAAATTTCCGATTACTTAATAGTGCATAGTGCAAGGAAAAACTCATTGAGCTTGTGATTGCATTACATTATCAATGCATCAAAATTAAATATTTTGTGTAACAAAGATGTAAAATTAAGAAAATACTATAATATTATTTGTCCGTTTCATACATTTGCTTGCATGACTTCGTTGTGAACCATTACAAATTAACACATAAGTTTCTTCATCAAAGATCTAATAAAGATATACAAGGTTAATTGCAACTGAAAAGAAACTTCTTAATTTGACATTTATAACTAAGAGATATTACGAAATGAACAGATAAAATTCGTAGTCGCAAGATAACCTTTTTAAAATATCGATAGCCAAAATTTCGTAATGCTGTTTTAATGAATCCGCGATTTTCTTTGTTTCAAACTGAGTTCTGTGAATTAAAGCCCTTTCGGTAAACTTTCACGATTTGGTATCCCAATTGTAATGATTTCATAATATTAATGCTTTACTAGAATGAAGCCAGGATACAGTAATGATTCCAAGAATTAATCGTATTCTACGGTCATTGCCTATAATAATCAAAAATTATTAATTCATACACATGTGTCATACTATTATAATACACTTACGAATGATACGTTTGAGGAACAATATAATCCTCTGATGATGGCGGTGACGTCTTATACAATAGACTCATATCTATTTCTAATAACATTAAAACGAGAATTACTAATAGAACCCACTGTTCTCTGGAAAAACAAATATACCTTAAGAGACGCAACTTAATGAACGAAATAACTTACAATAAAATAGTAGATTTATATGTGATGAAGAAACAAGAGGAATGACAACCAAAATTTAATTAAAACCTATTAAATGAGTTAGTTATGTAAATAGTAAACATAAGCTGATTTCTAGAACGGAAGACTATAGTCGCTGAAACTGAACAACAAGGAGGCATCCAAAAACCAGGTTTATGATTTGTCAGCTCCTGGTACCGTATTGGTCCTTCTCTTTACGACGTAATGGACCCGATACCCGCACAATCATTCCATGGAATGCTGAGAGATTATGTCTTGTCACTTTACCATGACTGCTTTCATAATAAGTCACTAACTAGTCTATTGTTAAAAAGAGATATGTCCTAGACAACGATGTTGCGCCAAAAATATTTAACATTACAAACCAATTTGTGCCTTCTCTATATGTATATTATGACTTATGTTCTTGCCTTCTTACAACAAAACAGTTTTGTATGGTGGCAGAAATGGACACTACAGTGTCGACACCAAAGATCTTTTGTAAGTAATAGTTGTACCATATATAAAATAAAGTTATCTTTAACTATATCAAAACCTACTGTTTTAGTCCCATTGAAAAGAACATACTCGTTCAAATGCATTTGTGTTAGACAAACGTTTAGTATTGTATGATATAGAGTTTAGCAATGGTGTTTCCGTTTAATTATTATTTAAAAAATTACATTTTATGGTCTTTAACTTTTGTAATTCATCATATAGGACTATAATTGGTTTTTACTAGTTATAGTGCCTCTAAAAAGATGGTTTTAAATAAAAAAAATGTTTCAAATATTGTCTTATATTTTTTTATTGCAAATTTAGCTAAAATTGAATTAAAAAAGTTACTTAACCAAGGATGTATTATCATAAACGGAATAAAGTTTTTTTTGTAAATCTACAATCGTCATCGATTATCTCTTTTTCTTACAGAACAAGATTATTAACAGTACATAGGGTCAAGATTAATAAATATTATTTAAAGCGATACTTTTGATGATTTTAGTTTTTATTTCACCGCCTACTAAGTTAACTAACGGCATAATTAAGATAACGGAATGTCGCAGGATACGAGCAACGCAAGATAGGTCATAGTAGCGAACTTTGGCGAAGGCCTACGCCTTGCATATGCCTACATATGGAGCTCGCATGTCGACTTGTTTTGCAGGATAATTAAGTAGATCCTAATAAAGGAACTATAAAAGTCTTTTAATTAACAAATTCTCAGGCAAAATTATTTGATGTACACATTTTGGTGTAAACCAAAACTCATAGTTTGATTTTTGGTTATAAACATAAATCGAAGAGTACCTAGGTGTTAGCATGCAAATGTTTTACACGCAAATCCAAACATCGTCACGTATCCACCCTAACTTGATCGCCCCGACCGGGGTCGGTGTGTTGACACACAGCCGCAAACGCACCCCGGCAACCTACCCCGGGGTCGCATTCGTACTCTTCATAAAAATTTCCGTGTTGCTACCTATAAAATACATATTTTCAACTTTTAATATACTATATTTTACATGTTATAGTTTATTTGAATTTATCCTTGGTTTATATATAAATATATATATAATATGCTGCAAGAACGCGTTCTAGATCTCTCTTTTTTATCAACGGCTAGGACAAATATCGGTAAACGTGCACCCTTATACAGAATGTGTGACCTCCACAATTCATATGTTAGTGATATTGATATATTCTCGTGCTCTCTCGTATCTTTTAAAAAACAATTTCGTTCGAAATTATTGAGTACATACAATGCAATTTAAACCATAATATATATATATATATAAACAGACATAATATAAATATATAAACCATAGTCTTTGATCCCTGTTTAGTAATGTTTTTATTTATTTTTTTTTTTCATTGTTTGACGATACATATAAATCTTTTTATGTTCTCAGTGAGATAGTTATAAGGTAACAACTGTAACTAATTTTATATTACTAAGTTGCTAAGTTTGTACTTTCTTACTGCCTTTTGTTATTGTCTATCTCCAATAAAGTAAATAAATATAATAAAGTTGTAATATAGTACTGGGACACATATCTACTATGAAGACATAATGCAAATCATCATCATCTATGATCAACGGCTAAATCAGAAGATGTTTACTGCTGGACCTCCTCCATGGATTTTCAATCATCAGGATTCGTTCACCACGGTAACCAAGTCATTTGTCCTTCTTGTAGGTAGACAGCTCACGCTGCTGATTGGTGGTCTCTACCAGCCTCAACTTTCAAAGCCTCAACGGCTATCTGTTCGGCGCACTATGTGGCCGATGTATATACCTTACTTAATTGCAGCCCTCCAATCCACTAGACCATGTCGGTGTCTTTCGTTTGCCCACGAATCTCCTCAATCCTGGTATTTGTATATAAAATGTAAACCGTATAAGTATAAATACTATATTTATTCATGTCATTATTATTAAGTCAAACCGGCCGCTACTGTACAGAAGAAGTGTTCAAGGGATTGCGATGAAACACCAACTGGTTAAAAACGACCCGTTACGCCATTAATGCAAATTACAGGGCGAATTTACATGCAGCTGTCAAAAATTACGCGCAAAGTGTGAAATTGCTTAACGAGCGCGCCGATTGCTCCGGGCTGTTAATGCGACACGCACCTGAATACTAAATCGCCTGGCCGTACGACGCGGCGCTTTAACATCTAGCTTCATGTTTTAAAGAAGAAAAAAATCATCTTAGGCTATTTTCAACAGATATGGATATCATTGACGAATAATGATATTTCTAATACAACTATCGAAATAGATTTATTGCTAACGAAATTTTCCCAATGTCAATAATAAGAAAATAATTATTTTTGGCCACCCCGATTACGCTAATTAATCATTGTTATTTCAGACATAAGACGACCACAGATGATTCTAAGCCTCTCTATGGATTTAGAAAAGGACCGGTGTGAACAGGCCCGCAACGAGGCTTCTTCCTTTGCTGCACATACCGCAATATCACTCCAGAATCTAATGACTTTAGCGGTTATCTGTTCCACGCGGTATTTGCACTGTCAACTGCCACTTTAACTGTCTAATTCGCTAGACTATGTAATCTTCGTTCATCGACGGATTTCCTCGTAACAAGAACTATTAAGTACAATTTAAATATAAAAGAGCTATGTCCAGGATAAAACATTTCTTTAAAGTATTCGCTTTTTAAACTCATAATCGGCGACGTTATTAATGAATAGATCTTTCTTCTTCGGTCCATACCCTTTATGAGCAATCATAATTTTATTATACAAACCAAATTTTTGTTAAAAAAAATATTTTATTATGCAACTAGACAAACACTAAAAGAACTCTAGGATTTATCCATTTCAAAATTCCCTCGTTTTGCTGTACAGGGTGGAATAGTGATAAAACGGGGCATTGTGTTGAGCATCCACAAAACTAAAAAAGATGAGCGAGGTAGTGGGATCGAAGAGTATTATATTACATTAGCTTATTAACGGGAGGCTGTCACTCAAAGGACTTTTCCTCTCCTGAAACTAAAATATTGTTTTAATAAATTCTTCTTCGTCTTTTCTGCCAATGGACGCCCACTACAAGGCATAAGCCTTATCGAAAATCGCCAGGAAGACCTGTTCTACGCTGTCTGCATCTTGCGACCTTCACTGTATCGTCGGTCTACCTAGAGTAGGATCTAACTACACAGCACCTACCGGCTCGTGGTGGCCACTCGAGAACCTTTCGACCACCTCGGCCATGGACAATGTGTCCGGCCCACTGCCACTTTAGACTAGCTACGTCCATGATCTTGGTTCTTCTCCAGACATATTAATAATATTATAATTTTTATTCATTTATTTATTTCTAGAACTAAAATTGTTAATGCGTCCCAAGTAAAACTTTAACGATGCTTTGAAAGCACGAAACACGTGCTAACTATAGCACTGGCAAACTCTCTTCCAGATAATTCCGCGAAACTTGCAGATATTGCAGCCAAAACTCAACGACGCGTCCATTGCTGCTTCTAATGGCAATTATAATTTACTAAATCACAAATATAAACGTAAATTGACATATTCATCATTCTTTTTCAAACGAAGGTCGTTCGCTGATAGACATCAGTCTCTTCCGATTGAATCGATTAGTAGTGGTTTTAATCCTGAGTCTTTAAATGACCATAACATGGTCTTTGTCCTCGTTACAGCTGTACGTCGAAGTTGTGCTTTCCAGTCGAAGGTATCAACTCTAGAACCACAAAGCTCCAACTGACATCTATCTTGTGCTCTGTCCACTGTCATTTCAAAAAGCTCGAAGGTTCTCGAATGGTGACTAAATGATCTCCCACTAAATGGACCGACGATGCGGGCAGCGCGAGACCGTTTGTCGTGGTGATCTTCGGAATTGGCATGTGCCTTGCAGTGGGTGTCAATTAGCTGAAAAAAAAGAAGATCCATAGGGCTACGTCGTTCACTTTCGATCTTCTATGGATTTCCTTCCTTCCTATTTCGATCTCGTAAAAAATTTCCGGGCATAGCCCTCTCCATTGCTCGTTGAGTGACTTTAAGCCTGCCAACAAAATAACATGTTACTCGTAAGTTAATTTTATTTCCAATAAAAATACAGAAATGTTTTACAAAACCTTGTATTACATTTTTCCCCCTAAATGTTAGACTAATAAAGGCGGTGCGTATATTTTTTTCATTTACAATTTTCGCCCGACGCTCCGCGAAGCAGGTGTGCCCGATTATTTAGTACCGGCCGTGAAAATTTGATAACAGCTCATTTAACTTACTTTTTCTTATTTTACATAAAATCTGTGACGTTTGCAGAAAAGTCCACCTGAAGACGCCCCTTGATTAAAGATACTGTACAAGGAATGCTTTGTATTACGACGGGTATATCGCAAGCCTTTGTATCAGGCCGAAGTGATCACTTAATCATTATTTATCAGTAAATATTATGTAAAAATAATATGTCTTAGTTAGTCATGATTTTTAAAAGGCGCACTTTTTATTTAAATTACTATATTAACAACGCATGCAAAGCGCTAGGACGCTTGGTTGCAGAAACCAGCTCGTTGACACAAGACATTGGCAATGCTAGAGCATTGGAAACTTACCTAATAAAAGAAAATAAAATCTGTAGGGTGTGTGGCACATAACAACCAAAAAAAGGTTTTTGTGAATGCTTAAATACATTAAGTACCATGTGAAAAATCACAATAAAACTTTGTTGTGAATGGCATTATGTTTTCGTTATTAGAAAATTTGGGCTTTTTATCCAATAAAACTCTTAATGGTTTCCTGAAAATCTACGAAATGGGCTAGAGACTTGGGATGACCTTCTCACGAACGCTAAAAGACTTAAGAACAGTATTTTCCAATCTCTTTTGTACCACGCCTCACCTATATAACATTCGTATTTTTATATTAAAGCAAAAGGGTTAAACTCGTGTTAGTACACTTTCGAATTGCCGCCGTTGGGCGTGGGACACGTGTTGGGAAACGCTGCTCTAGAAGCTTCTATCTACTCTCCCTATAAAATCTGCAGCGTTCTGATGAGAACGGTCTGTATTACTGATCACTACAGCCACTACATTCGATTTTGAATTCAAACGCCACTAGTCGTTGCCATTGTGTTCGAGTCAAACATAATTTGTCTCTGTATATATATATCTATATCACCACGATCACACCTGGCTTTCATTTTTCTTGCCGTCAAAGAAGGAGTCTTCTTCTTGAAGTGCCTCTCCAACTAGTGGAGGTTGGCTATCAGCTTCCTGCTCTCTTCCTTATTTTTGGTTCTGCGGAATAGCTCAGCAGCGCTGGCGATTCCGGTCCACTCTCTAATGTTACGAAGCCACGACTTCTTTCTCCTACCAACCTTCCTTTTACCAGCGACCTTTCCCATCATGATAAGTTGAAGGAGATTGTATCGTTGGTGTCGAGAAAGAAGGAGTAAGTATGTATAAGGTGTATAAATACTTCAAGCGTACCAATAAAAAAGGTACAACTGACTCCTATCGACTTAAACTTCATAATGTGAATGATGCCTTTAGTTGGAAAGACAAAAAGATTTTAACCGGCTTAGAGCATTGAGAAGATAATGTCGTAGAGTATTTAAAAAACTAGATATCTATCTATGTATCTGGATATTGAAAAACCATTTAATATTCTCAACGAATGATCGTTTATTTATCTGAACGCACCTTATCGTACGTGTGCCTGATTAACAACCCATTTCATTATCGAGTTCTAGATTCAAATGTGTAAGTGGATCGATGCGTTCGCTTTGATCGTTTCCTTTGACTTGAATTGCACTTCCGTCGATCGTAATTACTGGATCGGTGTAGCTGACGCGCCCGCACCCTGCGGGGTTACAATGACGTATAAACATAAGCAGCAATGTATAGCAATATACAGATACATGTCTTCGTTGGTTTTTTTTAAAAGTGGTTCAGGATATAAGACAAATCTAGTTAAAACACCGCGTCTTCAGGGTATAAAATTGTAACAAATGTTTAATATTTGATTCACGTACACATAATTAATTGAATGGTGAAGTAGAATTAATTGAATGATAGAAGTAGAACTGAACACAAAACCGCGAGCACATTGATATGAATATTTATTTATTTATTAAATAGGTTATTTAATATGTATTTGATAAAAAACGCGGCCATAAATATAGAGAATGCAAAACTTCTGGCCTATGCCCACCACTGGGCGACATGTTGCTGAAATTATGATGATAATATGGCATTATTAAAAAAAAGTTTCTAAAACTGTAAATTATATACAAAAACAGGTTTTCAACATAAATTTAAACAGCTTTTTCGGATAACATTATTTCGAATTATTTTTCAATCGGACTCTTTGGAGGGTCTTGGCTGATTTTATAAATGTATTACCATGTTCATATGTACGTTTTCTTTTTATTGTAAATTTTTCACGCAATTACCGACAACATCGGAGCACAACCTTTTAATTGGTTTCTCGAGGACCCGACGGCGTCCTTATTACATTGTGGCTCCCTAATGAGGGCCTAAATGAATAATGAATTTTCATCAGGCCGTATGCAAATCCATTGATTATTTATTCAGCGAAGGTACTCGGTACAGCGCCGCCGAACGCCAACGTAATTTGTATTTGGCGGACTGACCATATGCAGAATAACAGTTCGTTTAAAAAAATAAACGTTACAAAAGAAGCTCTCTTTTCTTTAATATTAATATATAATTTAGTTACAATATCGTATATCATTATACATACAAAATTATATTTCTATCGCTCTATTTATTTAATTAAAACTTAATTAATATTTTTGAATAATTAATATATGGTTTTTTGGACAGGTATGCAAATTTCACACAGACGTCGAAATAATGAATATGTTACTTCTAATAGTTAGGCCTCAAAATTTTGTAAATCATTCAATTGTTGATTAGCAGATAAATTCATCGTCACCTCATCCATAGAACGTTTATTGCTATACATATGTCTTTAACTATAGATTTCGAACAGGATCTTGGTGAACAGATGATCTTATTAAGGTATAGTTAACAGCATAAACCTTATCAATTGCTGCCTTAACAATTATCAACTAACGACATTTTGTGAAATTGTAATTGCATATTTTGCTAAATAAATCGACTTCTGCATCCAGTATCTACATAATTTTTCATTTATCTATATAATTACCAACTTTACTCGTCCCAATGCAATTAAAATTTTATTGATTTTCTCATAAACTCTTTTAAATTTTAGTTTGGAAAACAGTATTTGTTTTTTCTTTATGGTCCCCGTTATTGAAGAATTCTCGTTGTAGAACAGGATTTGATATTCTTTAATGATTTTTACTTTTTTTTTCTTTCTTTACTCTTCTATCATTCTTTGCATGATCTATTTATCCTCTTCTTTCAATCTACAATTTTCTATCATTATTTCCCATATTTATTACCGTTCATTCATCGCCCCATTTCTTTCGCCTCGCTCTTTACCTTAATTTATATTTATTTGGTGCTAATTTACATTCTTATTTAATATGCTAATTTATTACTAATTATCACTATTTATCAAAGTTTCCAGTTTTAATTTTATTTACCTAACCTTGTTTTGTTTTTTTTTCTAGTTCTTTTAATTCTAGTTCACTTTTCTTTTCTCTACCTCCTGTTTATTTGATTGCTTACCCGACCTGTATTAGTTTTATTACGTCTTCCACAATCTTCCTGCAGTATTTGAGGAACGCTGACCTGTCATTGTCATCTTTCATTACTGAGAAACAGTATTTGTTGAATCTTTCTATAATGTAATAACTAATCCTATTCTTCATTTCAGTCATATGACGTTGATCTTAATTAACATTGATATTGGGTTTAAAGAAAAAAAGAAAATGTAGATGAAACATTTGTGGCCAGACCTTTCTAAACCAAGTATTAATAAAGATATCATTGTAAGAAAAAAGATCAGGGTAGACACGCCAAATCGTGTAATTTAATTTAATTTTCATCACTTCATTTCAAGTGTCAAGCGTCAGCACCGTGATAATTAACACAAAACTGTCATTTGCCCCTAAACGCACCGACCGCGTTGTTTGTCCATTCATTTAGTTTCCAGAACATTCCACAGGTATGCGCTGTCGGTTGGAACTATATTTATCACCTACAACCGAAACAAATACGTCTCGCTGGGTACAATGTACACCCTCGTTTAGAACGAAGGGTTCCGCTAATGGGGCCGGCAAACTATCGTTGCATGTTTTTTGTTGAAACGCCCCAATCTGTCAACTTTGTGTGTTTGCGGAAGGAATGATTTTACACGTACGCTCGATGTAGACTTTCGTTACGGAGATGAAATTAAGATATCTCCCTGCTGTTATACCTTATTCCCTCGGTAAGAGTGAATATCGAAAGCGATGGTTCCAAAGCTGTTGCTTCACGGGCTGGAGAAATCATCACGATGGCTGGATTTTGTTATTCATTATATTTATATAAACAGTGTGTGTAAATATTTAAAAATTAATATACACACACTTACACACATGCACACACATGTGTGTATGCATGTGTGTGTAATCGTTTATATATTTATATAAGTTGTTTTGTGTGATTATTTTCCTTCTCAATTTTAATTTAATTTTTTAATTTTTTTTTCACTTACCTTTATAGATTTATTATCAAAAAGAGTCATAGATAAATTATTATATTGTCTCTGAGGTTTATTTATATTTATTCCTTCCGCCACAAGTGCAAGCACTAACGCTTTCCGAAAAAGTTTCGTCCATCATGGTTGTTTTTGAGTCGGAAGACCAACGCCAGGTTATGGAGCACCTCATTAAGCGATCTAAAGGTTCGGCGGTCTCAAACCGCGAGATTTGTTATCTATAAAAGTGGTTCAAACTTAGCGCCATCACAACTCTGTCCTCTCGAACTGAAACTGTAATGCCATATGGTCAGCAGTATAGTGCGATCCAGAAAAAACCTACATGTGTACAGTTACACTTTTATAATAATCGATTTCTTTATCTTCTGTTCTGTTGTATTTCTTTACTTATTCTTTACACTTTGTAATCGCGAACTTAATGCCTTATAAGCATTCTCTATTAGTCAAACTAGAGCGCTGTAGAGATAACATATGGACAGTGTTTAAATGTGATACAAACACAATACAAAATTTTAATATTACTATGAATTACGTATGCATAATTAATTTTATACCTATTACATAATTACTCTTAAAACATAATTTAAAAAGAGAATATTATACATTTACTTCATAATAATGTGAAGTTAGACTGTTCTGTTGCAAATAGATCATACCTTACTTTTAAAGATAACGATTGTAATGATTTTTATTCGTGAAATGTCTAAGTCTACCAATCAAAAATATAATTATGTAATTTTGTTGCTCATCTGAAATGGCGGTGGGCGGCGCACATCGGTATTACAGCCGACTGCCGAAAAATTCTCGAGTGGCGACTACGAATCGGTACACGCGGCAGAAGTAGGTACCAGATCAGAGTACCCCAAACTTTTTTGTGTCGTAGACCCCTTGCCATGTTTTTCCCTGTTGGGTAGACCCCCTACTTACCTGATATTGATTTTCTGCAAATTTCTAACTATAGTGCAGTTTAGTGTTAAAAACTTAAAGTAAAAACACATGTTAATTTATACATTTATTAATTGATTTTAACTTATTTTTAATTTTACGAGTTCGAAATGTATTGCGACCAAAAAGCGAAAACCACCATCTTACAACTTACACATTTTTATAAACATATAAAATATTTTTTTTACTTCATAGGTACTTTTATAAATAATGTAAATGTTTTGATAATATAAGATAGTATGATGTAAGTAAATAGGTACTATCAGTGTATGTGTTGAGATCCACTATCGTGGACCCCCATTTTCATTTCATGGACCCCGAAATTTTTTTTCGCTGACGTAGACCCCTTGCAGGTTGTCATAGACCCCTAGGGGTCGATATAGACCACTTTGGGAATCACTATACTAGATGGACCGACGATATAGTTTATGTCGCTGGTGGATGCGGACAGCATAGCAGTGGGCTTCTATCAGCTGAAAAGAAGAAGAATCCTGTTGCCATTAGTATTCCTTTTTAAATACAGAATTCAAACTGTATAAATCCTATCAAATCAAACCGTGAAAATTTATGTGTTTCCACACACATACAAACGGATACTTATTTTAGACGGTATTAAATCACCGCCTTTGCCGTAAGTCTGGATCGAAAAAAAAAAAGAGATCAAAGACTTACGATTACGCGGCATTATTACGGGTCGCAGTCGATGAATTCTTCAATAGAAACAATTTTCCGCGAGCGAATCGCGCCTACGGACTGCGAATGGAGGACGAAATAAAAATGGAGAGCATTGGTATCGGTGCCTTTTTTTGCCACAAAAACCGTTGCCGGGATAGTAAAAAAAACATCGGCCGCGGCAGGTAGCAAAAGTCCGACCTTCGACGCGCTAATTGAATATTTTTGTCGTTGAAATGTCTTAACGCGGCAAATTAAATTTGGACACACTTTGACGGCTCGAATTATTATAATTATCACCTGCTATTTATTACCATCCTCATCATCAAATGTCCGTCTATTTATACTATTCAAATGTTAATACTGAGCCTTGTGATCGTAGATCGCAAGTATATATATTTGCCACTGCTTACAGAAAAGTTTCTAGAGGATGGGCAGCAGCAACATCTGTATACCATAATACATTGCGATTGTCAAACAAGATCATGATATATCCTCTAATAGATATCTTTGGGGAAGACCTATGCCTTACAGTGCCTTACAGCTGACGTGTTATAAAACTTTTCCAAAAAAGCTTTTTCTTTTTAAATCTTAAAATAATCAAGTTTCCAAGATAACCTTCTAAGTAAATTTTAATACTAAAGATGTATATAGTGTAAAATAAATTTATTATAATTGTGTATGGACGGAAAAATTAAAAGATGGAATTGATAGTCCTATACCAGGCATAGAACATTAGAGTAGCAGCTTGAGCTTCGTTCGATATCAAGGTAAATTTGTATTAATTTCTGCACTTAGAGTCTATATTTACTCTTTCGGTATAGTGCTGAAATAATAATTAGGTATTTCAAATACTCTCTCTGTAATGTTTAAGTAAACTGTAAAAATAAATTTTCTGCCAACATTCATATTATGTTTATATCCTACTGAAAAATAATGTAAGAACCCTTGGCGTTTTTTTTTTGCGGACGCATGTGGCGTCACGTATTGCCTCCATAGGGAATTTCAAAAATATTAAAAAATGAGCATAAAATTTATGAAAATAAAAAAATGTGTTTTTTTATATCATGAAGTTATTAAATTTAATTTTATTTACAAAAGTAACGGACGTTTAACTTTGGAAAAATAACGTGCCCTCTACAAAGAAGTAACAAAAAATCCCTGGGTACCCCAACTATTAGGATGAACACGTGGTTCTGGGTCTTTAAGGTTCTGGAATGAAGACCATAGACCAGCTAGCGCCGTGTAAAATGTCCACTTACGAGTTGAAAAGACGACATTGTTAAAGTCATCAGTCGGAGTCCCCAATTGGATATTTTTGAGGGAAGCCTATGCCCAGCATTGGACGTCCTATTGCTAAAATAATGATGATGAAAACCTTAATTTAACATGCAAACTAAAATAGTGGTTTCAAAATTTTAATTGATATTAATGCTCTTGTGTATGAGAATGAAATAATAAATATTTAAATCAAATAATGAAATTTAAACTCAATAGTTTTATTATTTTATGAAATTTACCAACGTATCGTTTACCCAATTAAATATAAAGATAAGGGTTAAAATTGATTAATGTTTTTCACATGCAAAAACGTTACGTCGACTTAGTTTCGTTGCAAAATATTAGCACGCCGTTTCGCAAAACCGCTGCTAGCGCCATCTCTTGTATGGATTTAAAATACACTTTAATGCAGATGTTAATAATCACATTAAAGATCTTCAAAAGGTTATTGCGATCAATTCCTTATGGAGCATTGATTAATACATTATAAGTGTTTTTTAATGTTTATAAGTAATTTTTGTACGTACCAGATGTTAAAATCAAAGTTTTTATTATAAGTTTTTGAACGAAAGAGTTGAAAAAATTCTCTTTCAAAACACGTCAAACCTTCGCTCTTCAAAATTCGTTTCAGTGAATATCTGCGTTCTAATTTATACAAAGCCATATCCGATAAAATTAATAATGAGAAGTGACAGCTTATATTACGCAAACGCAGGGTTGAATACTACTTCGTTTTTCAGAATACGTATTGTTTTTTATCAGATTTAATAAATCTCGCACACACGTATATGTATTTGATTTCTGCCGATGTACTCGACATCTCTGGAACCATATACTTGGAGACTTAAGATTTTGAAAAAAATCCTTTCTTCGAGTTGAGGTCAACTAAGAACTGGTTTCTCAATATTCTATCCACAAAGTAGAGTTGAGGGGGGGTTCGCAAAAAATTCATATTTTTCAATTAAAGCTCAGCCAGCATATTTTTAGCGCGTTAACTATTATCAAGAATTGATTTTATCACGTAACACCTACAAAATGCGTGCTGGTCACACCAAGCGGGTGAAAGACAGCTAGTATTTTGATATATATAATGTATGTTGTATATATATAATGTTTTGGTATATATAATGCTATTAAAATTGTTAGATTTACGCGAATATAACTAATGAAATAAAACTAATTATTAAAGTAATTACATAGCAGTTTGTTATTTAATAATTGCGTTTCGGGTGTTCTAATCGCTTGGCATTACCCATGGCCACGGTGAAAATCAAACATGATTCTGCAAGACCAAAAGAGAACTTAGAGTAACATGAACATCTTGGCAAACGCCAGGAAAATAAAAATAAATCTCCGTATAATTCGTTAAAATATAGTTTTAATTATCTAGTTTATATAATATACATAAATAAATGGTAATATTAAATAAACATTTACTATTAACCGCTCGTCAAAGCCATGTAATCTTTTCGGACATCCATATAGAGTAGATACAACCCCTTTAACGATATCAAATGTCTAATCATTTGTCTAAACATTATTACGTTTCGGGAATTGGCCGCAACTCGCAGGTATCTCAGACGTATCGTAATGGGTTAAAAGGAAATTTATCGAAACTGCCGTCGAGTCCGTACGATTTGTGTCAACAGTATCTGTTACACGGCCAAACTCACATCTCGCGCGGTCGACCGCCGCACACAAAGATAAACTTTGTGCTTAAACAAATAGACCGCATTTTTAAACAGCTTCGATTCGTTGGACGTTTGTTTTGTTTGAAAAAAAAATTCGGTCACCCCCTAATGGTTACCTAAACGAGGTTTTTTCACCGTGTCTTCGGTTACTTGACGATGGATTCGGGTGGTTTTTTTTTCCACGGCGAGGGTGGTTTAGCGGTTGGTTATGTCAGTTGTATGAAATTATAATCGACTTTCTAGTTTTTTGTACAACGATATTGACTGTATATTTTGAGTTATTATTTTTCCGTTAAAGGTCTATAAAAAGTTTGGGAGAATAGTAGCTAATAAGCGACGTTTTGGGTACGGATATAAAATTTTATGCAACAAGAAATAAATTATTACAGGCCTAAAGATATTTTTCCCACAAGACAAAGTAACATAATATTTGTAGAAATAGATCACTATAATTTGAGCTATATCCTACAGCTCCACCGCTGGACAAAGGCTACCCATAAAGATTTTCTAGAGCCGGTTCGACGCGATCTTCATACAGCATCTTGGTGAACATACTTCAACGCCTCCAGAACCTTAAAGACCCAACAGTTACCTGTTCTGCGCGCTATGTATCCTGCCACATCATCCTACTGCTATTTTAAGTTGTCAATAAGTTAGTCTATGTTTTTGTTCGACGGTATAAATTTGCCTAAATTCGGCATTGAGTTTGCCGTTATTCATAAATTGTATAATTTTAAATAAATAAATAATAAAATGTATTACTTTTTTTAATTACAATAGCTTAAATGTAAAGAAGTAATTAGTTTTCAATAAATATGAATGTGCTTTGAATCTAAAGGTTATGTGAAAGATTATATACATCATTACCAAAACGATGATGTTACTGCGGAGTTTTCGGGCTCCTTGGAGTACAAATGCTAATGCTCAAGCAGAGGTTCCCCAGTGGGAGGCGTTTGAGCGTAGTCACTCTCAGATCTTTTGATCCGAAGCTTGGGTTCCCAATCCGGTGTAACAATAGTACGTAGGCTCTACAGGGAGCCCACTAGCGTCGCTACCTTAAAAGAGGTATTTTTTAAGCACCCTCTACTCCCTGTCTCCCTTAAGCCATGGAATATGCATATGCTACTGATGCAGCAGTGTAGGCTAGGTTAAAAAAAATGTTATTTATTGATTACCGATTGACAAAAGAATTGAAAATGTTAGTGTTTATTAAATACAGTCAATGCGAAACATCATTAGCACATCCCCAGTCCTGTCCTCTGTGCACCGCATATAACAATTAAATCTAATAAAACGAGACAGTAATCACTCGGAAATTCGTTTTGCATTCGGATGTGAATTAAGCAATTTTGCAACCATTCAAAACTCAGATTCGGACCCCGCTTCCGGCGCTCTCCATTCACACGTGCGGTTTTGTCTATCATCGTTTACATTAAAACTATTTAATTTCATATTTACACTTCGATGTTTGACGTTCGAATAATTATAATATATTATTAATATTAACTCTAATGAATTACTGCCATGTGAACAACCCCGGACTGTTTTACCTGGCATTTTTAATGCACGCCAGACAGAGACGGAAAAGATTATACTCCGAAAGGGAACAATCCGTAGTTAGCTAACTATCTTTGTCGAAGCGAAAGAGCGGCCAAGACCGAGGGCGACGTTTCTGACAATGCACGAGTGTCTATCTGGTTATATTAACCGACTCTGCGTGAGCGACGCGGTGTAGTTTACAAACAATCGCAAACAGGGACCTCTCTATTTTAGCCGAAGTGGCGTCCGAACTCGGCCGGTGAGGCAACCATGCGCCGCGCATTCTTGATTCTACACCAATCCTGAACAACTTCACGCCAGTTGCGTCCCGACCGCCGTCAAGGGCGGATCTGTGACGCTCGCTCTCTTACATCTATCGTACAATTCAACACTTAAACATTTCAAAGTGACTTCAAACCGGGCAAAGTTTAAACACGGACAATAAATTGCATCATAAAGTGATGGCAGAGAGAATAGACGACGGAGTAGTCGTCGCACGCGTGCGATGACCAAAACTTTAAGTTGGGGATACTGTGAAAAAAGTTACGCTCCGAATGCACTGCGTTTAAAAAAAAATATGTGCTGGTAATAATAGTGATGGGCTGATGGGATCGCAGTGCGGCCGAAATCGTGTATCGTGTGATGTGTACTGTGATATAAGCCACCGGCAGACGTGTAGATGATTGCCGTGTTTATTTGTGATATCGTTAGCTTATTAGTTGCCAAAGATTCCTGATGATCTTGTATATTAGTTTGTGTTTCATTTTGGTAGTTTTAGGTAAGTAAGAGCTTTCTTTGTTGCGTTCGCAATTTATATGGTGATTGTTTGTGACGAGTCTTATCGTGATACGGGCTGATTTATTGAGGAGAATTAATGAGGCCCATCCACACACGAGTAATTAATTAGATAGAGCCCGAGAGCTGCCTGCTCGGTGATAGGTTAGCTATTAAAACATATTATTTTAAATGTTGCCATTAAAAACAATTTTATTTATAAAATTATCCGAGTAAATAATTTTTTTTTCATGTAGCTTCTTAGTCTGAATTAAATATATTTGATTTATATTTTACTTCATTTAATTTATTAAAATAGAAAAAAATATTTCACAAATTATTCGTATATTTTGTAACTAAAATTATTACAATATTTTTTTGATTATTTTAAAATGTGTTTTAATTAAAAAATATTTTTAACTGACAACAGATGCTTAAAATTTTATAGCGGAATTTTGAATAATACACTTCACTTGAATTTTATAACAAGAGTGCTTAGGAATAAATTGTCAGTTTGTAATTTGTATATTTTTTTTTTCATCATAATTTAAATAATGTTATAGACTGCAATTACATGCATTTATTAATAAATAATTTTTTAAAAATGGTTATGAATGTTCGAAAAATTAACTTAATCCGTGATAATTATTTTAAAAAAATCTGCAGTAAAATGTAATCCGAAAAAAAGACAATTTAATGTGGTAACTATTGAACCCTGTTCTTCCCGAGTGTGCCGCTTCGTTAATTATAACAAATAAACAACTTTATTGAGTTTAAATCATTACTTCTAATTGAAAAGGTCTCGTCAATTATTCGGAAGCGTATTCGCTGGGAAAACCGTTAGTTTGATTTAAAAACCTTATGCGTGGTTGGAGCGTATTTAGTGCTATCCTTTGCTTTTATTGATTTAATTTATAAAATAAATTATCCTTATTTAATATTTATCAGAAATCATTATCATAGGGGCTTAGACAACAATAATATTTAATTATTGGACTATCGTAAATGAAACAAAAAATATTTTTTTCATTTCTCTTTATAATTCGCTTTCTTTATTTCTTTTATTTAATATTATAAATTGTCTTATTCTGTTATTAGTTTTATCTCCGTTCTGTGAATGTGGAACGAGCCTAAGAGTTTGTTGCGCTTATATAAATAACTATTGCCTACTTATGTTATCTGCAATAAGTCTAAAAAGTTGTAGGTTTGTCATTAAATTAATTAACTAAATATTCTAGAAAAGGATATCAATTGAATAGTATGATCTCCCATTTAAATGTCAAAATACTACTGTTTTTAAATAGGAATAATGTAAACGATGTATGCATATAAAAATTTAAAGAAATTTCACGCAATTAATTATAAAATGTAGTAAAATATGAAAATAAGTTTTTTTCGTTTTCGATGTTACTATGATATTTGATTTTCAACGCGGTACAAAAATCCTTGTCGGATTTTTCTAGGAAGTACCACTATTTCTTAGAATACATGTATACATCGCTGCTATGTTTCGTATGCATACGATAATGATGCAAATAATAAATAAATAACTAAAAAATATAAAATAAGTTATAGGTATAAAAAGTTGTGAATGTATATTTCACCTATTTCCTATTTCTCTGAAATATACATTCATTTATATTTTCAATTAAAATGCGACAGGCAGCGACTTGTGGCGGACATACGTCTTTAATATGTAGTAAATCGAATTTTAAACAGTTTTTCGTACTATATATTCAACCATAACCTTTGATTTTTGGATACGTTGTACTATATATTAAATAAATTATATATCCTTGCTTTAAAAGCTTTTACACATATAAGAATTCATCCAGTATAGCTATGTTGACGTTAGATATATCATTTAAATTTCGATAATAAAACATCGATATTTCAAAATGTCATATATCGATCATAGTTACCCCATCACTAATACAATTCGTTTAATTTCACTCCAATAAAGGCGAATAATGCAGGCGTTCCTTGTCAACGCCTAATAAAATGTCAATGAACATACCGCATGTTCAGTAACGGTGTGTATCGGACGATTCGAGACGTCAAAAACTCATTTTACTCCTTGGCCCAAGACTTCGTGTTAATTAGTGGCCCATAAACCTTTTAGTGTTATCTTTGTTAATAGTATATACACGATATTACAAAGTGAACTATTTTTGAAATAGCTATGTCATTTTAATTACACGCGATGCAAATAGTTTCAATTCAAATGAAGTCAGTTGGATTTTTTGTTTTCAATTTGTTAAATAATTGTTTGAAAAATGCAATATAACATTTTTGTTTGCGTTAAATAGAAACTCAATTTCGTTTTGATTTGATTTGAATGTTGTTAATTAACAAAAAATATTTATATTAAAATAAATTCTCTGATAATTTTCAAAACCGTATAAAATACGTGTATTCTCAACTGCCTTTGTGTCATTTTAACACAGTTCAAATAATCACTTCTATGCTTTTGATTCACACGAGAAAGGCTGATGTACATAAATATATTATGTATATCTACATATAATATGTAAATCATATATGACATACGTACATGAAATTATTATTTAGAATTTACTCTTGTGTAGTAACTCCGAAATGAATTACAATGAATTTTAAAAGTTTATTAGTTATCATATTACATTGTGAAGGATTTGTAATTGATAATAAACCTTTTTGAGTTTCGACTACGAGCAGAGGCAAATGATCCTTAGTGGATAATTAAATAGTAATAGATTTGTACTATAGATATATTTTTATATAGACAGAACGCCAGAATATGAAAATCATTACTGTGAGGGACTTTGAATTATATCTCCACCCTGAATTGGATAATAAATGCAAGAGAGCTAGTTTAATCAACGTTAGTTTGAATTTAATTTTTTTTTATTTGATTTATAATTAATTATACATAATAGTATGGTCTACTAGCGGTTTAAATATTACATATTTCTATTTATCACGATATACTGTACACTGTCAAACGTCATTGGCAATAGAAAAAAAAAATAAAAAAAAACTTTTTAATAATCTTCCAAAAAGAATTACGAAATTAAAATTCTAATAAAATCATGACGTAACAAGATAAACATGGTTTACGTTTTTTTTATTTATTTTAAATAATATTTGGTTTCCGTTATCTCCTTTACTGTCTTATTTTTGGTTTTATCATTTTTAACAGAGGCTATAATGGCACGCGCCGTCGTGAACATTTTAAAAGAAATAAATTTATGTAACTTTACGTAAAATCGTTTTTATAATGCGGCAAATTGTAACGGTAAGTCGCGACTGACTTCACCTATTTACATAAATTATGAGTAATCTGTTATTCAACAACTACTATGAATTTATTACGAATAACTTTGTAAATAATTATATTACCTTTCGCTGTAAAACATTTTATTCTACTTAAGTGAAATTATTCTGAGAAATGTTATTAAAGATATTCTATTAAAGTTATTTAGTTTCATAATTTAAAGGATGCAAAATTTAAATAAGGTGTATTTTGTACTAAATTTATACCAAAATGCGAAACAGCTTACAAGTACCCTTCAGTGCTACAGTTATTTATATAGTCCTCCCCCAAAGATATCTATGGGGGTAAGTCATCGCCACGCTTGGCGGTTTGGCGATCACAGTGTGGCGTTATGGTAATCATAGCACGCTGCTGCCCATCACCTGGAAACTTGTTTGTGAACAATGGCAAATCCATACAATTGAGGCACAAAGTGTGAATTGTATAAATTTGTATCACGGGAATCAAACCCGCGATCTATGATTGCAAGTCTCAGTCGTCTACCGCTGGGCTACCGCTCCTCTCTGTTCAGTAATACAATATTCTCTAAAAAGATTCATTGAACATTACCCTGATACGTGAAGTGTGTGTCTAGCTAACTCATTATTTCACTAATTATCTTATTATTTATTGCTGTTTTAATATATCGCTCTTTTTATACACAAGGAAGCTAGACAAAGGGACGGATAATTGTACTAGATACATACCCGGCATTTGATTTGGCACATCGAGAAGATAAGTATTATTTACGGCAAAGATCGGTTTTGTAGTTTTGTCTCTATCGCACAGTGTTCCGACAATTTATGTTTTTATTATATAACCATAATTTTTATACGTATTTACGAAATTTTATTGATTGTTAAAAACGCTGTTGTAATGTCTAAACAAAGTAAATGTACCGTAATTTATTTTATACCAGGACGTCTGCGGAGAAAATTGGTTATAAAAATACGAAATATTTAATGGAAAAATTAATGATTAGATTTTTTTATGAACGTTTTTACTGTAATAAATAAGAATGATTATGAAAGCACTTCGGAATAATGTCTGCCAGTTTGTCCCAAGCTGGCGTTCGTAAGTTTCACACGATCGTAAGTAAGTTAAAATGTTTACCGATTTAATCTTAACTTAATTTAAGTAAACTTTTAATATTTTAATCGTGAATGGAACCTTGTTGGACGTCCTATCACAACTGCCACCTCGGCACTCATCTAAATCTATGTAAAATTATTTTTTTCATTACAAAATGGTTTTGATATTCAAAATTCTGTACATCACTACATTGTCTTAGATAAAGCGGTTTGAGGTGATCTCTGTAATTTTTATTTTACTTATAAAAAAAAAACTCGGAAGCAACCTAGTCATATCATTAGCCTTGTATGATTTTTAAGTTCACCCACATGGTGTACAGATGACCTTCTAAAATTGACAGAAGAAACTGAATGCGGGTCGCTTCCAGTTGGTCCTATTGGTAATATGACGGAGGGGCAATGTTCAGCAGTGAACGCATTAGTGCTGAAATGATGATTGCTGAAGCTATGATCAGCTACGAGTATACTTTTGTATTTACGGTAAATATCTGTATGTATATATTGTTCGGAAATTCCAGACCACTGAAAATTAAAAAGGAAAAGTCAAATTTTTATTCTTCTTTGCTTACCAATTTTAATTCTTATTATAGTGCAGGGGGATCGGATATGTGGATCTTTAAAAGATTATTTCTGGCTTCAATTATTTGTCGATTTATTTTAATATTAGAAACAACGTACTTATATGAAACTTTTTAATGCGCTCTAAAGTTAGTGAAATCTTAACACCCCTTCGCATTAATTAACCAGCTTTACAAAAATAAAGTTCAAATAAAACTTCTTTTTAATTATATAACTTTAAAAAATACTATTTCTTATGTCATTTGTATGAAATGAATTAAATCTCTATTATTATTATTACTTATGTGTATTTAATATTTTTGTATATATATGTACTGGCGGCTCGCGAAAAATTACTAATTTTGTAGAGTGCCTTTAACTATCAAGAAACATATGTTCTCTCATGTTGTAGTGGATTTGAGGTACATATCAAAGTTGTATCAAATTTAATATGACAAGAGACACACCGAGTACAAATCATCGCAACAATGGGAATGGAATTCTTTACACTTTCGGGCTTATTGGACAATAAGTATATTCGACGGTATTACCTCTTATATATTTATTATTGGTTATGAAAAGGCAAGAAATAGGCTTTCATTGACGAGGGTCTCAGGACGAGTCAATGTTATCAATCGAAATATTTTCTTCTCCAGTTTTTTTTTTCCTTTAGAAAGTGGACCAGCTCGGCGTGGCAATCGAATTTATCCGGACGTGACCGAGTCTCACGATTTCTTCGCCGTTTTAAAGCTAGCTTTTTACTCTAAACAAGCGAATACGGATATTTTTCACCGTGTTTATTACGTAACGTCTAACTCCAGTAGTACAATATCGTTCCTATTTATTACTATCATCCGCACGGCCCGCTATCGATTCTATTTGTATTTTTAAAACTACTTCCATTTCTATTTCCGATACATTTTCTTATTTTTTATTTATTTATTATTCAGTGCAACATTCAATATCTTAATTTATAAACAGCTGCCACACCTGACTTCGTACTAAAGCTTGTCGCAGTCAGTTTTTATAATAAACAACAAAGATAATTTACAATAAATGCGTTTTGTTAAGTAAATTTTTTAAGTCATACACTTCAATGCGAGTATTCATGTAATTAAATTTGATTTATTATTCTTTATATTAATCGACATTTTTAGTCTGATATCTTCCTCCTATCCTATACACAGGAGGATTAGCTTTGTATTTAATGGAATCTTTAATGGAATCAGGCGTTACCTCCGGAAGTCCATCCTAAGTAAGAAAAGGACCAATATTTAGCCACTTCCGCACATGCAGTGGTAGTCGTGCAATGAAATGCACCGCCCGCCAGCCCGCTGATAAATGCGTATGCGGCAAACAATGCGAATCACACAACCGCCACCACCAAATTACTCAACACGTGTTTCACCCCTCCACGGGGCATCTTCAGGAGTTATGTTACACCGATTAGTGCCAAACACAGAGTCTCTGTGTTTGGCACTAAATATTGGTCCTTTTCTTACTTGATTAGCTTTGTGTAAGTTTTAAAAAGGTAAATGTATAACACATTTGCTGTCAATTTATACATAGTACAGACTATCTAAAACCAATGGTTTGGAAGACAATTAACAGCGTAATAATAATATATTTAAAAATGTGTTTCTAAATTCGGATTACTGCAAAATATAATAAATTATTCATTATTATTCGTCCCTGCAGACTTTGTATTGCCAGGTGTAATTAGACAGTGGCATTCCGATAAAAAAAATAGTTGCAAGCCTTGACTAACTTTATATCAAAAAGAAATCAGCCTAATCCGAGCAGTTCTTCATGTCTGTGCTCAGTAAGCAGTTAGAAATTATCTGTTAAGAAAGTGTCTCCATAAATACTTTATTCAAAAAATTGCCTAATACGATAACAGGTAGGTTTAATATTAATTTTAATCTGTTTATATTTCACGATTCGGAAGCTTTCGTATAAAGCAAAAAATACGTCAAATTCTCTTTGATAAAATTAATATGTATTTTGAACGAGATGTGCTACTAAAATGAAATGTTCTTGCATGTCGCCATTAATGCCGCTGTCTTTACCTCCGTTCACAAGACGCTCATATTCCTCGCTACTTTATAGTATTATCCGTAAAACATCATATCTAAGGCTTTGTCAATCACTGTCTTTTTAATAGAACATTTTATAATCGACCTCTTTTTCTATAGATATAATACAGATACTGCAGAAAGGCATGCTAAAAATTTACCCGATTTCCCATAATTTATTACGAACAATGGAGTACACAAAACATTACAAATAATATATTGAAAGTCGAAATTAAGTTTTCAATTCAAAAATATAAAAAAAACGGTTTAGGAATCATCTCAGTTAACGTCAGCTTCCTTAAGCGCTTGAAGCGATATCACACCAAAAAGCTAGACTCCAGATATTAAGTAAGGTTGCTACCGGAGGGTAATTTGACTAGACATGGCCTATCCCAAATCTGCTTATATTCTTTGACTGATTGCAGATATTAAAACAATTTTTATAAAATACATATGCTACAATAAAACAGGGTTTTAACACGGAACAACAATTACAAAGTATTATATGTTAGTTCTTACTATTTCATATATGGCATAGACAAAGTGGTGTTTAAGGTTGATATGTAAATAAAGTTTGAAATTATCGATTTTAAGCATCTGCAACTTTGAACTCAAATTTAAACCATTTTAAAGTAGTTATATGTCATTTATATATATAAAAATAACCCGAGAAATTAAAATATATTCCACGAGACAGTACTCTAATTCATTTATTTACATAAATTAAAAGAAAAAACATCTGTCGATATATATATATATATATATATATATATATACATAGAAGAAGAAGTCAAGCTGGACGATATACGTCAGTCGTCAAAATAATAAAGCTTTGAAAATATTCACATAGTAAATTATTTTGAATCTATTCAATTGAAATATAGAATGCCAACTTGTTCAGGTCCATAAAAAGAAAAATTAATTAACAGAACAACCAATAAAAGAATAATAGAAGCGATACAAAGATACGTCGCACGCAGATTCATTCATTCTCTTTCTTTTTCTGCCCTCCCCATTATCTTGCTAGAGTCGTAATTAATTACGCTGTAATTTTGCTAATTTGCCTAAGAGCATCGCACGTGGATCGTGTGGAATATAAAAGTCATTAAGGGAATAAGTATTCCCCTTGTTATACATTTATTAAATGAGTTTACAGATGAAATTAGTCTCGTCCGTGCGCAAAAGGCTCGCCTACTTAGCGCCAGACGCCGCCGGCACTGGCCACCTTCGTCTTTGTGAAATTTAAAAATGTAAGATTCTTAATTTGAAACGAGAAGGATTTCTATGCGACTGGATGCTTCATTTCCGTAATCCGTTGCATAATATTTACAGTCTGGCTGGATTTTAATAAAGATACCCGCTGCAATAAAGAACTTTCGTGTTTTTTTTCTATTTTAATAAAGATTGTAGAACTGGCGCTGTATTTAAGTGGCTAGTAGAGTTCGTAGGTACCACTACGGTGCGTCTATCTGGAAAACAGTGTTCCAGTTTGAAGATGCACCTATACGTATGTATCTAAATATCTTACCCATTGACCGATTAGATCGTAGTAAGTTAGAAACCCGTGTTCACTTGATTTTTTATCGGCGAATCCAGAGTTCAAATACATTGTTAAATCTACTTTTACTAAGTGAATACGTAACAATTAAAATATCAGCATATTTACGTAATCTCATATAGTGTTTTTTTGACATATAAGAAAACTCGTGCAACGCGTTTTCCTATAACGCGGAACAGATTACGTTACGTGTTATAGGGGAATATACTATAGTAGGCTGTTAATGCCGTCGTGTTTCAGGCCCAATTACGGCACGTTAAAAAGTTATTAGACTAAAAATTTTGATGCAACTCGAAACTCATTTTGTTTTTTTTTTTCATTAGTGTTAATGGAAATTTATAACTTGGTTCATCTCAATTAAAGCCGTGTGTACATATCTAGGTATAGCCAGAATTGTTTTTGTAATGGTACTGATGATATACTGATGATATATATATATATATATATATATATAGTAGGGCGCCTACCAGTTGCACGATGACGTTCAAACGTTGCTAAGGCTCTTCGCGGTAGAGCTTTGACGGGGTGTGTTGCTAGGGTTCCGGATCCTACCACGGTCCGCCCACGCTGTTCGCGGTGAGGGAGCGGGCGGCCGCTCACTAAAAACGGGTGTTGTATAACCAGAATATTATTTATATATATATATATATATATATATACATATATATATCTAAGTTTAGTTAGTATACTTTGCAAGTATATTTTTCAAGCTTTTTTTATATCATAAAATTGTTTTATAATCTTTTGTCTTTTATAAAGTCTACTTCTAATTCACCTTCTTCTTCCTTCTAGCCGATAGACGCCCATCGCAAGGCTTATGCCTCCCCCCAAAGATCACCAAGACCGGTCTTGTGCTCCTGCATCCAATGACTTCACACAACTTTAACTATGTCGTCAATCCACTAAGGTCGCCCATCGGTTGCACGAGTGATGTACCCCACCTACTGCCATTTCAGACGAGCAATTATTTGAGCTACGTTGGTGACCTTGGTTCTTCTGCGGTGCTTCGCATTTATGATCTAGTTCTAGGTTCATTATTTTATATCTGAAGAAAATTCCTTCGACATTATCTTCGCTGTTGTTCATTTCAATTCAGACGACAATTGTATAACCTAATTAATGTATAAAATATTAGAAACGATTTTATGTTTCAACACACAGAATGGTTATTTTTGTCAGGCTGTTTGACGTTTATTAAAAAAAATATCTAACGCACATAGCTCGTTTTCATGTTCGTTCAAAAGCGAGTTTCATGTACTTTCTATTTATTATTGTCGTCGGTATTTGCGTTAGGACTTCAAACAGTTGGTCCGTAATTAATTTTTGTACCGAGGCTTTCAAAGGCTCGACGCTGTCTCGTTGCCGGGGCATGCTACGTACATAATAACCCCGGACCGTTGGTTTGTTGCTTCCTTTGTTAAAACTGTTCTGTGCCGTTGTTAATCTCGAATGCAAGGCTCCTAGTCAAATATAGTTTTTGGAATATTTCAAGCGTCTCAAAATTTGCCTAAGCCTAAAAATTTGTACATGTTTAAATAAGAAATAGAGAGATCCGAACGAAAGTAAACTACGTGATATAGCGGATTGGCAAGTTGCTGTGAGAAGTCCATATAGCGCTGAACAAATGTACGATGGTGCCCTAAGATTCTGGAGTACAGATAACGAATCAGCAAGCGTAAGGTGGACAGACTATCTTAATAAGGATGTTTAAACACTGAATGTAGACTGCTTTCAACAGGTCTTATTAGAAACATTCGGAGGAGACCTATGTGTAGCTGCGATAATGATGCTCTAGATATGGAAATGAAATTTATGTAGAATTTATTCATAAATTTTTTTTTTTTTCATTTTCATTTATCTAATGAACCAGGGGTGGCTAAGCTCCTTGATAGTTAAAGCCATTGTTCAAAATTTAAATTTTTTGCGAGCAGCAATTCAATACGCATTTATAATATACAAACGAATGTTTTTTTTTACATAAATTGTGGTTATTGAAATTATATAACAAAAGTACAAAATATGTGTATTGAAGTTAGATATAATGGCACACGTATCAGCTCTCCTAATAATACTTAAGATGCCGGTTAGTTAATTATGATCGGTGTTTGGATTTCGCTAATTTTATGGTGGAATAATAATAATAATTATTCAATCCAGTAATTTCTTTCGATTTTCCAAGAGCTTATATAGGTTTCATAAATATTAAAATAATTTATTTTAATTTTTAAATTAATTTTTTTTTATTAAATATTGAAATAATTCGACAATCAATCGTAGCCAAAAATAATCGAACAAAGAGTCGCATATGGCCCGCGAGCCGCAATTTGAACACCCCTGATTTATACTTACGTGTTTACAACTATGTATATGTGTGTGTTACAATAAATGTTATATTTATTTTATGATACGGGTTCCAAGTTGATTATCGTCTAATTATTATGTTTAAGTTTGAAGTTGCGTGTAATTTCAAAGTCTTAATTTACGTTATTTACTAGACTATTGTATTTTACGTAAACTTTAGATCATTAACTTGTTTCAGAAAAATGTGTTCTTTATTATATATAGGTAGCTTTCGAGATCGTCAAACATCAATGTGTTAACTTAATTAGATAAGTCAAGTATGAACAAAGGCAATAAGTGCTTTTGTCGCCAGGATGATCAGTCACAGAAAAAGCTCCATTAGGAATCCTAATGGAGCTTTTTCAACGACTCGTCGCGGATCGGGGGAAAACTCGCAACGTCCCCTTGACCTTCATCTCGACATTATTACGGATATCACATGAATTACTTAAGACTATCTATCTTTTATAGTAGCAGCTTTATTGTCTATCTTTCATATTTTTGCAGATAAAGTAACCTAATTTAAGAAAATGATTTATTTCACACTGCAATAACACAATTGTACATTAAAAGTATACAGCATATTGATAAATAACTTATACTTAAACGGAATATAGTAAAATAACGAAAATAGAGAGGTTCTAGAGTGGTGAACGAGAGCTGGTAGACGCGGACCAGACAGAACCTGACTTAGTTCAGGTCGTGGGAGGTCTCTAGATACGGGTAGAGCAAGATTGGTCATCGTGGCGATATTTTAAAGATAATTATACCTTGCAGTGAGCGTATATCAGCTGAAAAGAAAAGGAATTAATAAGAATTTGTTAGCAGGTAAATTGGCGTGTGCAGTAGTGTGAAATAAATTATGACTCAATTACAATAATCACCATAAAACATTGTAACTTTTACTATAAAAAGACGTACATCAAGTATACACGGATGATTAAATATACTACACTTGTATAACCAATTGTCAATCAATTAACACTGTATTTCACAAGATAATTAATTTAAATACACTCAGCTCTCTATATTTTTTTCGGCTATGTATTTATCTTAATCATAATTAAAAATTTATTTTCTATAGCTCTATATCGCGTATGTTATATTGTCAAATATAGTCAAAATAACTTTTGACATTGCTTAGTATTTGCTTATTTTAATGGTAAAACTAATCATAAATACAATATCGCAAAAGCTCAGTGCACGCAACCGGATTTGAGCTTACATAATTTATAGCGACGCGTAGCGCCATCTAGTAGCGAATAGCGTGTCTACCTTTTCTGATAAAATTACTGTTCTGATATTTTCTCAATTATTTATAAGTCTAGTTACACTGGTTAGCAAATTATCTAAGAAATTAAATTATGTTTCTAATACATATGTTATAAACGCAGAACCTTTTTTTTTAATTGCAGACAAAACCCTTTAATCAATATGATTGATTACTACTCCATTTATTGTTATTGACGTCGATTTGAACCTATCCCATTTTCAGATGATAAATTCCTTACAATGAAAAACAAAAAAAAATTATAAATAAAAATTTATATTATGAAGTAATGAAACACGTTATAATATCAGTATCATTAGAATATTAATAATTAATTGTTATTGCACACACATAATTAGAGTAATTTACATGAAAACATTTCTTTATTGTTCCGAATGGAAAGATGTCCGTGTGAATGTATTTGTATTACGTTATGTTTTGTGTTTACCATGAGGCTTCGAAGAAGCCGCGGCGCGTTCGTCTTTCATAGGCCCGTGGTGTATAGTACGCACGGTCGTGTCACATTTATTATTATCTATTATAAAACATAGTAATATATATCTATACATTATAGGCGTTACAAATAAATCGCCATACGCTCATTATGCCCCTAGTTCAAAAGCGATGGAAGTAAGGTTGATTACCAGGCTTTTAACATTTTAGTAACATTCGAATCTTGATTTAAACAGTATATTCATTAAAGTTTTAAATTATTTTTATTGTAGTTGTTCGTTAATAAAAACTTTACAAATAGAGTTTCACTTTTTTGAACACGTAGCTCTCACAACGTAATTAAAGTAATTGTAATATACGTTTTATCGCAACGTTTGGAATCGCTGGGCTACAACACGCTACACTTACAGGTATAATCACTTATAATTCTCCTCGACCCAAAAACACAATGTAACTCCGGTGACGTAAAACAAAGCCATAGAGCACAAAAGAGAGAATTTTGTTTGGCAATGTTTTCCTCTTGATATAACGTAAACAATACTTCAACGTCTTCACCTATCAAGGCCACATAATGCCGATGTTACTTCTTACGTATGAGACAATTTCGTATCTTCGATATTTAATGGACGTTTACCTTGTTTTCGATATCTTTCGACCGCAGATATTACGTCCGTTCAATTGTATTTTTTTTGTACGAAATTCAGACATTTTTACTAACTATTCCGGCTGTACATTTTTACTAAAGGCTGAAAACTATGTTTCTAGAAGACGTTTGTATATATTGTCAGACGGTAATATATAATCTTTCATATTCTCGAGTGGTAACGCGGTGTAGGTAAGTCGAGAGATGTCGCTAGATGTGAGTAGCACCAGACCGGTCTTAGTGTCTATTTTTGAGGGAGACATATGTGTTGCAGTAGGCGTCTATTGACTAAAATGTCTATGGTGATAAACATATCATCTTTTCGTGTTGGAATTAGACTAATTAATGAAATAACTGAAGCTTGTATAGACGGTATGGTAAATTTTAGATGACTCTAATCGGTGAAAACGAACGCTAAAGCGTTACAAAAACGAATTCCCAAACCTACCACGCGGGTCGTCAGCCCCGATCACAACGTTAGACCCCGCACTCGCACTGTATTTTTTTATTACTTTTTAGTCAGCAACCTTCCAATTAATCTGTCCCACAGATTAAAAAAAATAATTTAAGTATGAACGGAATCATGTATTCATAGAAGACATATATATTTCTAATAAAGATCAAAGAGCATTTTCATTAGACCTGAGCGCTGGTCTATTTCAGAACGTTACAAACTAAAGTGCTGAATCAACATTGCGAAATAGCAAGTTAAGCAGTTAACAGTTAAGTAGTTGTGCATGTAAATGTAGTGCAGTAACTAACTGCGTTTGTATGGTGATGAAGATATTTTATCATGTAAGCGGAAATTTGAAGTAAATTTTAAACGAAGTTTATCTTTTTGTATTAAAAAATACTATGCCAAATATCCGATCACAAATGGAATTCAGGTGTATTTGCAATACAAACAAGAATTATATTGCATTTTTTTTGTGACTCCCATAACTAATCCAGTAACAAATAAATACTAGACATATCGTTTCTACGTAGAGGGTATAAGAGCTAGAAAACGGTCACCTACTCGCTGGTCGGACGCAGTTATAAAAGCTTGCAACACCACCTTGCAGGGCCTTTAATACTTTTAGAAAACAGAAAAACCAGGAGAAAGGTAGCGGAGACTGACGTGTTTGGTCACGACCCTCAGTCAAGAGAAAACGACTAAGAAGATCTTTTATAAATTACTTTTACAATTATTCAAATTCACTTTGTGAGAAAACAAAAAATAATACGATATTGCCATCAACGTCATTTCGCCTTTGGACAGATGTGCATTACTAGACGTACTGCAATTGTGTCTATACTTCATTAATTTAGTTTTTAATTCGTAAAAGTACTCATTCGTACATTTACAGTAATATGCGACAAATAATGCCGTGTTTTAACTCTGGAATTAAAAATATGTTTATTTAATAAATATATTTTGGCATTCAAGTGGTTTTGGTCAATCATAATGTGTGAAATTTTGTTTGTTGACTCATTTGCATGGTTGATATTAAAACAAGAAATGTCAACTGTTGAATTTCTGGTCGGCTCTTCTTAGTAGATCAGCATACCGAACCAGTGATAGTTTACATAATAACAGGTTGTCAAATATCTCCCTTCCGCTTTTTTGCTCTTTATTCAATGCTTTATAAAAAGTGTTACAGTGATCGGATTTAGTTCAAATATGCGCCGTTTTGTTCGATAATCTGTTTCCATCTAGACGGCAACTTCATAATACCTCCCTCGTAGAAGTCCCCCTCCTTATTTGCGAAGAACTCGGACAGCCACTTTTTACAAACCTCTTTTGAGTTCAACTTTACACCACCAAGGGCGTTCGCCATGGACAGGAACAGGTGGTAATCACTTGGCGCTATGTCCGGGCTATATGGTGGATGTGATAAAACCTCCCATCCGAGCTTCCGTAGCTTCTGACGAGTCATCAACGAAGTGTGTGGTCTGGCGTTGTCCTGGTGGAACACTACACCCTTCCTGTTGGCCAATTCTGGACGCTTCTGGTCGATCGCCTGCTTCAAGCGGTCCAGTTGTTCGCAGTAAATGGTAGAATTAAGCGTCTGGCCATATGGGAGCAGCTCATAGTGGATGATTCCCTTCCAATCCCACCAAACACACAGCAAAACCTTCCTGGCCGTCAATCCCGGCTTGGCCACTGTTTGGGACGATTCACCGGCCTTCGACCACGACCGTTTTCGCTTGATATTGTCGTATGTGATCCATTTTTCGTCGCCAGTCACCATCCGCTTCAAGAATGGGTCAAGTTCGTTCCGTTTCAGCAGCATATCGCAGGCGTTGATTCGGTCCAGAAGGTTTTTTTTGCGTCAAATCATGCGGCACCCAAACATCAAGCTTTTTTTTGTATCCAGCCTTCTGCAGATGGTTTAAAATGGTTTGGTGACTAACTCCCATCTCCTGGGCGATGTCACGAGATGCCACATGCCGGTCTAACTCGATGTAGTCCATGATTTGATCGGTATTTGTCGTCACAGGTCTTCCGCCGGCTGGCTTATCCATGGTGTCGTTTTCGCCGGCTCTGAATCGTCGAAACCATTCCTCCGCGGTTCGAAGTGATAGAGTACCATCCCCCAAAACACCGTTAATCTCACGGAACGTTTCTCTAGCGGATTTGCCTTTAACGAAGGAAAACTTTAAAATAGCGCGAATTTCGGCGTTAGTGAACTCCATGTTTACACGTCTATAACTGTTGAACGCAATATCCAAACTAATCATGCATAGCGTCGTTTTGTAGGTTATGTCAAGACTTTTCAAATTATGTATAGTATTGCCAGATACGAGCTCTGTAGCGCTTTGTACATAGCCGCGAAATTCAAAAGACAAAAAGGCGGAAGGGAGATATTTGGCAACCTTTTATATTGTAAAATAAATACATTTAAAAAACTTTTAAATTAAACGGTTTTTTGATACCCATATTGTGGTGGTGAAGGAAAAATATGTAATACGCCATTTTGTATCGGCGACCATCTTAGATTTATAATGTTATTGATTTTATTATATTGTATTGTCATCTAAATAGAATGTGTGTACCAAATTTCAGATCAATCTGACAACGGGAAGGTGCTTAAATTTCAATTTCTAATGTTGACCCAAATAAATAAATAAATTCCGTACGGGTCGAACTAAATAAAACCGTTTAATAAAAAAATCGACGACTTATAAATGCGAGTAAATTCCAGTTGATATTTTTTAATTTAGATTTATATATCTTGTGTATGGCCACTGAGGTGAGAGATGGCAATGAAATAGAACCCCGGATTCATTGCTGAAAAAAACCGTTCACCGTCGCAATGTTTTCGCCTGACGCCGGACTCAATAGCGGGCGCTCTCGTAGCCGGATATACCGGAAACGGCAGTACGTGCCCCGAATCGGATCCGCACTTAAATGCATGTGAGAATTCATTTCCAGACGAGCTCGCCTGTTTTCCTACCGGCTGAGATGGCGAGCGCTAAATTACTTCATCAGAGTTACGGGCCCTTTGGATTAATACCAGTCTTGTATTTAACACTGTTCTTTTGTTTGGTGAAAATTAAATGAAGATGCAATTTCATTAGAAAACTTAAAGGAATTGTAAGAAACTTTCAAGTAAGTAAGAAAGAACATTTATTGGAATAGAACCTTAGATTTAGGCCAAAATTACTTTATATACTATTGATTTGTATTTATACCGTATTAGGACAATCCCATCCATACAACTGCAAACCACTCGAAGCCTTAATATAATTATTAATATTAATTTTATCAAAACATCTCACTTTTTTAAGTGTATTGACGGACCACAAGTACTTGTACTTACTCGAACGTCTGTCAGATCTCAACGGGTTTCAAATCTTGCTAGAAGTCCGTATAGGCACGCACGTTTGGCGGCACAGCGAACATTAACCACGCGTACCTGACACTGAACACTGATATCTCCATTCTCCATAACTTTAAGATCAAGCATCAGACTTTAGTTACATAAGTAAGAAAAGGACCAATATTTAGCCACTTCCGCACATGCAGTGGTAGTCGTACAATAAAGTGCACCGCCCGCCAGCACGCTGATTAATCCTAAGGCGCAGACAATGCGAATCACACAACCGCCACCGCTAAATCACTCAACACGTGTTTCACCCCTCCAAGGGGCATCTTCAGGAGTTATGTTACACCGATTAGTGCCAAACACAGAGTCTGATTTCGTTAAATATTTAGTTACATAATGTGAAAGAACAACGATGATATAAGATCGCTCTGATATGCAATGGATCAAATGAAAGCACTCGGAATAGCCCCTGAATGTGTTTGCGGAATATCTCAGTGAGCGATAGATGCCAGGGAATGTGAGAAGAGATGTACTACAACCTTGCTAAAGCAACTGCGATTGCTTTATATTTCGTTTTTTTTGGGTGCCAGAACATGTCAGTTTTTGGTCAGTTTTTATAAATTTGAATAAATTTACTTATTTTTGTACTTATTTCGCAAAAAAATGGAATTTGATTCAAAATTCATTCTGAATATGTAGGTAAACGCATGACTCTGTAATACGTCTTATATTTATTACGTCCATGCGTTTGCAACGAAGTCATTAAATAACTAAATAACGAGCCGACGAAAACATTTGTCCAATAAAAACTGCGTTACGTGAAAAAAAAAACGTTGTTCACTATTGCCTTAGCAGTTGAACGTCTGAGTGGGAGATATAGGATCGCATAAATCAAGGGAAGACGCGCAGTCTAAACAGCCGTATTCCCGGTATCTGCGCGGAGAGTTACGGCTTCCTATAACCAATGAAGGCATGTTTAAACAAGCCACGCCGTAATAACTTTTACCATGTGTTAACTTAATGTAATGGACCCGCGGGCCGGACGAGAACTTCTAATGGTATTCCACATGAAACGGCATCGGTCCGACTTTTGATTGTTTCGGGCTCCAAGTTGGATTACTTTAGATTCATTGAATATAGTCAACGTAAGTATATATGATCTAAGTAAATTTTATTATATGTCAGGACGGACCAACCTTCGATTCGTAAGCATTTACGTATATATTTCAATGATTCGAGCAACTACTCGTATATAATATAATATCAATGATTACTCTGAAGCCATCTTCGCTATCAAAACAAATATTGAATCATAAATTTATAACTAGTAATTTTTTTAGTTAATTTAATTTGAAAGGTTTATTGACTAAAGTTATGTTCTATTAACCCTTTGCATTCGAGGCCGTTTCCGCGCGGACCTACCAGCAACTCAGAACGTTTTTTAGCGCTTTTCGTGATTTTACTACCGCTAACATAAAATGATTACACACGCAAATTAACATACAAAACTTTTATATTTTGATACCTAATGTATCTTTACATGTTTACAAGGATAATTTGTTTAACATTATTCTTTGTAATTTTGTTTTGTGTGATATTTTATGTAACAATTGCCAAGATGCATGCCCGGCTTATCGGGACAAGTATCACAATAGTACGTTGTTTGATGTGTTTTGCAAGGTGTACTTCGTTATCACGATTCATGGTAATGGGGATCAAAAAGTTTAACTTTTCTAGACTCTTTGCCACGGCTGTCGGGTTAGAACTGAGACCAAAAATGCAGTCCGGTTTGTTGCTGCGTACTAATTTCAGATAAGAAAGTTTTATCTCCATTTGAAGGGATATCATTTTACACTTCATAAGATTATACAAAGAGAGCGCAGGAACTCGCGTCGAAGGAACTAAACGTAAACAACTATCGCCGCGCATCATGTTACCGCAGCGTTCGGAGTGGTGAGCGACAGTCACCTCTCGAGTTGCAGTTTATAAAATCGCGTGGTGAGTGAGACTCACCTCTCGAGTGCAAAGGTAAACATGAACAAGATATATGTAATTCATCATAATCATCATATCAGCTGATAGACGCCCACGGCAAGGCACATGCCTCCCTCAAAGATCGAAACCATGACCGGTTTTCTGCCAGTATCAAGTAACTTCCCGCGATCATATCTTCCGCTGCGTCTACCGACTCGTAGGTGCCACTCGAGAACGTTTTGGCACGAGCAATGTACTCTGCCTGTTTTCACTTTAGACGAGCAATTCTTCGAACTACGTCGGTGATGTTGGTTATTCTACGTATCTCCTATTTCTGATTCCATCTCGCAAAAAAAATCATTACTCTCTAAGTGATCTTGCGATTTCATATTAGGTATTATATACGAGTAGTATTGTCACATTTCCTGATAAAAAACATCACTTATTCAAAGACAGTGACATTGTATAAAAATTGTAATTTAGTTATAAGCTTTATATAGCTACCACTGTTTGACATCAGGATTCTGAAGAAGAATGTACATAACACACATAAATCAGTCATGTAAAAGTGACAAATACATAATGTAAAAAATAAACTATTACGTTTCGTTTTCACCGAGAATCTTTACCAAGAGGGGCGTAGGGTGAGGGCGGCCACCGGTACGTTAGGGGCGCCCCAAATAATGATTGATTTAGATAATTAATTTCCAGAAAATACCGGAAAAAGAATACCGGATAAACGGGAATATATTATGGGGATTAACCTCGTTAATGAAATTAATAGACATTACTGATTCACTCTCTTATTTTCTTTGTTTGAAATAAAAAATGTCCGACGATTTACTTTTATAGGGTAATGCTCCTGTTGTAGAATTTATAATATGACGGATGAAAATTCTTAAAGAAAATACTCGTAAAAAAACCGTCATAACTCATTGCCTTTATATATATATAATCTTATATATGCACATATGAAAATTAATAAATACATGATAACTTGTATGGTATTGTTCATTTGCTGTCAATTAATGTGTGGTACAACCTATCCAAAAATCAATGGTTTCAGAAATAGTAATTAAAAGTAAGTAATGATAAATATAGTAATAAAAAGCGTTTTCAAAATTCTGACTGCAACATACTAATTTTAATTAATGTTTACTATATGTTCATACAGACTTAACAATAGGTGATTGATCTGACTCATTCGAATAGAAAAAAAATATATATTAATGTAACATATTTCAGAGTGATCACTTTAAAGCGTTTTGCAGACAAATGAGCTATATACATTTACCTATTCACAGCTTTTACTAAAGCTTTTACATCTATAACCAAACTTTTTGGCTCTTTTCGAACTGATTGAACGATTTCCATTCCACTACTAGGCGCAGGCAAAAGTTAAAAAGTTACGTTGTTGAGATACCCAAAACTCGAACTAAACGGTTTGACAGCTCGTTTTTGGATCGCCAAGATTTGGAACGACCTGCCTGAGTCTATTTTCCCTGATGAGTTGAACTCTGGAACCTTTAAGAGTACAGTGAACAGGTTTCTTTTGGATCGGCGTGTACCACCTTCGTGTTCATCTACACTTTCCATCAGGTGAGATGGAAGACAAACGCCTATTTCATTACAACTATATAAAAAAAATCAAACGTATGGCACGAATCAACATCACTGAAATCGAGTATTATCCCCGAATAGATTTTAGCATTTAATTGCTATGAATAAACGATTCATTGTGCTAATACAAACAAAAGGCAGCGAGTGAAATTTTAGTAGAGTCGGATTTCGTTCCAAAGTTTTCGTGGAAAAATTTTAACAGAATTTGCGATCAAATCGAATTTAGTCGTGCGAATGAAATTTCGTAAACAGATTACATTTATCCTGTTATCCCGTTTCAATTGCCTGTAATAATTAATTTGATATCTTTTACGTCATCATTTCAGCCGTAAATTGTCCACTGCTGGAGAAGAGTTTCCAATTACAATAGTCTTAATAAACTGTTGTGTCAACTTTGTAGGTGTGCTAAGGTACGCATATGTTCGACGCGCTATGTGGCTTGCTACATTACCATTTTAACTTTGCCACTCGTATTTTTAAATATATTGACGCCCGCTGCAAGATATAGGCCTGCCCAACAGACATTTATAGGGGTATATATAATAATCGCCTCGCTTAGCAAGCGTGTTGGTGATCGCGGTGTCTTATTATAGTATGCAGAGGACGCTGTTGATAACTTCTGGATTTTTTTTGGTACCAATGGCAATGCTATATAATTAATACACAATATGTGAAGAATATATTAGACTGTATTCCGGGAATCGAAGCCACGATCAATGAGGTGTTAGTCTAATGGGCTACCGCTGCTCTACAATATTATTTATACAACAAGTAAGTCTAAACAAATCTAATTAACGTTCATTTCTAGCTGAATGTTAAATGGCTGTGAAAAATACAGAGAGAACCGGAAAATAACCTTACGTATTAGACGCGTAAAAGCCGGCACATTTTAAAATAATAAATCTAATTTACATTTCGTATCACCGCGTTCATTGCGACGAAAGTCGTAAAATACATTATAGACGTCAACTTAACACAAAGCGTAGTTTTGCGGTTCGGCTTTGTTCCGAGTTAAACCGTTCAAGAAACTAGTACAAATTAACCTAAATCAAACATTGCCATTGTAGCTGAGTGTGAAATAACCCTTTGACTTAGCCGAATTAGTTACAACAAATACACGTTCCGATGGGCCAAGATGTAGTTGAAACATTGGAACATTAGGATGAAGATGTTCATTAAACGGTTTTATTTAGTTCGACCCGTACGGAATTTGTTTATTTGGGTCAAAATTAGAAATTGAAATTTAAGCACCTTCTCGTTGTCAGGTTGATCTGAAATTTGGTACACACATTTAATTTAGATGACAATACAATATAATAAAATCAATAACATTATAAATCTAAGATGGCCGCCGATACAAAATGGCGTATTACATATTTTTCCTTAATCCCTTCAATATGGGTATCAAATGAAAGGGCTACATTAGTAAAACACGATGATTATGTCAAAATTTACACGATGATTATTCTAGATGGACGCCGTTCCAATATGGCGGACTAGGTACATATTTTTCCACAACTACCACAATATGGGTATCAAAAAACCGTTTAATTGAAAAGTTTTTTAAATGTATTTATTTATTTACTCCGTTATTTCATTTGTAATAAGAAGCAGTAAAGTGTAAACGGCTTATTGCAGATTAATGTTCAAGCTGAGATAGAAATAACGTGTATTTCTTAGAGTTCTCTTTGGCATGTAAGATGTCTGGAAGACGGTGTAAACATCGGGCGTCCTGTCCGATGAAAAAAAAACTCAACTCGAGAAACATCGGATGATGAAAGAGTTAGTTTTGAGTTAGGCTCTGAAAGAATCACTGTTCACCAAAATTCTAGCCTAGAGTCACAGAGTCCCAAAATAGACTCAAGGGCAATCGCTTTCCATTAGGAATAGAGTCCAAAATTCGGCAAAAAAAGGAAGTCTGAACAATAAAACTTGATTACCCATAAAACAAATATTTTTATTTTGTACATTGCAAGACACATTATGTGAAACAATAATTTAATGTACAGATTTTTTGTTTGATTTTATCTCAACATATCTTTTTTGGTTGCCAACCAGTGGATGTATTAATGAATGATATACTGTCAATACTGTCATTCTAATTGAGTTTATAAACAGAAAAAAAAAATAAAATTTCAAAGAATAATATAAAGAATCATCAGAAGAGAAGAGAAGTAGCTCGAAGAATAGCTCGTCTTAATTGGCAGTGTGCGGGGCACGTCGCTCGTTTTTCCGACCGTTGAAGCCTAAAGGTTGTCGAGTGGCGATTCATTTCACTAACGGTGATGGCTCACGCCGGGAGACGCATTGTGGACAGGCTCCCTCTAGGTCTACCGACGACATAGTTCAGATCGTCAGTCAGTCATGCGGGCACCGTTAGACTGGACACCGTGGCACTTTTTGAGGGATGCCTTGTAGTGGGAGCCCATCGGCTGACATTAATGGGCAGAATATTATTTAAATGAAAATCTTTGAACTTTTTTGAAATTTAGTCACGATAGCACTACCTTAAATAATATTATACAAATTATTTTAATAACTTCATTAATATTCATAATATGTAGTTAGTTATTTTTACACGCCGTAAGTTAAAGAGAAAATTTATTGTTAATTATTAATAACTCAAGTTACGCGTGTAAATTTATCACCAGTTAAACGACTAAATGTGGTCTCAAAACTCGACTATAACTTACTGGCGCCATCGCCACTTAGTTGTGTAAAAAATATGTACAAAAAAGATCGTAAAGGTTACCTCCCGTCAGCGTTCGTTTCCTCGACCGCTCTTAAAATAGTTCCCCGTCGGAGCGCGCTAAGTTACGTTCATCCCTGCGAGCGGGATTAGGAAGTTCGAATCCCGTCGGAGCGATGTTTAAAAACGGATACGGGCGACTCCACAGCACTTTGTTCCCAAAGTTATGATGAATTGCGTCCGGGACTTCGAATTTCAAGTTTTCTAGGCGTCTTTAAAAATTTTCGGTTGAAGAATCCATTGTTTGGTATACTTTCGCAAGTTTACCTTCTCTTTGTTCAATTGTATTAATTTCTGTAATTGTTTTAGTTTTATTAATTTATTCCTACACATATATTATTCAATGTATTTTTTAATACAGATATTTAAAAATGTAATTATGTTTACAACGAAAAACGTTGAACTAATAAACGTTATATTTTCCTTAGAAATAATAAATAATTGTTAAATATTAAAGTTATAATGAGAACATCCAAAGAACTAACGTCACCGACGTAACTCGCTCATGCAACCGATGAATGTTGGACCTAAAAGGTTCTTGAGTCGACCACAAGCTGGTAGACGCGGTGTGGGTTAGCTTTCCACCAGGTGGATCGATGACATAAGTTAACGTAGTGAGAATTCGCTAGATGTTGGCAACGCAAGACATTGTGACGATTTTTGGAGAGGTCTTTCTACGCCTTGCAGTAGACGCCTATCGGCTGATAAAAATCAAAAGATAAAATTTAATTTTGAACAAGACATTGTTGTAACCTAAAGAGTAACTTTATGAAAGAGTGAGAAAATGTTGTACTAACATCCCAGCACTCCCACACCGTGGCGCTCGATATGCCGTTCATTAAATTTTTGATTAAAAGAAGAGTTAATTACAGTTTCCAACTACGATGAGCATTTTCACGCTAAATTTCCATAGAATAAATAAGTAGCATTCAAAATAATGTTAATTACGAAACTTCTTGTGTATTAAGGCGGTATAACGGCGAACGGGGTCTGTGTCGCCCCCGCTAACCCTTCTAAGACGGTCTTTTACCGACAGGGCGTGGAATGGGGGACTAAATGAGGTATCCTCTCAGTATGTATAGCGACGTTGACATAGAATGAGGAATTTCATCCTTAACTTTAGGGAGAAAGCAAAAATGTCCTTCTCGAGTGTGAAGGAATGTAGTCATTAGATGGTTCAGGTACAATATGATATTAATATTCCGAGCACCACTAATAAAATGTGTGTCATCACCCGTACCTTTTGAACCGGTTTGTCATATTCTTCATCATCATCATCCCCTAAAATCGTCACGATAACGTTTTGCGTTTCCCACATATAACAATTCACCGCGATCTTAACTATGTTATCAGTTTATCTATCGACCTTTATTTTATATTATTGTTATAAGTTATATATGATATTGCGACAGGCCCAATAACTTGTGGTAACATATGATAAATAATAATTTGTAATCCGAATTTTGATAATGCTTTTTTTAAATGTATTATCATTACGTCGTTTATTATTTCTAAAAATATAGATTTGTGTATTGGGTGTCTTATACGTTAATTGACAGAAAATGGGCTTTACATTCAACCCTTTGAAGTTTTTACATCTAAAACCAATCAACCTGTATAAAGTATTAGCATTACTACATTACTAATAAATTAGTAAAAGGTAATATAAAAAAAAGGTTTTGATAGTCCGACAGAAAATAGTATATCAATACAAAACACATATCGATAATTATGCATCTATATCAGGACATTTGGAATTAGTCTTCGTCTAATATGCTAATACCGCTCGAACATTGAACAACGATTAATACGTCGTAACCACTCATTAATATCTATCGGAAAGCGGTTTGATTTTAGCGTGGCTTAAATCGAGTAATTACTTTGGCAGTGGCTTTCAGCGCCATCTACCGACAAGTAGCGTTTCACGGTTTACTAAAACCTGAATAAAATTTTTCTGTTTTTCTTCTTGAATGCAGCATTTTTTGCATGTAATTTCCGATGTTGTAATAAATCTTTTTTACTACCTAACTTTTGCGCGGATTCAAATAGAAGATATTTGGAGATTGGATTCAATAATGTCTTAAATATAACGTTAAAGATTAATTAACATTGTAACATACAAAAAAATATCTTATATAAGATATTAACAGAAAAACAAGACGAATCTGTTCGTTTTGAGTAAATATTAGATAAATTTAGTCAATGACTTCGCTTAGACAATGAACATCATCATGCTGAAGGTAAAAAGAGACGATATTTTTTCTTTAAATTTCGACCGTTTTCATATTTAATTAAACTGGCAACTTTGCTCCTGACGCCTCCTTTCGCTTATTATTGGATGGCAGTCGATGGAAATTTCCTTCTCGGTTAATTCTCTGCGTTCAAAGAACCATTTGACAGCCGATCTTTTGTTTTTAATTTAGTTTTAATATAAGGTGTACATTATATAATGGTGTATGGTTTATTCTTTTAGTCCAAAGTTGTTTTTAACTTAACCAAAACTAAATTATTGATAGAATTTTAATTGTTTCAGTTCTTTTGAATTTTGAAGGACATGATATAAAAGTTCGATTTTCTCTTTCTACTAGCTTTTTTTTTTCTCTTTCTACTTTGAAGTTAAATGTCTTCATTATCAATCCCTTAATTGTTGCGTCTCGTTCTATTTCATATTATTTTACACTGAGATCACTTTGGATCTGTTATAGCGATGTCTTGTATACCTCAAAGATTTTTGAAGTTTCTCTATAATTAAATCAGTCTGCTTAATTTTTTTTTACAATAATTATAATAATTTTTTTTATGTATACTATAATATATATTATGTATATATTGTATGTTTTACAGAAGACAGGCTCCTCATCTGTATTTAAAAAAAAATCAAAGATTCCATTTCTTATCCGAGAAGAACCAATCGTATCAAACTTAATTGTATTGCATATAACAGATACTGGATTGACTAGGACGACATGAGAGAGTCGCTTATCCTAATACACGGGATTAGTATCGTATAGAGAGCGTCTATATTAGCCATGCGGTCGGTCTTTGTGCGGAATGTTGTGTCGGCACCGCAAATTTCCCAATACCATTTTGCGACGGCGTAGTGTCTGCGGTCGCAGCGATCGTAGATTTCATATCGAACGCGCAATGGAAATGCAATAACGCAATAAGTCCACCCGCAAACCCATCAAATACACCGTAACACAATTGAGTATTAGATATTCGAATGACTATTCATCGGTTGAAATTGTGAGATGAAATTTCACTCTGAATTGTTTTCGTTTCATATCGGAAGAGAATTCCTTGAACACTCAATTTAATTAAAGTTAATCTACTAGTGGAACTGAATTGCGGTCTCTAACTCTGGGTCTTAATGGAACGCTCATAGTCGCTCAACGAGAAACTGAGAAGGCTATCCTTTTTCTCTACCAGTTCGAATCAGAAGTGATATTCGAAAACGAAAGATAGTAAATAACGTAACCCATCGTATTGGAATATTGTAGTCGGAATGGGCAGGTCTGGATCTAGAATAGAGACCACGTACCGACAAACGAAGGACATCCTAAGCCTAGAAGATAGACAGATGATCTTGTTGAGGCCAGAAGACGGTGGACGCACGCAGCATCCAACTGGTCCCGTTGGAAATCTATGAGGAAGGCTTACGGCTTAAATAATGACGATGCTCATGACACTTATCTAATAAGTAGTCCTAGTATTAGGATTTTCAGTCTTAATAATAACTTATAAAAAATCTAACATGTTTCCGACACTTTTAAACGTTAACATTGATATTAGGATGCATTCACACTGTAATATTTTTTGGGTTACAGATAGTTTTGCAGTTGTTCAGCCATAAAGCCTCTTGAAAATTAGATTTTAATACTCTTTGATAAATATTACGATGATTGATCTAATTTTCATGGTTAAGAGGTAATATGCTATTTGGAGTTCGTAATATTGCAAATGCAAAGCACTAAAGACGTTATTTGAGAGCTATATATTCAAAATCAAACATCACAAGTATGGGAGCGCAAGTTCACTACGATCACTGTATTTTTCCATTACAATAACTCGTCGAAGCTTTTACGCACTCGACGCGAACAAACGCTGTCTTCATATAAAAATTATTAACGCTCGGCTGCTCTCATTTTGCGTCACTTTAAAGGTTCTATGACGAGACAATGTAGGTATTTTTCCCTCATCTGGAACGACTCGACGAGGTGGGTGGCGGCGCGGTGGGACTTGGCAGAAAAATAAAAAAGAAACTTCCAATTTATAATTCCCTTATAGAGCTGTCATTTCATTCCGCCTTAATACTTTTAGTGCGAACATTGGCCGACTCACTCGCTTGTTTTCTTTCCGCCGTGCTATTTTCGTTTCCATTGGAAATATTATCTTTCCATACTACTTAACAGGATTTCGCTATTAGTGCTATCTATGGAGTTATTGCGATCGTCTTTTATCCCTTTCTTAATACTGTATGGATTGTTCGCAATGCGAATACGTCTTCGCTTCTTTTTTATTCTTAGAGTTACTTTGGCAGATTTCTTTTGTCTTGGCATTGGAATGGATAATTCTTTTGTTTCTTTATATACATTTATCTTGTCAATGCTTCGGCTTTCAACTAGTCTAGATTGCTGTTTGTTTGTGTTCTTATAATTATATTGACGATATTTATATCTTGTTTTAAGACAACTAAAGACTCTGTTTTTTTTATATTACCTTTTTTTATTATTTCCTTACTCCTTACATCTATTTAAATTACCACGACTGGTAAAGAAGGAAGCCATTTGAACTCCTTCTGGTCTTATGTCCTCTGTTAAACAAGAGTAAGTTTAAAGTTTGATCTATCTTAAGCTTTGCGCTTTGTGGTGGTACGTTTCTCAGGAGGATTTGAATTCGTTGCTTGCTTGGATACATTGTTAAGAGCCTTTATGTAATCTGTGGTCAATCCAGTTTCACTAGCGCTGCTGTTCATTTGATAGATATATGGTACTTTTCCATAACCATATAAATAATCAGATATCTGCTTTATATCAGAAGTATAAGAAAGAAATCATATAGCCAATTGAAGTTACCGAAGCTGTCGATTAACTTGAACTTGATGCTACTTACGTTCAAGTAGTCAAGCATATCAATATGAACAAATCATGATTTGATTTCACAAATAGACAATTTAAAATTAGAACCTATATTATTACATTTGGTATTGAACTAGATTTAAACATGAACGTATGTTTCACAAATATTTGTCGGTTGATCTGGCCCGTTTCGACATTTACATGTGGAGCCTGAGCAAGGGTAGTCACATAGCCGATATAAATATCAATTCAATCCCTATTTAGGAGTCCGTGAAAGGAGCTCGACTCTGCTCAATAAGTGTCACGTATCTGCAGTAGATTCGTATGTAAGAGAGAAAGTTAGTACAAATAATTTATAACCCACTCAGCCTAAAGCAAATGGCTCCCGAATATTTTAAAAGAGACGGCCAAGGTTGGTACAAATTTGCATTCGGGTTTGGCGTTTTCGGTTTTTATTTATTCAGGGCTGTAGGTCGGGTCGTGAGTGAAATTTTCGGTTCTTTTTATGACTTCTTCGAGCTTCGGCTTTGGGAGTTTGGGCAACTATTAGCTTACCTCTTCAATTTGTTGAAAATTGTAACACGATCAGTTTGTATACTTCGCGTGTTTACCGGCTTTCGCACTGTTACTTGCACTGTTTTCTTAATATGTTAAAAAAAATACTTACGTGAGGTATATTACTTTCTAAAATCTCAACTTTATCACTTCCATGTACGAATGACGAAAGCTCAATACTATTAAAGTTAATTGGTGTAAAAGCTTTACTTTTATTTAAATTTTAAAGGTGAATGTATTAATAAAAAGAGTTATTAGGTCGGCAAAAAGCTTATCAATCAACTTTTATAAAGTGTTCACTTTGAAATATATGATGTTAATTTATCTTCTGGAACCCGATAGGCCTGTAACTTATTCGTTGTAATAACCAAAATTATTTCTGTAACCATTTTATTTTAATTAGGGTGTAACATACATAAATGAGCTATCCATTCGCCCTTTTAAAGGTTTTACAGTTATAACCAAACATCTTGTATAGACGTAATAAAATATGTATTAAAACAGGGAACTAGCAATTTAAATTATTGTTTAACGTCTAACTAGAAATAGAACTACAAAAACGTTTTAGACCAACAATAGTTATGTTAGTCACAAAATTTCTTTACAGGTCAGTCATTTGAGTCATTGAAGGAAAGATGTTATTTTTTAAAATAAATATTTAAAGTTATATAAGGATAAAAAAAAATAACATCGAAGAGTTTTATTCGTTGGAACAAACTTTGTTGTTAAGGATTGATGAATATTTTTGGCTATTCTCACGAGTGCAAGATTAAATAGAACCAAAATCATCATCATTTCAGCTGTACGATGTTCAGACCTATAGCTCCCCTAAGGATTTCTGAAATTTAAGTCAGTCCAATAGGCTGTGCGTGCAAACCTTCTTTATTTTATAAAAGCCGTAGGCTTACATATGTAAAGGTACACTGAGAAACTTTCTCTTGACTCAATTGGCATATAAATAAATAGTTTTTACATAATTTATATAATGATCATCATCGTTATTTCACTTCTGGACATGGTCATAATAAATTTCTAATAGAACTGGTTGGAAGCGATCTACATTCAGAGTCTTCCGATGACTTTAACAAAGACATCCGTCCTCTTTGTGACAAAAACCGACAAATGAGTATAGAAAAATTAAAACTATTATCAAAATCAATTCGCACACGCCGTACATGCATTGAAATACTGTTCGATATCATATCCCTCGTTTAGTTCCAATTAGACAACGCAAACAATTACGGTACGGATAGGGGTCTGCTTTCTGTAGTGTTTCCTTTCATCGAAGCCAACGGGCATCTTTGACGTGATGTCTGTAATGATGCACCTAAGTAATTTGCCATCCTGTACTTGAAATATAAAACCATATATATTATTCCAGACTGCTGTAGTAACCGCAAACGTTGCAGATTTTAGTTAGAACGATTAAAGAGAATGTTAGTAATGTGCAAACATTGTTTGTTTGCGGAGCTTTAGTGCATTGTTTTGGTTGTCTTTCGCAAGTTCTGTTAATAAATTGTACACCACTAGTTTACGTTTTTTTACATAAAAAGAATACTTTTAAATTAGGTTTAGAGGCAGTATTACTTCTATTCTATATAATTAAATATTAGATCTAGTTAAATATGCAATCACCTGAGTAATTAACATTTTTTTTCATTTTAGCTGATAGACGCCTACTGCTGGACATATACTTTCCTGAAGCCTTCAAATTGGACCGATTTACAGCCTTAACGTCTGTTCATCTTGTAGGTGGACGCCCCTCGCTGAACTTTCTGGCGCGTGATCTCTTCTGAACTTTAAAGTCCCAGAGTCCAACTTTTCTCCGCGCTATATGTTATATGATATAATATATATGATAAATCCGAAGCACAGGGTTATGCGCCGATGATCGAATATGAGCTTGTCAATAAGGCCTAAGTGTTTATAGCGCCGATATAATGATGCATAGATTTAAAACATGTATTAGTAAGATTTCCAATCAAAGGTTAGTCATCTGAGAATTTAAATAGATTCATTACAGATATAGGAAGGTTCGGAAGGTCGGGTAAGTGACGGCCATGTATGGAACGAACGTCCCGCACGACCTCACCATTTACGTCGGACGGAATACCAACAGAAACCTGACCGCATTCATTATCAAACGCAATAAGCGCCGAGAATCGATTGTTTTGATTGATTCATCAAAGTACAGTAGTGCAGTGAAGGTTCATTAATATTTTCGTATGAATGAAATATTTACTTTCGTAATTATGTTTTACTTGTTATATCAAGTTAAAGTGAATTGATTTTATAAAATATATCGAATTATGTTAACGCCATAATATAAAACACATGCTCCCATCCTTTTTAGATCAGGTATTCAGGTTTGAAATAATTACGTCAAATAAAAGAGATATGTATATAGAAATATGTAGGAGTGTATAGTGTCAAAATTATTTAATCTTATTATTTTATGGGCATATCTCACTTACATGACGCGAAGAATAGACGGCAGCTATAGCAGATTCTGGCGTGGAAACCACGAACGACGTCGTCACACGGTGAAAAGACGATCTTGTTAAGGTCGTCAAAGAAACTTAATGCAGGCCTCTTCCAATTGGTTCCATTAAAAAATTTATGAGGAAGACTTATGTTCAGCTGTTGACGTCTTATAGCGGATAAATATTTCTTTTTGGAAAAACTTTGAGACATAACATAGTGTGATAAGGATTTTGCTGTAATTAGCTATTATATATTTATTAAACGAAACACCTGCCCTTTTAATAATTATTTTAATGATATTAGTAAAGTAATAAAAATATTAAGACTATATACGTAACTAAAAGAATGCTGTGTCTAATTTAGTAGATATTAGTTGTGTACGCGACTGTACACTTAGTCATAGACCGTGCGCGGGCGTTGATTCATCGGCTCGTACCCGATGGCTTCGTTATTTTAGTTTTTTTTTCTCTCTCTCGTCCTAATTCGATGATTACTCGGCGACCGCATATCCACCGCCTTAGTAATTTAACGTTCGAAAATTAAAAAGAATGTATAATTTTGCTACATCACCGTTGGGTTTGAAGCATGTGATGGCTGACAAAGCTGCCAATTCCGTACTTCTTTAAAGATCTTTTTAATGTATTTATCTTTGTTACACAAAAAGAGTAAAGTTTACATTGTTTCCAAATTTTTGGCATAATTTATTTCGTAAATATTTTCGGACGGGCAGGCGTTAAATAATGTAATAGAAAATTTGTTTTCTTTTTTTTTTTGTTTGTATTACTTTCAGGAGATAACGTGTTAATTTTTGTAAAAGTTCTTCGTATATATACTACACATTAACTTTAAGATTTAAGTTATTAGTGAAAGACGTTATGTATGATTGACGGACGATATAACAATAGTATAAATTTACTTATATTGTTATCCACATAGAATCATTAACAGTGATCGCTTGTGTGAATCATGGAAAGAATTCCAGAAGAGCCAGAAGCCAGAAGAACTAAATTTGACAGAATCTAGAATCAGTTTAACTGCAATGGCATTATTCAATTTTAATCATTTCAGACGCTTCCTGTAACATGTATTGTATCAGTAATATTTGAAATCAAAATATAAAAGAAAAATAAGTAATAAACAGACACTAATGTAAACGAAATTAAAAATCGTTTAACTGTGATAAAATGTGATGATGTCTTCATTAGATAGCATAGTATTAATATAACCTAAAAGTGTTCAAATGTGATAAATACATGTATCTGTGATATTTCAAAAACTAGATGAAGAAAGAGAGACGATGGTTGAGAGGATAATTATTATGAAAAGAGATGGAATGTATATCTTATGACGAATGATAGAAGAGTAAAGAAATAAAATGAGAAGTGAAAAGAATTATTAAAAAAATTTAAAATCCCTGTCCAAAAAATACGATAGACAATACTATAGATAAAAAGATGTAATAAGTTTTTCTACCCTTAAAGTGCTAAAATGTAGATTGGCAATATGTGAATTGCCTCATTACCATAATTTCTGCTGCAAGACATTCACTACTGTAAGGTATTTGCAATAGGACCAGTAGGCAGTGGTATGATCCAGTGTCTCCTAACTATTCTTACAAAGTTATTTGTTTGTCTTACGAATAGATGTCCTGCGCTGCATTTGCCCATTCGTAGTCGCAACTCCATCCTTCATATTTTTCATTACAATAACAAATATAAATTTATAACTGTTTAAATGAGCGCTATTTATGTTACAATGTAATGTATATATAACGTATTTAATTAAGCATTCTACATTAATTGAATTTGAAACTCGTGTACAACATCGTTACAAAGGCAATAAGGTTACGTCGAACGAAATGATTAATAGTGTCGACTCGATATAAGCTGTTAAGTGACAATTAGCAACACACAACACAACCCTTTTGTTTGTACTTCGGAAATATTTACACACGTCGACTGGGCGAAGGGTCACCAAGCGGCGTTTACTTCGGGGACATTGTCGTTTGTTTGCCACGATATTTTGTGCATAAGTTTTAAGCAAATAAAGTTAATAAAAAAAAGCCGATTGCAATTAACTAGTTTTTCCTGGCGAGGAGTTAAATTAGGAGATCCGCAGGTGGACCAAGGTCAACGACGTTGTTTGAATAATTGCATATCTGAAGTGGCAGGGGGCGGAGTACATTGCTCATGCAACCGTCAGCCGTCGAGGCCAAAAGCTTTTCGTTTTCCTTAGTTAGGAGATCTTTGAGGGATACCTCGCGGTGGGCATATGTCGGCTCACATGATGTATTGATTTTTTGAATAAATTATCATTTTATGATATGAAGTTTTTATTAAATAATTTAGATGTAAAAAGGAATAAACATTGCCGGTATATATTTCTAAGCTACAATTTCAATTTTAATCCTGTGATAATTTGAATTGAGATTATAGTATTAAAAAATTTTGTCCCAATTTTTACCGTAATAATTCCGGTCACCCTTTCCGAGCCGTGTGTTCGTAAACACTTTCATTGTCAATTTGGGCCCCGGAGGCCTTGATGAAAAGGTTAAAAGCAAAATAAAAATATAACTCCCAAGGGAAAAGGCACTTAAAATTTTCATAGCCTTCATTAGACGAGCATTTTTCTGAAATTGATACAATTTATGAAAATTATAAAAGTGAAAGGCGTTTGTTGTTAAAAATTTTACTTCTTAATATTTGTGTTGAAATTGCTAAGTTTTTCTTCCTTTATTTCCTTTCAAAGGTTAATTAAAGTGCTTGGTTATATACATAATATATATCACATAGCTGTCCAATCGGTGAGACTCAAAATTTACAAAAGACACGTCTGTACTCTATGAAGAGCTTACTTCAACTGGTCAATGTAGTCACGGCTTTCTTAATTCACTCATCACTATTTTCGCAACGCGAATATGTTATAGCTATCACAGGGCCTATGCCTATACTCTGGATTTTGGTATTCAATTTTGGATTGGCGAAAATAATCAACAAATGGCTATTGGCAAGTTGAATTGGTAATAAGCAGGCCAATATATATAATAACAAGTGGATTATGTCTTAAGATTCTGGAGTAGAGATCAAATGCAGCAAATGATAAACAGACGACACGAGTGATGGTCGCTGAAAAAGCTGAAGAATTAATTTTTAATTTAGTCAAAATCACTTTCTGCCAGACATTATACGACGAAATTGAGAAGTAGATGCTCACTACTGTTGTAGTCTTAACAATTACATAGAACTTTACACGTCATGGCAGTGATTCCTATTTTATAGTCCAGTCTCCTTTATCCTAATTTTACTAACTACATCGCTTTTCAAAGAAGTACATATCTATATAAAATCCACTTACACTGTCTTAAATGAGTACCTATTATAAATCTGCGTTGAATAACTCCATTGAATATTCTACTTAACGTCTACGTTCATACAAAATCCGTATCCCCATTAGCGTTCATTAAATTTTAAAAGAATAATATCGTCAGAAAATCAATCTAGAAGCTTCGTGCACGGAAATCTCGTATAATCCCATTTCTAAATACAGATTATAAATAAATGGCAAAAGGACCGGTGTGTGCTCGAAAGCCCGCATGACGGCATTTTATCCATCCATCGTCGTAATGAGAAAGGTGCCCTTGCGATTTATATTCCTTCGCTATTTCTTAAATCGACGGCCGGTCGAGTGTTTTGTAATATCTTAACGATTATTATGTTTTTTTTTCTTATTATATAACCTGTAGCATTGATTGATGCTGTCTCTTAAAATCACAATTTTTTTTTAAGTACTGTTAGCTTTACAATATCATCATCATCATCATCATAGCTGATAGATAGCCTGCAAGGCATAGGCCTCCCCCATAGATCGCCATGGTGACTGGTCCTCCGCTACCCGTCTCCGGTGACTTCCAGCCAACTTGACCAAGTCGTCAGTCCAACTAGTGGTGGGCCTACCCACGCGTCTACTGGTTGGTGATCGCCACACGAGAACCTCTCGGCCCCATTTGCCGAGTATTTAAATGAAATATTCAAACTGAGTGTTAATTAATTCTGTATATATTTTGGGAGTACTTAAAACCGATACTGTTTTTAAAAGAAAAAAAAATATTTCTGTCGTTAAATTTTTGCGCCATTTAATTCTTTGTAGTAAAATATATAGTTGTCTAATTTTACGTTATTATTGACATATTTGTTTCAAGTTAGATCCATATAATATTCACGACTTTAAAATCTGGCAAAGGAATATCTGGTTACTAATGTAAATCAAAATCAAAATTAAAATTTATAAAAGTGACTGAATATAGGCAATAAGAAAGATCAAACCCTAGTAAATTTTCTGCTCGATAAATTGTTTCAAGATGTCTCAATCTTCGCCGATGACATAACATTACGTTATAACAAATCTTTTACTTATTTTTCTGATTTCATTCGAGCGTCAAACAACAAATTACATGACGACACAAATACGTTTTTATGGCAGCGCTATCCAAGACCAAAGATTACGTCTTCACATATCTGATATTGACCAATCAGGGTACATCGATCGAGAGCGGATTGCCTGCGATAAAAGCGAATCATTGTTTACCCCCGATAAGCACACGGTGAAAATAACCGGCTCATTTGACGGACACGGATAAAGGCAGAGGTTCGTGTGACATCACGGGCTTTCTCCGGTCAGCGTTTTCCCGGGCTTTAATTAAAAATACCATTATATACTTCGGGGAGTCCGCAAAAAACGAAAATCCAATATTACGCTACACAGAGACCCCGATATACGATTGACCTTTTTCGACCGACTAATAATTAAAAAAAAAAATTAGAAATTTTTGTTGTTCGCCAAACGTCGGATCCGGACCCCACTTTCCTTTTAATCAACCTAATAAGGTCCGAGATTTTTTTTTCATTTTTCAATTACAATGAGAACGGTCGATAAGAGATTCGAGATCGCCAGTCGGATGCCTGTCAGATGCAATTGGGTAGAATATCATGAGGCCTACTTTAGCTCAGTGGTTTGTAGACGGCATAAATTGAGTTGCAATTAGCGATGCTACAAGCGATATCGGACCGTATTAGGTTCTCCATGAAGAACAAGTTCTATTGATGGTTCGAAGCGTGATGGGGCTTGATGACTTGCAATGAACAAACTAGGTGACAGTTATTAGCGGAACCATAAGCTGAGCGATTTTAACTTTATTTTTTTTTATATTTATGAAACGTATTTATTGTACAGGAATATTTAAATGTATCGTGTATTTTGAAGCACAAACAGAATCTCACAAAGGGAAAGTCACATGAAAAGAAAGCTTTCTATTATTCAAATTACTAATTACAATTCATTGTAAAGTATATCATGAAAATTTTGGTTAAAATTAAAATTAATTGAATCCCTAAGATCAATTTCTTTAGAGTTTAATATACGAAAGAAAAAATATACCCTGTAATAAAATAATTAGATTATTTATTACTACACAAGTTTTAAAAAGTATTACAAAAAACCATAAACTTCGTTTTATTATGTACAAAGCAAAAATGTATTATTGTAACTAATATGATTAAAAATATTAATTTTCGTAATCCTAATTCTCAGTCAACACTGAATAGTTTTATTGTATTAAAATAAATACCCACAGTATGTATTTAATAGTATTAAAAATAATAAGTTATTAAGATTGTTTCTTGAAAACGCTCGAACTGGAGACTCGCCCGCTAACTATCGGCGAACTGGGTTAGAGAACAAAGCCGTGTTTATGAATTCCGCACCACTACCAAAGTAACGAAATACTTCTGACCTAAACTTTTCGGAACAATCGTCTTTATCTCCTTCCACTGAACTACGAATTTGATAAGTCGTGGGAAACGCAAACAGCCCGGCGCGGACGGACTGTGCCCTCATTGTTCGCATATCAGCCGCGCGTGCATCACGTACTTGCGCGCATAAACTTTATGAACACGCCAACTAAATAATTACTTTTATGCGATATGGCTGGACGGGCTCATTGAGAGATAATTTCGCCACATGGGGATATCACACATAAAGAGTTCAAATCCGTTTTTATTTTATTTTTTAGCTTCGGTTCACACTATTGCCTAAGTATCATTTATAGATTTCTCTGGTTGAAGAGTACAGGATGCAAAGGTTAAGATAGCCAAGCCCGAGAATTCGACTAAGGTCACTACAGCTCATTTGTCAGCAAAAAGCCTTTTTTTTGTAATTGAATTTTACTTTATCGGAGATAAACCTTGACAAAGAACAGTAAGAAATTACAAGTTTAAAAATATAAAATTAATTACAATTGTTACCTTATAACTATCTCACTAAGATCATTTAATGAATCAAAGTTAAACAATAATAAAACAAAACAAAAACATTATCGAACAGATTAATAATCCAGCGCATTCTGCAGCACAAACAGTAATAATTACGAGTCACAGCAAGCAGTCACATTTCAATGAGGTTTAAATTGTATTGTGCATATCCAATAATTTCGAATGAAATTGTCATTTGAAAGATACAAGAGAGCACGAGAATATATCAATATCACTAATATATGAATTGTGGAGGTCACACATCCTATATAAGGGTGTTTTACACCGATTACCTATGGTACATGTATAAATTGACTATTCTTAAACTATTGGAATGTGATAGGTCAATAACTTACTGTCAGTAAAAAACCTATGAGGACATATGGAGGAAATTTTAAAAAGGCTTTTTTTACCCGTTATATTTTTAATTATTTCTGATACTATAGATTTTATGGATGACTTGCACCATATATTAATTAAAATCATTCATTGCAAACCTTTATAGCTTATATACTAAATATTTCTTTTATAATAAATAAAGAAATGCATTTATGTATACACACACAGTACATATACGAAAATTACATACCGATTTTTTAAGGGACTTATACTGGCAGGTAGGTAATGTAATAAGAAGTAATTTAGGCTAATTTTGTTTAAGAATTATTCTTATAATATATTAATGTAATGACACCCATAAAAATCAGTGCAAGCCATGCAAACCGAGCAAGTGTACAGATATTTTAGTAAAACTTTTTAATATCTTGTAATGTGTATTTTTTATGACAGTGAATCATATTAAGTTTATTACCTTTTCTAAATTATTATCTTTTAAAAAGGTAACACACCTATATTTATATATATATATATATGTGTGTGTATATATATGTGTGTTTTTATATACATACATATATATATATATATATCATTATACGGCTATATAAAACTCTAATATCTTTTTCCACTACAATATTATGATTTTTGACATTTTTGCTGAGCGTGTCCTTTTAACATATGTCAGTTCGTTATCAGTGTACCAGAGGATTCGTTAATAACCGCAGAGCGCCGACCTAAATAATCTCCACGCGGCCGAAATACGAAGTGTTGTAGGAATAACAGGTGTTTCATTTTTATAAAGGCTCTACGCGGGACGTAATAACCTTTTTCACACGCGCGTGAGCTGAACATATAGACCGACAAAGGTCAACGGGCTACATAAATTATTCCGCGCCCCCTCAATAAATACTTATTTTTGCAATAACATTTATCCAATTTTCCGCTGGATATAAATTTGTTCATTAGACAATAAATAATATAGAATAGGTTTCATACGAATCTATACAATTTACGTGTATTTTATTAATATCTCTAATCTGTATAGACGAACATTTTACCGATATGTTTTTTGATATTAAACAACTAAAACTGGTTTACAGAATAGTTTTGATGAACATTATTGTTAATTACAATATTATTTAAATAAACATACAAACATAATAAACATATAGTGATAGTATCATATAGACAAAAAAACACTGATATATTTATATTGACAAAAACTGAATGAATGGAACGGAAATTTAGCATCTCGTGCTGTAAACAGTGATGACAGCTTTACCCACATCATCATCATTTTAGCCGTACTATGTCTGCTGTTAGACATAGATGTCTCCTATAAGATTTCCAATTAGAACGGTTGAAACTGGCCTGCGTTCAACGCCTTTTAACAATCTTAAAAAGTTCCTTTTTCTAACTTGCGGGTGCACGTAACATATATAACAGCCCGCATCTAGCGACTTGTGATCGACATATCGATAAATAAATATCGGCGACATATATTTACATTTAATTTAATATTGACACACTAAACAACAAGAGTACGTACTGTATTCCCAGGCCCGTTGTGTTAAGCTATACGACAACTTTAATAAGAAGATTGCTTTATGAGCGAACTCGGCGCAAGTTTCATTAAAGTGCAATGCGTGGCGCTCAGTTATTCATAAACACGCTCTACATGTTACTTGGCCTTGATGTAATCGTATTAATTTAAATTGTGCGGTGAAATTGGGGCTCGAGGCGAGACGATATGCGGGGTTACGAAGCTATCTACACTCTTATGTAATTAAAAGGGTTACTTCTGATCGCTGCCGACCTTGACGTCAGAATTTAACTCGTGTATCCGTTAACACTCTCTTGAAAGCTAATTAAAATACCGTTGTGTTATTCGAAATTTAAAACATTAATGTTTTAGTATAATATAAAACTTTTTAATATCGATATTATGGATTTATTTTTAAATCGACATTAAGAGGTAATATATTATATATTAGTTTAGAAGCTTCTATCTCTCACATAGGTCTGTGTCTTAATAGAGGGAACTTTACAAAGGTACAAAAAATTATAAATAAGGACACCTTTATATTTAGTTTCACTAAGTTAAGAAAAATGGACCTCTGCAAATTTCTACCTCTAACAGTTGACGGTGACTGGAAAAGACGATATGTTTTTTGTTATAACTCCGTTATTGGAGACTTCTCTCATTCATCTATTTGATTTTGGGACAGGACATTAACATTTTTTTAAATAATTCTTTTCACATATTTTTCATTTCTTTACTGTAATTTTATTTGCCATATGATCTAAGTTGTCTCTTCTTTCATTCCCTAGCATTCTTCTACATATTAATTTCCTTTCATGCATCGCCTTTCTTACTTCACCTCGTTCCTCAAATATCACAGGTGTAGGTAATTATCACATTTCTTCTAAGCTTTTAGCTTTATTTTATACTAAACTATTTTTTATTTTTATTTTTTATACTTATTTAATACAGGTTATCACATTTTATCACAGATACTATTTTCAATTTACATTACTTCTGTTCTTTTTTATATCTCCCTATTTTGTTTTGATTACCTTCTATCAAGTTATCTAATTAAAGTCGCGGTTGTAGTGCCAACAGTTGGTCGGACCAAATCGAAACCAAACCAAACTTTATGCTTTACGATGCCAAAGATTAGAGTAGATGGTAGCGTAGTGAACGCGTAGTTGATTTTACGTCCAGGGGATCTCGAAACACCACAATGGGAAGGAAGCAAGGATAAGCATCTAGTTTTTATCAAATTCTATCAAATTGAGCTCTCCTGGCTCTGTCTCATGACCTACACTGGCTTTTAATAACCTTATGTGGATAATAAAATGAATAAATTAATATAAACGAACCACAACTGTACTCACACACACGCGCCACACACTTTACGTAAGCTTTGAATATAAAAAAAATGTATCTCATTCAACTGTCGTAAAAGTTATATATACCCAATATAAACGTTTAGGAGGCGCACCGGCCACTAATTATGCACATATTTACGCAATTTACGGGACACTAATGCTATAAGTAAGTCTTAAGTGCGCGTTAATGTCTTGGTGAGGATAGCGCGACATGTTGTATGAAAGATCGCATAATGGAGGGACTGTTAACGATAATATGCTGTAAGTGCTTCGTTGTGTGTGATGGAATTTCGAGAACATTCGACGAGGTGTCTCTCATGTTTCGGATGTATTAATGATATATTTAGACGTAATATACTGTCATAGTATCATAATTCAGTTGTCTATCGTTCATATTGTTAGAAACAATGATGTATACTTTTGATAGATACAACACTTTATTTTTACACCACTTATTATATACAAAGGAAATTTAATTAACACTAAAATGTTTATAACTATATATAGATAGTATTATGTTATTAAAAATATTACTAAAGCTATTTCTCATCAAACAATTTTAAAACAAACAATCCGTAAAGAAAAAAGAATATTGCATAAAAATTAACAATCGAATCAAACAAATATTATAATTATGTTTAGGTGACCTATTTTACACCAATTATTATTGTTTTAATAATAGCACATTAATTATATGGAAATGCCACTGCTTACAAACAAATTTCCAAAGGATAGACAGCAGCGCCCTCTGCGCACCATAATACCATACTGCGATCGCCAACTCGCTTGCCAGGCGTGGCGGTTATGGTATATCCCATAAAGATATCTTTGGGGAAACCTATGCCGTGCAATGGGGTGCAAAAGCGACACTACATTGCTACTTATAATATTCTACGTGGAAAGTTACAGTGTACATTGTAAACTTCTATAATAAACTCTTACTTGTAAATTATTATAAAGGAAAAATAAAATTTAATAAAAGTGAACTATTCGACGATACGTAAGAACAGGTTTCGTTATAATTAATTAATGTTATTTACACTAAATATAATTAATTAAATCTAATTATCCAGCTAAACTACAACTAAAGAATAATTTTTAATCATGAACTGAGCCCTCTTTAATCCAGGGATTAACTAGGTTATTCGTATATCCAGAGTCAATGGCTTCGGAAGGCTTCAAATTAGAAATTCGTAAACGCTAGCATTTGTAAGTCTGCTTTGTTACATTTGCTGATACATACACGTAGTTGTTGAAAGTAAAAAAAAATACTTGATATTTGATTTTAATACATAAGACGGATATCCGTTGACTTGACGCGTTAGTGCTGTTAGCCCTAAGGCTTTTACAGCTTCGTCGGAAGTGACTTCACGGAGCGGAAGGGTCCGTGAACTAGAACTAAAAACATAAGCTGGTACGACGTCGGCCAGTTGCACGGCGATGCTCGCACGTAGCTAAGGCTCTTCGCGGTAGAGCTTTGATGAGGATGTGTTGCTGGAGTGTGCTTGCGGGTTGGGACGGCAGCGTGGACCATAGGCGGGCCGAAGAAGGATCAGGATCCAACCACGGTCCGTCCACGCTGTTCGCGGCTAGCGAGTGGGCGGCCGCTCATTAAAAACGGGTGACAATTAACTCTGATCCAATGAAGATATGTCTTTATGTGTCTACCCATGTCAAATCATAGCGCGAGGCAATCTACAGCCAGCGCCATCTAACGGCGCTGTTCGAAGTAACAACTTATTGATATATATTTATTTATGTATGTATAAGGTATATATATTCAATGTTTTTTTGTAATAATTATTGTTATATCCTTGTACTGTGATCGGCAAACATTTTTAAAAAAGCCATTTATTTCTATTTATTTTCTACAATTAATAATGAATGTTTAGAACGTGTTTCTTAGCAGAGACATAATACGAAACCCAAAGAAATTTTTCGTTTGAGTATGGACAGTATATATTTAAAAAAAATGGCCATAAGATACGTGTTAATTCGCGATCGCGTAACTCGCTTGATGTCATGCTGGTGATCTTTCAGGGAAGCACAGGCCTTGTGGTTGGGGTCTATCGCCTGATAAGATGATGATGGCATGTAAAAGTATAATAATAAAAAATATGTGTATCAGCACTAATTATTTTGCGATAGACCATGCGGTGAACGAACCAAACAGCCTACGTTTTTCAACCTATGTTATAGTAAATAAAGATGTTATTATTAATATTAATATTATCAAATCTGTTATATGCTAAAAAATAAATTTTAGAATGAATACGTGAAATTTTATTATTTACAGTTTAATTACACAAATAAAATTTCTTAAACGACTATTTATATATTGGTTTTACAAGGACAAATCTAAAAGTATATATTTTATACAAATGTATTACAATTGTTTCGTGTTTGTTACAGCGGACCCGCTTCCCGGCAAGCACGTACCGCTGGAGAGCTATGAGAGCGAATTGGAGAGAGAGCACGCGCTGCCGACGTCCGTCCCCAATGCCGACATACTCAAGACTAACAGCAATCCGACCTATCACAAGCCGAGGTGAGTTTCGCAAGCTCTTCTACCCTACACATATACACATTTTCACAAACACACACAAATTAGAAGCAGCCTGAATTCAGCGTTTACCAACGACTTTAACTATGCCATTTGTCCAACTTGAAGGTGGTTTTCCTATGTATAAGTTAAATTGTAATAAGCGTTACTGTAGTGTGATTAACATTGTCGAATAATGGTTATTTTCACTTGTCTTTATTGTCGCTAACACGTACGTCGTGACGCCTTAATGACGCCAGAAGTGAACTCATTAATTCGGCTCCACAACACTCGCTAACGAACGACGCCCGCCCGTTCTTCGAAATTAATTTTTACTAATTACAAGAGGCAGTTAAGGCGAGTCTCAAACTAAACCCTGAAACAACACGGCGAATCTCGGAGCGCTGCTTAATTTCGAGCATAAATTAAATCATTATCGTAAACTCGAGTTAGGAGACTCCTTAAACTTAATGCCGTTTGTGCGCCGCGTAAAAGTTTGATCCCTTCCGCGCAATTAAATACGTCCCGCCGTAAAAGGAGTAAACCGGCCCGCTGCGATAAAAACTTTACTTTCTAGCCTTTTGTCTTCTTTTCGTTTCTCTTTCGACTTACTGTCAATCTCTTCTGACTTTTTGCCACACCTCCACTACTATCTCACAACACTAGTTGTCTGTTATTTATTCGTAGATCTCTACAAACATACATTACATAGTAAATTAGCTTATTTATGTATATTTATTTACAAAAGAATATAGTAACTAGATGCATACTTAAGGGCAAATAGTTACTTGCAATATAGAAATCAACGTGGTAATAAAATTAAAGTATTTCATACCATTTGCACTGATTGGTGCTTAGCAAGACATTTTATGATTTATTTTTTACTTACACATAGATAAAGATTACATAATTTGCTTACGACTAGCACATAATATAGAATTTATTACAATATAATCTCAATGTCAAGTCAATGTAACTTCTAAGTAATAAGACAGCTCATTAACAATAGTAAAACGATACGCAAACAACTGTTTTTGAAATTCTCATCTACCAGATTTTAATAAACGCGAGAAACAAAGCAGTGAATGAAGCGTATTCGAAATAATTTTATAAAATGTACTCGAGAAAGTCGTAAACACTTTTAACTTGAGAAATAAACAAGACGAGACGTCCATTATCTTTATACCCCACGCATTAGAAAGAGAATCAGTATTTGCACTTATTAGGAGAATGCGATTTCTTAAAAGCACATTTTTTAAGTCATTGACTCAGACAAATAGTAATACTAAATAGTTGTAAACCCATTCAAAGATCGTGCTATACCATTACATTATAAGAAATATCTGAAACCGTAAAGGTTCGATATTTTTTTAGTATTATGGTAAAAAAAACAGTTAAATATTTCGTAGCAATATTAAGCAAAAAAAAATTCATTATAGTAAATAAACGCAGAACTCTAATACGGGTCTTTCAATTCAACTAACATAATTTTCCAATTTTCATTAAAACACGAGAAAGAATCTCGGAAATGAAAAAATTGTGAGGAAAATATTAAAAGGCAGACAGAAGACCTATAAAGACCTTGAAAGTCTATGAAGGAGGCCTATCTAACAGTGGATGTTTTACAGCTGAAATGATGATGATACTGCGATAGGCTAATAAATTTTGATATTAGTTCGTAGTTTATGGCGGGAGCTAGGTTTCTGATAAAAAAAGATCAGGACGAGGTATTTAATTTTTAGATTATACATTTTATCAATATCGCAAATAGATTTCGTAGCTTGAACCCAAGCAATATAAATCAAGTAGGATTATCGATTGATTAGTATTTCTTAAAAAAGTGGTGTTACGTCACTGAATAAAATAATAAGTAGGGTATTATCAATTGAGTGACAGCCCCTTAAGGGGCTCCCAGTGAGGGCCCTTGAGTCTAGATCACGCTGTGGTGTCTATGTAAACTCGGCGGCCTCCCAATCCTATTAAATAGAAGTATATATCGGCCCGAGCCGTGGCTCTTTTGGAAGCTCACAATATTCGCTACCTTAAAAGAGGCTAGGTGCCTTCTGGGTCCTGCCACCTCGAACCCGCCTATACTGCAAATGCCACCTGGGCAGCAGTGTCAAGTCTAACCAAAAAAAAAGGATATCACCGCTAGTGAAAATTTCTTTTGGGACCAAAACACGAAAGGTGAAACGCGCCAAACTACATTAGACCTGCCGCATTCACTAGAAACTTAAGACGTCCGTAGAGCAATATAAACCGAGTAATATTTCCTCTTTCATCATCCCGTACGCTGCAAAAATGTAGACATAAATATATAACTCTGAAGTTCATGTGCCCTTATTGTTACTACTTTGCATATGCTATATAGGTACGTTTTTCATAAAATAATTAACAATTAATAAACGTGTTATAAATTCACCCATTTAACGTATTGTCGTTCATTGTGTCTCATATAAATAACTAGTTTGTCTCACGTATTGAAATTAAAATACAATATTTAATAAAAATACAGTTGCATTATTTAAAAAAATTCTTCATTTATATAATAATATTTGCAAATAGGCCATTTGAGGAATTTGAGTAAATAATATTTACCGTCGATACGAGTATTAAATTGATTGTAATTCGGTGTAAGTAATAAAACGTGTCACATAAACAAATCGAAATAGAAAATAATTACGTCCTCGAGGAGTACTCAGTTGGTATAACGGAAAAAACACAATTGTCTGTATTTCCGCGCCCCATATAAAAATATCCCGCTTATTCATTATGTAAGCTGTGATTTGAATAAAAACAAAGTTGGCGTTTCGATTGTCAGGAAAAGTTTCGGGAGCGCTCGATGGCCGACCGACGCCGGCGTTGTTTATCGTCGAATTGAATTTGTGACGCGAGAATTTGTCAGATTTGCATTTTTTTTTCGAACAGTGTTTGAATTGTTTTAACGATTGGGCGTTCAGCCAGTATTATGTAAAGAGACATTAGCGGCCATTACTTTTTTTTATCAAAGGTTTTTATCGGACATTCCCGTTGTTATCCTTTAATGCTATTTTTCATTCCGTTTTTGAATAAGTAATATATATTTTTTTATTTTTACGGCGCACAAGTGTTACAGAAAAAGTATGAGAGTCAAGCACAAAAGCGACACTTCAACCGTGCGTTGCAGACATATCGTTTACATTTTTTTTCGTTAAAACAAAGAGTCCTGTTTGTTTTTTTATGGGAGACATGAACTCTGTCTACGCCTTTTTTCATGCAGTCCCGTCTGTGCCCTTGAGAGATTTTCAAGCGTCATTTTTAAACGAACCAGTAAGGTTGTTCACGTACGAACGCCTCAGGCACACAGTAAGTCGCTCATTACGTCCTTTCCGGGTGCATTCTTTGACAATACGGGCTTAAATAATTAAATATCCCGTCGCCAGGTTGTAGCGCTCCAATGGTAAGGATACAGACATTTTTTGTTGCAATGAGACAAATCATTTCGTTCCTGTACTAAAAAAGTTGTAAAAGATCGAATACAGCAGAAAGCGCTTTATGTGCTTTTGTGTATCGTTTCTGTTTGCTGCCTGGGTTATTTTCAGTTTTTCCTTGTCATGAAATATGTTCTTCATTAGACGTATATTCGCAGAATCCAATTCGCATGGGGAGCGTTGGGAAAGTTCCGGAACATCTCGTCTAAACTACCGCAATTCCTGAAGATGATGATCTTTTACCAGTGGGTATTGTCAGTGACGACTAACGCATCCGAGGCGTGATCTCTTACAATGAACCTTATAAGAAGGCTCAAGGTCACCCAGAGTGGAATAGAGGGAGAGTTATCCTTGGAGTTTCCGAAAAAATAAGGTCACCGACGTTGCTCAAAGAATTGCTTGTCTGAAGTGACTGGGCGAGGCACACCGCTCGTGCAACGTATGGCTGTTAGACTCCAAAGATTCCACCACGAGCCAGAAGACGCGGCGTAGATGCCCCCCCCCCCCACTTGGTGGACTAACGACAACTATATATTCTTTACGATGACGCTGGATGCAGGCAGCGCATTAAAGGTCATTGTGAGGATCTTAGCGGGGGGCCTTGCATTGTAGTTGACGCGTAGAAAAGAAGTAGAAGAAGGCGTACAAGTCCTAGTAATAAAATCATTTGTTATCGAAAAAAGAAAGTAAAAACATTTTTTTAAGGTTAAGAACGTTTCATATATGACATATACTTTAAGATATTCGCGTCATTACAGAGCTTCTTCTCCTTGCGTAGTAACCCTAACCAAAAAGATTATAATCCGTATTTAGAAAATTTGTCGGACACTTTGTTTCCGTCTGTTCCGTTTTCGGCGGTGTGTATTGTTCATTATAAAATTAAGAGGTCACCAATTAAAAATGTCTTACAGGCAAAAATAGTTCTAGAAGATAAGAGAAGTTTCTGTACCATCTATATCAGTTTCTTGTATCCCATGTCTTAGTTGTAAAGTCAAATAAAGAATCAAAATCGAGAGGCGACCGATTTAATTAAAGATATAGTTACAAGAATTGTTTGTACCGCTCGCGGGAACAGCGTTGCTCTACGTTGACAAACATTTACATAATCATCTCGGACTGCCGCCCAGTTATATTAATCGATAGTTTTAGTGACGTTAAACAGTTTTATATCGATTCATATTCCAGACTACATCACTAGTGTGATATTGGAACTGCTTAATCGAGTACAAATATTTACGAAGGCAATTCGAGATACATGAATGTTTGGATATGGAACATAATACAGATTTACTCGGAAATATCCGTATATTGGGGTAGTTGTATCTAGATGTGAGTAATTCTTTTTTAAAATACATTTCATCATTATCAATAAGCCGTAGGACATCCATTACTGGATATAAACCTCTTTCATAGATTTACAATTGGACCTATTTGAAACGCTACGCTGAACTTACCGGTCTATGATCACTTCTCCGTGAACTTAAACCTTAAAGCCCTAAAGGCGTTCTGTACTGCGCGCTATGTGGTCTGCCCCTGCCATTTCAACTTACCAATCCGCTGGGTTATCTTGGCTACTTTTGTTTGACTACGTATCTCCGCAATCAAACATCTTCTCGTCCAATATCCGCCATTGCCTTAAGCCAAAGTTCTACGTCCAATATGCCGGATATAACCATCAAGTATAATAGAGACACCATTTCGTGCCTCATTATCAAGCTCATGGTTGCCCAACGAGACCAGGAAAGAGATGGGATTGAACACAGCTTAGGTTTTTGAATTATAAAACCCTAAGCGTCAAGACAATATTTGGTCAGTTTTGGGTATAAAGTTAGGTATAGTTTAAAAGTTATCTAACTTCACAGTCTAAGTAAATCTGAAGTAGGTGATTCGTATCAATAAGTCGATGTCGATTCTAGAGATTGATATATAGATGTCTTATAAATCAACGTTAATCCGAAATCGAATGATAGGGTCGATATATAGTGGCTGACCCAAGTAAATTACTTAAAAATATAGACCACGTATTATTAGTTTATTTGGCCAAAAATTAAATAAATTCTATGCGTGATTCTATTATTACATATTTTTTTTCAATTTCTTGTAACCGTGAATAATTATTCTGTAAACGACACAATAATTCAACTTAATGTACTATACTCATAAATTTTACTACATGTAGACTTTTTTCTTTTTTATTTTAATGGCTCCGTCTTTTGGTTCTTTCTTTCAACCCCTATCATGGGTGGACAGGGTCCTTAATTACATTTTTTTTCTTTCTATTACTTATCTTTCGTCCTCCTCAATGTCTTTCATTCTTTCCTCTAATTTCCTTCACAATATCTTTCATTCCTTTCTATACTTTCCTTCCATACATCGCCTCACTTCCTTCGTCTTCCCTTCAAAGTTCTAAAATTTTACGTTAATTTTTTTTTTGGGTTTGCTATCTAATATATTACCAGATATCAACTTGACGTTGATTTATGGAAACTATCTAGTACTTAATTGCAAATTAATGTAAATAAATACATTACCACCGCACACGGCGACATCCACACGGTGCATGCATGTAATCGGACACGGTGCATGATTAATGCAAAAAGATATCACGTCTCACGTGCTCGAGTAGTTACAGTTGGGAAAACTATAAATCACACTCGGTGTCTAGCGTCTAGGGGTTTTCACGCCGAAATCCAAGAGATGAGTCGCGTTGAAATATATTTGTGTGAATTTATTACGAATTTTAATTATTCACATTTTCTTTTTGACGTATAGTGGTACATAGATAAACTTTTCTACTATACGATCTCTGCACCCTTTTTAAAAAAAAAACGGTTTAAGAATTTCGTCCTGTTTTAACTATTAATTCAAATTCAAGAAAGCTTAGTTATAAAGTAAACTCCAATAATATTATTGAACTTAAAGATTCCCCGGTGGTTACTATGAGTTGGTAGATGCCGCTTGGTTACGACCACACTTGGTGGGCCAACGACATAGTCAAGGTCGAGAAAAGTCGCAGGATGCGAGCACCGCAAGACAGTGAACGTCTATCAACTGACGTGATGATGTCATAACATACCTCGTTTACTATACAAATACGTTAAATTATATGCTTAGTAAATTAAGAACTGTCTGTTGCTTTGTTGCTTCTTCTTCTTTCTTCTTTGTTGTTCATTGTTGTCTACAAATTCTCGTTTCACTGCAAAGCGTAGGCCCTTCCCCAAGTTATCTGTGGAGGAATATACCATATTCGCCACGCTTGACAGGCGGTTTTGCGACCTTAGTGAGGTATTATGGTACGCAAAGAACTTAGCTGCCCATCTTCTAGAAACTTATTTGAGAGCAGTGGCAATCCTTTATAATTAGTAAGCAAAGTGCAAATTATGTATAAGGCTATATCCCGGAAATCGAACCCGTGATTTACTATTGTAAGTCTCAGTTCTCTACCGCTTCCCTACAATACATGCATTAGTTAATTAAATATGTTTAGTCGTAGAAAATACAAAAATTTTTAAAATATTTTCTGCCAAAAATAACAAAATTGACTCCTATAGTAAAATTGGGTTACAAAATTTTGTGCAATATTACATACATAACACACAAAGTTCAAGCATACCCCACCCACATATTAACATATAAATATTATTTGTATCATGGAAACATACATCCTGCTTACACATCTGCATTTAAATGTATTTTAATATTATAATTCACTGCTAAAGTAGGAGAATGTTCACGAATATATCATAGTTTATTATTAGTATAATTAGTTGATATTTTCAATAAATAAAACTACTTACGAATGTTATCAAAATACGAGTGGTCGATTTCATTTGATGTTATGAATATATAAAAGCGTATTTCTAAACCACTATCAAGTGACAATGTAGACTATTCTACAATTGTAGGAAGCTTTAAGGCAGCTCGATTGATTTCTATAACCTTAGTAAGGCGAAACCTCGAGCTGTAAATCTCCTCGCAAATTCAGATTATGCCAAATATTTCAAGTTTCCAGAAGCCGCGCGCTAAAGAATCGTTCATTTTAACACGAGGAAACGTTATTTGTCAACACGTTATTGTTGTTCTTTCTAAAGTATCACGTTTTATCAGCTGAATTTTATTTACATTTTTTTCATTGGATTTATTTATAGTGATCACTTTTATATGTAGTAAGTAATCCAAAGGAGACCCGTGTTTTAAAAAACTAGAAACAAATTGAGCACAGGCTTCCTTCAAGTGATAATACTTGATAAGAGGGCGCCAAAGGCCAATAATCCAAAGGCGCTATAATTTAAGATCCCAAAAAAAAAAATAGTCTGAACGTCAAGTCAGTCTAACTAAGCTGATCTATGTTGATCACCGGTGACCAACGAACTATAGTCTGTAGTCGAGTGTTTTAGATCACTTTTACAGATGTGTATATTCATCAACTTTATAACAACGTCCATCAACTGAAACCACGTGAGTTTCAAACGCATCTTCTGGGAAGAGTCCACAACAAACACAATACAGATTTTATATTTTATAATAAATTTTACAAATTTCAAATCAATTTGGGAATGAATTTATTTCAGTTTTATCATTCTTTAAATACATTTAAATTAGGAAGTCATTTTACGCGATTTTTTTTTCCTGTAAATGGAGTATCTTCGTTTCAGCCTATAGACGCCTACTGCAAGGCACAGAAAGGAAGCATATACCATAGATATCTATGGGGGATAATACCATAATCGCAACGCTTGGCAGGCAAGTTGGCGATTTCAGTTTTTTTATTGTGGTACTCAGAGGACGCTGCTGCCCATCCTCTGGAAACTTGTGTGTGTACAGTGGCAATCCTTTATAATTAATTCATAAAATGTTAATTATGTCAGTTTGTTTTCCGGGAATCGAATCAAAAACTACACTGTGTGAGTTATACATCGCTTCTGCTCATAAAAGGTGAGCAATAATAATTTTGGCCTTTTGTCAATGACATCCACCAAATGGGTCAGCGTGTTTGAATATCCGACAGTAGAAAAATAAGGTACATATAACTTTGTACGTACCTTCTGAGGCTGGTTGCATACGACAATAATTTTATTTTTTATCTTTGAGTTGTAAATGTTAAACATTTTTTGACCGTTAAGGAAATATAGCTTAAAATTTTAAATACATTTTTTCCACCTACAAATAGCTCAAAAGTTGAACGTTTCTGCATTGCAAGCAATTTTTCTGCTGCTTGAGCATTTCAGAAAAATTTCCACTTCCCCAACAAAGAAGTAGAACACTATTCCCTAGTCACGGAACAAGTATTGACCGGCTATTTTTAGTATAGGATCAAATCTTTGAACTCTCGAATAGGCGACTTGACGCGGAGCTAGCTGGACGCACGTCGCCCGTCTCGGTTGACGTGACCGATATGAAATCGTACGGACGAATGAATCGGATCCAATTTCTGGTCGTCAAATTCCGGCACTCGGAATATTCCACTATCCCGTGTGTCTTTGGGAATTTGCGACTTCTGATCTCGATTTTGAGCTTTGCAAATTGAGTTAGACTTCGTTATACGAGCCGTGAATTTTGGATGCAATTTCACTCTAATTGTCGGTCATTTTGTTAATAACTATATTAAGACAATTTAGTGCTTTATTTGAGTTAGTAATAAGGATTACCGTAATGCAACTTGTAGAGCGTATTATAAGAAAAAAAAAACTAACTTATTCGAATTCAAAGTGACATGCATGTGCCCTGGCCCGTGCGAACTAATTATGCTCGCGTCTTTATAATGATGGGTTTTTTATAGCCTCGTTTTAGGGCCCCTCGTTCACCTCTATTGTGTGTGAGACAGGGACAGGGACAAAGTAAATAATTGTGATAAGTGTTTTAGCATACTTTTTCATCATATACAGGATGGTCGGTTTTAGGCGTAAAAGCTTGAAGATTGTCAATTTGTAGGTCATTTGTCGGCATATATATACGTGTTGATTGAAACAAGTGGCCTGAACCTAACATAAGATAATAACTATACTGAGATCTTAGTATTAAATCTCTAAAGTAATACTGATAGTCGCAGCGATATCCATGCCGAGTTTCTCATTTATTTATATAAATAGATAAAATATTCCAACCATATATAAGCAATTGCTTTAATGCGTAAAAAAGGGACAATAGGCGAAGTCATATATTTTCGTCACATGGAAATCGTAAGCAGATTCGTCGGATTTTGGTGATACGAGAGTTTTTAAATCCCGCCCTAAGCATGATTGAAAGATTAATTCGCCGCTGTCAAAATGAACAAATCCTTAATGTGGGCTGCGGTACAGGTCACAAGAGACTCGCGAGGCATTAGCTAAGATGATTGCCGTTTTTGACTTAAAGTTTTTGGATAATAAATTTTTACAATGACAACCAAATATAGAAATATTTTAAATATAAGAAATAAGGTTCTATACACTTATTTTGTGTCGACGACATAGCCAGTTAAGGCTGCGGGAAGTCGCTTAAAGCGGACAGCGCAAAACCGACCACTGTAGCGATCTGCTAAGCATCGACCACCCCATGATTAGCAGTGGGCGTCTATTAGCTGATACGATGATGATAATGAAATGACAATTGAAATGATACCTGTTTCGAAATTTCTACTGCCAAAATTAACCATGTATTTTACTTTAATAATGTTTTGTATATTACACATATGTGTATTAAACAATACCAAGCGTAAGTCTATATTAAATTTGTTGTTAATTATTAAGCTTGTTGAAAACAATAACTTATTATTAGCTGGACGTGTCGAATATTAATAACGTTTTCGGCCATAAAAAAGTACCATTGGTAGTAGTAGTGTCGGAAATCGCTTCCGCTTATGACCTATCACAGCGGCTCGGATATTTTGCGAAGTATTCCCCGAGCGCGGCGCACTTTCCGAGAGACGGCCATTAATCTAAACCGCTATTGTTTTGCAAAACTGCGCTCGTATTGTTCCGCGGATCGCTTCTTGTTTTATTTATGTTTTTATTGAGCGCACATCCCGACGGGGCGACCGGTCGCATTGTATATAGATTTTTCATTTCGCTCGTATGGAACTTGTTTCTTGACCACTGCAACCGATTGCAGTGCGATTGGCTTTTTCAATGTTTTGTTTATTTTAAAATAAAGCGGGTCAGTGCTGCTTTTTCCAATAAGTAAGATTGTTTCACTTTACTCGTTTCAATAAGTTTTTTTTTCTATAAAATTTCCATTTCATTTTATGCCGTTCTGTTTTTAAAATGCCCCTCGATACATAATGCAGTTACTCGATGTAAACTTTAGTTTTTGTCGCATTTTTTCATTTTTACTCAAAATATAAATGAACAGGTTTTTTATACCTTCGAGTTGACAAGAACACATTGTATCCGATGTCAAATGAATATATGTCGATCTTTATCTTAAGCTCTTTTAATGTTTTAAGTAATACATCGTTCTTTTAAATTCTGTCATAATATTTACAAATAATCGTGTAACCTTCAATAATGTAGCGATATCTTCGCCCCTTAAAAACTTTTGTCGTCTATTTCCGATCTGTCTGTATAAATTGATTACTTTAAAATATGTTACATTAATCTATTTTTTCAAATGGATTGCGACAGGTCAATAATTTTTGGGAATACTTAGCAAAGTCTTCTGCGATATGTAGTAAGCAATAATTAATTTTAATATATATTAATCCAAAATTAAAATGTCTTTTCTTACTGTATTATCATTACGGTATTGATTATTTCTGAGAACATTAATTTTGGATAAGTTGTACCGTATATTAGTTTACAGCAATTTGGCCATAATTCACCTTAAACGTTTTAAACCTATTTTAAATCATCCTATTTTAATTTCTTAGCGATTGCTTTAGTAGTGTCTGAATGTATTTTTTATAGTTAAATTCTTTCCCACTGACACAAAGACTAAGTGACTTTTGATTTTATTTCTATTTACATCTTATATTTAGCACTATTTTCTATTTTTGTACCCTAAACTCTAAATAAAACGTAATTTACAATGTCTTGCCTATTACCAACCCAGAGATCTGAAGCACTGAACATAGGAACTGTTAAAAGGTAGTTAAATGTTGCAGAGAGTAATACAGCGACTGGAAAACCACCTGAATGACTTACCTACCACATTAGCAAGTAGCTGACTACACTAAATGACTGAAACGCCATGACATACAAAAATTTGGTGTCAGATGGTGAAGTATCGTATCTCCACCACAGGACAAATCTGATTATAGCCCGAGACCAATTGTAAATAAACAGGAAAAATAAATGTTTTGCTTATTGTTATTTGCATAAATATTCCTTATATATACTTAACCTAAATTATATTTACTTTTCTATATTACAATAATGATTTACAACACCACAACGTTTCTTTGTTATTTTACGATTTACGTACATAATAATTTCGACACTTAACTAATGCTTAAAATATAAAGTGTACAAAGTAAAGTCCAGTATCAGTAAGTTTTATTTATTTTTATTTCAAAATAATATTCCGGGCCAATGGTTTTAATTAACCGAAATGTTTGCCGCCACAGTTCCGCCCCTTTCGCAGCGGGTTACGTGAATTATTAAATTTGCATTTAAAATGTAGTTTAGGTTACCCTAATGCGTATTTTTATTAAATTAACGTCGACGAGCTTTCCCGCGCCATGTTTAAAAGCTCGGTGCTTCTGGAGGCGGTTGAATTCTGTTTCCGACTTTGCGAACTAGAAAACTTTTAAAGTTTTATATAATATCAAGTGTTCAAATGACTCGTATTATTTTTTTAGTGACTGAATAAACCCGATTTATAACTATGATGTTAATGTAAACATAATAAAATATTATGAATTTATGGGATAATGTTCATATGTTTGTGTGTATATAAAAAATTGTACTAAATATATAATAAACAATATGACGTCTATCTAATCGTTTACTTGCGTTTACGAACATTACTGGTAGAATATATGCAGGCAGAATGCTGGTACCAACGTGTTTTACAATAGTATTATGGTCCTACTTTTAAGAACATTGATGCTTTCTGGAAAAACTTACTGCACTTATATATCTAAACACCACACAGCTCAGGTGTAAAAGTACTACGACATGTTTAACCAATTACCTAGAAATATATTCATTATTAGGAACTCAAAATATTTAATCTTAAGAATATTAAAAATAAACTTTGAATATTAAGGAACATATCAGTTTTTAGTTATTAGAATAATAAAAATATCACACGGTTAATACACGGATACATTCATGTAAAGTCTTGGGTAATTCGATCCAGCGAATTGAGTGTTAATAATACGAATTGTTGCGCAAAATCACTCAAACAGTAAGGCTTGTTAGGTCACAGACACGGGCGCCACGACATTAAATAGCCGAAATAACCGTGAATACGCTCATTAACCGGTGCCCCGCGGGCCGGGACATTTCAATTCCAATTCCCCGAGCCCAGCCCGCGCGATGCCATGTTGAAATATGTACATACGTGAGTTAATTTTCTCCAATAAATCGTCACCCGGCTAAACCGCACAAGGACGAATATCGTTCCATTTCAATAAAGTGCAAATTCGCGCGACATCGCAATAACCGTACCACAACAGAGACGTACTTTGAATTTAAAATTCCGTCTCCGTTTTAAATTCTCACAGATTTTCGCGATATATTTGAGGCGTAAGGTCAACGCCTTATGGTATTTGGTGTTCAGTTTAAAATGGCCCTGGCACCGGCCGTCGCGACTTCTAACCCGCGGCTCACCGTCCATTGCGCCGCGTGTATGGAAATAAGAAAAATTGGCAAAACGCCCGCCGCCTCGCCACGCACGCCTTACATTCGCAACGTTAGCCGCATTTTAATGAATCTTTTTCGTCAAAAAATACTGGGTATACGGACTGGCTATAATTAAAGTTAATGCACGTGTCAATACAATTACCACTTCTCGGAATAAAGTTAAACCTGGACACTGATAGCCTTCTTCAATTCGAATGTCGGGTACATTCGAATAAATTCAATTTCTTATCATCATTATGACGGCGAATAGGTGCCTATTGTAAGGCAACCTCTCCTAAAGAGCGCCACGAAGACTGGTCTTATACTGCCTGCATTCAGCAACTTGCTGCGACTTTGATTATTTATTACGATTGATTATGTCGTCGGTCCAACTAGATAGCATAGAGCCTTCCTACACCGCATCTACAGGATCGTAGTCGCCACTGAAGAATGTTTCGGCTCCAACAGCCCACTGTTGCGCCAGTTCGTCCACTGCCAATTGAGACAGGCTACGATTAGTTCTTTCGCTGATCTCCTCATTCCTCATTAAATATTTTTTTGCCACGTTTAACCCCTACCTATGGCAGTCTTTTTATATAAGGTAATAACTTGTTCAGATTTTTGGTTTTGTTTACAATATCTATCTTATTTCTATTTTTACTTCTTATATTACTGTCTAAGCGACTGGTTCTTATGCCATGTCAATATTTCTGTATTTTATGTTATTTTAGCATTTACTTGCTTTCTATAACTCGAATGGAAACCTTACAGCTTAATATTATACAATCTTTTTTTAATTTGTGTGCATACCATCTATTCTTTATATAGATGACATTTGTCACACTTTTATATACTTATACTATATTTCATATATTTAGTGTAATATAAATAACCTAGGTATAAAAATGTGTCCTGTTAACATTGCCTGATATTTCTTAACTAGTTTTACATCTGGTATTAATGTTTAGCAATATAACCGACATTAAATTTTGAAAATGTAATTCAGTATGGGATAAAAGTCCAGTTTGAAAAGTCATATTGTTCCAACGGCCTACTTCTGTTGTATAGTTTGTGCTGGTCCAGATTTGTTCCAGTTTTAGTACAGGTACGAGGATTTTTTAATTATCCGGCTTTGGGAAGTTTCTACGTATCATTTGTCTGTACGGACACAATAGTAGTGTTGTCAGGCGTTACGTTATTTTTAAAAACAGGAGTATTGCGAAATAAAATATACGAGAAAAGGCATAGCGTGTTTCAAATTTACCGAATTTATGAAGAAAAGCACTTATCCCCTGTTCTATATATACAAAGTTTATAACTCAAACAACGGAGAAGAATCTTATGTTTTTCTTCACTCCTGTATCTACGTAAATCAGCAAACACAGCAAACTCAATCCTCATGCCTGCCTGCAATTTGGTCACATATAGTGTATTAACATTACGAAAACATTAACTCATAGTTGTCTCTCAGCATAGCTACCCCATTTGACCAATTGGTGAGGCCACCTACTTCAAGGGTCGCCACTGTAACTTGTCTTGTGCTTATCCTTAATTATTAGTTTAGTCTAATACTGCGATATAATTTTTAAAAGAGCGTGGCTAAGGTGGGTGATGTTGGCGTGGCACCATTTCCTTACGTAGAATACGCTGTAAATAAAAGTGGACCTTGTAAACAATTAAAAGTTTATATTTAATAGAACCTTTCCAATCCTCTAATCTTTCCAATTTAACGGAGAACCGACGCAGAATAATCGGCATTACGTAAATAAAGTTCGATAGTAAAATATAACGGAAACAAGCGGTAAATTTGTTTTGGCGCGTAGTAAAATTAATGCCGGTAATAAAAAAACAAATCGGGATTAGGATCGTTAAATCCGTGCTCTTAAAACTGGGCCGGTTTTATTTGTTCTCGTGGAGATTCGGATTTTAGATGAGCGGCATCAGAGATGATCAAGCTTCGACTACACTTACACTATTGTTTCACTTACACTTGCTTACTAAACCAACTGCTTATGGTATGGACGTACCTGTTAATGTCTGCTTACTGGATATATAAACAAATTGCATAAGTATTATATGTTCACTACCAAAAAAATGACACGTAACAATGGCTCGTGACTACGTAAATTTTTCACCCCGGCCAAGTCATACATGTTCATATTTTCTCTTTAGGATTTTTTTCTCTCTCACTCACTCACTCTCACTCACTTTGTGGCAATAACAATGTTATTAAATTCTGACAGGTATGCTCCTGTCGGCGTTGGAGCTTTTTTTAACCATTTAGATACGGTGCTTATTGGCTGTCAAACTTCGCCCACTGCCTGTAGATAAAGACAATACGGTGCTCAAGAAGACAGCACAAATGCAGAATAAATAATATATACAACATTATCTTGAGACTTAATAATACCTATTAGTGCGACGGAGCAGGACTACCGTTGGGGCCGAAAGGTTTTCGCGTGGCGAACACAAGCCTGCGGCGTCGGCTTTCAACTAGCTGAACCGACAACATACTTAATGTTACGGAAAGTTCTTGAATATGCATAGCGCAAGACCGGCTATCTTAGCGATCTTAGAAGGAGGTGTAAGCCTTGCAGTGGACGTCAATCGGTAGATATGATGATGAACACTGCAGCTGCAGAAATACGGTTAAAGTTCGTGATTGAACAAATTCGATGCTTAGCTGTACGCGTTCATATGCCGGATGTCATCTAAAGTGGACACTCGGCCACCCGCGACCATCTGTGGCGGTCGACTATGGTCCACGCATTTACCAAGTGGTTAATACAAATTTTTGCACTTTTTAGTCTAATAACGTTTTCTATTTTTAGTAAAAGGTCATAAGACATACATGTATTGTCTGAATGTAGATACTTTATAGCAATTCGTCTGAACATGTTATTTTTTACAGACCGCCACAACATCACGGCGCGGCTCTGTTGGCGGGCGTCGGCAATGGGGCGGTGCCGTCGTATGCACCACCAGGCCGGGCCTTCTTCACGCCACCGCTGCCGCCTGAGTATAGGAATCCATTCGCTGATAAGCCGACACTACGAGGTGAGTGCTTACTATAAAATTTTTGGAAAGCCAAAAATTTTGAAGTCAAACTAAAATTATTAAGGTGGTTAAAATTTTGATAAGTGAGATTAATTTTGGAATAAAAAAAAGTTAGCAGTATTTTCATTAAAAAACAATTACTTCGTTTTTATACACATCTAAAATATGAAAAATGTGTTTATCTCTATATTTTCCCCCAGTATAAGCTTAGATACGATTTTTTTATGGAAATATTTTGGTTTTAAAAATTGAAAGGGATCACTTGTTCGATTTTACAGTAGGTCGTACACAGTACAACGCTTGAATATACTATGAAATAAGCATTTTCCAGTTTATCTATTTAATGCACATTTTTTAAGGTTCTTCGCACAGCTCGCGACGACCGACCATTTTGATATTATCATAATAGGAAATCGATTTTCATTTCGCAGGCACAAACACAGACGGAAACAACTATCTCAACCGGCGACCTATTCCTCCGCCGTCCCTCGGCCCCGGGCACGATCGGATACCCATCAGACCACCCGGACAGGTAAGCGTCAAAGGCTTCTATCTATGGATGCAATATCTTATTCTATCTTTATGGAGATGAGCTGCTAAAACATATGCTATAAACAACTGCTAACTTCTTTCACTTTTTTGTTACACAACCTCGCTGTTGCTATAGCGTGTTGGTGTTTTTTTTTACTAATTAATTTTAATAATTTTTGATGTATTTTATATCAATGATAAAAAAAGTATCGTCATTGAAATAATATATCAGCTTTTGAAAAAAAAAATACTTTACTTTTATACTGTTCTAAAAAGAATTTGAAAAATGCTAATTGACGATATCATTTTCTTATATGACAATATTAAGACAAGGTAAATAGTTATAGGTGTAAAAGGTTTAAAGAGGAAAATGTTTAGCTCACTTGTCAGCTTCAAAGTTTTAAAATCTATTAGGGGGACCGGAAAGTAATATCGCTTTTTTAAATTAAATTCACACGACTACATTTTTAACAAGTTATTATTTCTAATCAAAAACATATTCACCTTCGTTATCAACAACCTTTTGCTATTTAGTATACAAATTTTCAATGCCGGAACGGTGAAAAATTAATCGGTTTCTCTGTAAAATAAGTCAACAGAAACGACATTACTTTCCGGTCCCTCTAATATTTACAATCATCCGGTATAAAGTGAACACTTCTGATACATGTTACATTAATTTATTTTTTCTATTATAGTGCAACGGGCGAATAATTCACAGTAAGCAGGGACAGATATTAAACAACAATTATTTTTATTATATAGTAGACGGAATTTCTGAAACACGTTTTGGTACTTATCAACGTTTTAATTATTTCTGAAATCATTTGATTTTTGTATAGGGAATACCATACATCAATTGACAGCACACGAGATGTACATTCACCTATTCAAAGCTTTTACATCTACAACCAATCACTCTGTATATCAAATCTATTTAATCCGTAACTAATAAGATATTTTAATGTTACATTTGATCCCGTAATAACAATGATGTTACGTTCGTAACAACTTAAATGAGTATTTAATGCAATTCCAGGAGACTTCCTCCCCTCAAGTACCAGCTCCACCGCCCGCGCCGCCGTCTCCACCAAGTGGACTCGAGCCGCAGAAGAAAAAGCCGCTCAACACCCCAAGTCATAAGGTTGGTTTTTCTACACCCTTATTGCTAACATTCGAATTAAAACGTAAAGTGAATCAAGGTTTTCATACGAGAACAGACCTTTAAAAAATTAAGTTAAAAAAATATATTTAACGAGTAAATGTTGGACAGCACTAGAGTACGAAGTATATAGATCAAACTGAATTTAAATTGTTGCTTGAAACTTGCTTACAACTCTTATTCTCAAACAATTCGTTTTGTTTTACAGCCGGACGATTTAGACGGTGACATCAAACATGGAACGGATCAGGCGAATTTTACGGACTTTGTCCCCAATTCGCTCAACATCCCGACCATATCGAGAATACTATCCGGTTCCAACGGGAGGAAGGAGGACATTCCGGACGTACTCCTCCGGACAGTAACGGCGAAGCCCCAACATCAACCCGAGAAGACATCCAAGAGTGACGTGCTTGTGACTAAAGACACAAGCGTGACTTTGAGTGACTCAAGTCGCGATACGTCTACCGAAGGATCAGTTCTAGCCGTATTAGACCCGGAGATGAACATCGACAGACCTCTCATCATCGATCACAACGGAGAAACCAACACGAGAAGAAATCTGCAATACTCAACGAACAAATCGGAAAGAAACGACAGTAGGAACAACGAAAACTATATGCCGGCGACAACAATAGGTTTTGAACTGAAAGATCCAGAAATGTCTACGGAGAGATATCATAACTTAGCGAACGTGAATTTGGATAAGAAGGTATTGAAACAGGATCCTAAAAACAACGGCCCGGTACAGAGGCCTGGCGCCACGTGGCCCTTCGCGTGGAATGTCCATATCTACTCAGCCACGGTTATGTTCACAATTTTAGCAGTTTACTCCATCTTCAAGATCATCTGCTACAACAAATTCACTCATTTATTCACACAGTATTACTTCATTATATTGCATTTAATTTTGGTATTCGTTTGCCTAATGAGGATATTCTACCTGTGCTACGATCCGTACAACATCAACAATTCCTTGCCGACCTTCATCAGTGAAATCCTTCTGCACGTGCCAGAGATATTTCTGACGATAGCGTTCGCAAGCACCATTCTGTTCCTTCTCACCAACAGCGCCAACTACAGGAACAAGTGCTGCTCCTTCTTGTTCAGGTCTCGGACGATCATCGTCGGGGGCGGCCTACTTCTTCTCACATGTGTAACGTTGCATATCTTTGAAAATAGTAATACAATATATAGGACCCCGCAGGGCGTCGAAAAAAGGGTATTAGGACTAACTTGTCAGATAATATTTATCATAGTATGCCTTGTTTTGGGTCTATGCTATCTCTATGTATATAAAATGCTCAAAGCTGTTCTTCAGAAGAAAAGTCACAATTATATCCACGGATTTCAAAATCTGTATCAAGCGATACACATTAATCTAGCGACGGCGCTGCTTTTCGTGCTGATGGCGACCTTACAGATATATGGGATCATAGGGATTAATCATGTCAGTATGACAAAGTTCGACTGGCTGCAATGGGGCTATCAGTTTTCCTTGCGGCTCATCGAAATTAGCGTAGTCGCTCTTATTTCCTGCGTGATAAGTCTCAAAATTGGTATCGTTGCATCACTGCAACACGAGAAAACTGACGGTCAAAAGATATCCGGATTCTTCCCATGTACAGCAGGTTCCAGCAATGAACAATTCGAATCTGACTACCCAACTATTTGCAACACCAACACGAATCTTAAAACCTATACATTAAGAACTGGGAAGCCCGTGTACGAAACCGCCGGACATCACCCAGTGATGCCGGAACAGTGTTTTGCAGGAAATGTGATGGAACATCAAAGGTTCCAGCTGAACACTTTAGCAGGAAACTGTGATAATTCCGGAACAGAAAATTATTCCGGACACAGTTCCATAGCTAACGCAGGTCACAGTAGTTCAACGGAATCCAGCAATGCGGCTTCAGGACAAGGTGTGACCAACCATTTAATTAAGCATCATCCAAGCATGGCCGGGTACAACGGGATAGAGTCGGCTTCGGACGACCATTACTCTAACTGCGACCCCGCCATTCAGTCCTTGCAGGGCGACGATCCTTTAGACCACGAATACAACGACATCCAATACAGCAGCAACAGCGACTTCAACCGGAACCAAAACTACAACGGAGGTTCCAATCGTAGCTCCCATAACTTTAAACATATGTCTTACGACAGAGTTTCATCACGCACGAACAGCAACCCCCGCAAGAAGCACAGAGCCAAGAACAAAAACGTTCAAAATTGCATGACCATGGGGTACGATCCCTCCATGAACCATCATTACCACCAGCCGCATATGCCGGACGAGTACAGCAACTACAATGCAGAGAACGCATCTTACCATACCTCTGGTATACAGACTCTCAACCCAAATAGAAGTTACGAAGTGCCTTGCCCGCAGATCCGAGGCTCGCAACGTCGAAATTCTCCTTCTACTGCGATGATCAACTCCAGTGGCAGTCAGAAACGCGGCAAAGGTAACGGATTCCCTGATAGACCAAAATCAACAGATTTGTACGGATTCTCCGAAGATCCTAATGAAAGGAGCTATACTTGTGCTTTGGGGACTCCTCAACCAGCCCCAAGGAATTGTAGTTACGAACCGTCTTACTCGCAACCTCAAGACGAGATAAACCCGAACGAGAGCGGCGGTAGCATGCTGGTAGCTCAGGACGGCTTCGTCAGATTTCGGCAACTAGAAGATGGTCCTTCGCAAACCTGATTCACCATAAATCTGTCGGATCCGGCAGAGAACCTCAATTTCTGATCAACTCAGTGCAAGTCATCTCACGCGCCAGCGCATCTCGTGTATAGACATTGTAAATTGATAGCTAGGGTTAATTGTGCGAACCGTTTGAGATGTCCCGATCACGACGGCCTCTTGTAAATAACTTTTTAATTTTAAATTTTAAGGCCCTATGTATCATATAAGGGGTTTTATTTGACAGAAAAGTTGCCATTTTACGTTAGCCATTTTTGATAAATCGATCTTTTGAACTAAACCATAATTATTGCCTTAATTTATTATAACGATTTAAAATTTATAACTGTTTACGAAATTTGTATGTTTACTCGAGAAATCAGAATTGAATTAGCAAAATGAAAATAACTTACAATCTTGTTAGTCTTACCAACTAATTAACAAAAACATTTAAATAAGTACAGAACAAATGACATTCATTTAAATAGAATCCAAATGTAACTAAAAACTATGTGATATTCAATATTGTTTTGTTTTAAACAATTCTGTCCATAAATATTGTTATAAGGATTAAAGAAACTGTAATATTTAAATAAAGGTAGGTCACACACTGTTTGATGTAGTCACATCGGATGCCTGGGATGTCTGATGGTGTGTGGTTATCATATGGCCTGTACTTTCGCCCATTTAATTTAAGTCCATTGATCATGTGATCACATTATCCGTTAAATTTTATATAAATGATAATAGTTTCAATTGCAGTTACGGTGAGATTGGAAATGCTTAATCGTTACCGAATTCAAATAAAGTTTATTTCGTTTTGATTGTGATTAAACTTCAATGGGAGTTATATAAACTTTTATAAGAATTTGTTAAATCATACAGATCTGATAATTATTTTGTTGCCATGTGTAAAATTAAAAAAATTGTATAATGGAATAACAAAATTGAATTGACAGGACATTACAATTGAGCAGATAGGTTTTTGGTAATTACTTTATTCACGAAGCATTTTTGCCTAGTCAACACTTGAAATACCATAATCCTGCCACTATTTCATTATTATTATGTAATTGTCATTAAAACCAGCTTTTATAACAGATCATGTGTTAGTTGATATCAAGAATTTATGATAGAATATAATTCACGATCACACAGAAATATATTGACGTAGGAAATGTTGTTCGCGCAGCATGAACATATTATTACTATTAGAAATCAAATGTCGCGTAATGAATGTTGGCACTACACAATAGATAGGTAATAAAAATAAATAATTGTATAGATTAGGACAAATACTAAAGAATATTTATAAATTGGCAGATAACGTTTCACAATTTTAAAAATCGAACCGTTACTTTTCTTAAATATCGAGTGGCGATATTTAGTGCTCATATAATTATTATTCCTATGTAAATACGATATGAGGTATGGTAGATGTGTTGCACCATACGATGCCACTATTTTTTTTTTTTAATTTTATTATCGTTAATTTTAAGTGTATATAATTATGGGTTGCCATGAAGCACCCGTTGAACGGCTGCGTTCACGTTTGTTGTAAATTATATATTTTTCTTTAATATTTCCAAGACTGTACCTACTTTTATCATTTAACAAAAACTGACATTTACTATGTATAAAAATAAATAAAAAAACGGTATTGAAATTCTGTTTTATTAGCTACCCCTAGTGAACTTAACTGCGCTATCCGTGCCCAAGAGACTCATAAAATTTGTTTATACGGCACGAAAACCAGTAATCAAGTAAGACGGTAAACGGACGTAATAAAGGGTTTTTCTGTTTGTTTTTACTTCATATGAACAAGTAATAAACCTAATCCTTTTACGCAGTGAGGAATCTTTATAGTTATCGTTGTTTTTAACGGTTGAGAAATTGATGTTTTATGGTTATAACATGGGTAATAAATGTAATAAAATTAAATTTCTTATTACACATTATCTGTTTCTATGTTAACATACGAAAACATTAACTATACTGTATTATAACTGATTTAATGGATCAATACTAGATACCTTTATTGTCTATATATACTCAAGTATAATAAATTTTCTCTGACTTTACGATTAATTTATTAATTTTCTTCATAATTATATCATTATCAAACTTTTATGGTTGAATTTTAACCTTTCATATTATAGAATGGGATAAAAAACAAACATATATAGGTTCTATTCTTATATATACCTCTCAAGGAAAGCCACTACTTTAATTTAATATGAGATATACAGCCTTCGACAAACCACAGGGGAAGCCAACGCTCGAACATACTGTATGGAAGCCTTGTTGTGCTTCTTCCCTCACTTCTCCTAGCGCTAAAGCTTTCTGAAACGGTAGTAGTGACACGAGTTTGGACTCTTTCGAAAGCCCGCCTTTGGTGTAATGCTAAGCGGGCACTATCGAAAAATGAGAGCCTCAGCAAAGGTCCCACCACAAAGGGACTTGGGACCCTTGAGCCAAGTCACTTCATGGAACGTTCATCGAAGCAATCTGAGAGCTCGACCGCCTCCCAATTCGGTAAAATAGTAGTAAGTAGCGGTCCGAGCCGAAAATTCCCAGGAAGCCCTCGGACTTCCCTAATTTTAAAGAGGTCTTAGGATAGGTGGTCAACTCCAGCATTGAGGACCACGCCAGTCATTGGTGAATGACACCAGACTTTCCATTCAGGCCTGACATATAACCAGATATAGAACTATGAAATGTATACTGTTTATGTAATAAAAGAACATTTATTAAATTTTACTTAATTTTTGTCTGCCAAGAGTTGCAATGTTTTTCTTACGGTACACCTAAATCATATCGATTATTTCCTTAAAAATTGTCTAAACGCTCAATGTGTTATTATTACACAAAACTACCTCACTGGCAATGTCGGTATTTTCAATGCAATGTGAACATAGCCAAAAATAAATAGAAAATGATAAAAATAGACATAATGTATCATAAGATAGACAGAATAACTTAAAATATTTATTTTAAGTTATTATTAACAAAAGCTTTTTTCATTTGTAAGAAAAAAATTTACAACCTATTTCCAATTACCCTGTATTAATTGATCAGTATGATACGATACATATTTTTTTCTATTGGAATGCGACATGTCGGTAACTTTTAGTAAACAATACCGTATTTCATAAATGCTTTTTTGCATATCGTTACTTTATTTATTATTTGAAACCATTGTTTTTGGAGAGGGCGTACCATACATTAACTGACAGCTTATGATCTATGCATTTACCCCTTTAAAGCTATAACACCTATAACTTATCACTCTTGTATATACACTTAATAATACAACATTTTCCTCAATAATTCACCATAATATAATACAATTATATTCTAACTCACGTAGCTCTGTAAGAAAACCTCTATATTTTGTAACCAACACAAGTTATAATACATTCTATCTATTTACAAGTTCTGAAATCAACAAAAAAGTCAGTTCAATGAACTATTATTCATACCGCCTAATGATTCGGGAAAATGAAGACAATCACATATTGAAATGTCAAAATTTTTGTTAATAATTATGATTCACATGATTAACAATAAAGCGATTACTCACTTTTATGTGCTTATATCTATTTTATTTAATTAGTTTTTTATTAACAAAGCCCTGTTACCAGGGTGACGGTTATGTTCAGGAGAATTTTTTGTTCAGACTATAAAATAGGTAGGAACAAAAAACTGCCACGTTACAAATCTTTTTGACAGGACGAAGTCTGTCGGGTCAGCTAGTTTATAATACGTATTACATTTTAACATTTAATATGTAAGTATATGGCGAAACTAAAATAAATATCTATAACATTCACGACATTTATTGCTTTAAGTAATGGAGAAAAAAGTAATACCTAACAATCTTCGTAAATATATTTGTGCATATCGCAACACTGTCTCGTAAATACTTACCAAGGTACACTGAAAGAAATGAAAAAAAGATATCATTGTCACCAACAAAGTTTATCAAATTTATTTGTCATTTACATCATATATAACAAATATCATACAATTATAAATAACATTAATATAAAGATAATAATCAAAATATTTTATTATATATCGTTAAGATTATTTTTAAATAACTTATAATTATTTATCGTTCAGATATGTTCAATTAAGTCAATTATTTATGATATATAAACAGATCATATTTTAGAATTTGTTTTGTTTTCCTATCGCATGATTTTTATAATATTTTAATACATAGTAATCATTTAGTACCAAATGTCAACTTTTAACATAGTAATTCTGTTGTCTTTTTTATGTAAAAATATTTGGCACGGCCAAATCCACTGTTAGTACAATACAATGTTCTCTAAGTTTATAAAATTCTAAAATACAATGTAAAGATCTAACAAATATTGTCAAAAAAGTCGAGAATAAAATTAATTGTACCCAGTACAATAGTCTGAAGAATTAAATTTATTCTAAATTGTAAATAAATCTATAAATTAACAAGGGCAAAATTGTTAATAATATGTATGAAAGTTATATTATTAACATAATTATTTTAACTGTTAATGACAATTATATGAATACCGCCATCTTGCGGGGAAATTGAATTTTCTTTCGTACAATCATAAATTTGTGTTCAAACTTTTTTGTAATTAATTTTTAAAAATATCTTTATAGAATCATTTGTTATAAACACTGCAAAATCATGAACCTAGAACAAAAGCAGGAGGTAACTTACATTTAGCTTAGAATTAAAGAAAGTTCTAGAACTACCTGTGTCTTTGTCATAGATCTGCATCAAATATATCTTCTTCTTCCATAGGTTTTTTCTTCCTGGCAGAAAATTGTTCGCCAAGTAACTTCATCACCTGACCATGGGTCCTGGTTCCATTCTTAAGTGTTCCATAATTCTCTTTGACATAGAGTGCAAATTCATTCAAACCTCCCTTCCTTGCCGGCGTTGAGACAATAACTCCATCTTTGTTCTTTTTATTAACAATCACCTCGAACTTACCACGACAGTAACCGCAGCATTTCTTCGTCACGTCAATTGATTTTGAATGGCGTTGTACACTGAAAATATACAGTCTTAATTATTTTCAAAGATCCAATAATCATTTATATGTTGGTTTATTCAAATTATCATTCACATAGCTACATTTTCAGTGATCGATTATGTACGTCATGTGCAGAATTTCATAAGAGAATAATTCCCCAATAATGACATCCCTCAATTTAAAGATACGAGGGTTCAAAATTTTGGCCAGATCATATAAGAGCCAACAACACAATTTTTTTGTGGTCAATTTTACCATATCCTTAAAGTATACTAATTAATTTCCAGGTTTTCTTCGTCGTCGTCGTTTCAGCTCATACTCACCCATTGCAAGGCCTTCCCCAAAGATATGAGGGGATATACCACAATCGCCACGCTTGGCAGACGGGTTGGCGATCGCAATGTTATATAATGGAACTCAGAGGACACTGCTGTACATCCTCTGAAAAGTTTTTTGAGCGATTGCAATCCCAAATAAAGAATGCACAATGTGTGAATTATATATAAGACTATACACCAGGAATAGAATCCGCGACCTGCAATTCCAAGTCTCTGCCCTCTACCGCCAGGATACTACCTTCTATAAAAACATTCTTTTAAGCTTTTGTTTAATAAACTTCCGAGAGAGACATTATATAGGAGAGCACAGTAATACCATATACCAGTGTCTGCAAAAGAGTAACAAACTTTAGGAAGCACAGAGAAAAGTATAACAAGCTTATCTTTTGTACTTCCCCTGTTTCCGTGTTAGATAAACATATGAAATAATCAAACAACATTATTTATTTACGCACCAGAAAACTTTTCTAATAATGTTGGGTCATAAAGCAATATAATAATCTCGGTTTTCTTGAAATACATTTTTTTATTTATTATATTTGAATGGATCATTAATATCTAAGAAAAACAATATAAGGATGAACTGTGAAAAAATCATTTACCTTGCTTTTATGTAAGTTCATTTTAATAATGTAAAAAAAAAAACGATTTCGACTTTTATATTCGTAACACAAATTCAGAGAGAACCCTCTTTTTTAACCTGAAACCATTTCGCGAATTTACTATAAATCAAAATACCACGTACGTGTCCATCATACAAATAACATTTTGAACAAAAAAAATATTTTTCAATGTTTCAAAACGAGAAAGGACTGCGGCGTTCCCATGCAACCGACACAAGTAAACTGGCGTCCAATTTGCAAATCGAAAATTTCACGCTCGTCGCTATTCAAATAGGCAGTCGGTGGTGAATTTTCCTTTGACATTTGCTCAAAAAAAAAGTTATATACCATCAAATAAACGCTCTGAATATGAAGAGATTCTTTTATGTTGGAAATCTCAATTATTCTTGCGTGTAGAAATGTTTTGTGAACATTTTCACTGCGGACGTGGAGGTTTCAGAGTAATATTTTGTCTGTTTTTTTATCAGACTCACTATGGCTTTTGATTAAATTGTTTTATATAGATACGTACATTAGAGGCTGGAAATTATGCAATGTACAGTATAGGGTGCCGGATAAAAGACGCTGTGGGATTCTTTCTTGAGCCGAAGTCCAAAGTGGAAGTGTGTATATACATTCGAGCTCCGCCCGTATTTATAACGATGTAAATGAACAATTATATTTATGTGGGATTCCCCTTTTTGATGTGCCGCTGACAATGACGTAATGTTATTCCTATAACGCTTTCAGAGTATTGAAATTGTTTATTGATTTTTTAAAGACATTTGCAGAAATACTTCCACTCATCTTCCAAATGTTTCAAGTACCTCTCACCTTCTGGAAGCCACAGCACTTTTATATTCGAATCTAGTTAGACATTTCATTTCCTTTTATGAATTAACCAATCAGCAAACAGCGTACATTGAAACTTGTCGAACGTTTCTGTCTGCCATTGTTCGATTTTAAATGCCTTTGGTGGGTGGACAGGTTATGTGAGATTCCTACCCACTAAAACCCCCCCGGTGGTCGCCCTCTGCGCTATACAGGGGTCCACGATATCTCCCGGTCAGGGATCGCGGTCTTCCCTCGCGCTGTGCTATTTTAGATAGCCCGTCCCTGGGTATGCGTATATGGTTCACGCTAACCCCGAAACCCTCGTGGTGCTATTACGATGGTTTGAGACCACATCGAACCATCGTCCCCCTGAGAGTAGCCGAAGCTAGTGGGAGTTTAGGGCCTCTACCATAAACTCCATAAACTCCAACAACTCCGTAGGCTCCGTTTATGGCGGGGGACATCATACGCGTAAACTAGCCTAGCTTATCTTGTAGCTTGTGTTAAATACTCGATGCAACACATAGCCGATAGCGAGAAGTTGCGAGACACAATCACTGTATATTCACTACGTAATTACACCAATTTTTTTTTAATTTTCATCTGTCTGTTTGTTACTGATCTTATACTGGCACGTAGCTGATATAATAAGGAGTAACGCAGGCTATTTTTATTTAAAAAAAAATAATATTTTTTATTAAATTCTACGTGGTCGAAGTCACGGGCGCAGCTAGTAGCTAATAATATTAGTATTGCGATTTTAAAACGTACCATCTCGTTTTTAATCTGTTGATATCAGAAAATATGTTGCACAAGATATTTATTACAAAACTAAACGAATGATTAAAGATTTGACAGTTATTACCGATCATCCTGAATATTTACGTTGTTCAGATTATACTTCAATATTATAAATAGATATATGCAAACATTACATACCTATATCCACATTTAGTGCATTTATAGCAGTACTTGAAATATATCTCCAAGTCGTGATGACAAGATATCTCTTCCAGTTCGGGAATTTTTTTCAAAGCCCGCGTTGTCCTGTGGAAATGATATGTACTGAATTATAATGATGATGATAATGGTGATGATGTCATGTAATATTTGCATTAGCGTCCGTGGTTTTATTTGTTGGAATATCAATTCGTCCCACCAAATAAACCTGTATTATGCTATTGCGTAATTATTCCGTTTTTGTCGAATTCGGCATATACATCTAGTATGTTTTTTAAATAGTCTCCGTTATTGGGGGCCACTCTGCTCTCCCTATATTTATGGGACAGGGCATTACAATGTAATTATATTATATAACATCCTTAATTAAAATACCCTTTTACTTTCACAAAATCTTACTTTTAAAAATGAAGGTAGAATCGTAAAATCAAGTACGATTATGGAGGAAAAATGATTGATAAGTTTCTAGTACTTGCTATTACTGGCTACTTTTGTACTGTTTCATAAATATATTTAAGGTAACTTCTTATTACGATCATATATTTTAAAGAATCGATCACAAACTAAGCCAATATGACTCCAAAAAAAACTGTAAGGAACTATTGCGGTGCTTTCACCATAGTTGGCAGAAATGTACACATGAATAATATCGTATTGCAACCTTAATTATGGCAGTTAATATCAAATTTCGCTCGAATAATATGGTAAAGGATATTGCTCTAAAAACGTTTAAATTTAATTCCAGTAAAATCTATTTTTCGTAATAATTCAGATAATTTTTAGAATATATATGCAGAAATTAAATACATGGATGCAGAAAAATAGTTTTGATTTGGTATATAAGTTACACTAGTAGGTTGAATATAAAAAAAGTTATTAAAAAATCGTTTTTTGTTTCTCCTGTAAAATTTGATTTTTGCGATTACGGGTTTATTTCGGAGTGACGAATTATAATTTTCCTTTTTTTGTTCATGTTCGCTCATGCTCATTGTCGACTTGTACGCAAATTAATGCTTAAGTTACTCAAGTTTCTTCTTAAGTTACATAGTGACGTTAGCAAAAAACTTATCTAAACCTCTTTTAGAGGTAGCAAAATTGAGGGCTCCATCGAGAGCCTCGTCTTGTGCTGCTATCTTCTCCTGTTTTAACGGATCAGGAGATCATTGAACTCTTAAATCTCTGATGCTCCATGATATGGCGAATGAGACGCCGTGAGGAAAACGACTACCACTTTATACCCGTTAAAAATTCTGACTCAAGAACATATAACAAACTTCCACAACCGACCCACGATTGCTATTGCCTGGCTTTGGACATTCTGGACATTACGTGGGTATTTAGACACTCGCGAGAATAATATCACAGAGTTTGGATGGTAGCGCGGCATATCAGATGGCACATCGTTTGTTGTGGCGATATTTGTCGGTGTAGTGTCCTGTTCTGGCGGCGTTCCTGAAGGCTAAGGACATGTCACACAAATCGGTTGCTCGAAATGATTCGATAAGGCTCAAAGCGTACCGTTTAACAAACTTAACTATACACACGGCTACCATAATGGTATATATGATTATGATACGAGATTATGTAGACGAGTATCATTAGTTAAGAATGCGTTTACACGAATCTCATTTCACCATCATTTCATAATTTTTGGTCTGTGTTCCATTGAGAAATTGTGATTTAGTGTGTTCGCGCGTTAATTTCTGTTAAAATTATGTATTTCTTGAACGTAGATTAAAACTGAATTTTCTCTTAATCGAAAGGAAGATATAAAAATGAAAATTCATAAATTGTTAAAAAATCAGCGACATGTAAACACATTTTGAATTTCTGCACAATCGTTGACGCCCACAGTTTTCGTATATATCTTTTTTATAGATAAACTTAATATTTTAATAATTAGTAGGAACACATACATCTTATGGCGTCAAATACTTAGCGACGAGTGTACGGCGGACGGACTTTATCGCCAGTCGTTCCCACACGCCCGTCGCGCCTGTTCGTTTGAGTGATATCCGCGTATTAATTAAAGTTAATTTAAGCTGTTTCAAAAAAATTTAATTTCATCTTCCATACAGACTTCCGTACAGACCTAGTAAACACACTGAACTCTCATACCGTACACATTCATTTGTTTCAAAGTACTAAACGGCGAACTTAATGCCGAAGGCTTTTTCTATATGGACACACGGCACCCAGATTTAGAGTCCATAGTTTGTGAGGGATAACGAGATTAATAAGTACCTAAATATAACAACAGTGAAAGGTATCCAGCAACAACGTATCAAACGTATCGTTCATCACCTCAATCCACTTGCTTTTGGATTACTTATCGACACCAATTTGGTTAAAAGGTTAAAGAGAAACCACATGCTGTGGTTGGACAGTAAGAAACTCTCTCCTGCTCTTTTAAAAGCCATCGCCAATCTATTTGATTATGGTTTGCGAATGATTAGAGATGACATAACCAAAATGTCATTGAAACATGCCTTTAAAACATACCACTACACTTTTCAATAATATCATATTAGCTAATAATGGGTATTCACAATACGTTTATTACAAAATTATTCACCATGAAAATATTACTAGAGACGTACGATCATCACATACTAGCGTGTAAAAAAAACTGGTAAAGATGATAAAACTGCCTACCACTTCTTCCACAGAGGACCATGACCAGCACGCAGTTCACCGTCGATCAGCCAAGTGGCTGCGTGGCAGAGCTCGTGGATAAGCGTGTCTCGCAGTCTCTGAGGATTATCCACTACTTTGGTTGATAACTTGATAATTGATGTCCGGATTCTGTCTCCTTTAGCGTTCTTTATAAGTCTATTTGTTGCTGTCCTATAACAAAAGATTCTTTGTCACCGTCGTTTCAGCCAATAGACACCCACTGCAACTCATAGGCCTCTCCCAGAGTTACCTATGTGTATACCATAATCGCCTTACTAAAGCTGGTAGACGATCGCAGTGTAGTAATATGGTATGCACAGGACGCTGCTGCACATTCTCTAAAAACTTGTTTATGAGCAAAACAATCCTATATAACAGAGTTGGCCAAACTGCGGCTCTTTGAACGATTATTTTTGGCTCTGATTGATCGTCGAATTATTTCAATAAATTTATATTACCTATGTCAGCTTCTGAGAAATCAAAACAAATTACTGGTGTGAATAATTATTTTATTCCTCCCTAAAATTAGTAAAAAATAAATACCGATCATAATTAACAAACCGGCATCTTAAGTATTATTAGGAGTGCTGGCATATACATGTGCATTATATCTAACTTCAATACACATATTTTGCACTTTTGTCATATAATTTTGGTAAACACAATTTAAATTTAAACAAATCTCATTAGTTAAAGGTGTTACGACCTATTTTATTCTATGTATTCTGTGGTAGTTTCTAATAACTTATTATATACATATTAACAAAAGGAATACATCTTAACAGCACAAATCATGAAGATAACCAGTAAGATACCCATTAATCTACACTGGGCATCATGGACCTACACCGTAAAGATAGTATATAAAAATTACAATGCATAACAAAATATTTCAAATAATATTTCTCCATCTATGAATACTAGTGGATGTAGATATATATGTTCCATTTTGCAAATTTCTAATCTATTAAAAATAGTTTAAATAACCCAAACTCATATTAATTATAAAATAGTACTATATAACCGGTTGAATAAGGCCTACCACTAACGTCTCACGACGTCTTTAATAAGGTCATCTGTCCACCTAGTGTACGCACTTCTCCTGGCCTTCATGCTGGCCTTTACCAGTCGTAGCGGCTGTGCTTATCCTCTTTGGTCCTCGGTCCCCACCTCATCGCGCTTCCCTAAGGCGCGGTACAGCGGTTTCGGTAGCACTATAAATAATATATTCCAAAATATTACCCAGCAGTGGTTCTTAATTTTGTATCCCAAATAATTGGCATGTCTTTGTCTAGCTCATCAGCGAATACAATTTTATTGAAGTCCACATACAAGCGACGAGTTAGCTGTTCTCGCAGGTTTTTGTAGTTATCTCTGTACTGTATTGCTTCAGGATCACATCTCCATGATGGAACATTGTCTGGAAAAATATGAATGCTATTTTAATTAAACTTTTCATATCAAGTACGTCATTTATTTAATAATACATCCTGCTTATTCCTTTTTTATACTACAAAACAAACTCATTGTATTAAAACACAAAAAGCAATCACCAAATTGGTTTCAGTTACACTGATATTATAGTTATGGACATTTGGTCAAGACACGACAGAAAAAGCTAATTAATTATGTTGTCTTAAAATGTGAATACTGTAAAAATGATGACTTGATAGAAGTGAGGACAAAATGGTCAATTCCAATCAATGGTCATTCATGTCACATCAGCATATATTGAATAATCTCTCTCATTTTAACCAGGCTTAAAGAGAATCTCATTTACATATATTAAAATAAATTCCTATTTCCATTGGATATGCAATACCTTGAACACGACTTTACCATTTAGATTTAATTTTTAATAAGTTTTCTGATGTTGCACAGAATGTTTAAGAATTTCAGAAAATGTAATGACCTTTGAAATCTAAAGTATTTGATAGTTTGTTTGTTCAAATTCAAACATTTGTCAGTTTATAAGCTGCAAATCTACTAATACTGTTCAATATCAATAAATAAATGAAGGAATATCTCTGATATATGTTACAATAATTTATCTTTTCTATTCGAATATGACTGGCCAGAAATTGGTCAATAAGTCAGTATCATCTGTCATCAGTATAATCTGTCGGAACAGCAATATTATATAACTTAACATTTATTTTTTTAAGTAAAATATATCTTACCCGCCAGAGATCCAAGGAAACTGACCCTCTTAAGCAAGTCATTTACAGGTGTGACATTAACATTTCCAACTCTCTTTGTCAAGACATCAATATCAGTTTTCATGCTGTCCACCAGCTGTGTGACAGTTAGACCTTGAAGTTTCTTTGTTGTGCTATTTACCGATTTTGGTTTCGTTTTAGGTACCTCGGGTGTGTTTGGAATTTTTTCTGTATACAATTTCTTTTTACATTTTTTCTCTGTGTTACTATTATCAGTGTTACTTTTATGCTTTGCATCTGACCCCGTTAAGTATAACAATTTATCCCTTTGCAGATCAATTTTAACATTTTCTTTATCGCTACTGTTATCATCATCATTGAATAATTTCTTTGATATGCAATCAAAATTGTCCTTTTTGTGAGATAATGTTTTAAAAAGTGATGGTATAGTTTTCCACGCTTCGCCATATAGGTCATTCAGTATTCTCTTCTGAGACTGTTGAATCGTTTTTATAGAACATTGTTCTAATGATTCATTAGCTACGTCTTTTGGCGTAGACGGCATTGTATCATATTTTGGAGTTGCACAAATTATGTTTTGTGCAGGTGACCATCCACCACTGCATGGTTTAGATTCTTTTAAGGGTGTTACAAATTTTTCTTCTTTAGTTGAATTCAATGATATCTGTAATGAGTACATTAAAAACATCTGTAATTGAATTATAGTGACTTTAATATAAATGTATACTTAACATAAAAGGTATCTCTTATATTATGATAAGTTTGTACTTCTCTCTTATTTTTAAAAACTACTCTTATGAATAAGGTTAGTGTGTCCTAATTTTGGTCTACATTTACCTATTTTTTATTCTACCTTCATATTGTTTATATATTTCTGCTTAAGTATATTTTAATAGGTTTTAATAGACAGGTAGTGGTACCCCAGCAATAGAGAACTGAGATTTGTGGTTTTTTTTTTCTATAAAGCCTCGTGAAATCTCATTCTATCACTCCAAAGGGACCTTTAAAAACTTTTTAGTTCAAATTTTGCTGTACAATATTTACTAAATTCAATTCTAATTAAATTATATGTAAACCTAGTAATATAAACCTATTTATACTGTTAAAAAATTAAAATTACGTTATCTTTAGATTACTTATCTATATCTGATGCCATTTTTGCACTTGTACAGTTATTGATGTAATAACGTTAATGGTATTAACTTCAGGGTAGATGATATTTTTTTTTTCACTCAAAGGCATCAACAATTATCCTTATGTTTTTTTTCTCATACATTTCATCTCATACATTTTACTTTTTTATTATCTTACTTTTTAGGCCTTTTTGTTTATTATTCACCCCCCTATTTCAATGTTACATGCATGTCATTCTGTTATCAATAATAGGTAACATTTAACATACCATTATAACTTTTCCTTATATAATCTTACTACCTATTTATATATAATTTAACTGCATCTTAAATCTATCAACTATATATAAAACTAAATCTATTTATCCAGCACCTTATCCATTTTTGGTCACCTTTGTGCTGGCCCAGACCTCAATGTGCGGCTGTTCCTGACCAGCGCTTGATGTTTAACTGCTTAAATTAATGACATTAATAGAGGTCTCGGATAAATTCTCTGTCAAGTTTTAGCACATAGACAATCTAGGCATAGACCCCCTTAAAAGATATCTCTAGGGGCACATTCCATAATTGCTACTCTTGGCAGATTGGCAATCACAGTGTGGTATTATGGCATGCAAAGGATGCTGCTGCCTATACTCCGGAAACTAGTTTGTGAGCAGTGTCAATTCTTTATAATTAATGCACGTCATATGCATTATATAAGAATTTAACCCAAGAATCGAACCCGCTATCCATGATCCCAAGTTCGCTCAGTCTTCTACCGTTGGGTTACCACTGCCTGCTTAGTATTCATTGCATTCCAGGACTAATTAAAATATCAACTTTACACTTAAACAATTATTATAAAACTGCAAAACATTCAAAACCAAAAAGTACAATGTCTAAACAAAGTTTAACTACAAAATTATGCACATTTCACCTTGGAATCATTAATTAGATGACTGCAAAGGTTTTAGTGTCGTCAACATGTCAATTCAATGGCATATATTTATTTTTAATTAAAAACTTACATTTCCAGCCTTGCTAGGTTTGTTGTCCCATTCCTTTATCGGTTCCTCACCAGATAGGTCACATGAATCATTTATCACTATAGGTGAATAGATCTTCTGTGGTTGTGTCTATAAAACATAATAGAAAATAATAATAATAAGAGTTAGAAAGAGCAAAATAATTTTTAATTGGGGTATATATTTAAACAATTCACAAAACTAAAAAATCACAAATAAGGCGCATATTGCTTAAGGATCATATAGAGTGTATTTTTTAAAGAAACCTAATGACATTTTATGATCGGAACGGTATTGAGACCTACCGGATAAAGCTATCGAAATTTATTTTTAAGACACCTATGCTGAATCTTTTGAATATATACTGGATAATTTTTTTTTAATCATGGTGACACATGTATCAGCAGTATAGCTACAGCAGTCTTTAAATAAAAGAAAAAAAGCTTACATAACAGTTTCAAATTACAATATTGGGAATAAAGGGCTTACATCATTCAAGAGCATTGTATGTGTTAGGTCTATCTCTGTTTCCTATTACTATGTTATTAGTGTACAGAGAGATTTTAAAGGAAAGTATTTCTAGCAAGTGTTCATTTAAAAAATAACAAAAGACCAGCATCTATGTCATAAAATTGATCCAACACAATTTTTACTTTAGGAAAGCCAGACCTAGTAGACCATAAAACTAGTTATATACTTAACTTTATTTGCAACTCTATGCCAAATCATGTACATTGTATATAGTTCAGAATAATGATACTTAATCAAACCATCTAACTTACTAAAAGAATCCCAGCAACACAGAAATATACTGTATGACCTCTTAATTTACCATGGAACAATTTTCCAATTTTAAAATAAGGTGAGATACAGAACACTAGTTATGAATCAATTGATAAATAGATTGTTAAGGGATGAATTGACTCCTGACTTATGATGTTTTATAGCAGATTTATAAAATATTATCAAGCATCTTCAGAATTTTATTAATTAATAAGTAAAATTATAAGATTTATTAAGTTTTTGTAGTAGAAAACAGATAATTGATGAATTATAATATTACAGAATATTGTATAAATATCATACCTTTTTACCGTATTCAGATTGTAATCTATCAAACGATTCGTCAAGTACAATAATATCCGGCCTTTTTTTTGGTTCCTCCTTCAATTCTTCCTTAAGACGATTTTTCTTTAGCGATAACTTTAAGAAACCTAAAATTTTAGATTACATATTTACAACTTACGAATACTTCTGCGTAAACATAAAACATTACTACACTTACGATTTCTGCGGTTACTTTGTTCCGATTTCGTATCCATATTAAAAGATTTGTGGTCGTTCTTAATATTTTAGCAAATATATTTAATCTAAAATGTTATTACAATAGTATAAAATTTTAAACTCGAAAAAGTCGTTACGAACGACGAATATTGATTGATTTGACAGGTGACGTGTGTGACGAAAAATCTTATATTGTGTTTTAGCCTCCTGCAATACAGATTTCGAAAATATAAACTAGAAAAGAAAAGCAAATCATTCTCTATATAAAATGTTTTTGGTTTTCTCACCGAATTACATAATTTTTTTTAAATTAAAGTTAAATTAGACAGCTAATATTTAAAATTCGTGATTGTATGTAGCATATTAAGGTATTTACAATGCCTGGGAACCAGTCATTATTATCGGCACAATCGAGACATTTTGTATAATAGAAGAGAAAATTGTTATCCATTAATTATTTAATAGGCCATTTTGAGTAGGTAGGGAAACCTGTAATATTTATGTATTAATTTAAGCCTAACATGAGAAAACCAACATTGTTGTATTTACGAGTTTAAACTATACTTCTTAAAATCCTGTACTAAATATATTAAAGTTAATGCAAGTATTATAAACATAATTGTAATACATTTTAAACATAAAATACAAAATTTTATGCAACTGTTATAAATTACCTAGCGCTTAAATTTTAGTACGAAAAGAAGTAAAAAACTACCTTTATTTTATTGTCTGTGATTTTTTAAAATTTTTATGAGCAGAATATTTATAATTTACATAACAAAACAATCATAAAGAAAGTAGACGGAATGATAATAAATTAACCAACATACCTGACATGGAAATTAAAATCAAGCATTTGCTAAATAAAATGTTAGTTTTATATTCCTAGTTGCATCAAACATTGTAATAGCTACTTAATCTGTTTAACGCCCATTTGTCATAATTGGGTGGTAAAATTTGAATGCAAAGTAATGTCAAAGAAAATGCAATGAATAATAATTTATTTTTCATTTAAGGTGTTTTATGTGTTCTTGCAGAATATAAACATTAAATATATAGATTTGCGTAAATTGTTTAAGACAAGTATAGACTTCAACTTGTATATTTTTTGTATTTAGTTATTTTTTATGCTAGAAAATGGCAATACACTACAACCATAAAAGTAGTAATATTCGAAATAAATATCTGCATATATGGAAAATTGCAAAACTTTATACTAAATAAGGTGCCGATCAAAGTTGAACTCGGAAATATTTACACATAGTTTTATGTCGTTATGGTTGTAGATATTTTTGTGAACACTTCAAAACAGTCGGTTATTTCTTTAAAATTCGAAAACTTTAATTCTTTAAAACGGTTTTTCTAAAAATAGGTTGAAAAACTTAATATTTAAATTTAAAATATTTTTGCAAAAATTAATGTGATGAAACACTCCGTCTAAGTTTGTCAAGTCGTTTTTTCTGATAAGAGCGCGTTTGAAACCCTCATACCTACATAGGTATGATATAATAGCATAATTCAATTTTAAATATATATTTAACGTTGAAGTATGCCATTATAGGGAAGCTCATTTGATCGTAGGTTATATCAAATTGGTTTCTTATGGTATTCTTTTCGAGACGTGTACAAATCATCATTATAATGTTTCCAAAGATCGTCTCAACGACCAGGTTTGCGCTGCCCGCATGTAGCGATTTACTGCGACCTTGATTATTTTGTCGGATCATCCACGTCGTGTCTACTGACTCTAGGTCGCCACTGGGGAACCTTTTGGTCTCAACGGCCGTCGAATGTACAGCTGCGTCGGTGACTACGCACACAAATGATCACTGCGAATGATCCAAAATAGACAATAAAACGGATTAATGAATACTCGTTTTATAATAAAATAATATAAATAACAATTAACCAAAATAAATCTTTTATCAATAAATTTAATGTCTTGGGAATAGTTTTATTTTGGTTAATTGTTATTTACGGAGCGGCAGACGTAACGTATGACGTCCAACTACAAGTTGTGCAGATGACCTTGTTAAGCTCTTCAGACATCGCCGGATGCAAGCCGCTTCTAACAGGTCCTTCAAGGATTTTTTTTATTTTGTAGGTTTATGTCCAGTAATGAACGACTTACGGCTGAAATGATAATGATGATGACGATTAAATGCATCATTTGCTAAATTTATCTTTGTTTAAATACTATCAACTCGAGATAAAATGTAATCGATTATGTGTGCTAAGATCGCTAGTTTGAATTTATTAATGCAAAATAGTTAAAAGCTACCTTTCACGATAATCAGATAGCAACTAAACAAGCCGTGGTATGGTCCACAGATTAGAGTAAATAATGCATATTATCTGATAGTCTAAAATGGAGTTTCCTATCAGTGGTTGATATAAGGTCAAGTGATTCGGTGGAACGTGCACTAAATTATCTAAAACTCAAGAGTCTGGCCTTCCAATTCGGTAAAATAAATTATGTAACATTTGCAGCCGAGGTTCCCAAGCGACATCTGTGCCTTCTTCTAGTCAAATTAAAAAAAACGTAACAAAAATAGTTTAAATATGTTGATGTGATGATGTTTTAAGTTGTAAAAAGATCTAGATTAAGCGCCTTCAGCTTTCTCCACCTCAAGCCTAATGAACCTGTCTTTTCAATGGGTATATAATACCACTAATTTGATTCAGATAAAATTATCATTTTTGGGACCGGACTTTCACGCCCAAGTGGCACCTGCAACTTCCGCTGAAACTACGGGGCAGGGCGCAGAGGGCTCTTAGCCTTTAACCTCTTTTGAGGTAGCGAAGCCCAAGGGCTCTTTGTGGACATCTGATTCTAGCCGCTGCATACTACAGTTTTACTGGAATAGGATGCCACCGAGTTCTCATATAGCTTAGGCGGATGCTCTATAGACTGACTAGGCTAAAAGACGCCCTTGAAGGGAGCTCGACCTAGTAATGAGCGTCAATAATACTCGCTAAGCCTTCTGTTTCAGGGGTGCCCGATAGTACGGAAATTCAACTTGGTTGGTTGCTATTTTCATTTCAGAAAGCGTTAGCGCTGGGAGAAATGACAGATATTTCAACAACGCTTATATCTAGGATGATGTGTGATGTGGCCAGTTGGTTTTAGAACGATGTGAAATGTTATGTACTATGCCTGTCTTCGGGTTGTTATATCGTCCGAAGACTTGACTCCGTCTCGGTTTCGAGAGCGCAGCCTCAATTGAATATAACCAATTAGCAAATTAAGAAAAGGACCAATATTTAGCCACTTCCGCGCATGCAGTAGTAGTCGTGCAACAAAGTGCACCGCTCTCCAGCCCGCTGATAAATGCGTATGCGGCAAACAATGCGAATCACACAACTGCCACCGTCAAATCACTCAACACGTGTTTCACCCCTCCACGGGGCATCTTTAGGAGTTATGTTACACCGATTAGTGCCAAACACAGAGTGACAAAGCACTCTGTGTTTGGCACTAATCGGTCTACTACTGCATGGGCCGAAGTGGCTAAATATTGGACTTCCGCAAGGTAACGCCTGATTCCATTAAACAATTAGCAAAAGTTTTCCTATTGAATTGGATCCAGAAAACGATTTTCTTGAGATATTAGATTGTAATACCTAAATTAAAAATATAATCAAAAGCTTGTTTACACGTTCGTAACGGTCTAAAAATTTCCGAACAATCGCATTATCTAAAAATAGGTTTTGGACTCTACGTTCGACTGAATCCGTTTATTTATGTCCAATTTCACTATTCACCCTTGCCCTTAATGTGAGGACACGCATGCGCAGTAGAACGAGCGTGTTCACCGACATCTAGAAAATGGCGTCTCTCTTACGCTAAAATAAATTATTAAACGTTTTTGCAGCGTTTACAGTGAATGACATTGTGAAATTAGACAAGAATTGTTAACGTCATTTCGTGTACGTTAGTTGTAAAGTTTTACATAGCATTGACCGCTACAGTAATAACGACCAATCGACGACGACCTTTCTCTACATCGCGGTCTACTCTATCTCTTTGCAAATCGTTGTATTGTAAAGGGCGCGGGAGGTCTTTTCCGATTGGTCTCAGCTGTTTTCAAAAATCGAATGTCTGTGTCTTCCAAATTTCAAAGACATTAACAGTTTGACGTCAGTGTTTGTTCTGTGCGGACGGAGTTTTTGTGAATTCAGCCATGTGATGGTGAGTGCGTTACGAACGAAACGGTGTTATAGACGTTTAGTTCGCATAGTTTTAGTGTTATGGTTTTATTTTCATGGTGGAATGCATTATCGGACTGTGCTTTGTATAGAAAAGCGTTTAGTGGATGTTGTGTGTAGATAAAATTGATTTTTTTCTTTCCATGCACTATTCTATAGATGTTTAATTTGGATTCGATTTTTCTTTAAACATTCGAAGTTTGAAAATCAATACCTGGCCTTTGATTTGTGAATGACCTTTAATATCCACGTGGTCTCCTCGAGCATGTTATCAAGAGGAGAACTCAAATGTTATGATATAATATATATTTTTTATTTTTGTATAATGCAGTCAGCATTAGTAGACGTTTCTTGAAGCCTATATATTGCTTCAGTCAGCTTGGCTATGGAGCGAATTTAATTAAATAAATATTTTCGTATTTTTTGTTTTTATTTTAACGCGAATTATATTCCATATTATGGAGAAATAAATATTCAATATTCGAGAAAGAAATAAGGATTTATAATTGTATATATATAAAGGTGTGTGTGTGTGTATAAGGTACCGATATCTAATATTGTACATATGTTTTTTTTTTTAATAAAAACAGAAGTTGACATTACGTTATTGCCGTGAGTTAAATAAGGGAAAAGTTTTTTTCTAATACGATTGTTATGCAAAAAGACAAGAATATAACATAGTTTGCTTATTATGACCTGTTTTGCGTAAAGAAAAGAATATATTGTGAAATGTTTTAAGCGAGCCCTTTGATTCGAAATATGTAGATGGCATTATAAGCTTAATTTGATGGCAATATGAGCTTATATTTTATTTTATACATTTTATTTAATCAACAAATAGTAAAACATCATCGCATATAACATTTAATAAACCGGTATTTTTTTACGAGCCAGAATTATCAAATAATAATGTAAGAAGGATGAATAAAGATTATTAACATATCTAAACTATTACTTTTTTTAATACAGATTGTAGTAGGCATGCTGTTATTTTTTTAATTATTACATATAGTTGTGTAATATTAATGGAGGTACAATACATATTTTTTATTCTTAATTTCTTAGCTTATATATTCAAACCATGCATGGTTATGTATTGGTAATTATAAAGAAAATAAACACATGATGCGCAAAAACAAAAAAAATGTACCTTTTGACGTATGACTTATTGCCTTTCGCCCTGAATTTGAAAACAGAAGCACTAAAGTTTTTTGAATAACTTGATGGTGGAGTCAAATTTAGCAGCAAGACGGCATATTGTAGCCATCTTTTTTTACTAAGTTTTTTTTGCATTTATTTTCTTTTGGAGATATGTATTCAATCTCCTTTAAAGTCACTTAAAAGCTTGAAGTATATTCGCGAGATTTTTTATCGTCAAAATAATGAAAACTATTTAAATCCTTTCTTGTGATATAAAGATGAATGCAATTAGTTGAGAATGTTATGAAAGGAGATCCTTTATTTAATAATTGGTTGAACGGAATGCCGCATGATTTTATTAATGTCTTGTTATTAATTTTGTAATTTCCCGCTATTTTAAGTTATACTTCCGGATGTCTGTTGAGGTAATAAATAATTTTAAAATATACAGGAGTATGTTGTTATAGATAGTTGTCGATGGTAATCTAGCGGACCCCGTGTGTAAATATATATGAATTCGATGTGTGACAATATACGAATGTACTAACGGAGTATACGAATTGTATAACTTCAATGCTGTGGTGGATAAAAACCTTAAATGCGAGTGATGTAATGAAAATTAAAACGCAATGGTAGTATATTAGGGTCTAGAAACTTCCAATAGTGGTTCGGACCAATATGGCTATAAAAATACTGTTGTCAAACCAATAATAATATAACTTGAAGATAATAAATTATATTTACGATATTATTACTCATTGAAATAAAACATATTTTTAATGGATTATATCATGGCTTACGTTATTGTTATAGTGTATTTAAAAGATTTAAATATATTGGCCAAATTTGGATAGTGGTCAGGCCACATAGCGTGCAGGAGGTCGAGACCATGAATCGGCAAGCGTGGCAAAGGATGTCCACACACAAGGTAGACAGACATTATTAATATCCTTGCAAGACGCTGCTTCCAACGGGTCCTGTTGTAAATTTATGGGGAAGGCTTGTATCTAACAGTAAATATCCTACGGCTTAAATGATGATGATAATAAATAAATAAATATAATTATAATGTTGATACATTTGTTATTAAATAATAAATTAATAGAACTTATTTTGATTTCACAATAATGATAAATAGTTTTTGCTATTTAAAGGAAAATCAAAACAGAGAACGTAAGGAATAAATGAACAACGGTTGCTGTTAAAAACATCGTGTGGTTCTACTAAGGTCATGCAGGGTTAATTTCGTACAATTCAGTTGTTACTAAGCAAGGCTGTTAATTCATACAAATTTACATTAAGTTTCATAAGTTACGCCTAGGTACCCGAGGGCCAAAGATTAATTTATAACAGACTTATTTTTTTGTACCTAAATTTACTTCACCTTCGCTGGTTACAGTAAAAAAACGGTGATGCGTGTAAGTAAAGGCGTTAACAATTTTTTTTATTTGTTATTGTTACTTTATTCACCTTGACAGATTTATTTAAATATGTTATGATATACTTGCGGGAATATACAAAAAAAAAGTATTTAGTTTATTTTTTCGTTTTTGATTTTAAATATGTATGCCGGACATAAATTCACAATTTCCATAAATTCTTACGTCACTCACAATTCGAAACGCCATCATTCATTCGATGTTTTCGTTTAAATTCAAATCAATATGAACTGTCACGGCAATATGTAAAATTCACATCAACAAACATCAACAAACATCATCTGACAAAGATTGGTCAACTTAGAAACCTTCGTGGACTCATGCACAATAACTTTGTTAAGAATCATGACATGATCAAATGCAAAGTTTACGATTCTATAAATGACATACAGACAAACATTAATTTTTATATACATATATATAGATTGCTATTTAAAATATTTATTGTTGTGGTTATTATTCTTGTAAATAATACGTTACTATAATGAGTATAGCGTTAAGGTTGTTTAAATCGAAAGACTGCTCGGTTTAAAGTTGTAAACCGCTACAAATCGTTACTGTTGAAAATCTCAGGAGCCATGTCTAGTAGTGATCAACAGCTGAAATAATGATTAATATATACTTAATCCTTTGATTGATTGCTTTTTTTTTCAAAATTGTTTTTTCTTTTTTTTGATATACTAGTACCTATAATCTTTATAAACGTTACGTTCTATGAAATGCTGTAATATTTTTTTACTTATTGTATCTGCGATTTCGTCCACATATGATTTAACTTAAAATTTAATTAGTCCACCTAGTTTTTTTTCGTTAAAGATTTTTTATTAAATAAAAGTATCCATAGTTTCTCCTTATTACATTAACTATATGCCAGTATTAGTTCCGTCAAAACTGGTCCGACCATTTCAGAGACTAGCCGGTACAGACAGACAAAAATTAAAAAAAAATGTTCATTAGTTCATATACCTAATGTTATATTCATATGCATGTAGTAAAAAACGGGTATTTTAATATAATGATTTCATAATATATAATTTATTTGTGATGTCCAAAACGATAGTTTCATAAAGAATCAAATTGTTTATTGAATTAAAATTAAGTACAAAAAAGTATTGGCAGCGGTGGGATTCGAACCCACGCCTCCGAAGAGACTGGTGCCTTAAACCAGCGCCTTAGACCGCTCGGCCACGCTACCATACCTAATTGATTGTGAAATAGTGAATTTATCTCAATGTATAGAATTTTGATGATTTTAACAAAGCTGTACATATATATATAATTTTAACAATTTAAATAACAATTAATGAATTTTGGAAGTTTTTAAATATAATTATAAAGTACCAGTTTTCAAAATACCTAGACTAAAATTATTGGTTACAGCGCCATCTATCGGAATATTTTATAGCTAAAATTTTTGTATTCATTATTTTCGTTACTGGTATCTTTAATTAAATTTATTAATTATTAATGGTTTTATGTGCGAGCGTGTGTTTTTTTTAAGTAAAACTTAAAGAGATCTTGCATAGTTTATATTTTGATAATCTAGGCTCGTATTAACGCAGTATGTTTCTTTTCACTTACACCCATAGTTCCCACAGTGGTCCAGGTCTCCCTTGGGTCTATAGGAGACTCGACGGGGGTCTACGTCGGCATAACAAAACGGGGCTTGACAAATCGTGAATCTCCATTCCTCGATTTTTTTTGCTTTCGATTGTGATGAAAATTTGGTTTCACTTCTTCATCTATCAATGTAGACAGATAATATTTTAAGAAGTTACTTGTAAAAACTTGCTTATTTAGTACAAGGTGACGAGACTTACGTTTAGCAATATGGCAACCAAAAATTTTGAAAGAGGACATTAAAATAAACTATATAACCATGTTTTACGTCAACAATATTTTATTAATCCTTTGTAAACTATTTGTGTGCTAGGCACAGTGCTAAATTTTGTTATGAATCTTTTAATGATAACATAGCATATCGCTTATCCATATTTATGAAGGTTCTTCTATTAATAGATACGTATTATTAGCTGGGCACGTATATTTTTTATCGCGATGAAGTTGCATAAACTGAAATTGTACAGGGTGTCCGGTGGCAGAATTCATATAAATTCAAATTTTTCTATAACTGTTTGTTGGGGGAGCGGAAAAGTGGCAGAATTAGCTTTGTTATTCGAGCGGGATTTTAGTCACAATGTTACATTGGCCGGAAGAGCAACGCGCGTTCGAAGTGTGTTTAAAGGTCAATGACTCATTATTGTTATATTGTCAAGGTTGACATTTTTGTGTAATATCTAGATAATAATTAGATACATGAATAAGATAGCAATAGATCTTTGTTGATTTTAATGTGTTGAGTAATTTTCAGGCGCCACTTTGTAGAAAATAATTCTAGTCTAACTCTTTATTGTTATGTTTTTAGATTTTGATGAATACTGAACCTCCACTGGTTTTTACAGCTTCACCGGGTCTGACTTGACAGGGCAGTGATGGCGCTTAGCCTAGATCTTTTTAAACTAAAAGAGCTCGGGAGTTTCAACTAGAGCCATTGCATTGTTTATTTCATAAAATTGGATTCGATGACATATATGTATACTCTAGTCATTTCAGCCGTAGGGTGTCATTTGCAAGACAGGGCTCTCAGATCTATAGTTAGTTTGAAAACGAATGCAGCTCCAACTCTTCTTATGGCAGAAACATCTTAAATAATTGTTTTTAGCTGACCTCTACTAGGCGAATATTTTCAAATATTAAGAAAAAATTTTTTTTAAAAATTAAAAATTCTTAAACATCAACCGGACTATTAAAAATTTCTAAGCGTGTATGTATGTGAAATGAAATTTTTTTGAAGTTAATAAAGTATGAGGGTGTAGGGCAGTGGTAGTCCAGTGGTAGAGGACTGAGACCTGCGATCTGAGTCTCCAAGTCTTGGTTTCGATTCCTGAGATACAATTTTATATAATTTTCTACATTAATATATGGGAATGTCTCTCCTCACAAACAAGTTTGAAGAGTATGGGCAGCAGCGTCCTTTGCTATGACGAAGTATAATTAAAATAAAATTTCGAAAGGGCGCCTTTTATGTTGTCAAAGATTAACTTAACGAGAAGAATGTTCGGGGCACTTTCACCAGGAACGTAAGTTTAGTTTTGAAACCCTACATTTCACTTTGAAGGTGAGTTTCAAAATAATTTCTCTAACCAGTTCTTAGTTTTTTTTCGATTGTACAATACACAGTACAGTACTTAAAGAGCTACATTTAATCCGAGCCACAGTTCGCCGACCCTTGCGTACTGCAACACCAAGTGTACTGACGTTAATAACCAAAGGAAACAAGACAACCTAATTCTAGTTAATCTTAACGATACGAGAATTAAGCATTCGCATTCAGAACTGATTACATTCCGCAAGTAATCACAAGTTAGCGATATGACGAAATTAATTTGTGAAAGAATCCGATAAATTATTAAAGAGTTGTATTATTATTAATAGGGGCCGCTCTAGCGCGTGCAGCATGTGCAATAAAACCCTGGCGCCCCCAAGGCCTGACGTCCCCGCGGCTATAATTATTAACTTTGCCGTCGTAACAAGAGAGTTTTTTTATATTCCAACAAGCTATTTTATAAGTAGGTATAGTTTACAGTATGGTATTAGTTACGGCCTTTTTTCTTATGACGGCAGAATATCACTCATTGTTTTAATGCCTGTAGCAGATCTCTGTTGCGAAACTAAGCGGCGAACTGCGATAGATTCCAAGACGATGCTCTTAGCTGTCTCAGGAGGCACCCGTGTGCATTGGACACCCTGCATTATAGGTTAAGCCCCTGATTATTATGGTATCGTGGTACTGTGTCGATTTATATGCGCGTGGTTGTGTCGATTCAGCCCATAAACGTCCACTTCAAGGCTTAGGCCTCCCCCAAAGGTATCTACGGAGGGATATATATATATATATATATATGTAAATTTATATATACACATATGTATATATTAATGCGCTTGGCAGCTGCCCATCCTTAAGAAACTTGTATGTGACCAGCGATCATGCTCTATAGTTAATACACAAAGTTTGAAGTCTATAAATTGTATGCCGGGAATCGAAGCCGCGACCTACGATCGCAAGTCTCAGTCCTCTACCGCTGCGCTACCACAGTTCGCGTAGTAGTGCGCACGTCATAGATTATAAAAAGGTGATAATTAAGCACTTTATAAATAATTTATTTCTATTTGTTAATGTTTGCGAAATATATTACTAGGCTAGTTTTATTGCGTAGTTATATAATTTATTATTATTTGTTTCTTTACACATATAATATTTAATGTGTATAAAGAAATTTTAATTATATTTATTTTTAAGAGCAGTCGTAGAGGAGTGAGACATGCGATTGTAGGTCGCGGGTTCGGTTCCCAAGGTTACAATCTTATCTAATTCACACTTTGTGCATTAACTATACAGAATTGTCATTGGTAATAAAAAAGTTTCCAGAGGATGGATAGCTGCGTTTTTTGTCTACCATAATACCACGTGACGGACGCCAACCCGCCTGCCAAGCGCGGCGATTATTGTGTATCCCTCATAGATACCTTTAGGGGAGACCTAAGCCCTGAAGGTGTGTAATGATAATTATAAAAAGATACATATTTAGTCTTTTGACTTTCAAAATCTATCCTTCAAAGGAACTTGACATAAACTTACAATCTTAAATATTAAGTAAATAATTAATGTTTAGTTTATATACAGTACAATAAATAAAAAAAATGTTCATCTTCTATTCACTCTTTTGTGTCGAATTGATGTGGGTTTTTTGAGGCTTGTGGTAACTTTAGTTGATTCATGAATTTTGCTGCAATTTTAATGGGACTGAAACAGCTGTACCGCGCCTTAGGGAAGTGCGGTGAGGAGGGGTCGACAAAAAAATAACATGAGCGCTGTCGTCATGAACGGTGCCGCTGATACTCCTTTATCCTCGCCTAGTACTATGTTCTAGGTATCTTGCGGTAAATCGGTTATGGTAGTACTATACTATACCTTTGTAACCATAGTGAAGATAACGAAGACAGCATAGCACACGCTCGAATTGTGCACAAAACCAGTCTGTATGGGAAACGGCCCCTCATTGCCAGTTATTGCTACAGCAAAATTTTTTTTATATTAGAGTTAGTATTCCTCAGACACCAGCGTCCGTACCAGTTTTTGTATTTATGTCAAATATTTCTGAAAAATTTTTTTGCTCACCTTTTTGCATGTTACAGTGTCACTAAATCTCTTAATCCATTTTCTTACTTAAATTGTAAACTATTTAAAACTAAGTTGAAGTCAACTAATTATTATGATTTTTTTTAAATCATTAGGTCTTGTTTGTTTTTAACAACTTCCTGACAATGTGCAATTTTTAAAATTTCTATTCGTGCGACTACTTCCACATCCCTTCTCCATATTGTCATCCTCATATTGTACGCCAGTATATGTGTAACGGTTGCCGCATTTGCCACAATAATGAATCTTATGAATGCATCTTGAGTCTCGTCCGTGTAATGCACTTAGGAGTTCGTGTGACGTGATATTGCTACAACTGCATGATGGACATTGTTATATCGCCCGTGGGTGTCTGTTGTTCGACAAATAACAATGCTAAGGCAATATTTCAGAATGGGAGATCATAGATGTAATCTGCAATGAAAAGTAACATTTTAGAAGGAAATTGCCGAATGGTAAAGAACATCAGGGCATATCATTCGCAGCCGGATTCTTGGACATGAATGTTATATTACACACTCTTACAACCTTAATTGTATGGTCCTAGTGGCACATATGTACCAACCCATATGTGGCTTGCTAGTTGATTAGCTTCAGATCTAACTTAAGACGTCGAGGCACAAGGCTGGCAACATTTAAATTGTATTAGCATGCAAAAGTATAGCTTTAAGGAGAACAGAGAATACTGCAAAATATTTTTTATTATTTGAAATTCCACACAAGAGAGAAAAAAATATTATCATCATGATCGATTCAGCCGATAAACACCCACTACAAGGGATAGGTCTTCACCGAATATCGCTATGGTGACCGGCCCTGCGATGCCTGCATCCAGTGATAAATTTAGTGATCATTGTATATAATCTAAGAATATAACATTGTATCTACACAATTTCTATAACATATACAACTTGGAAGAGTTTCGATGAACCTTTGTATATCATTATCCAAGTTTATTGTGCTGACAATTATCAAGGTGACAGCTATTAGATTGATTATTTAAAAAAAGAACAATCGGATTTATTCAAATTGTTACGTCACTACCATAAAATACTTTTTACCTATAGTATTGTACTTTTTATAATCATTTCAACACACACTAGTAAATAGATTTCTTTTTTAATAATCCATACCTTTTTCGATTATCTATTACTTTATTTTTTATATATTTATTAAGTTCTTGAATATTTGGGCATTGGAAACGAGGCTTTGTTTTTCTTGCGGAAATTAATATTTACGTAATAAAAAATCAATATTATCATAATTTCAGCCGTAGATCGTTCATTATACGACAAAGGCATCGCCTGTAGATTTCCAATTCCCGGTTGAAAGCGGTTGGGAACCAGAAAAAAAAATAATGCTCGATGTTTTTCTTTTTTGTTAAGCGTACATTACAGCCTATGGCGCAATTATACAAGTTCAATAAAAAATTAATGCGTCATGCATACATAACGTACGCTTGAAAGATGAATAAGCTTGAAAATTATACAATATTTTTTGCCCTATTGAATTGCACATTAACTTAAAAATAGAGTTTTATTTTTAAATAAATCAAACAATGCTTGGATACTTAAAATTGGTCAAGAAGAGAGCACAGGAGTAAGAGAAACTTACAAAATTGGCATCGGCCGGTCAAATCATAAGAGTACACAGTTTACCACTGTATGGACACGAGTGTGTGGACCCAGTCCACTAGTGCATGGATGCAGTCCATCAGTGTGTGGACACAGTCCACCACTGTGTAGACACATAGAGGCAACATAATTAGAAAAAGAGGCAAACGCTACAGATGGTGGTCTAATAACCTTAAAAGAGTCACATGGTCACTAGGACACGCTTGGCTCGTGAGAGGGCCAGATAGAAGCAATTTGGGCCGGTTTACGTCACTGCAATTTGCCATTGTACTATATAAAATTAATTTGTTATGAAACTCTGCAATGAAGGCTAAATTAAAAAATAAATAAAATTGTCGAAATAAAGAGGTATAGAGGAATAAACTATATTACAAAGTCCAATATTTTTTTAAATATACTTTATTGTACAGGATTAGGATACACTTAAATAGTTACATAATAATAGACAAGAAAGTACAATGGGCGGTCTTATCACACGAGGCAATCTCTTACAGAGAACCATAGTATGGAAATAGTAGAAGTATAAAAAATAGGTAGTTAACTTGCACAAAACATACATACATAAAAGTACATAGACATACGTACATATTTTAAAAAATATTGTTTTCGAATAGAGAATAATGAAGTTTTATTAAACGGTTTAATTTGTTCGACCCGTACGGAATTTATTTGGGTCAAAATTAGAAATTGAAATTTAAGCACCTTCCCGTTGTCAGATTGATCTGAAATTTGTTACACACATTTAATTTAGATGACAATACAATATAATAAAATCAATAACATTATAAATCTAAGATGGCCGCCGATACAAAATGGCGGATTACATATTTTTCCTTAACCCCCTCAATATGAGTATCAAATGAAAGAGCTACACTAGTAAAACACGATGATTATGTCAAAATTTAAAATTCAAGATGGATGTCGTTCCGATATGGCGGACTAGGAACATATTTTTCCACAACCACCACAATATAGGTATGAAATAAAACCGTTTAACTTAACAGTTTTTTTACCGATTTTATTTTCTTAGTAATCTCACGTCTTAATCTTCAGTTAGTCGAGGACCATCTTGAGAGTTATGGTATGCGAAATATTTTCCTCCAATACCATTATAAAAGCCGCAGTAATTTTTAGATTTGCTGCGTATATTGACTATGATTCAGAGCCGTATACGAAGAGAACGTAACAGACCCTTAGGTTTTCTCTCTTGTCAGATCCTCAATATCTACTTCCTAACTGTAAATTTTCTAATTATCAGACAGAGAAGTTATACATATGTAGGAGAAACAAAACGCTAAAGATATAATATCAAAGGATCAAATTATTCATTCGTTCTCCAGTTGAATTTTATTTTTTAATCACTTAGTTACACTTCTCTTTACAGTTTCTATGTAATTAATTGATATGATTATTTTTTTTAAAACACAAATCTTTCAATTTAGATGTAATCGCGAGGATTAAAGGGTATCACTATCGGCAATCAATTTTAATTCGCGACGATGTTGAAAGGTGATTGTTATCGTTTGCTTTCTGCGACATTTTTTGTTGCTTATCGCCTATGTTCTTATTGGGCAGAGTATTTTTTTTATCATTCTATAGCCGATGGAAGAAAACACTTATGTAATAAACAAGATTGACTCATGGTGTGAAAGTATCATGACTTTTCTTGGCGCTTATTGAAGTTTAGTAATAATATTACAAATAAAATCTATTATAGTAGTAAGTATCAAGTAAAAATAATTATAAAATCGCGATAAAGTGCTATATGCAAACTGTATTGCTTTTCAGATGTAGAAAACCTTAAGTCTAAAGAAAAGTTTTCTATACGAAATGAAATAATGTTCCTGTTACCACAGTTGCGTACCGCATGAATAGTCAGGTTGTACTTTGGTTTTAATTCGATGTCTATCGTTTGTCAACAAAAGTAATATTATAGCGGTAATAAAAGGCAGCTACAGCTTGATACATTATAGTTATAACAAAAATAAAACTCAAGAATAAAACAAAAGGTTCAAATAAGATCAACGGTAAGTTGTGCCTGCAAGCAAAAACAGGTATATAAATAAGATTATTAAGGTTAAATATAAAAAGAGTTTTTGAAAAGAAAGCTATTATTAAAAATAAATATTAAAATAAAATGTGATACTGCAATTATCTATCAACTAGTAATGATAATGAGAGAAGGAAAGCGATGTTTGAAAGAAGATATGAAAGAGAAGGGAAGAAGGAGATTGTGGAGGACCGAAGGACAGTATATAAGAAATTGAGATATACTTGTTCCTATTTCTATGTATGGATAGCATCATAATAGAAGAAGTGTCCAACAATTCGTGGGTGTCGATACACGATGAAAAAATTAACTTCTTTAAATATAGTTTATGGCTACATAGCGCTTAGAACAGATGACCGCTGGCGTCTTAAAATTGTGAAGGGAAGACCACGGGCGAGCAGGCGTGGTCCAATTGGAAGCTTTCAATTGAGGTCTATGTTTAGCAATGGCCGTTATATCATGATATAGTATATTTCGAATCGCAATTATATCTGGGAATTACTGTGATCCTATCCATGTTTCCTGGCATCTAATTATTACATTGTATTCATTGTTGATGCTATTAGAAACATAAGTCAAAAGCACCCTGTACTGTAGTATACAAAAGACAGGAAAATACATAAAATTAAGTACGTAAAAGAAGAAGTATTGTACAAACTTTGGTCTGATCGCACAACAGCAATTTCTTCCAAACAGTGGATGGACTTATAAGATAAAAAGAGAGGGAGCGGTAATCGAGTGATAGATGGAGTTTAAAAGGTCGATAGTCTTTCGCAAGTCACTCTAGGCCCTCTATACACGGGACAGCAATAATTGCGTGCAACACGGTCTTGTCCACCGCTAGATCACAGATGCACGAGGGTCTCCTATTGAACTTAAACCTGTACAGGTACTCTGAGAATCCCGAGGCAGGCCTTGGATCCGGGCGTTGGAAACCTCGTAGCTTTAAATTGGGCGATAGCATTATAGGCAAGTTCATTTTGTTTTCTATTAAAGTAGGCTATCATTCTTTTCATGACATGCACAATTGGTCAATGTATTGAATTCTAAGTGGATGATAGTATGAATATATTTCTTTTAGGATAAACAACCTCTCAGGACTCCTAGAGTTTTTTTTATGATATATAAAAAAAGATTTGCTTTGTTTTTTACTTCAGTCATTTCCATTCATATTTTTAGTAAACTAATACTATAATTATGCCTTATTATCAATGCCTTTATCGTTCGCTAGCGTAGGATTAATTGGACGGTGAACCAGTGGTACTGTAAATTATTCAACGGATTATATACTCTGTTGATAACGGTGATGTGGTGGGGGCTTGTCCATACCTTGCCTTTTGCGATCAGGTAAAATTTATCTTTCGAATTTTTTTTCGGAGACGGATTATATTATTGAAATGACATTCATTATATTTATTATTATAATTGTGCAATCGTGTTGCTGCGTCTTAATTTTTTTTCTTCTTAATATGCTCTCTTCTTCTAGAACGCCGTCGAAATAAGACAATGCATTGACAATCGTCACCACAAAGCGCCATTTACACGCAGCGATTATCCGAACTCTTCATAATTCTATTTCGGAAGGTGCATGCCAGCTATGTAATTTTGGCAAAAAAACATTGGAATCATTCCGTATGGAACAACATTGAATTTACACCATGGATGTACAGACCGCGGCCCGCCGGTCGAATACTGGTGACCCGCCGGTCGAATACTGGTGGCCCGCCGATAGCAAAAATAATACTCTTGTACATTCGAAAAATATTGAATTCTATTCCAGAATAAAACCAAAAAAAATTTAATTACCTATACTTCTGGCGGCCGGCCCGCCATCAGTTCATCATTTGCCCGAGTGGCCCCTAGTCTTAAAAAGTCTGTGCAACCTTAATTTTCACCAATAGTGTTTAATTTCACTTACGATAGGCTTTTTTACTTTTACAGTGCTAATCACAATAAGTTGAAAAAAGCGATAATAATAACCATTTTCAGGATAGGCTGTAAATAGATATTAAAGAAAAACTTGTGTATGCAAATTTAAACCTTAACCCTTTGAATTATTTGCCTAAAATTGTTTAATCTCTGCTAACTGAAAGTCTATCAGGATGGGGCATCCCCGGGGCATCTCACGGTTGACAGTGAGAAAAAAATCATATTTATTTACTGGAAAGAATGTTTGATATACTATCGTACTGGTAATTATATACCCTTAAGTATCCGTAAACAAAAGCAAGTGCAATAAATATATGTCAGGGCTTTAAATAAACACTCCACACAAAGTTCATTGCGAAATTAAATAAACACTAGCCGCAAATAGTAATCAATAGCTTTTAATATTTATTATCTTATTTGTTATTGATTTAATGGTATCGCTTCAAAATAATCATATTCATTGCATTTTCGAAAAATAACAGGAAAAACATAAACACACTAAAAATGTAGAAGTGTAGAGTTAAATGAATGTATTTTTTTTTTTGAATTAAGAACATGAGTTTGTATTAAAAAGATAGCTGGTCATACTATTATATGTAAAGAAAACTAGGGCGTTCAACTGACAAACACTTATCTGTATATATAAGAGGTATCCACTATGTAACATACGATATTTCTGGGACTATAAAGCTTACACTTCGCTCATGTAGCTGATGACCATTGAGGCCGAAAGGTTCTCCAGTGGTGACCACGAGCTGGCAGACACGGCAGGCCACCACTAGGTGGACCGACGACAATCAAAGACAAGGAAATCGCAGGATGCATCAGCGCAAGCGCAGTCATTGCGACGATCTTTGGGGAAGATCTATCTATGACTTACAGCGACGATTTTTTGCTTCACGAATGAATGAAGGCTTGAAATGTAGTTGGATCATTCTTATTTCCTGTGGTTCAGAATATCAGCTAAAAACTAATTTTTGGATTTCTAGCTTCTAGAGAAATTGAGATAGAGTTTATAGGGATAGTTAGTGCATAATATAAGTGAGCTACTGCAATAATCATTAGCGCCTTTAAACTGGAATAAAAGCCTTACATTTTTAAAAACTATTTATCTTTGAAATGTGTATTAGTGGTTTTAATATTTTAACTTTAAATCTAGTTCAAATAGCGGTTAGTTGTTTTGTAATTTGTGTATTCCTGTTTGCATAAGTACTTTCTTTTTCTGGATCTATAAATTTTATCCTCGATAGAGCCATACAGTCTAGGTTTATTTTGGAACGGGTAAACTCATGTCGAGCCCACTGTTGAGTTTAACCCCTTAACAATTAAATTGCCCAATTATGGGGCGTCGGCGTATCAGTCTATAAGTTATTAGATAGTTACGAGAAAGCTTTCGCCAACAGGTCCCGAACTTCTTTTTTAAACAAATACCGGTTTGCTTACACTCAAATGCTAATGAAAAGTTCATTTAAAAGTGGAACGCTTTGGACGAAAAAGGAAAAATGAACCAAGTCAGATTTGTGCAAACGACAAAGCAACAAAACGTTATTTGACGACCACAAATTTCTGTCATAAAGTCAAGGAGTTTACAACTCTGCATGGAGTTAAGTAGGAAGGCAAAGTGTTAGACATAATTAAGCAATAGAGAGAACTTAAAGAACGCAAATTTCTCCGCTTGCGGTCGGGCAAGGATTTAAAGTTTAATCTACGAGCAGAGACGTGGTGAACATTTCTATAGGTAAAAAACGAATCGAATGATTTTGAGAATATGGTCTAGTTTATTCAGAATATCTGTCTCTTAGTTATTTTACCTCTCGCTCCTACATCCATAGCATAAAAATTCACTATAAAATTATTCTTAGTTATTATATATAGGGGAATCAAAAAGTAATGTCGTTTCTGTCGACATATTTTACAGAAAAGCCGTATGATTTTTACCATTCCGACATTGAAAATTTGTATATTGGTTGGCAAAAGGTTACTGACAAAGAAGGCGAATATTTTCTTGATCAGAAATAAAAACCTGTTAAAGATGTAGTTGTATAAAAAGGACCAATATTTAGCCACTTTCGCACATGCAGTGGTAGTCGTGCAATAAAGTGCACCGCCCGCCAGCCCGCTGATAAATGCGTATGCGGCAAACAATGCGAATCACACAACCGCCACCGCAAAATTACTCAACACGTGTTTCCACGGGGCATCTTCAGGAGTTATGTTACATCGATTAGTGTGAGTGGTGAAGTGAAATGTGTGAGTGGGATTAGTGGCGATATTACTTTCCGGTTCTCCTAATATTTAGTTAACTACGTTTAGTACTTGCGTACATTAGTTTTAGTCCATCAATTGTCAAATGTACTATGTCGGAATACGAGCTAATTAATGCATTTTGCAAACGAAAAAGGTAAGTTGATGTGACTTCATTGTTAGTCATGAAATAAAATTCTTTAGTAAATACATGTGCACATAAGCATGAAGCGATAAAGGTGTGAACGATTGATAAAATGTATATTGCCTGAAAATGACTAATTCCGGAAATTAGTCATTTCCACATATTTATTTAGTAACGACATAACCAGGTTAACTTTGCGGTTATAGAAAGAAAGAAATATTCAGCACATTAAGAATTAATAGGAAAGAAAATTTAATACTAGATGGCGTTGGTATCGCGTAATCTAGCTCTGATAATAGATAATTTAAAATCGAAATATTTTATGTCTTCGTCGCGTAAAACAAAAGAAAAGAAAAGAAAATTTGTTTATATTTTTGAAAGGCGTCTGACCTTGACCGGTTATCAGTTATGAAGGCATCAGAAACCGCGGGTCAGAGCTTTAGTTATTTCACTAAATCGAAAGGCCTTATGTCGCTTCATTGAGTGACTGGGTGCCGAGTTCCACCAAAAGAGATTGCTGGTCCAGCGGTCAATTGTTCTAAGCGCTATTTGGCCTGGTCACTACCACTTCAACTTGACAATCTGCTGGGCTATGTCAGTTATTTTAGTTCGTCTACAGATTTCCTAAGTCCTGATTCGATCTCCTGAAGAAATCCTGAGCATACCCTACATGGGTCCTTGAGAAACTAAAGCCTAAAGAAAGTACCTTTCTGAACCATAAGTCAGCACTGGTAACAGACATTAGTTGTAGACTTTCGCATTTAGAAACTGAGGGTTTTTGGTGGGGATGTTGAAATGTTCGGCTAATGATATGTGAACATAATTTTTTTATTGTTATATGTACTCGAAATCTTAACTGCGATTTTTTTGTTTGAATTTTAAACAGAGGAAAAATTCTAATTTTAATATACGACGAAAATTATACTTATGCATAGATAATCAATAACACATTGTGATTTTCTCGTAAACATAAAGCCTTATGAGCTTGCTTTAATTTATAGGCGATAATGTTATCTTTTATTTTAATTAATGATGAAATTTTATTATACTCTTTTTAATTTATTGACAATTTTCCTTGTAAAGCTTACGTCATTTTCTTTGTGTTTATATTAGTATAAATTTAGATATAGAATGAGCTACGTAAAATGATCTATACTTGAGTTTACGCCTGACTTTATCCATCTTATATCGGTCGTTTTTCTTTAACTTGTCTACAAACCAAATGCTCTGTCGAAGCTATTATTTAGCACCTTTATCTATGGTTTTTGCTGACTACGACGACCACAATACTTTTGTGTTAATTTATTGTATTAAAATCAAATTCGGATTCCTATTTGAAATCGGACGCTGTCTGTTTTGTTGTCGCGGCTATTACATTTGGTTTGATTTAAGAACCTTAATAATGTGCAGATATATTACCAGTTAGTCAATCGAATATACAATGTATGAGTATGTATAAAATTAGTAGAATTATTTATTGGTCATGGCGTAACTTTGGACTATCCATTTATTTTATCTTATACTTTATATAATGACAATTGAATTTGCGCATTTAACAACCTATGTGCTACAGATTAATAAGCATTTGACAGCTGCATAAGTGAGAATTTAACGATCACATATTTTTTTCAATTAAAATCAATAAATAAAGTGATCACTCTGAAATAGTTATATTAATTAATTTATCTATTGGAGTGCAAGAGAATAATTTCTTCCAATAAGTAGACAATCGGAGCAGATGGCTTATAATTATTATCGAACTTGTTATTTAAAATTTGTGTCTTTAACTATTTGTTTTTACTGGTTACATTTCTATACATTTTACCTATCTCTGTTATTACATGACTAGTAATTTGTTCATATAGATTTTTAGTAATTTAAAGCATATACAAAAATTGTTTCGTCAACTTTTTCTCCTTAACAATCTTTTCTTTTAAAGTTCACTACATGTCTTGCCATAATTGTAAATCCAATAACTTTAAGTAAACTAAATATAGTTCCAGCTCTGATATCAACTTCAGCTAGAGTCCTCAAGTGAATTACGTCTTCGAAAAGATAAACATGCGTTTTATTTATCCTATGAAGAATTTACATCCGATTAATATCAAAATAATGCTCGTGTAGTCCCTTACTAACTCCCTTCTGAACGCAGATCTTATCGAACTCTACCGTCTTATTAATTGCATTCAATTCGTTCGTAACCTTCATATGTACGACTATATCTCAGCTCGTCGATCCGATTTCAAATGGTTGCTCGTACCCACGCCGAGAAATTTGCACGCCTTAACTACTAATTATTCCTTACTTGTCTTACTCTGCTTTCCTAATTAATTCAATACTAGTTAAAAAAATAAATTGTAAGAGATATTTACCTCGGTTTGTGATGTCAGTCAAAAAGTCTTTAGCTTTCTTCTTAAAGGGTACTCGTGGGAGAAGAACCTCTTTTTGAACAGTTAATTGCACACCTGCAAAGGTTTTTCCCGCACAGGAATCATATTCTTTCTATAGTAAAAAATAATGTCCCCCCTCGGTATTAGCTTTTGTTATCAAACGTACGCTTCTGTTGTAGTAATGCTTCTATGATCATTGCAATTAAGTATGAAGATAAAGAAATATTGCAGTAAATGTCACTTTAAATGTTGAGCACGTTCCTTCGAACGAAACATTTCGCTTTAGTTGATAAAAGAGTTTGTTCTTATGCATTGAATAAATTTACTCGTAATTAAAGAACTTCTTTTAAAATTTCCTTTCATTTTAATTTTCTTTTCATACGTGTTCTACAAGGTGATTCTATTTTTAGGTCTAAACGCAAATGGAAATGAAGACGGGGAATTCTAACTCTGTGGTTTCATATAAAGAGAATCGTGCTTGAAATTCTTAATGCGACGTACATGAGTTTTCCTCGATTATATTGCGCGTTATGTTTTTAGTTTAATATTTTGTAGTGTTTATGTATTCGATTAGAAATGTTAGTTTAAAAATTAGATTCTCTGTTTTCTGAAAATTCATAACAGTTCATTTTATACACTCAAACTTTGGTCGTGATCACGTAACTATTTAACCACGTACATACTATACCGAAGCTTATTGTTCACACAACATCGACAATTTTTAATTTTTATGTAAAAACTTTTTACAGAAAATAAAATATTTCTTTTGCTTTTTTGACATTTGTATCCTTAATAATATACACTAACACAGTACAAAAGTAAAAATTGTTATTAACTAATATTCTGTTGACTCACTCGAGTCTTACTCCATTTCCTATTATCATTATATTTTACAGTTCTGTCGAAAAAGGCTAAGGGATGAATGCGTTTTGTCAAAATCCTTTTCATAGTTACAAAGCTCGAAGTTTCCTTCGAGAGCATTAGCTGAGACTCTTCCACTACCTTTTCCTATTGATTGAGAATCCGCCGAGTTCCAAGCATGTTTTTAAACAAAAAAGGAGTTTTGTAGCAGCAAGATAAGAATCCAGAAGGAAAAAGAAAATTTAAATACCTAGAACTCAACTTCATCTATGGACAATGTATAGGCTTATTACAATAGGATTAAAAAAAATGTACAGAAAGCTCCCTTTGCTAGATTTAAAAGAATATTTCAGAAAACGAGGGGTACTACATGTTAAATGATTTCATAGATATGCTTTGGTAGAGACGTATTTGATTCAATAATATTTTATGTTTTTTAAATATACTAAGCGATACCCAGCTGAATTTCTTTCGCCTGTTGTTCTCTGGTCTGAGGCATTTGTCATCAAAACACATAGCAGACTCATCCTATCCCATCATAAATAAATTTTGATTACTTAAATTTGCAGAATTTCTTAAATTGGGGCTTGTAGGAGGTCTGTATGGGTTCTTATTCTTCTCATACCTGAGGAATTTAACACCCGCACAGGTGATAAACTCATTTTCAGGTCAATAAGAGATGTAATACATTCCATGCGGAATAATTTTTGATCCTTTAAATTTCTAAAAATTTTCTTTAGATCTTTTTGGCTTATTATCATGTAGTGTAGTCACTTTGGTATGACCTGCCTGACCACATTTAACCTCTAGAGGATAGTGTAATAAATAAAGTACAGAGATGTGCTATGAATATTAAAGAATATATATTCTGCGTACATTTTTAAAAGACTACCATCAAGTCACCTTTTTCTTTGATTTCAAATATATAATTAACAAAATAAATACGTGTAAAATCTTTAAACTCTACATAGTTTTTTGGCTAAAAGGGGCTCTTTTTTAACTATTATTATTAAACCATACGTATGGATAGTTAGATTATTATCATTACCATTTAATAAACCGAAAGTCGTCCACTGCAAGAAATACGTTTTCCTCAGTCGCCATCGCTGCTATGACCAGTCTTGCGTTGCCCGTATCCAGTGATTTCCCGTAACTTTAATTATGAATAACATTACATTAATGTAATAAATAATCAAAGCCGTAAGTAAGTAAGTTATACCATAAATAAAAGATTACACGTAAGAAAAGGACTAATATATAGCCACTTCCGCTATGTAGCAGTAGTCGTGCAATAAAGTGCACCGCCCGCCAGCCCGCTGATAAATGTGCATGCGGCAAACAATGCGAATTACACAACTTCCACCGTTAAATCAACACGTGTTTCACCCCTCCACGGGGCATTCTCAGGAGTGACGTTACAACAATTAGTGCCAAAAACCGAGTGCCTGACGACCTAACGCCTGACTCTAATAGATATAAAAGTTTACACTACAGAATAATATTCTGCACGTCAAAAGTTTCTGTTAAATCTATACTTAAGAGTTCTTTGGTCTGTATTGCATAACTGGAATTATTGGACTAATTCCAGTTGTTCCTAAACCATCTTTTGGGTGGGGCGCCCTTTAGATGTCAGGTTATCGGAGCAATGTTGCTTAGTATGCCGATCATAATACACGTGTAAATAACACAAATGCACTCTGTTCAGTATGACATGAATTAAGTACATCGAGTAGGTGTGATATCCATACAAATTATGTGTTGTTTTTTTTGTAGAGATAGATTTCCGCTGTTTCTGACAGTTGATTAGTGTCTTTGATAATAACGTACGAAAATATATTTGACTCTGTAAGTCTATCTATATAATCATCATATCAGTCGATAGACTGTCACTGCAAGGCATAGGTCTTCCCCAAAAATCACTACGATCACTGATCTTGAACCCGTATCCAGGGGCTTCCCGCGAAGCCTTCTATATAGGCTTTCTTCAAAAACATCTATTGCGGAGATATACCGTAATAGCCACGCGTTGCAGACAATTTGGCGATCGCAGTGTGACATTGTGATACGCAGATGACGCTGTTGGCCATCCATATACATACAATTTATGGCATATACATACAATTAATAGGCAATACATACAATTTATGCACTATGCTGCAATAATTGTATCCCGAGAATCGAAACTGCGACCTGTGATAGCAAGTCTCATCCCTCTACCGCTTGGCTACAACTACATTATACATCTCTATGATTATTATAGGTAAATAATCAGTCAATTGGCCGAAGTCGTAAATGTTTAGGACAATAGAAAATCATTTACACGGTAAGCTCTTTGAAAAAAAAAATGTTTTCTTTGCTATTGTATACCTTGCTGCTTACGCCATTGTTCCGGTTAATAAAACCTAAGCAAGATAATGTTAATACACATTGTTGTTTACGTCTATAAAAAACAAGTGTGTCGTTTAAAGTGTTTTAAATTTCCAACAGTAATAAAAATGTTTCGCTGTCGCGTCTTTCCTTGTCGGTTACAGTGTTACGAAAATAAATAAAACAGTCGTTTATTATCAGCTACAAAAACGATAATAAGCAATTTATAGAAATATCTATTGTATTTGCATTGTAAAAGAAAGAAAAAAATATAATTCGTTTTTTTTTTTAATTTATGAAGTATTTAGGACCTGGTGTATATTTCACATTTTGAGCCTTATCAAACTTTTTAAGTTAATATTAGTTTAAATATCAAAACTGTTTAGGATTGTTGAGGTATGGATCTTCAGCAAATCTAAACGGTTTCCACCCCCAGTTTAACGGATCACGTTAACTGACTATTAATAATGGATACATTTAAACGCAGATTTAAATTAATTGAATATTAATTTTGTGACATAGATTTACATAATCGCAATCTCGGGGTAAATCCCCCCTAGACATGCGCACACGTCATGGATCTAATGCATGTTTTCCTTAATCACTTCACCGGCGCTCGTATCTGACACGAATAAGTAAAATGGAGGAAATTCTAAGCTGCAATTTTTTTAAAATAAATATGTTATTTATAATAAATAAATAAAAGGTTGAATATATAGGTGATTTTATGTCAATTAATGTATGATGCTTATCCAAAAATCTTTCTACTTGAAGCGAAAAATACGTAAGGAGGAGAAAAAATTGGTATTACTACATATTCAAATTGATTATTGTTTACTATATGTCCCTGCAGGATTTGTACTGCCAAAAGTTACTGTCCCGCCGCATTCCTATTAAAATAAATGAATGTAACATATTTCAGAGTGATCACTTTAAAAATGATGATTGGAAATACGTGTTAAAGTTTTAAAAGGATGAATGTTAAAGCTCCTTTATTGGCTAATATGCTATACATTCCTTCTTTGAAGCTCTTACTACCTATCCCCAACCCTAGATTATATATTAGGCTAACATAGAACATTGTAACACGTAACTGTAGTTTGATAATAATTGATGCAGCCTAGAAGGGAATCCCCGTAAGATAATGTTACTCTAAGATAAAACTTTAACCTTATGCGTAAAAAGCGTTTTCAAAATTCCTCTCATTTGTCCCTGAAGATTTTAAGTTGCCAGAAGTTAAAGTAGCCAGAAATAAGCATTGGGCATATCGCATTCCATAGAAAAAAATTAATGTAACTATTTTCAAAGTGATATAATGTTATACAGAGTGATTGAAATCAGGAGTTTCAGGATTTTTGCTGACAGATGAGTCAAATATTCACCACTTTAAAAGTTTTACATCTATGACCAATCACAATGTACTCTGACCAAAAATTAAGGTAAAATTGTCGTATAAAGCTCCCGCGCATTAAGTAGGCAGGTAATTTTCCAATCAAAAATCAAGTAATCCTCTGTTGATAGGACTTACTATAACATTTGAAAAGCGTGTGCGTTGCCGGTGATACTTAGGAGCCTGTGGAGGCTCAAGGTCGCCCAGAGAAAAATAGAGAGGGCTATGCTCGAAGCCGACGTAGTTCGAAAAATTGCTGTGGCAATTTGTTAGCGCAAAAAGTGGCATCGCTAGTGACAGCGGCGGCCGTTGGAACTGAAAGATTCTCAAGGAGCGACCATGAGTCGATACATGCGACGTGGGTAAGTCCCCCACTAAATGAGTCGACGACATAGTCGAGGTAGCAAGAAGTCGCTGGGCAGCGCAATATAGATCATCGTGAAGATCTGACAATGCCTCTACCTTACAGTGGGCGTCTATCAGCTGAGATAATGATGAAGTTAAGTGCCTAAGATTTCCCTCATGTTTTTATTTTATAAAAATGGGAAAAGAGGTAAAGTATATTAAGATTAGAATAGATGAAGCAGACACTTCCAAGATTTACGGCATTTAAATTTAAGGAAAACCCAAGATAGCGGACAAAAAATTTTTTTTCAATATCAGTATAAACATGTTTTTCATAAAATTGTAATAAAGAATGACTTTCTCACGTGTACTGCAATACTGTATGTCAATGGATGCCACGTGTGTAATATGTCGCACATGTAAATTACAGCTGTAAAAACCAATGCCATTTTATTTTATAGACAATACGAAGACGTGCTTACGTAATATAGATTACTTTGTATTCTTTATTTTACGTAAATATTATTTCAAGTAGGCAAAGATTTCCACCAAAAAAGCTATTTTTTGGAAATATTTTTTTTGAAGAATCATTAGTCTAAAGTGGCAGTGGGCGAGTTGGGGTCGAAAGATTCTCGAGTGGTGACCACGAAGCCGACAAATCCGAGGGCAAGCCCCGCCAATAAGTAGGTATAGTCAGGGTCGCGGGAACTCGCTGGTTGCGGGCCACTTGCCATCTGGCAATGGTAATTTGTACGATCCGTTCATTACAGTGCGTTGGTTCAAGAAAAATGTAGTGATAGATGGACCATTCTTTTGCATTTATAGAGATATTATAAGAAACGAGTAAGTTCTTTAAAGAGACACCTTTTTTAACGTCCTCAAAAATAGTTTCACGTTTTATCAAACTTCTGCAACGATAACATAGAAATTAATTCAAATTTAATGCATACGTTAAATTATACAACTATATTAAACTCGTTGAGAACTCGTCATGAATTTTAATGTATACTTTTATATCCTCGTCTGATAAACATTAGGGTAATAAATAAACTCATCTAGTCTTGTGGTCCAAGGCTAACTCTAATTCTTGGTTTGTGAGGAAAACGTTCTAAATCAAGGCAGGACTTGATAACCTGTTGACTTTTGTCACGTTTGCAGGATAATGTTTTTTATTACTTTTATTCTTTGTCATTTAGTGTGGATATTTCTGTTTTGTACACACATTGCAACACTCTTAGTCGAATTGCTTTTTTAACACTGTTAATATCAACTATTTTTTTTTACAATGACTAGTGTAGTCCCCATAGCTCTAGCTCTACGATAAATTTCAAAATGTCCACAATTACAACTGGCATATTTTTAATGACTACAACGTGCTCTAACTAACAAAAAGATCTATTATTTATGTTTTTTATTAGACACATCATTTGTACGTTAGTTACAAATATATATATACGTATTGTAAGACATGACCCTCCCCTAATGATATCTATGGGGGATATGTTATAATCCCCACGCTTGGCAGGCTGATAGGCGATTGAGATGCGCTATTATGAACGCAGCGGGCGCTGCTGCCCTTCCTATAAGTTACATTTCTCATAAAAATGACTACATATTATAAAAAAAATAAACTGCACAGAAAAATACATTATATGTTACAAAGATAGATATAATGTAATAAATGAAAAATATAATATGTACTTAGTCTGGCCATAAATACTGTTACTATTCAAAAAAAGAAAATATTACGTTTGAATTTGGAATCTGTCATTTTTATATGATTGCTTGATGTGTTTTCTTATTTTCGCGCCATTATATTGTTAAATATTTTGTTATATTAAAATGGAGTGGGGTGATAAAGAGAACCGAATCGCTGTGATTGCCTTACATAAAGTAGGTATGGAGAAAAGTGCAATTTTTAAAACCCTCCACCCGCTTGGTATTAGTCAAATGTTTGTTTACCGGGCTATTGATAGGTACAATGATACCTCCTCTGTTTGTGACAGAAAAAGATCTGGCCGTCCACGTACCGTTCGTGTGAAAAAGGTGATTAAAGCAGTTAGGGAAAGAATTCGAAGAAATCCTGTCCGTAAGCAAAAGATTTTATCTCGGGAGATGAAGATAGCTCCTAGAACCATGTCGCGTATATTAAAAGATGACTTAGGACTTGCAGCCTATAAGAGACGTACTGGTCACTTCTTAACTGATAATTTAAAGAAGAATAGGGTGGTAAAATCCAAACAACTACTTAAGCGGTACGCAAAGGGAGGTCACAAAAAAATTTTGTTTACGGATGAGAAAATTTTTACAATTGAGCAGTATTTTAATAAACAAAATGACCGTATTTATGCTGGAAGCTCTAAAGAAGCTTCGCAATTAGTAAACAGAGTACAACGTGGGCATTATCCCACTTCAGTGATGGTTTGGTGGGGTGTTAGCTATGAAGGGGTGACTGAGCCATATTTTTGTGAAAAAGGTATTAAAACGTCGGCACAAGTTTATCAAAATACCATTCTTGAGACGGTAGTTAAGCCTTTAACTAACACCATGTTCAATAACAAAGAATGGTGCTTTCAACAAGACTCGGCACCGGGTCATAGAGCTCGATCCACCCAATCTTGGTTGAAAACTAACGTTCCGGACTTTATCAGCACTGAAAACTGGCCGTCGTCAAGTCCTGACCTAAATCCATTGGATTATGATTTATGGTCAGTTTTAGAGAGTAAGGCTTGCTCTAAACGCCATGATAATTTGGAGTCCCTAAAACGATCCATTCGGTTGGCAGTGAAGAATTTTCCTCTAGAAAGAGTTCGTGCTGCTATTGATAACTGGCCTCAACGTTTAAAAGACTGTATTGCAGCCAATGGAGACCACTTCGAATAAACATTGTATATTTTTAATAGTTATATATTGATGTATTAAACTAACTCACTATGAAAGGAATAAATGTTACGTATAAAAAAAAAATCGTGCTTTTCTTTATAACAATATTTATGGCAAGACTAAGTATTACGTTACAATTTCAATACTTGGTTCTTTCAATAACCAATGATAAATAAATACTGGATCATAAAAAAAGTTAGTTTTGTACAATCTAACATATGACGAAATTCAGATATTAAACTAGTTTGATTCGGGGAATAACCACGGCGGCACAGTAAATGTAATTACTGTGGAACTAACTATTAGGCAAGTTATATTTCATTGACCTTTTTACTTACACCAAGAAATAAGATAATTATTTTTTGATCGGAAAATTAACGTAGTATTTTTAGATGATAATTATTTCATAATGTAATCCCGCTAGTAGTAGTGGTCGCGGATATTTCTAGTAAATTGACTAATATGAATGCATGATACTCGCTCAGAGCGGAAAGATGGAGAGTGCCATGGTCGAGATTTATCTAAGAAATTTAATAAGGAACGAGGAGATCTAAAAATAAATTATTGTAACCCACAGCAAGCATGTTAGAAAATATGGCCGATGGGGTTCTAAGTATTTGGATTGGAGATATCGGACCGACAAGCTAGCGAAGGTCGTCCACTCACAAGGTGAACAAACCTTGTTAAGCTCGTCGGAACACGAAGGGTTCAGGCCGTTCCTATCCGGCCCAGTAGGAAATCTATGGGGGAAGTCTATGTCCAGCAATGGACACCCTGGAGCTGAAATGATGATGAATACACACTTGAAGTATCATAGTTTCAACACATAGATGCGTACAACAAGGCCTAGAACTTCCTCAAAAAAATCTATGGGGTATATAAAATAATCTCCGCGCTTGGCATGCTGCTTGGTGATCTCAGAGTAGTATACGCAGATTTTTTGTAAGCAGAGGCAATACTATATAATTAATACACAAAGTGTGAATTATTATGTGTATATTATGAGAAATGAACTTGCGAACTTGAAGTATCAATCGATTTAAATAAAAATACGATAATAACTTAATTTTAGTGTTTGATATAAGGAACTGCGGATCACGTCTAACATGATCGTTGAGAAAAAAAAAAAACTTTGAAACCAGTATCGGCTGCAACATTCTAAACCGTATTCTTAATAACCCGGTGAAGTCCCAGGATGGATAAGGAAAAATTAGTCGGCTCAGGTAGTTGCAATTTGGTTTTTTGATTCGTGCCACCAATCAACTTTCGCGATACTCGGAAGTGATTTAAAAAAATTCAAAAACACGTCTAACATTTAAAAATACGTTTTCGAATATTATTAAAAAAAAGTTCGGTAATTTTTTTAAACAAAACTTGAATGAAAGACGTTAAACATAAACAGAGTGTAAAAGACTTGTTTTAATTTGCCAAATTCTAAAATAAATTTATAAATATTCAGTTTATAAACAAGTTTTAGCGCACACCTGATGTTTATAATCTTGCTTTAGTTCGCTTCTTTTTTATACATATAGCGTGAATGATTATAAGTATAAAGGCTTTAAAGAGACGAATACACTGTCCATTTGTTGGAAAAAAAATTCAATCATACGCAAGATGTCTCTGCAGGATTATAATTTATTGTTACAAATTATTACTTAAAACAGTCTAATTCTATAAAGGATTAATTGCATTAAGAATAATTAATATTTTTGTTTATTTATTTTAATCGAGAATATATTTTTTAAAGAATGATTTGAAAAGATTTTATGTTATAAATATTTATTGCTTTCAAGATTTTACACATATTTCTAAGCTTCATATATAAAATGATCTCTCTGAAATGAGTTGTATTAATTTGATTTTTTCTATTGGGATATTTCAAGCCAATAACTTCTGGAAGTATAAATTTGCAAGGACAGATGGTAAACAATATTGAATTTTAATATGTAGTAATCCGAATTTTGCTTTCTTTGCTTTCTCTTACCATATTATCATTACGTGATGTATTATTTTTTAAACCATTGATTTTTGAATAAGCTGTACTATATTTTAATTGACAGCAAATGAGCTATTAATTAAACAGCTAACCCGCCTGCCAAGCGTGGTGTTTATAGTATATCTTCCATAAATATCTTTGAAGGAGGCCTATACCTTGAAGTAGGCGTCTATGGGCTGAAACAGCAAGACATTTATACCTTTAAAGCTTTTACACCTTTAACCAATCACCATGTTCATACATTATCTGTGCAATATTTATCTAATCAATTTTAAATATAAATTAGTAATTATGATTGATGGTAATTATTAGTATTGAATAAATAACATAAAACATTATTCTAATTATAAATTATAACGTGATATCATAACAAGTAATTAAATTATTTATTATTAATATCAAAATACATTTGATAAGTAGTCTGTAGAAGACAGATGGCAATCAATAATTCTTTATTTCTTTTTTATAATTTTTGAAACCGTTTTTTTTTTAATAATGTGTACAGTACTTTAATTGTCAGCAAATAAGCTATACATTCACCCGTTTTTAGTTTTTATATCTTTAAATAATCATCATGTATGTAATAAGTCAGCGGTAAAGAACTGAGAGTTATATAATTCAGACTTTGTGCATTAATTATATGGAATTGCCACGGTCCATAAACAAGGTTCCAAAGGTTGAGCAGCAGTGTCCTATGCGTATCATAATACTATACTGCGACCGTCAGTATGCCTACCAAGTGTGCAAATAACAGTATATCCCCCATATATATCTTTACGGGAGACCTGTCTTGCAGAGGGCGTCTTTGAACTGAAACGACGCCGACGATATATAACTCATTTTAAGAAAAATACTTTTAGTTCACTTAATGCCTAAAATATTTCTTTAGCATAAAATAGTTCGTTAGGTAGTTCTATATTTAAATTGGTTTAGTATTTATCTACATTTATAAATTATTAATGATCAAGCGTCTTTGGAATGTTTATCAATTAATATGTATTCAAATTTTACACACGTATGTAACAAAAAAAGATATCTCCTCGATTTTCCTAAAGGTTACTTTGAAATTCAATCTTATCGTATACGTTTGTTAACAAATTAAATGATCGATGTTACCGAAATATAATTAATGTTGCAGGTAAAAATTAAATAAAATATTATTTGATGTTAATACTAAATAAATTAATTACTTGTTATGATATCAGATTATAATTAGTTCGTTATTTTAATGTTATTTCTTCAATATTAATAATTGGTATAAATTATAATTACTAATTTATGTTTTATAATTAATAATGTAGATAGTGTAAAATAATGTTCATATACTATGTTTTAGTTAGATATATAAAAACTTTAAAGATTTGATCTGAGATATATTTCACGCTATTTTAATATCAATGGTTTCAGAAATAATAAATAATGTTATAAAGATGTAATAAAAAAAAAGCGTTTTCAAAATTCCTTGCTACACATTAAAATGAACTGTTATTTAATATATGTGCCTGAAGGCTTTGTATTAAGGTAAATTATAAGCCAGTATCAATCTAATAGAAATATAAATTCATTTTACATATTTCAGAGTAATCGCATTATTATAGGTAATTGGAAATAGTGCAAAAAGTTTTAAAGCTTATTGCTGACAAATGAGCTATGCATTCAACCAACTAAAACTTTATACACTATATACATTTTAAAAATATCTTAGTAAGACTTAGAAGTAAGTGTAGGTGAATGTTTGACACGCGTGTACTTGAGCTTTTAAATTGTTGATTACTTTAACGTTATAAGTAGTGAATTACCACCAGCTCACAATGCTGATCTGCCGAGAAGATTCGACTAGAAACTCTCAACAAACCAAGTTCCACCTTTAGCCAATAATGCTATATAATGAATACGAAAATTAAACATGGTTTGTATTTCTACTGTTTCTTTCCAATCCTTCAGTTTAAAGATTCAACAGGGAAAACGGATATATAACTAGGAAATGCAAATTGACCCATTATTAATAGTGACATTGGAAATGAGGTAGTTACTTGTAATTTATTATAATTAATTGTCATTTGAAGACAGTGTGGTCCTATAAGGAAAGATGCAAATTGTTTATTTGCATCTTTTCTTAAATATTTATTAGTTGTAATCACTATTTTTATATGATTTTTACTTTTATTCTTCTCAATTTATAAATAAGATACTCTAAAATTAGACTAAACTGATTTTTTAGTGGGTTTTTAAGTGTTACCATTTTTTCCCGAGAGCATTATAGATCACATTAATTTAATATTAAATTGATTGGTAAGGTTGTTAAAAAACGATTTATTTGCGTAAAGTGATTTTTGTTGCTACAAGTTTATTTGGGCAAAACACAATTCTTTGGATTCGTTATATGTTTGGGTTTTGTGGAAAGATCAGTACCTGCTTGTGCGACGAAACATAACACCAGTTTGTTCGGAGGTAAAAGCTTCTAAAAAAAGTACTTTTACCACTACTGAAGCGCCTCCATTTTTTTATTTTATATCCTACAAATAACTTTAATCTTTCATTTATTCCATCATGATCATAAAAATTTCAGCCGGTGAACGTATACAGCTAAACATAGACCTCCATCGAAGATTTATAGCAGCGTCCCTCACAGATTTCTGATTAAACTAGACCTGCATAGTGTCTTCAAACAACTTGAACAAGGACGTCTGAACTTGTAGGTGGACGACTCTAATCTTTCTAGATTAGAAGACGTTTAAACCTCTAAGGTTCCAGCGGCCGTTCATTCCCTCTCTACGTGTTTTGCGAACTGCCACTTTAAGTAGCCAATCTGCTGCGGTATGTCTGTGACTTTCGTTCGTCTGCGGATTGAGGCATTTCTGATTCGATCTCTTAAAAATACACAAGCAATTTTGATTTTACAATACAATTTTTTCATTTGACAATACATTTAAAATCCCTTAATTTATTTTTAGCGTTTTTAAAAGTCGATAATTTGAAACCATGGTTTGTAGTACATAAAGAAAACTTGAATACCCAAAAAATTAACAAAAATTTTAATTTCAATGTTGTGTTACGTAAATATATGCTACGTATTTTTAAATAGAACAGGTTTACATTTAATAAACTATATATCGACGGGGAATTTTAAAAACTTACAATTAACGGTAAGAAAATAAAAAAACAATAATAGAATCTATCTGTCTTAACTGTAGCGTTGGTCATTCCAGTGCCGGAAGGTACGTGTTTAAATGCTGCATAGCATATTTATATTAATGTAATACATATGTTACGGTCAAGGCCTGTTTTTCATCATCATCACCACAACGGTCGTTCTTTGTGCCTGCACCCAATCACTTTCCACGATTTTTATTGTGTCGATGGTTTACATAGTGGGAGGTCCACACACCAGGTTTTCGTCAGAACAAGTTCTCCATCGTGTCAGCTGTTAAACGTCTAATACAAGGTATAGATCTTCCTCAAAAATCACTATAATGACCCGTCTTTTGCTGCCTGCATCCAGCGGCTCCTCGCGACCTTGATTATGTCGTTGGTCTGCCTATACGAGAGTCTTCTTACGTGGCGTCTACCGGATTGCTTTTTCTAGTTAGAACTATTATTTTACAAAAAGCCTTTGTTAAAACTCTATCCGACTAAACTAGAATTTACCAATAATCTACTTCGTTTTCAGATTCAACTAATTGTCGCTCTGAACTTCTGTTAAATCTAGCTCTAGAGAAACTAATTTTTAATTGAAAACACGGTATATATAATAATATTCAATAAGAAGATATAGGACACAGAGTTATGTTCCTAGTAAAAATAATAATCTTACACTAGTGAGATGTTATCAAAGAATGTTACTCATTCACACTGTCTTCGGGAAAACGTGTTTCGTCTAACAACGATTGTTGAGCAAAAGTTAATTCTACTTTTAACAAAGGCATTTAAAAAATTGTCCAAACTAGGTTCAACACGTTCTTCAGATTTTTTTTATCAGTAACATGTACGTATAAGTAAATTTAAATATTTCGACATGGTTTGATTGCAAGCTTGCTACGATTTTAATTTACGGATTTCTGTTAAAATTATCGCATTGATAGCTTTATCTTGTATGAGTTGATAGTGCGCTAAAGTCGCTTAGCTTACTTACTTACTCGCTTAGTCTCTTTACAGTAACTAGACTCGTGGGTTTTCACTGATGCTTTAGCAAAGGTTATTATATAATTAGAATATAATAATTTATACGCTCTTTTGAATCATATATTTCTAACGTTACAAAAATGGCAGTGTAATCTGTGTGCTTAAAAACTACCACCGACTTGAAATGCTGATCTTTTGAGAACAGTCGACGAGAATTTCAACAAACTGTTCTTTTAAATGAAATTGGACAATGTTTTTTGTAAAAATTATAATATTTACCCAGCAAATGATACGAAATATATAGGGTGGGCCAAAAATTTTTGCAAATAGCAACACGACACACAAACAATAGTCGATTACAGGAGTGCCAACGGCGAGACGGAGCACATCTCGTCGATGTAATTTTTAAAAAATAAATTTTAATAAATGATAATTACGATAAATAAATCATAAAAAAAATAGCATTTGTACTTTTATTTCTACACATGTTTCAAAAGTGCAAAAACTTATGGCCCACCGTATACATATATTTTGCGTAAATACCCCCGTTATTGGGAGCGTCACGTTCCTCGTATCGTATTTGGGACAGAAACTTTATTTAGCAATAATTTCATTGTTACTATTTTATTTTCATCTCCTATCTCGTTCCTCACAGTTTCTATTGTTATATCCTCTTTCGTTCATCACATTGTTTTGTTCTCTTTCTTTCATTCAAAAATCTAACACTCATCGTCTCTTAAATATCTAATAGATTCAGGCGTTACTTTGCGGAAGTCCATCCTAAGTAAGAAAAGGACTAATATATAACCTCGTCTCGAGGACTCGGTGTTTGGCACTAATCGATGTAACATTACTCCTGAGGATGCCCCGTGGAGGGGTGAAACACGTGTTGAGTGAATTAACGGTGGTAGTTGTGTGATTCGCATTGTTTGCCGCATGCGCATTTATCAGCGGGTAGTTGGGCGGTGCACTTCATTGCACGACTACTGCTACATAGCGGAAGTAGCTATATATTAGTCCTTTTCTTACTTACGCATCGTCTCTCTTCCTTCGCAGTTTGTTATCACTTAGTTTACAATTTAAAATTCCTTATTTCTGTTTTTTCTTTTTTTTTTATTTTACATTTATTCTATAGGAGATACATATTAGGAGTATGCCAAGATTTATAATCACTTAGTCGTGATTTACATGGTATGACTGGTACAGCATTTCAAAAGGAGATTTGTGGTACTTAATACTTGTTTATTGTTGCGTACAGATATTGTCCCAGGGGTTGATCTATCAGAGATATGAACATTAAAGGAGGTTATACTACGACCCCTTACCCATAACAAGGCCTTAGCAGCGGATTCGCGGTGACTCACCGCACATATCTCCTGGCCATGCCATTTAGCTCGAGCTAGTTCTGGTCGCGTCTTTACGAAAACGGGTAGGAAGTTCCAGTTCTACCTAAAGACGTTGGGAAGCATTGGGACAATACCATTGAAACTACGGCATAGTTTTGATAATTGGCGTTAAAAAAGACTGTGGAATTTTGCTTGTAAGATTCCGGCATGACCCTTTCGTTGTTCCCGCATCCACGAGATAAATAACAGTTTGGCTAACCAAGGATCCGAATGCTGTTAACGGATTAATAAGTGGAATTATAAAGATCATATTAAAACCACTTAGCCTTAGCGCTGGGAAAATTAGTGGATTAAATTTATGCTATTCTATTAAAGGTTCTACATAATTATCCATAAATTATAAAACCTTCGACAAAGAGCTAATAAAGCAATTAAAAAGTGCAATTTTATTCCTTGCGAATCATAGCAATTAATTTGAATCGTAGTAATTTGAATAATGAGCTTTAAAATCGTTTTGTCGCTAGGAATATATATTATTAGAGGATTAAATTTTTTTTAAAAATAAGGTCATAAGATAAGGTAAATCAATAGTTCGGGAATGAGCTATAAAAAGCTGGATACTTACTGTCAGTTAAAAATTAAGACCACCCCAGCACTTTATACAGGATGATTAGTTATAGGTGTAAAAAGTTTAGATTATTAGAAATAATAAATGACGTAATGATAACAGAATAAAAAAAGCGTTTTCAAAATTCTGACTATTACATATAGATTTTAATTATCTTTAACAATCTGTTCCATGTAGGCTGTACTGCCAGAAGTTATTGGCTAGTCGTATATCCCTAGAAAAAAATTATTAATATATCATAAAGTATAAGATTTAAACTTATTCTTTTAAAGCCTAACAGATAGTATAATACTGTTAAGATAGTATTAAACATTCATATTAAAATTCACTTATTTTTATTTGAAAATTAATAAAGTATATATAACGAATTTTATAACAGAATAAACATGAAGTATTGAATTGGCAAAGAAATAAAATGTATGTCATTATTTCCTTAGACATCGGCAATATTTCAATAAAATGTGATTATATGTATCTAGCACATGTAGAAAACTTATGATTTATGTATTTATCAATATATGTGCAATGGTAAGACAACAGTTTTGTCAAAAGTGCATTTGAGATATGCTGACACCACTGAATTCGCACGACACTATGATTTTATCGACACATTTGACGTCACACGATAAAAGTCAAGTCTTTTGTCTGTTATCACTGTAAGAAAGGCGTTTATTATTGATAATAATTATCATAATCTCAATGAGATCTGTATCTTTAAATAACTACAACTGAACTGATTTATTTTTGTATTTCGAAATGCAATTGTAAGTAAATCCCCGGTACATTGATTGAATTTCAAAAAGATAAATCTTTCGTTTAAAGAATATAACAATCACAGAGTAAACACAGATGTGAAAGAAATATTTACTCTGTGGCGTCTTTCGCACTTTTATTTTTAAAATTAACTTCAATGACTTCCGCTTTCTTGGAATTTGGAACGTCTGTAGGAATTTAAAATTTAAATATTGTTGGTGACTTTTATATAAAGGAAAGGATTAGAGGATATGGCGGTGACTTCTTCTAGAGTAGACTTATTCCTATTTTTAAGACATTGAAACGTATAGTACAATAGGAACATATTGCTCTCTAGGAAAATAATATGCCTAAGGTCACACTACTAAAGAACAATTACGACCTATAAAATGCCTAGGAATAAATTCATAATGAATTGTGAAATGTGGTGGAGGTGGGAGTAAACCGTGTAAGCGAAATTTCTCTATAATCTTCTGAAGGATTTGGGACTAAAGGGCGAACATCAGACTATTTTTCAAATAGTTTTTCAAAACTACATTAGAAGAATTATAATTTAAAATTTCTTTAGGTTGGGAGAGTAGTCAGGTTGCGATGCTGACCACCGATGCATTGTAAGAAACCTCTCTCATCCTGCTACCTGGGCTCCCAGCCCCAAGCACCGTATCTGAACCATCTCCCTACAACGCGTTACCCCCAGCACCGGCATGGTAAATCCACGAGATGCTAAGTTAGGTTCCACAACAACAACCAACCCATTGGATTAGAGTAGACCTAGATTTTTTATAATTATATAGATAGACCGAACCTTGGTAGCCCAGCGTCAGAGGAGTGAAATTTGCGATCGTACGTTACGTGTTCGATTTCCCGGGATACTATCTTATATAATTCATACTATTTGCATTAATTATTTAGAATTGCCACAGCTGACGAAAAAGTTTCCGGAGGATAGGCAGCCGCGACTTTTGCGTACCATAATACCACAATGCAATCGCCAACTCGCCTGCCAAGCGTGGCGATTAAGATATATTCCCCATAGACATCTTGAAAGGAGACTTTTGCCTTGCAGTGGGCGTCTGTGGGGTCAAACGACGATATACATAGACTTTATTTTTTTATTGTTGTACCAATACCATGTTTTGTACCATAACATATATGATTAAAATGTATATGTTACGTGAATTGAACGGCGTTAGAATAGGACGATTATACGGTTTTAGTTATTTTCATACCATCATATACTACGGGTTACTATTAAAAATTAATGTTGCTGATATATATTCAATTTTTGAATCATAATAGTGATTGTCAGTGCAATCTAAAACATGGGAGCATCAAATTCTCTTTGGGGATAGTTAATTATTGTAACGACATAAGTAATTATAACCTTGTCATAATTATAATAACAAACATTTTTTTGTTGTCTGTAGGCAAAGTATTTCACTTTAAAACCTATTTACTCTTGAATTACAGTTATGGCTAACAGGAAACAGGCTGTGTGCACTGATGTGGGTTGAAGAGATTTTAGTAGTGTAGGGCTGTCGTGAATCCGTGCGTTTTGCTGCCTGATCAAATAAAGGAGATGGAGAATTGACTGACTACTCCATCTCATATTCAATAATAAATATAACTAAAACATTAATAAACCTAAGTAGGAATAGTGAAAGACATGAGGAAACAGTTTAAAAATAAAGTCGTAGCAACTTTCTTGCGATATTATTATCATATATAATCATTATAATAATCTCAGCGAAATTATTATATAAATGATGATATACATTTGTAACTTTGGTAAAGGTTAAGAAGTACAATATTTGATTAAATAGATAATAATTATTATACCTTTTCATTACCAATTATACCTTTTCCTTTATAAAATTTGTAATTGTTTTACGTGACCGTATAGGCTTATAATAAACTCCCGTGTAGTATTTTTTAATTATCGTGCAATGAATTAAAAAAGAAACTAATCTAAAACTCTTTTATATTATATCGTAAAGGTTAAATAAAAGATTTGGATATGACTGTTGAAGGCTCTTCTCAAAATAGAATGCGATCGTGGAATCGTATTTTAAGTTGTAAGTTGCGATTATACGGGAGCTCAATTTGATTATAGTATCTGTCAAATTGGTATCTTCTGTACTTCGTGACGTATACAAGTGGTCACTATTATTGATCTAAAGTGTATCATAAAACATACAAGTATAATATATTCATATTTATTAACAATTTCGCAGACGTTAAGTGTAAAATATGGTTAAAATCAAACTTGTGACGTTTGGCCAATATTGTAATAATTTATACGACTAGTTTGCCAATGATAATTTATTGTATAATTTCTAATCCCAAACACATCTCTAATCTACAGGGTGATTGGTGTAAAAACTTTAAAAGGATGAATACGAAGCATATTTATCAGTAAAAAGCTTCAGAGCTTTTAGACATATCTCTTTTTTATTGGTTATAGCCAAAGCTCTGTCTCGCCTGCTGTTAATCAATGACGAGGTTTGAAATCGTACATTCTTACCTAGAAGATACTTATTCACTCTTGACATAAAGACATTCCGAGTTATAGCTAATTGGAAACAACGACATTGGTAGGTTGTTACATTCCTTAGCTGTTTGTATTATAAAAGTAATAGAAAACGCTTAGTGCATTTTAAAGTGATTTTGAAGGTTTGACGGAAGAAAGCAGATGGCGGAATTGATTCGTGTAACTTCGAAATATCCTCTCCAAAATGCTGTACGTACATCGAACACCCAAAAACCGGCAACTTTTCGCCGATACTCCAAGTTCTGAAGTTTAGTGCTCACCTAAGGATTGATACCTATAAGCCTCTTGTCTAGTCTTTGTATGGAGTCTAAAGTTTCGAACTATATTATACACTTGACCGGACTTATGCTGCATAGAGATTCAGTAGCTGTTTTGATGTAAAACACTACCGAACCTTCAACAGGATACCCAGCATTTTGATTATTAAATGAGCTTTGGATTTAAGGAACGAATCGCAATTTATAAAGTTATCACTCTGAAATTAATTATTTATTCATTTATTTTTTTCTATTGAAAGGCGACAAGCCTGTAACTTTTACTTCTAGAAAGTAATAATAAACTAATTTTCGGGGTGATTTGAAATAGGTCTAAAAATATTAAAGCTATTTCTCAGTCAAATCAGATATATATTTGCCGCATTAGTCATTTTACACTTAGAACCAGTTAACTTGCATAGGTCACTAATAATTCCCTACCGGTTTTAGGCAGATTTATTAATGATATATGTAACCAAGACAATATAATATTGATATGTGGAGCACGTAAGTCTCTTTGTCTTTTGTATGAGGAAAATTAAAAAAAATTACCGCACGGACGGCCCGCTTTGTAATGTGGTATAAACGGGGAAACCCTAGAAGCCTTATGAACTACTGAAGATTTATGACGAACAAAATCGCCACTAGCACATGAAGTGAAATAATTACTTTAGAAATGGTCAATTATAGTGTGAATGAGGCTTTATTTTTGCAAATGGCATTAAATGTCAGCGTTCTTACATCTATGTTGTAGACACATAGATAATTACTTGTCAACAAACAATAGAGCGGTATACGGTACCATGACATTACCTATACCGAAGGAAATTTGCCAGACATATAACGTTTGCCGACAAAGATAAAGTCGAAGTAACGTTTTGAAGATAATAACATCGTCAAAATGTAATCATTGTAATATCATCGTAAACGTATATCATTATATAAATAATGATTTACTTTTGTTACATTAATGAAGCTTATAAATTACAATATTTGATTAAATAATGTTTATTTATTATTGTTAAAATAAATCTTTATAAATACAATGCAACCTATATATATATATATATTATATTAGGAAAAAACGCTATTCTTTTTGTTCTCCGTTACTAAAATGAAACTTTAGTAATGTGTCTGTCAAAATTACATAACCAAATCTCTTATTAGTGCAAAAAAAATCATTTTACAAAATGGCAATAATTACATCTCTTATGGACGTCAATATGAGTCAACCATATGTTCGGATATTAAATGTGTAGCAGCATTTATTGTGAAGCCATAAAAAGAAAGCCGTTTAACATTGACAGCGCATCGTATAGAAGGAGAAAACGTGGATTAATGCTGGCGATTAGATATACCTGAAACTCCTCTCCTAGTGACCCGACAAATGCTTAAAACCTGAGAAGAACAAGAACAAAAACTCCGTTGGAGTATATATGTTTTAAAAAAGAATATGAAATGATTTATTTTATTTATAAGAAGGTTTCTTCTGATTTTATTGGAAATCTTTCTTGGTGGTGATGACGATAACACACTTTCTCGATAAATCGGTTATATTTTTGTTGATATACATTTTCATACACGTATTGAGTCCCATGTAAAAGGTCTGCCAGAAAATAGAAACATAAGAAAGAAAGAAACTTCAACCCGAGAGCTATAGAAGCAGCAAAACGATGGCACGAACGAGAACGGAACGAGGATTGCTCTCCCCATCACGACCCGGATGAATGAAGAAACAAAATTCTCGAGTCACACAGATACGAACAAAACTAGTAGTAGGAGAAATTTAAATTTAGCTCGAGAATCTCCAATCCATGAGCCACGTGACCGACGAAGCTGTAACAGCCCCATAAGGCTAACAGCACCGACATATAACAGAAACAAGAAATATACGTATTGAGAAGCATAGCATCATTTCTTTATTTTTTATTTTTTAATTCTTTTAATATTGCGTCTATAAGAGCGGTATACAAACGAAGAAAGGGAAAATATGGGTACTTTATTTAATATTGATATATTCTCGCTTAGTTGCATTATGAGGGCAAATCGTTGTTCATCAGATGCGATATCTATGTACGTGTATATGTTTAATACAAAATAATTTAACAATCAAGTAGATATCGCGGCTTCTGGATGTCATTAAATTAGTAAATATTTTGTGGGCAACTGTCTATGATATTGCATATATATATTATAATCTCCCATATTATCATCGCTCACTACAAGGCTCAGGTCTTCTCCAAAGATCGCCACATTGACCAGTCTTTCGCTGCCCACATTCAGCGACTTCTCGCGACCATAACTATGTCTTCTGTCTACCTAGTGATGGGCCTGCCCACGCCGCGTCTACCCGCTCGTCGCCTCTTATATACCTTTTGTCCCCAACGGTCATTTCCATGTAATGTCTCTAAATTATCTTGTAATAAACAAAAAAAAAACTCTTAAAAAAAGGTACATGCGTTCTATTGTAGTGTAATTTTTTTTTCATTTTAAGTAATAATAAAGCTTAGAAATAAATTTCTCTACTACTGTGAGGATGTTGTAAAAGTGACGATAAAAAAACCGTCTATTTTGTGGTCTCTTCTCTGATCAGGCTCTTAAATTTAAGGTGAAGGATAATTTTACAGTTCAATCTTATTTAAGTTACTGTCAAATAGGCTCTTCTGGCATTTTTATACAAGTGATCACTGTAAAAGCTCCTTTGTTGTTAATAATATGAATAAATAAATAAAAAGTTCATGAAGTCAGTGTGATGGTTTTTATATATTATCATATTATATTTATAAAATGTATTATGCCGTAATACGTATTATACCTTATTTTATATAAGTACATATGCTCTATATGTATGTGTGTATAATTATATATGTATGTTTTGTACACGTTAGCTACAGATTATTTATACTTCCACTGTTTCCATATTATGGTTGGAAGAAATTGCCTAGTGTGATAAGACCGACCATTGTACGTTTTCTTTTGTTTATTATTATATAATTATATGTTTTCTAGGTGTTCAATCAATAATATTAAACGAAATTAAACATAAGATTTTCGGAAGTTACTATTTTTCGACTATTGGCATTAGAAGATTATTACGTTCAAAAATGAAATAATAATCGTTATGTTAAATGTTATCAACTTATAATATTTGTCTGCAGTATTACAATGTTAGTGACATAAAATCGTTTTATCTATGTACATAAATTTGTCAGTTTATAATTAAGCTGTTTTATCTTTTACAAAAAAAAGCAGATCTGTTTGTGATATGATATCCTACATTTAGAAATACTTAATGCGTTATATCCTATATGATTGTCTCTTTCAGATATACAGGTTGATTAGTTAGTGTGAAAGCTTTAAACGTGTGAATGTATAGCACATTTGCTGCCAATAAATGTATGATACAAAAGATCTATAATTCTGAGTGTTAATATTAAAAATTCTAATATCTATACATGAAAATTAATAAATGTTAATACCTTTTTTATATTTAATGTAATCTATTTCAGAGCGATCAATTTTTAATACAAGGTGTTATAAATGTTTTATAGCCACTTGGTTACAAAGAGGATCGAATAAGTGCCTCCACGTGGATGGAGATGCCGTGTTCCATTGAGAGAGAGAAGGTGATAAGAGTAACAGTGTAGAAACTTGAACGAACCGTTAGTCACATCAGAGTGCAAAACACAGCATTAAAGCGCGACATAATAACGTATGGAATCTAGGCCCAGCTTTTTACTAACAATCTCTATCAAATCATGTTTTAAAAGCCTTAAAAACCAACGAGGGACTGGTCCGTCACGCAGTTCCGCCAGCAAAGCGTCTCGTCGAGATAGGTACATCGCGTACATAGGTCATAAGAGTGTCCTGCTTTCTTAATTTTTGTCTATACTTTTCTGTGCATCACAGAAAATAAGACATACTTGTTGAAGTTTTAAGAAGGCTCTTCTATAGGGAAGTGACGTTCTACAGCCTTAGTAAAACGGATATTATAAAGATTAAGATTTATTATTTAGATCGGAAAAAAATCTTTCAAAGTTTTTTTTTCGTTTTGTTAACCTAGATCTCTTAACAAAAATCTATGGAGATGTTTGCATTTTCGTAGTATTTAGACGAACTAATATTTAGTTTAATAATTTATTATATCTCTATTGAGATGTGTTTCATAAATTCGGATTTAAAAATAGTTTATGCAACAGATTTAGAATAAAATAAACAATCAAGTTTGAATTGTATTGCAAATTAGGTCAACGACCTATTATATACATACTAATCACGATTGAAAATAAACTTAATTGCGAGCAATTAAAAAAATGAGACTACAGTCATTTGGTATCGGACGGTTAAAAACTATTTTATTAATTATTATGTTTCTATATTTTGTTTATATAAATCACTCGCAAAGTAAACCAAAAATGAAGTAATGTTAAATGTGAATCATTTAAGGAGGATTGTGTGATTGTCAAGAACTATTTTTTTTGGTTTCGTCTATATTGTAGCCTTATGAAAATTTACAGATTCCGCAGGTTTTGAGTAAGAGTGCGGAAGACACCTAGCCTAAACTTAGTTTCGGTAACTTAGCTCGAGGGTTCCTTCGTCAACATCGGCAAAAGCCTGTACATCACATTCAATATTACCGGATTAGGGAGGCTTCTTAACTGTACGTTAATTTAAGCGGGCAGTTTGGCCCTCCAAAGGCGGCCTCGGCTAGGGCAGTCAGTCAATAGGCGATAACATTTAAATTTAATGGCACCCCCAAAGTTCAGCACCTCGACGTGGTCTTTTGTCTGGCTAACATTGCTATTATTTCGGAAAGCATTAGTTCTGTGAGAAAATTGGCTAAATAAACTACAGCGGTGCTTCTGTTGAGGAGACGAGTACAAGGCAGATACCAAGGACCGTCCCACCCGCTTTCTGAGTGACTCCCCGCAGTCACCTGACACCCCTGTCAGCTATGAAGAGTGAAAATCCCTCCCCCACCCGAGCGCTGGCTCGTTGGACTACACCTCCGGGTCCGGGTATCTAGGCTTGGACTCAGAGATGGAGATTGACGGATCGAAGCCTGTCCCCTGAACCAACGACTTCACCCTCATCACCGGCAAGAAGAAGAGGCCACTTCGTGCTGCTCCTTCCCCTACTCACCGCGGCAGTACCTCTAAAACTGCCTTCCACTGGCTAGCCCGGCCAAAAATGCCGTACGCAAAGTTGCTCCCAAGCAACCGTCCCCCCAACTAGTGGCCTCCCAAGGCCCTCCCGAAAACGGGACTAAACCTCTCCCGACCGTCTTTCTCCACGACAAACAAGCATGGAAATCTGTCCACTCGTGGCTTCTCGCCAACGAAAGGGACAAATCAAGAGCTAAAAATACCACTCAAGGTATTATAATCAGCACGCTCACTGCCGACGACTTCCGTCGCTTCACCCGCCACCTGCGTGAGGAAGGCATCTCCTTCCACACGTACGCCCTCCCCGAGGACAAGCGACTTCGAGTCGATCTCCGCGGCCTCCTGCTCGAAATAGAGATCGTCGACGTAATCGATGACCTCAAGAAAGCGGTCATCCCCGTAATCGACGTGAAGCACGTGACATCTCTGCGCATCAAGCTCCCCATGCCACTCATTATAGCAACCACAGAGTTTTCCTCCGAGGAAAATTAAATCTTTGCTTTTAAAGAGGTCTGCTCTCTTTCAGGGGTCTCTTTCGAGGCCCCTCACCGCAGAGGCATTGTCCGCCAGTGCCACAAATACCAGCTGTACGGCCACGCAGCCCGCAACTGCTTTCCTCGTCTCCGGTCGGTGCGTCAAGTGCCTAGGAGATCACGGGACTGCAGACTGTCCCCGTCCCGCAGTCACAGAGACACCACCCGCGCATGTCTTGTGTCGAGTGAATGAACCTCGATTATTGAGAGATAGTCCTAGGTTACAATTCCTTGTTCTTCTATAATGCAAATTTTTGTAACGTAAGGAACACAACAAGTCTAACAATCTCTTCAAAAGCAAGTTTTAAACATTCGTATTTTAATACACTTAAAAAATACACAACTTAATTGTTGGAAGTTATCATTATCGGAGCTATCAATCCACTTTGCGAGCCGGTCAGTACGACCATCAAGAATTGATTTAAAAGAAGCGATGTTTTTATTAATTATGTCATCTCAAATAACTAACTCAAGGTATTGACTGAGGCTATCACATTTATTTAGAGAAACAAGAATTCCATTGTCTTATTATCGATGATGAAAAAAAAATCTATTTCTTTAATTGACACAATTTAAAACTTTGAAGGTTTTTCTTTGACTAATTTCTGTGTGAAAAAAATCTCGCAGGCTAAGTTAAATAGATTTATTTAGTTCTGTAAAGGGTACATATAATAAGATACAGCCAAAGTACAATATGAAACAGTTACTTTTTTACATAATAAATTAATCATTAATTCAGAATACTACCCTATGTATACAGCCTGATGAATGAAACATCTGATATTATTTCATACATCATACTATATTATATAGGTGTAGAATTAAAATCTAATCTAATTTGCTTTTTAAAGTACCAATATTGTAGTTTAAGGCATATATTTCAAATCTATCAACTGTAATCTTTTTCTTATCCACTATCGTCCAGTACTATAAGACTAAGGTCTACGACTTATGTGACGGTGATGACGGCACTGGAACGTGGTTTTTCACTTCGGACCAAATTGGCAAGCTCACAGCAAATTGGCCACTTGAAGTAGCAGTGACCAGGCTATGTAGCGCCTATAAGAGATGTTCCTTATGATGGGTAAGAAAAGGACCAATATTTAGCCAGTTTCGCACATGCAGTAGTAGTCGTGCAACATGGTGCACCGCCCGCCAGTCCGCTGATAAATGCGTTTGCGGCAACCAATGCGAATCACACAACTGCCACCGCCAAATCACTCAACACGTGTTTCACCCCTCCACGGGGCATCTTCAGAAGTTATGATACACTGATTAGTGCCAAACATAGAGTGACAAACACTAATCGGTGGTGTGCGGAAGTGGCTAAATATTGGTCCTTTTCTTACTTAGGATGGACTTCCGCAAGGTAACGCCTGATTCCATTAAATCTTTATGATGGAATCCTTAGGTTCTGGAATAGAAACCATTGAATAGCAAGCGTAAAGGATGTTCAACCACAAGGCGCAATGACCTTGTTAAGGACGCAGGAAACCGCTGAGAGGCATCTAGCGGTGAACCTTCTGTATCTGATAAAACGACAATGATCATCTACAATAAAATTATTGTAAAACCTGTATTTTATCGTTATAGTATTGTAAGAAAATGTATTATTTTAACAAATCTCTAACAAGAAGATTTCAGGTTTGTGTAAAGTAATTCGGAGATTTTTTATATTATAGTCATAATCAGTTTTTAGTTGGAACGCATTGGCTCTAGTTAAAACTGTTTTTGATAATCAAAATATAATGTAGTTAAATGGTATTTAATTTGTACAGTTTATGAAAATTCAGGCACTTTTATCTTATTTTATTACTTATTAAACATTCACCTTACAACGAAATGTTTGATATTAAACTGAAAGTCTTCGACTTCGACTTTGCTTTCGTGTAATTGAAAATACACGAGACGAAGATGATTACGAAAATGCGATAAATAAAATATGTATAACGGATAGTCCAGATAATTCAGAAACTGCGATTGTGTCCAGTTGCAGTTGACGGCATCGGATTACAACCGGAACCAAACAAAGAGACAAAGTAAGAAGTGAATATGACTTTAAAGCAAAAACATCTTCTTTCGTAGAGCTTCCTATAATACCACAAAATGACAAAAATCTTAATGTTGTGACAAATATAAATCGACTAATGAGGGTATCAAGAGAATCATTCCATTAAAACTTAAGAAAATATGATGATTCAGATGCATTACACATTCCAGTAGTAAAAGCTACCTATTTAAACGTGCTTTTCAGGTCAGAATTCGACATTTTTTTTGCATAAAGTTGTTCCGGACACAAATTTACATTTGAAAACTTTTGAATGTCATAGGAACAGGCCAACGCATTACGTACGCAAGAAAGTGTATGTGAAAAAAAATGTATCATATAAATGGTTTCCGTTGTTACTGTAAATGTCACGATCGTTTGTCGTGCATTAAGAAATGAAATCTATAATATATACCACAATTTTAAGGGTGTCCTTAACAATGTTATTTAAACGTAAAATTATTATATTTAGATAGACGACTAGATACATTGACTCTTTTTCTTAGATAATTTTAATTTCATATCTTGTTTTCAAATAAAGCTCGAAACGACTAGTAGTCTTATCTTACAATTAAAAATACTAGCAGTCATTTCTAGTTTTGACCAGGCGTTTCCAGTTTTAACTAAAGGCATTTAGCAAAAATTTGTTTTGTAAAACACGTTTTAACAAAAAACTTGTTTTAACAGGCTTAGAAATTTAAAAAAATATATAAATTCGATCTACTCCGCCCCCACATGAAGTTGTTTTAGAATAAAGAAACGTATCCTTTTACAGGGTTTTTATGACAATATAAGCAAAACGTCACTCTGATAAATGATACGCCATACAAAGGTATTGTTAGGCATCAATGTAATTTTTTAAATTCAAAATCACACCAATAAGACAGATCGTTGGCCTCGTAATCTTCATTTGTCCGTAAACAGAACTACGGTCAGCAGCATTATTGAATACTTTAGAGGTATCCCATACATCAACGTGGTATCTCACTTCATGTCTCCTTTGCATGGTCACAGTTGCTCAACGAGTCATGAAGAAGACTATAAAAAACTTAAATATACAAAGTGATTTTTTAATAAACGTATATTAAACTGTGTGCTTAAAAACTAAACAAATGTTTAAACATATCGTCGAATGTAGCAATACAATGTCTCACTGATTGAGCGCGCCATTTTTTAAAACAATGGCGGCTCAGTAATTTCCCGCGCAAATCAATTTTCTTCATTATTGATAGTAAAGTTACGAGAGAAAATTTTAAAATTGTTGTTAAACGAATATATTTTTTTTTACTGTTTTATGTTTTATATAATGTATACTTTATGTTACGGTAGTCTTTTTTCTTTCTTAGGGAAATCATACACTTCCTACCTTTCGTACCTTCCCGGTAAAATGTTTTCGCGTACTACCGTAGTTTCAATGGTATACGGCCTAGTGCCTCAACGTCTTAACCCGCCTCCGAGGGGCCAATATATACGTGCGTCGAATCAAAGTGAATGGTCGTCAAGGTATTGTTATAGGGGTTGGAAGAGAGCGTGATAAAACCTCCTTCGACGTCTGTGTCTGTATAACATTGTCAATCATGCGGTGGTAGCGATATCACGTCGCATGAACTCGTGCATGTACTACACGGATGAGACTCAAAATGCGATCTCTCATCGATGTGTTGAATACGGCAACCGCCGCAGAGATACTGACGTACATCCTGAGGATGCAATGTAGAGTAGGGATAAAGAAGTGGTTGCACGAAAGGTAATCTTAAAAACTGGACATTGTTAGGGCGTCGTTAAGACAGATCAAGAGACATACCTTTTTTTACCTAAACACTAACATGCAAAAACGTGAGCAAAAAAAAATCGGAAATAATAAACGTGAATGTACAACAAAGGCACGGACGCTAATGTTTGTGGGACATCGATCCTAATAAAAAAAAGCCGTCCATGTCTCCGGCTGTTTGTGAGGAGCTCTGTTGTTCTTTCTCTTTGCCTCTCTGTAGTCCCCTTCTTCAACAACTAAGGTACCGTTTACTACTTTAGATGGGCTATTATTGCGGTTATCTTGAACAGCCCTTTCGTACTTATCTTTATCCAAGTCATAGCGCTTCCAGCCATAACCTGCGTCTTCAATTCGGTGATCTTCTAAGATTTTACCCCACATTATTAATTTTAGAAAATTATATTTCACATTACATGAATAAAATACTGCGTATTCCAGATTATTATTGTGTCCAAGATCTTTCTCTTGACTTAGAGCTATTATACATTTCGAATACCTCTAGACGTTTGGTCATACTTTCTTTGTGTGAGAGAATCAATCCCTATGTATTTTCGTGGTAGGCATATTCCACGAAAATACATAGGACCTTGTCACGATATATTATCGAGATATACTATATAAATTGTGTTAATTTTTTTAAAAATATATGGCATTAAGGATGCTAGTTAGGATGTTAGCATGTACATTACTTAAAGTTGGTATAAAAAAATCACTTTTATTATAAATTTAGGGATATTTACGATTTTTGAACGAATAACAATTTTGAATTTGGTTTTAATTTGCATCGGAGAGATTCCGTAAGGTAACGCCTGATTCCATTCAATAATTTTGAATTTGTTATACCTTGTTATTGTACTGATGGCCGCTGGGACCTTAAAATTCTCTGGAGAGAAGATTGCGGATTGGCAAGCTCAGCGAAGAACGGTCACCCACAAGAACGACAGACGACTTTGTTTTAAATTTGTCCCAAGACCTGAATACAGGCCGCTTTCAACGGCTCTTATTACAAATCCATCGGAGAGGTCACAGGTGCCCACGGCTGGACATATCCGAAGACATTCTACGGCTGAGTGATACATGTTTCGTTATATTTACTGCATTAAGGTATTGCATATATCATTTAATTTTTCATAATTTATCTTAAACCTAACAAGAAATTCTAAATAAAAGAAACAATATCTTCATGTAAAAAATTGTGAAAAAAGAAGACAGTGAAAAGTTTTTGTAATTAAGATATATTACTGAATGTTTAATTCAAAGGTCATATACCAACTTAATTAATGAATAATAATATTGCCTTGTTCCATATTCACCTAACGCAATAGGTTCTGTACGTATATAGAAATAATATTTTTATAAGACCTTGTGGATTCTATCAGACAAATTGCAAGGCTTTAAAATTTCGTTTGCAACAGGATATTGCATTCACGGCTTGTCTCAAAATATTTAAAGTACTTTTTTAATGTTTTTTGTTCATCACACCAATTACAACAAAAATTATTTTTTTTTAACAATATGTTAAAGTCTAATTTTTTATTTAGTTTTGTTTAATCATTTTATTGTGCACTTTACAGACTCTGACTTGTATACAACGATAAAAGAATAACAAAAGATTAATTTCATAGAAGCTATTAATAAATTATTAGGAGCACTGTAAACCCAACGGTAGAGGACGGAGACTTACGATCGTAGGTCGCGGGTTCGATTTTCTGGATACAATCCTTCATAATTCACACTTTGTGCTTTAGTTATCAAGGATTGTCACTGCTAACAAATAAATTTCCAGATGATGGGCAGCAACGTCCTCTGCTTAACATAATATTACACTGCGATCGCCAACCCGCTTGCCAAGCATGGCGATTGTGTGATATCCTCCCGTACATATCTTCAGGGGAGACCTTGCAGTGGACATCTGTGGGCTGTAACGTAGAGGCAACTGTGTATACATTCACAAAAAACTACTTGTAAAGTTTAAGAATTACATTACATATATAATAGTAAAAAGACAACATTACTATGTAAAGGATTATTTTTAATAATAGAGCTTTTTTATTTTAAATATACTCTTTTCCCCAACTTGTTGGGCAGGGACATACACTACTTTCACCCTCCTTTTCTCATAATTCACCATTTCTTTCTTCATTTCCTCTTCCATCCTTCACATTTTCTATCATTCAGCACACATTCAAGAAACAGCATTCATCCACATTACATTTACGCATCGCCTGCCATCCATCACATTACATCCGCCACACTTCCTGTTACACTTCCTGTTTTATTATGCCTAATTACATCACCCACCACCCTGCAACGAAACCGCAAGAAAGTATGGCGGCACAATAACAGAGCTTGAAAATGAATAGCTATGAAAGACTACTACTGCCACTGTTCATCATCAAATATTTGCCTACAAAATAGTTACTTATCTATGAGACCTAGAAGAACGTATAACTAAATGTATTCATTTCTATTGCTAACCTTGTCTTTATCGCTATTATTCTTATATTTGTCACCATTCTTATGCAGATAGGTATGTTGTATACATTGCGGAACATTAAATGATTCGTCATGGATCTATCTTCATTAGTTAGGCCATGTCTGTTTACATACATTTTTGAATAGAATTTATTTTTGTTAAGTGTACAACGACTGTTATTATAACATATACAAAATAAATATTCTTAAATAAAAATCAAATTTAACAAGGAATTTAGATGAGGGAAATAAGGTTATGTGTAAAAGTAGATTGAAATGTGAAGAATGAAAGGAGAAAGATAAATAAAAATTACAAATACGACAAAAATTACTTAACACTATATTGTAATATCTGCCCAAAGCAAAGGGATAACGAGAGCCCAAAATAAAACATAGATCAAGGTAAATTAGATATGGCTCTTTTCATAGGTCAATTGAATTCGTTTACGTACCAGACATAGGTCACCCCCGTGGATTTCAAGCGGCTTGCATGAAGGTCGTCGGAAACATTGCATAGGGGCGCTTTTAATTGGTCCTATTGCGAAACTATGGGCAGGCCTATATTAAGCTGTGGACGTCCGATAGTTGAAATGATGGTGTTAACGGAGCGGGTGAATGTACCAAAATGTTATGAATTTAAAATTAGTTATATTTATTAGTAATATTTGTATAAATATAAGTAGCAGTAAGGTGAATTTAAGTTCTTAGAAAGGATATAAATATATGTGATTGGCTGTAGGTGCAAAAGTTTAAAGGGTTGAATGAATGCCGTCAAATAATGTGTGAGACAGCACTTACAAAAAATGATAATAAAAAGCGTTTTCAAATTTCGTATTACTCTATATAAAAATTAATTAATGTTCACGTCCGTTTACAGAATTTTTTCTCCCAAAAGTATTTAAAGATAAAAAATAAATTAATATAATGAAAAAATAAAATAACGTACTTCGAAACGATCCAAGATGATTGGAAATAGATACAAAAGCTTTAAATTTTTTTGCAGATAAATGAGCAATATATTCACCCCTTTAAATCTGTTATAGCTATAACCAGTTACCTATATATACCTGAGTAATGGCTTACTTATTCAAAAATAAAACCTTTTTTGATATGCTTGGTCGAAGAAGTCATTTAAAACGCGAAACTTTTCTATACCGCAGCAACCCTGAATGAAAACGCCAGATAGCGCATATTGGTTTGCGTAAAAAAAAAACGCATATTGTACCTCGAGCAATGACCGGGGCCCGGAACCGGTCTGGCAGTAGCACGCCGTCCGAAACCCTCGTCTGTAGCCGTCCAGTCGTCGCATTGTGTCTTATCACAGGCCGAACTCACACGACCCGTTTCCGTCATAAATAATTTAAATCGCGTATTTAATTCGAATAGCGATGGATTATTCCGTCTATGGTAATGAAGTTGCGAAATCTTAATACATATGTATCTGTAATACACGTAAATCTTCTTTTAGAAGGTCATATTTTTAGAAAGGTCATTTGTATTAAATATTTTGTATTTTTATACTAAACAGTGTGAAATTACATGCAATGAAAAGCATTGTTAAGAAAACATTTAGTTATTGTATAAGTAAAACGGTAATTTAAGTTACCTGTTTAAATAAAAATATGGTGCGGTAATATTTTATTGCGTTCATATAAAAATTCATATTTACAAAAACAAACTAATATTTACATTTTTTTTAACAAACAAGCGATCGCATCAAGTTATTGACACACAACCTGCAAGTAAATGCATTTGAAATGTGTTTACACAGAAGAATATTAAGAATATTATACAGATTCAAAATCCGTGGGGGAAGTCTATTCAACGTCATCATCCTAGTCCTATAGCCACAGTGTAATCATGATGATGATGAAAGCGTCAGTAGGATAACATTTTAACATAGTGAAAAGTCTATTGATTGTAGTATTTGATTTTCTAATTCATACACTGCCTCTTGCCTATCTCTGTTTAATTTAATGTTATTAAAATTTGAAATGTGTCAGATTTTAAAAATGTCAGGTGCTCAAATTTAATAATACGATTTATGTTTATATTTTAGAAATTACGCAAGTTTTTTATGTTATTCAATAATTAAGTATGATTGATGTATACTGCGAGCTGTTAACCAAATAAAGAAAAAAATATGGAGAAAATATTTTAGTCATTTTTTTTATATCTAAAGTCCCTACCACACGTAAAGATAATTTATAATTATAATTCTATAATATAATCCGCATTTTATAATTATAAATCTAAAGATTATAAGATTAAGATAGAAGATTTCGTGTAGAGAGTAGAGACACGTTTAAAATTATATTTTCCCATATTAACACGTGACAGTCATATTCGCAATAATATATATATATATATATATATATATATATATATATATATATATATATATATATATATATATATATATTAGAGGTGTAAAATACAGCAAATTTTTCAACATTTTGTATACACATTTCTTTATTAAAACCGCAATTAAGTAACAAAGTCAATTAAATAAAATGCAAATCTTATGCTATTGGCTATCAATAATGTTCAATCAAATATACAATATCTTTACTGACCATTCGTGTGCTTTTCTCAATCTTTATCTCAATTAAAGTAATTACTCTCATTATTCAATGAATAAAAGAAATTAATTTTGATAATTATATCTTCTATTTAATCGGTTTATTGATGAAGGCCGTGTTCATTTTAAATCGTCTTGAAGGACTCGACCTTCATCCATGATCATACTGACTTCTTTCCTCGAGGGAGTAACAGAGAGTCCAGTTATTGACTCTACCTGATCAGACCTGCAAATAGGTGTACATTCATCTAGTCTTTTACTATATACTAACCAGTAGTTTTTCGAAGTTTTTCGGTGTCTCTGAGCGATGACGCAATAATTTAAGACTTTAGGAAGCATATTATAAAGCCTAGAATTCATCTTTAGTCGGGCGAAAAAAGACTTGTTGGTGCATCTTGTTGTCTATGGCATTCGTAACATTTTTTTGCAACACCACATTTAAAAACGTCAATCCTTTTCTGAATCATACCACGATTTGAAAATGTAGAGAATACCTTTGTGGAATTCATTTTTAAAAAATAATTCACATTTTTGTGCGTCATATGAATTTAACTATTAAATATCATCAAATGTAACGTAAATTACTTTGCGTAATGTCTGGATAGAACACACACACATATATATACTTTTTATATCAGTATTTATTACACCTTAGATTTTTCGATTGTCTGAGTTAAGTGTTATCATTTGAGTTCTCCACCTGATATTAAGGCAAAGGACGGCCACCTTGAAGACAGTCTGCCCGTAGCCGCCGCACGGAACGCACCTGCGCGTTCGAAATTCAAAATTCACGATCCACTCGCGTATGACGCCGAAATGTAATTGCATTTTGAAAATAGAACTCTTCAACTGCATGGCAAGGAGAAAGAGAAAATAAACTCGACAGTGTAAATAATCTGTGTAAATATATTTTTAAAATTTTCTTTTGGAAAGTGTTTTCCTTTTATTTAAGTGTGTGCATAAAAATATTTTTTTATTATTCTTAAAATCCTGTGATATTAGTAATTAAGGTAACCAGTGAACATACAGCTGCAAGTAAGTATATTTTAATTTTTTTTTTGCAGTTTTAATTATGCATGGTGTAATATAACATACAATTAAGTGCTTTCTGTAAACGTGTTTGTCTTATTTTATGGTTTAAATACTGACTTTAAATATTCGCGTGTATTAGAAATTAAAAAAAATCCTTATTCTAAATTTAAAATATTTAATTTTAAATTTGGATGTAACCGGACGTGATCATTGTATGTTTTAATTCGATACGGATACTCGGTGAGCGCAGGTAAATTTTTGTACAATGGATGCTTATACCTTTAATAAATCTTCATCTTTCAAAAATAAATACGGTCTATAGAATTCGGTTATAAAAAGAACACAAATTTAGAATCTACCGATCTGGGTGGGTCTGTGGATTTATTTTTAGTCTGTTTACTTTTAAATGTTCTTTTTTATTTTTAATGCCGTTGAAATTTATTATGCGCCAGTTCTATCTGAACAATTATTTCTAACAGTAAGGGTGAAATTAAAAAGGTTACAGTTGATTTATTATGAATTTTTGGTGTAATTTTATCGCAAACTAACTTAGTGACTAACTTAAAATTAAATTTAAAAATTATCAACGATCAGAAAAACATTACAAATACCTAATTTTGCTTTAACAACTTCGCAACTTACTTTCGATCTTATTCAAATTAAAATGTAATAACATAAAAAAAATTAATTATGACATGAATGTAAAGTTTTTTTTTTACATTTGTTATATTTTTTGTCTAGAATACTGCGAAATAGAACAAAAAAAGATTTTTTCAATGTCAAGCATGTTTTCCAGCGTGATTGTCAGAGTGAATATATTACTCACACAGCATATAATTATATTTACATTAAATGCTTTCGTAAACGTGTTTAGCGTAAATAATTATTACACACATTTCATTGCAATTTTAACGTCATTTCGTGAATGAAGTCAAATTGATATAATGATGATTATACACTGTTTTTATTTTTGAAACCATATTTGCGTAACGAAGTTAATGATGTTTTAATTTATTTATTTTTGCACACTAAAAATTACAATACAAGAAATGAAGTATACTCATAAGCATTCCCATTAATCAAGATTAATTTAAAATCGAGTGATATGTGTAGTGGATATACCCCGATGTTTTTTTTTTAAACAAGTATAAACACGTAGTATTTTTGATTTGAACAGTTTATTGCTGCTAGGTAAATTCAGTGTAATAAAACGAAACACAATAGTTTATGCTTTTAGTAACATAAGACAGAAAATTCTTTTATTTTATAAATAAGTCTTATATGATAGACTTTTTTATGAAAATTTCTAGTTTGACGTTGATTAATGGGACAACCTGTAAATGTTTTAAAAGTTTGTAAGTTAGCATTATACTGTTAATCTTTTATTATAAGTGACATTAAGTAATTAAGTTATGTATTATCTTACATTTTGAAGAATTTCGGTACACCAATGTTATATTAATTAACATCCAAAATCTGCTTGAAATGATTAATATAAACAAAAAACAATTATACAGTTTGCACCAAAATCTTAGGTTTCTGTTGTAAACTAATTTAATAACAATTTATAACGTGGGGATTCAATACATATAAATTCTTTTCCTTTTTGATCTTTTACGCCAGTCATTGGATATTTAAGGATAAAACAAGATAGAATTTTAAAAATAAGCATCTTCAAAAATATATATCCCGTAATTAATTTATTACACTTGTTATACAAGTTTTAGTTTTATTTCCTTTTTGTATATGGCTCTTATTAAATTAATTTATTATTTTAATTACACGATGAATCGGTTCGTCTATAAATAACAGAAGCGTTTTTTCATCCTCTACTTGTTGTTTCAGCGATAACACTTTTCGAAATAATACAATAGCCGGCATTTAATTTGGCACGACTTCAATGAAAATATTAATCCTTTATAAACACAATGATTTTTAATTACTCTAAGTGTAAGCAGTCGGAGCGCTGTCCGATAAAGACAACGCTCTACAAAACCTAACCCAGCCGATCTTTGCCGAAGGTATTATTCTTCTGAACTATGTGTCATATCAAATGCCAGTATATAATTAGCCTTAGAAGTTGAAAATGATCCCATAACAATTACTGATAGAGTTGTAGTTCGTCTAGAGCGTCTATCAAAAATAACTATTTTTAGAAATAATAAATAAGGTAATGTTAATGTAGTAAGAAAAATCGTTTTTAAAATTCGGATTATTTATTAAATAATAATTTTAATTGTCTACTACCTGTTTCTGTAGAATATAGGGACAAAAGTCATTCGGCTAAAGCATTCCTATAGATAAATTAAATACGGTAACATATTTCAAACTGATCACTTTATAAAGAGTGTTTTGGAAAAATGAATAAAACCTTTAAAGATTATTGCTGATAAATGAGCATCCCGTTCACCCGTTTAAACCCAATCGTCCTGTATATATTTAAATTACCTATTACATTAACATTTTACATGGTCTCTTTATGTACATATTTTGCGGTATATCTAACGTTTCTGTTACCGCCAGATACGTCGTTCTCTTTGTACCCTAATCAAGCGGTAAGCCTAATTTACATTTTTCACACAATGGAAAAATACTTTCCACGTGTAAGCCAGGTAACAAAAACCGCGTAATCTACTTTATTATTACCTTTTTAAATTACGATTGGAACAATACAAATATGCTAGAGTTTAAAAAAATTAATGACCATTATATGAATATAGAAACTTTTTAGACTTGACTTGTGTTTGCTTTTTTATCAGATAATTTTTCAAAAATCGAAGAGTTCATCATAATTGCTACTATTTTTTTATAGTTATCGAAAGATGCCGAGCGTTGTCTCCTTCCAACCGGTCTTATTGGAAATCTGTGAAAGAAGTCGTATGTCGTCTATGAGCTATGAGATCCACGTCTGGGCATTGACGTTTTATAAAATAATGATGATGATATGATTATCATAGATTTGCAATAGGACTGCTTGTAATTGGCCTGCATCCAGTGTTTTAATGACTTCAACTGGATTACCTGTCCATTTTTTTAAGACCCTGAGCTATCAGTTCTGTGATATAAGTTCTCTATATGGTCTGCTTACTATCACTTTGACCTTCAAATTCGCTGTGGTATTTGGAATAATTCGATTACCGCAATTTAAATTTTTTTTGAGAATTTATGGAGGTGGCTTCAATGATCTACTAAGTATATTAACAAAAGAAACATACAACTCTTTATCTATAAAATGTAGTTTGTTGTCACACCCTAACAAACAGGTTTAGTTATCTGTCTCACTCGCACATTTGCTAAAGGCGTACTGATCTACATAGACGCTTCTACTAGCTAGAATTTCTTCTGCCACTTCTACTTCCACGCATTAACAGTTTCCGAAGTAGTAGTAATGTAGACCAGGCAATGGTAGCCGACCAAGACAAGGTTCAGCACTCTCGTGCGCCCTTGACTCGGAATGCTGCGTATTGAGTGACATTCCAAGACGAGGTCCCCTCAGAAGCCTTTGCACCAGGTCTCTTAGGAGCGCCCGCCTAAACCATATGAGAGCTCGGTGGCCTTCTTATGCAGTAATGATACATATTACATAACGGCATGAGGTGAGATACATATGAAACACCTGAGCTACGGTATATAATCTAGCTTTATAGCTCAGGGGCACTGTAATGTAGCTTATTCTAAGCTCTTTCACCGTATTGCTCATTTCAGTCCGTAAATGTCAATAACAACAGTACAGACCCAATCTGAAAAACTACATTTTTCATTTTTGTTTTGTTAATTTTATTTTGTGTTTTTCCATTACAAGCCAACGCTTAAATTTTAATTTAATAAACATCATGATAATCGGATCTCAGTTATGTGTTGATTAAAAAATAAAAATGCCTAAAAATTTAGTCAAAGTCTATATAAACTGGTTTGAATATATTTTTATGCATAAGAAATGTTGATGAAATTTATATACATATATCTATACGCAGTAGGTATATATTTACGTCTTTAGAAACAGGATGTTTTAGATAGCATTATACCAGTCTGTTAAACGTAACGAAGTGATAAATAATCCTCGCCAAAAACTCTTTCAAAGTCAACTGTTATCATGGTAACAATGTCAATAGAACTGATTATGTTCCTTTATATTTTGAAGATTATCTAATAAGATAATATGCTGAGAATGGCGATGGCCTAGACGCCAGGACCTCGGGTATTATTTAGCGGTCGAATTGGCTCACTTATAAAAATATGTTTACTAACAGAATGTTTGCTATCGATCCATTAATCAACGCCAAGTCGATATCAGTTAGAGGCTAACCTATCCTCGAGAAATAAATATTTAAAATTGTTGCCTTTATAAAGGTGAATGAATTTTAAGCTCCTTGTGATATTCTATGACAGCGGTTGTTTACATTTGATTCTTTTCTTTTTTTATACTACCGTGAGTGATCCTTTATAAACGAAATACCGCATATAGCAATGTTTTGTTTTTAAAAGAAAATAGTATATTTTATCAAATCTCGTATTTATTTAAGAAAAACAACTTGCTTCATTATCGGATTACGTAAATATAAGACAATATTTTACGAATTGTCTCGAAGATTTTTTTTACCGACTATTGGCAAAGTATTTCACTTCTGTGTACTATGCTACATGCTTGCCTAGAGCCTATTTAGTATAGAAGCGTATAAATATATTTAGAAGCCTATTTACTCTTGATTTGAAGATTCCCAAAGGAGTTGAAGTTATAGTTAGCTAGAAACAAAAACGCCGGCCGGTTGTTGCATACATAAGAAATATGATGGGGAATAAATTAATGTAACTCCGACACAAACTCTCCAAAATGCATTCCATAGAACAACGAAAACACTTTTAACTTAAACTTCAAAAAGTTAATCATGTAAAACAAAATAAATTTTAAACTCAATATTTTTTAAAATGAGAACTAAAAATTTTTTCACGGAATCGATTACCTTACAACCTTTTTGTACAAAAATGCGCGTGAATTAGTAATACATTCAGTACGTGTTAGCAAATTAAAAAAAATGAATAGATAATTGTTAACTACGGAATAGCACAATGATTCAACAAATCGAAGTTTTGATTTTCGAACTTGATTTTTTTAATTGATTCAAAAATGGTATATGAGTAATGCCTTTTTTTTAATGTCGTATTTTGTCATTGTTAAATATGTATTCGATTTTGTGTCTTCTTAAACAACTTTTATCGATTCTATGGAATTATACGTATATCTATTTCACATTGTATAATTTATTATTTATTGCTAATATATTTTATAACAAGATATGTTTACGATTTAAAAATTCCAAGAACCAGGATCCGGAGACACAACAAGAATCGATCAATTTTTTCATTAGTGATACATTGTTTCTCGAATTCTGCGATTTATACCCGCTGTGTTGCGCACACGCGCTCACGTAGTACATATATTAGTTTACGCACACATCTGTACAAGTAGCCATATACATTTCTCATTTACTCTGTGATGACCTTATATAATTTCATTTATTTTTTTAATTTTGTATAATTTTAAACTATTTTATATAATTCACACTGTGCATTAATTATATGGAATTGCACTGCGTACCTCCATAATATCACACTGCGATTGACAACCTGCCTGCCAAGCGTGGTAATCATGTTATATCCTCCCATAGATGTTTGGAGGTTGAATAATACCACCTATTCGAGGCATAAGCCTTGCAGTGGACATTTACAGGCTAAAATTACGATGATGAAACCAACGTTTCAAAATTTGGAATTCATCACTGTGAAAAATAAGGGACAAATTTTGTAGTATTTCATCATAATCGTTTCAGCCATAGAACCTCCACTGCTGGACATAAACCTCCCCAAAGTTTTTCAATAGAATCGGTTGGGAACAGTCCACCTCCAGTGTTTCCACATAGCTCCATTCCATATATACGAGTATTATGGGAACCGGAAAGTAATTTCGTTTCTGCGTATGTCGATAGTTGATTGTCATTTGGTAGCTCAGTTACTTGAAAGACGTTACTAGATGGCAAAAGGTTGTTGATAACGAAGGTATATAATAGGTAAAGAAGGTATGGAATATATTGTTGATAAGAAATAAAAACTTTTAAAAATGTTATCGCTTAACTCAACGAGAGCGACATTACTTTCCGGTCCCCTAAATATATCATGATATTTCGGTACAGACATAAGTGAAATTTTGGTGACTCACAATATTTTTTATTTATTTATTCATATTATAACTCACACAAGATCATTTACAATAACCTTTTGTGTACGTCGTGAAGAAGAAGAAAGCCAGAGGATTCAATTTGATACAAACTAAAATCACATTGAGCTCTCTTATAATGGCATCATTCAATCTAAAACTGCGTTCCAAACGCGACTTGATCTAAGAATTGATTTCAAACTTAGACGGGTTTTCTTGTGATCACATCCACAATATTTTGAACACGTATAATTTTTTTGAAGTTAAATTTAATCATTGAATTATAATATTTGATTTAATAAGGTAATTATTATTGTAAAGTCAAACATAATCTTAATAAATAGTTTCGGTTCTATTGTCCTTCGTCAAAATGTCAGTCTTAATTGTTTATCGGTCTTGCGTTATTTTGTCCGGACATGAAATAAAGTCTATTATAATAATTGAATACAACATATCCAATAGAGTTGGAAGAATATATCTTATGAATATTAGCTGCCTATCTTGCTAAAATTGATCGAAATAAAATTAAAAGAAAATTTAAATCATGTAATAATATAATGGAAGTATACATCATAGTTAAAATCTTGTATTTATTAAAAAGGTTTGACTTTTCTATTGTATTTTGGTCGTCCAAAGACCTATTATAAACTTCTTTCAAACGCGACCGATCAAGTCGCAGCTCGATCCTCTCAGGCGCCCTTGAGTTGGAATTCTAAACGTGTATTGAATGAGAGCTTGCGCCGCGGACCCCTCTTGACCCTTACAGCAGGAACGCCCACCTAAACGATCTAAGGTCATAATGACCTCCGAAATTTTGAAAAAGTATTAGCATTTCTTTGAGTCCGAACGATTTGTTTGAAGCGTATAGGTGGAGTTTCTTTTGCGACTTCTCTTAGCATCAGAAAATAGTAACCGACCAAGTCGAGGTTCAGCGCTTTCGGGTGACATTGAGTTGGATCTCGACTAAGACTAGACTAATGGTGTGTAGGGTGACAGCTGAAGCCTTCATAAGAGCATTTGCTTAAGCGATCTAAGTGCTCGGCAGCCTTCCATTCCGGTAATATTGCATGTGAAGTTACGATTCGGGCCGGAAAGGATTAGAAAAAAAATGGTCGAAACGAAAGAATCTGTCAAGAATGAAAAAATGACATTGAGAAAACAAAGACGAGAACACAAATAATATGAGAGAGCAAATAATTCAGACAAAAAAGAATGAAATTTTTTTTTTAATTTTGCTTTTAATATTTTTATTGTCGATATCGTAGACATTAAACGAAATATAATTATCTTAGTTTTTGCTCGGTAGTGTGTTATATACAATAATTTTCCGATAGAATTACAAAAACGATTAATACTTGTCCAGAAAAAACTAATATATACGAGTTACGGAATGGTTCATAATTTATATTTCAATGTTAATTGCGCTCAAGTGTTCTTATCAAACGTGTACATAGCTTAGTGTTGTTACTTCACGTGCCATTCTTTCTATATCTAATCAATGGATATCACTAATCGAAGACCGTGCAACGTTTACTAACGCTGGTTTAACTAATTATTACAATTCTACCTAACCTTTCTATTTGTCAATTATGGTACTTTGGATTTCAGCCACAAGACGTCCGCAGCTGGACGTATGCATGCTTCCCTTTCTGATTTCCAATAGGACCGTTTGGAAGGGGGAAAGGGGAAATCCACATTATCTTACCTGGTTTGAGAGAGCAGAATGTTGAACGCGCTTTTTAACACACATGCGCACACACGCACACGCACACTTACACGCGCACACACGCACACATACAAGCGCGTACGCATGTACGCACGCATGCACACAAACACACACATATTCACTCATATATACGTGTGTATGTGTGCGCGTGTATATGCACACATATATATATGTGAGTGTATATATATATATATATATATATAAATAATTGAAGGATAAGTGAATCTCGCCGCAATGTTTCTCTTCTTTCTCATCTGAGAATAGCTGTGATGTTATGCGATTCGCACAATATATAACTGAAGTCAAATTTGCAACTATCTTTCAAATTATCTTTATTTAAATACGCGTTCTAGATGTCATAAATATATATATATATATATATATATATATATATATATATATATATATATATATAACATCTAGAACGTAAGGTCCTCCTAGATATCTTGTCGATTTCTCTACGAGATTGAATCAGATATACGGATGAGAGCCCCAGAGGGCCTTAAGGTTATGGAGTTAAAACCAAAGGTCAGCAGGTGAAACGTAGGATGTCCACCTACAAGGTTCACAGAGAACCTTGTTAAAGTCATTTAAGACTCCGATCTTATAGGGATTATATGGGGAGATTAATACCAAGCATGTTCTACGGCTTAAATGTTGATAATATGATGTGTTACATACAATTCCATCTTTAAATTGAATTGCGTTCTAAGTTGCATGTTAATAAAAGAAGGAAAATTTCTAATAGAATGCTTGTCTTAAATTAAAATTTTGAATTACATAACAATTACCATCAAGATGTCGAATGCGAAACACATTGACTTGCTATATTGATGTTTTTTTTTTTTTTTTTTTTTTTTTTTTTTATTAATTCTAATTTGTATCGCTGGTGTTTTTTTTTTTTTTTACAGTATTTATCTTTCGCTTTAACTAAACGCAGACAGTTGGGAGAGGGTTGCCGCTATTTGATACGGATCTTTCTTCTCCCAGCTGCGAGGCACGACAGCGTTTTATATTATTATTACAATTTTTTTTTTTTACACAATTTTCACTTATGGGTAAATACAGCTAAAATTTATACATATTAACAATACAATTTGGAATACACAATTATATATTAGTTGCTACATTATTTTATTTAAGTCGCTGCCCAAGCGCTACAGACCGTTAAATGCCTTGAGATTTAGGACAATGTGCCGGGCCAACTCATCAAAAGATTCTGCTGTAGATTTTTTCTTGAGAAGGTCCGGTAAGCTGAACGGAGATATATTAAGGTTTTCACATAAGGTCACGTGGATATGTCTTTTGGATGCGAATCGGGAGCAGTGTCTGAGTAAGTGATCAAAAGTCTGTACTGTGGAGTCGTCACATGGGCAAGTCTCATTATCGATTATTTTAAAACGGTGCAGGTACTGCTTGCAGTACCCGTGCCCGCTTAGTAGTTGTGTCAGATGGAAGGATGTCTTGATGAGTTTTCGCAGTTTGTTTATGTCGGTGAGTTTCGAAAGGAGTCCTATGGTATGTCGACCCTGTGCCGAGCTCTCGTATCTAGCCTGCCAAATGCGGTTGTGTTCCGCGCGGATTGCGCTCTTCACGAAACTCATTGGGAAGTAGACATAAGCCGGTGGAGAGTGCATTGCGGCAGCACTCTTTGCTGCCAAGTCGGCTTCCTCGTTACCGACAACGCCTGTGTGGCTTTTGACCCATGTAAAGTGTAATGTAGCTGGCGCGCGTGCGTGTATCTGATTGTGAATTTGTGTGACGATGGGGTGGGTGTTGCTTCTATTCTGCAGCGCGGCGATGGAAGATTGTGAGTCCGTGTGAATAATTGTGTATGTGTTCGGGTATGTTGAACAGGCCCACGAGCAGGCTTTCGAAATGGCGAGAAGCTCAGCTTGAAAGACCGAGCAAAACGAGTGAAGTTTGTATTTTTTGGAAGCAGTCTGGCGGCCTTCCATGAAAGCAACGAATGCCGCTCCTACGGAGGAGTCCTCCAGCTTGCTCCCATCAGTGTAAATATTCAAAGCATGGGGATAGGGTGCTGTGTAATTACGACCTCTAGAGGGAGAAAGGACAGAAATGGATACTCTGGTAGCGGGGTGCAATAATTTGTGTGGTGGTGTAGGGCGTTCTAGAGCTGTATCAGAAGGTAAAAGATGAGAGGCGCCGGTGAGTTTTGTGAGTTCCAGTGCCTGTACCTCCCGAACTTTGAGGTCGAGTGGGGTGAGTTCTGCAAGTGCTAGAGCGGCTGTGGTGGATATGGTCTTGAACGCCCGTGTGATCCTGATGGCAAAGCCTCGTTGCATACTTAACAACCGCCTTATTATCCCTTTTTTTAGAGCCGCTTGCCCCCATATACCAGCAGCATATGTCATAATTGGCTCAATGATACTGATGTAGATTGTCCGGATGTTCTCGGGATGTGCCCCCCATGTTGGTCTACAGAAAAGACTAAGTCTATTAAATATGCGCGAGGCTTTTTTGATAGTGTGCTGAACATGTTTATTAAAGAGTAATTTCTCGTCAATGATGACTCCCAGAAGTTTGAACTCGTGTATAAACGGAAGGCAGTATTGGCCCATTCTTATTGAGCATTTTTTGGCTGTGGGTGTGAATGCAATAACTTGTGTTTTTTCGGGGCCGAAGGTCAGTTTAACACTTTCACCCCACTCAATAATTTTACCAAGCGCGGAGTTGGTTAAATCTTGGAGATCTTCAGCGCGAATGTGGTGTGTAATGAGCAAGACGTCGTCGGCAAACGCTTGTAAATGGCACCCATCAGGCAGGTCTATTTCGAGAAGCTCGTCTAGGATAATGTTCCACATAATTGGGCCACATGCCGAACCCTGAACGCAGCCCTTAGTTAGCTTCTTAGTGACTCGTTCTCCGGCGTAATCTAAAACCACTTCTCTGTCTTGAACATAGTTTTCAAAAATTGAAAAAATGTTTCGAGGGCAACCGATCCGCCTGAGGCCCTCGAATAGAGCTGGCCACCAGGCGTTGTTAAATGCTGCCTTGATGTCAAGGGAGACGGCGATGACGGCCTCTCTAGCTCGTTTGGCCGAGCGAACGACATCGAGAGCCGAGGAGATCGCCATGGTTGTGTTGGTTTGCTCCTTGAAACCAAATTGGTGACCGTTGAGCTTGCCTGCGACCGTGGCTACAAAAGTCACCCTTTTGATCAGGAGCTTTTCTAACAGCTTCCCGAAAACAGGGATGAGGCCAATTGGTCTGTGAGAATCGAGGGTACTGTAATCAGATTTACCAGGCTTCGGTATGATCTTGACATATGCCTGCTTCCACTGTCGGGGAAAGTGATGCAATTTTAAACATCTATTTAATAAATCTGTTATTAGCTGTGGGTAAGCCTGTGTAAATTGTGTGCATATGTCTGAAGTGAGGCCATCCATACCTGGTGCCTTTTTTGCATTCATAAGTTTTAGTAGCTCCAGTACCTCTTCCACTGCGAAAGGAGGTTCGTCAGGGGCCTCAGAGGTATCCTGTCTGTGACGACGAAGATGCCTGTGTCGGGCTGAAAAGTCTGGAGAATCGTCGGGATAGAAATGATTTAAGAGAGCTGTAGCGCTTTGTTGGGCGTCATGTGTGTGCCCTGTGTCTATCTTTAAAGTGGTAGGAGGTTGTCGCCGAGTCGAGTGTTTAAGGAGGCGATTAGTCACTGACCATACATTCTCCTTATCTTGTCGGTTGCAGAATGTGCGGAAATCGGCCGTCGAAGTCTCTCTAAGCTTTCGAGCGTATTCAGTGCGCTTAAAGATTAGATCCTCGCATAATCGGTCGAATATCGTGTCTGAAGGCGCGTGGTGTCGTTTAGCGGCATGTAATCGGCGGTGTAGATGAACTACTTCAGATTTAAGTCGCTCCAGGTCTGTTGTCCACCAAGGAGGTTTGGAGCGCGTCCCAGCACCCCTGGATGGCATAGAAACTTTACACGCCGCGTGTATGGTGTCAGTGATTTGGTCTATAAAGACGTCTAAGTCGCCCGCGTTCAAATCGGCTATTTTTGTGTCTAGTAAGTTAGAGTTCGTCATGATAGTGTGGAGTTCAGTCTTGAAACTTGCCCAGTTAGCTTTTTCGCTTTTATATTTGAATGTGGACGTGATGTTTCCCGTTTGGGAGGTTATGTCGTGGCGTGTACTAATCGAGAAGTCTATAGCGTTATGTTGTGAGATTGGGCATGCTTCTAGATTGACTCTCCAGTCACTAATATCGTCTATGGTCGATGCCGAAGCCAATGTTAAGTCGATTATAGAGGACCGCGGTCGTCCGTGAGCGGTGCTTTCAAACGTTGGGATATCGTTTACGTTGCAAAAGAAGAAGTCGTGTCCGTGTGCAATGTCAGTAATCATGTGTCCGCGAGCGTTCGCTCTCGCGCTGCCCCATATGGGATGCCATCCATTAAAGTCGCCCCCAATGACGCAACGAGATTCTCCGATACTGCCGAGAAAGAAGTCTAAGCGGTCCAGTGTCCCTAAGTCGTCTTGGCCTGGTTCGACGTAAGCTGACGCGACGTAGAGTTTTGTTGGTCCGCAATCGAGTCTCACGACCGCTAAGTTGCCTGTCGAGTACTGTGTCAGTCCTAAAGGATTAGGACACCGCGTTCCGTCCTTTATGAATATGCATGCTTTGACTCTGCCTGTAGGAGTAGGGAATTGGAAGATTTTTATGCCTGGAATGTTATTAACAAAGTTAGCTGAGCCTACATATGGCTCGGACACTAAAGCAATGGAATACTCGCCGGCCACAAAGTAGCGAGTGAATTCCAGGAGCGCTCCTTTACAGCGGTCTAAGTTGCATTGGATTACTTTGATAGAGGTGCGTTTATCCATAATCGATCCTGGAAGTCACTCGTCTCTTCACGATAGTAACTATTGGACAGGATGGGGAAGTGGCCTTATGTGCAATGCAGTCCGCGGTGTTAAACTTAATTTTACGAGCGGCACAGTTGTAACACTTGGGTGCGCTTTCCTTATGCGGACACTCTGTCTCAATATGCGAGCAGTCCGAGCAATGCGCACAGCGCTTTGCTCCACCTGTACATTGAGCCTTAAGGTGCCCGAACTGTAAGCACGCGTGGCACTGGATAAATGGAGAGAAGTCGTCGCAGTGGACCCTCTGGTGATCCACTCGGACTCTCCCCATTGCCTTAAAAATACGCCACAGCCCGGGACTGAGAACGAATACTGCGTTATACAGTTTACAGTTACGGTTGTTGCGCTTAAATTTAAAACTAATGTCGGCATCCGTATAAGCCTTCATTTCTGGGTTTTGGTGCAACAATATGGACGTTAATTCACCACTTGGAGTGTCTATAGATATGCCTTTAAGGATGCACATGGGTCTGAGTTTCTGTGCCTTCTCCGCTGTCACTTGCGACGCGCCAGATTTTGTAAGACGCTGTAAGGCGTCTTCGCAGTCTCGGGCAGTGTCGAACTCTACACGCAGTTTGTTGTTCGATAGTGGAACAACCTTAGTAGGAGCATAGTTCGATTGTCGAAAAGAAATACTTTTTCGGAAAGCCTCGACTGCCGCCTGCTTGGTGCTGGCTGGCGTCTTCGAAGCCACGATGATGGCTGGGCGCGGTGTCGGTGGAGGTGCGGTTTTGTTGGATGCGGGCGTCATACCTGTATTCGCCGGAAGCCTGGCCATTGCCGCGTAGGATGGCGCGGTAGAAACCGGGGCAATGACCGCGGCTGAGGTCGAGGTTGTGTGCACGGCGCGAGTAAGGTCTTTTTTTATTTTCGCCATTTCTTCCCGCACGCAGGCGAGAAGCTCCTGGCGCAAACTATCGCCTCCGTTGCCTGAGTGCATATCAGCAGAGGCGGCGCGGCTCCCGGACGCCTCAGCCACGCGGCCGTAGGCGGCCATAGCTCGGCGACTCTCCTCAGCGGCGCGAACAATGAGCCTTTTGTTCGCTGCCGTTACATGTTTTCCCTCGCTGACGGCTACTACGATAGTTGTAGACAGCGTGTTTATTACCGCGGTCAGGGAAGCTAAGTCGGAGACTTGATCCGCTGTAGCCTGCAGCACGTGCGCCGTTGGAGGCGCACACGCAGTGGTTGGCGTCTCCGGAGCGGTGCGCTCTGCGGGCGATGCCGCTGGCGCACCGGCGGCCGGGCTTGCCTGGCTCATGTCGCACTATATAAATGGCCTGGTGAATTTTTAATATCCACCGGGGTTTCGGCTATAGTAGCTACCTTACGTTTTCATATTGAACAGATGAGGCAATTACAGAAAAGGAAAAAAAAATAATAAAAAAAAATTTTGGGTCGCGACGCAAACCACTTGACAAATACAATCCACACTGTCGCCAAGCGGGCGCCGTCGTCCGCAGAGTCCCGACGAAATATATAACAAAACACTTGTAACTTCAGTTTAAATGAACAATGTCCGTGTTAGGCAGTTTTTCGACTATAACAGGTTCAATTATGCACTGATTTTACTAGTTAGTTCACAATGGCACTGCTAATATTTTTGCGCGTCTTTTGATGTATAATGCATCGGGATCGGAGCACTTTTTTTCGCAACTACGATTTTTCGTACGCGGAGCCGCTCGAAAGCGTGACGTTCGGTTCGGATGTTGTCACGCGACTTGCTATATTGATGTTATATATGAAATAACCTCTATGCCTATAACCTTAAAGAGGATTATCGCTAGATTAGAAAAGAGGAAATAGCAGTATTCGCAGATTTAATAAGCAGTGTATTTTTATGTTATCTAACGCCGATTGTGCAAGATGAAAACCTTGCGGTGAATCCGCGAGATAATAACGGAGTAGTCATTGAGATATATGTCAATAAGCACTTGTTTAAAGCCACTTGCATGGTTAACAATGACTCCAGTAGCGTATATTTTTATGATATATAATCTGTGCGTAGATTAAATTGTTAATTGTTCAGAGAAACAATGGTATAAGTCCTGATGAATGTTGTGATAGGTATTTGACAATAGTTTTTAGATCTTTTATGTATTTCTTTCTTTTATTTTTTTATTTACGTCATCCCCAGTAAATATGGTATAGAGATGAAGGCAAGACTACTATGCTGTATCTTTTTTTATTTAAACATATGTATATTTCTTGCACATTTGTGTAAATAATTGTTACACTTTTCAAAATTTTCCAAACATTGCTTCTTTCAATTTTTCATTATGTATCGTTTTATTACACGTTTTAAAATAAAGTTATACAACCTTATACAATCACTTTATACTGACGAATAAATGTATCGAATTAAGACTTTAGAATAAGGTGCCAATATAACCATAATATACATATATAAATAAAGATACATTCTTTGTATTTTCTTGACTTTTTGTAGTATCGATCCATAAATAAATGATTTGATATAAATCATTTATTTATGCGAAAGACTAGCATCTTTAAATGCTTGTATATAGCAATGGTGTAGACAAACTACGTGCTATTATGTCTTCACTTATAATGAAGATCTCTAGACAGTTACAAATATTCAAATAAGGAGATGCAACAATATCGCCAAAGTTTGCCGAAGGAACGGTGGATGAAAAAGGTTCAATGTTGCTGTAAAACTATTAAATTAGACATAGACATATTCCAATAACATCTTGGAAGGATATGTACTACAAACGCCACGTTTGACAGGCGGGTTGGCGATCGCAGTTTGGTATTTTGGTGCACATAGGACGACGCTCCCACTCTATTGGAAACTTGCTTGTGAGCTGTGGCAATCCTGAATAATTAAGGCACAAAGTTGAATTTTTTAAGATTGTATCTTGGGAATCGAACCCGTGACCTATGATCAACAGTCTTAGTGCTACACCCCTGGGATACACTGATTCTCATCTCGAAATTTATTATCATCATCATTTCAGCGATAGGACGTCCACTGCGTATAGGCTTCTCCATTAGATATCCAAAGACCGACCTGCATCCTGTGTTTTTCGACTACTTTAATTTCTTGCTAAGGTCTCTCCAGAGCCTTTGACCCCAGAGGGCATCTATTCCACCTTGTAGTTATTTACATATAATAGCGCTTTCCATATTAAACCACACATTTTGCTTTAACGTATTGATAGCTACAATATCATATTACTAAAATAGCATTAGCATTTTGAAATTCATTGTGATGATACATAAAACTCTACTATATCAAATTTTTGCAAAAGCGACTTTCAAACTCTGTTGCGTGCACCTTCGATTTTAATGACGTTCATAGATACAAAGAATCCATTAAAAATGTAAAGTTGTTGATGTTATTTAATTAGTTTTGATCCGTCACGTCTTATCGAACTTTATATTTGGTATTCATAGAACGGCCTTTCGCTTCTTTGTCTCCCACAATGAAACGAGAAGCCGTTGACCTCTCACTCTTGATTGGCAGTTCGTTTAACTAAAAAGTTTCTATATTTTATTACTTTATTTACGAATTGAGTTAGGAGTTCCATTGGACGCAGTGTCGTACCAATATTTTTTATACTAGTGTCGAGACGAGTAGGACGTTCAACCGATGTCGCTGATGTGCTAAGATATATATATAAACACACACACACACACACATATATATATATATATATATATATATAAATGTATATATGTGATATATATATATATATATATATATATATATATATATATTATGTATTATAAAATGTTTTTTCTCAATGAGAAATATTTGATTATCAAAAATTCAGAGAGTTTGATATTAGAAAAAGCTTAAAAGAAGATAATCTACGAATTTTCCCCAGGAAGTTCGGTTTTTCAATTTACAAACCTACTGTTTAATGACAGCATAGATAAATTACGAACGATGAGAATTCATTTAAGTGTATCAGTGCACGTTGATGAGAGTTTAATAAAAAAATTAACAATGGCAAGATATTACAGGCGATGGGTGACAGGGATTGTACGCTGCCAATGATAAAACGTTACGTGAGAAAGTGGTACGCCATAGAAATTATCTCTCATGCATAAAAACAACACGACAGTGTTTTTATGACTTACTTCACTTAGATGATAGATATGTAAACAAGTTAACCGTGCATTCAAAACATAACATAAACACATTACAGAATAATTATAAACATATAAAATTAAAATTTAGAATTTATTTTCGTAATTATTTAATCTATATGTTACCATAGTTCAGGGGCCCGAAGTGAACAAACAGTAGGCTGTCATCATCATTATCACACATTCCGATTACAAGGTGGCCTAGAGAGACGAATGTAGTCCAATGCAGGACATAGATATCAACTAAATTTACAATAAGATATTAGATTAAATCCTTTTTTCATATTTTTATACCTTTATTTATATGAACAGAGCAATCTAAGTTTTAGATTAACGTTGTATCTTGGTTCAATGTTTATGGTTTAAACAAATTGTAAATCGACAGGACGTATGTTTTAATAATTTTTACATTGCGTTAAAATTTATAGAATTCATTTATAATTTAACTGTTACCGTATTGAGGTACTAGGCTGTCATTAACAATGACAAATATAGATTAGACGAAATCATTGTTTTTAATTATTATTGCGGAAGCGACATAGTGCCGGTCTGTCATCGATATGCGTACAACGTATAAAAAGGTTCTACCTTTGCTTCCTATTGGGAATTGAAACAATGGAATTGAGTCAAAGGAAAACCTATCTTATGTCCACCCTTAAAAGGTAGAAAGATTTATTGGCGAACCTGAGATTCAGACGATAATAAAACAAATTTAGAATATATTAGTGTAACAAAATTACATAATTTTACTTTTATTGATTTTAAGGAATTTAAAATATAAACAACGCTAAATGACAACAAAAGATCCTTTTTCCATTACGTTTATTAGTATATTTCTGGAAGTTAAGACACTTGTGATGCATATTCTATATATTTTACATATGTATATACTGGATGCGAGTTGATTGGGAAGTAAATAAAATATCCTAGTTTAGTTTAAACATATTTACTGAATATTAATACTTCAATGATTATACCAAATTGAAAGCGAGAACAGCGCCATCTAGTATAAATTATATAAAACTAAATCATAACAAACGTTACTTGTCCGTAATAAATACGCCAACTTTCGTTAACAAAGTTTAAGTAATCTCACTAACCAAAAGTCATCGATGGCGAACAACCATTAAGAAACAGTTACATAAAATCAATTAATCAAGCGTGGCTTGTTTAGATTTCACATTCGATGCTTTGAAAACATTGTGAAGCTATGCGATAAAACACCGTACAATGAACGTTCGTAAGTGAAAGAGTTTGCTGGAAGACATTGCGCAAGCTAATGCGTCTTGATTTGAAGAACGTACTGCGTAACTTTATGTATAAAAATCTGTATTTCATCGGATCCAACAAAGGTTACATTTAACGCTTACTTTTATAGCATGGTATTATTTTTGGCAGATTAGAACAATTAATGCTCTCCGAGAATAATCACGTTTCGGCTTAAACACTAAGACGTCTAATGCTGGACATAAATTGCCTTCTTTATAGATTTTTAATAACACCAAATGCATTTGCTCGCATCCGTTCCTTCTGCCCACCATGAGTGCGGATAACGTCTACGTTGTGCTTGTTGATCTGTGGTTATCACTGACCTTGGGACTTCTCAGTTTTGCGCTCAACGTGGTCAACTTAATCCACTGGGTTATTACACATGCTTTTGTTTATCTAGGGATCTTCTCATTAAATCTATAAATACAATATTTACATTGCTACAGCAAGGTGACAGATGTAATGAGATTAGTTGAAAGTCTTCAGGAGTAATGTTACACCGATTAGTGCCAAACACAGAGTGTAACTCGGTGTAACATTACTCCTGAAGATGTCCCGTGGATGGGGTGAAACACGTGTTGAGTGATTTAGCGGTGGTAGTTGTATAATTCTCATTGTTTGCCGCATGCGCATTTATCAGCGGGCTGGCGGGCGGTGCACTTTATACTGACTGCATGTGTGGAAGTAGCTATATATTGGTCCTTTTCTTACTTACCATTAATTTGTAAAGAGATAAATAACGAATGGATTGTATCAAAATTATAGAAGTATGAATTCATGAATAAGGCTTCAGTATATCTGTGAAGGTATATAATGACCCGGTAGATACAGTATGTGAAGGTCTGCCATAAGTGGACCGACGAAAAACGAAGTCAAGGAGAGAAACTGACCCGTCATTGTGGTGATCTTTGAGGTAGGTATAGATTGATATCACAAAATAATGGCTAATTTATTTTGCCCTAGACGCAACGCAACCGTGTAATGTGAAAAGGTATTTATTCCGCAACGACTCATGTCTTTTGATACATTCTCAATGATAAGTCATCACATGTCACTTCTTATGTAATTCGGCAGCGTCACGATGACCTACTGTAATTGTATTTTTACGTAATTCAATTCTTTCTTATTATATTGCAATCAATTCTCTTTATAAACATTGCAAAGTAAGGTAATACATTAGTAGGTAAAATTTTAGATTTATTACGTTATTCCATAATCTAGGATTACTGAATTTTATAACTAGATACAATATGGCTAATTTAAAAAATATCCTTCAATGTATCTTTCGTATTGATCATTGTTTATGTTTTAAAATAAAGATTTTATTTTTCACTCAAAACAAAACTCAAAACATTTGTAAGTCAGCCTAATATATTCATCGGTGTTATTTTTAGACCGTGAACCAACTACAAGCGGCTTTTTTACACGACATTCAGAATGATATTTTGATTCCAATGTAAACACATCCCTGTTATTATGAGTAACAAATCAGTTGTGCATTGTCTGGCGAATATAGTATAAACTTCAAGCAATAGACTAGAGAGTGTGTAATAGTTCTAGCCAGCGTCTGAGACCAATTAGGGCGCGATTGACAAGACACACACGAGATATTAAAGAACGGATAGACTGATATTTCTCTACCTTTCCTATCTTGTGTAATTTATGTATTTTAATATAAAAAAAGTTTTTACAAAGCAGTATGTCTCCTTGCAGAAGATAGCCTTGGTGAATATCATGGTGTCGTTTTTTTTTCTGAATATTAGCGTGCAAACATTGCTAGACCAGTTCAAGGGCGCTGCTAAAGTTAAATTACCAGACTAATGACACGTACTAACCATATTTTGCTTCAAGGCGTCTAACGCAATGCGGTTTTTTGAAACTTTTCATATTTCTTAATCCTAGATTATCATAAAGTTGCCTTCTTGTTCTCAAACTTAGTATTAGATTGTGGCTATAATATTTTTACTTTAAAAATGTAGACAAAATATCGTCCATATATTTTTATTAACCTGTAAGTCACCTGAAACAGTTATTTAAACTGCTGTTAATTGTTTCACTACTTTTTGATACAAAATTGTCAAATATTTATCCTCCTGGTTACTTAAACTATTAACATCACTAAAAATAAAAGTATAGAACAATCACAAAAACGATAGCATTCCATTTTCGGATTTTTAATTACATTAATCTTCCCCAAGTATTTCCATTCCGTAACTTTTACAGTCTATTTCTGTTTTAATTAGGTGTCTTGATTATCTACATAAGTCTTTTTATTACGTGAGAACTCTGCAATCTTTGTTTTACTAAACGGTAAACGTTTTTTTTACTCGTATATTTAACATGTTTACTATCGTTTACAATCTTTACAATAAAATCATAAATTCTCATGTTTGTCGTATATCGAAAACAATCGTCTATTTGCAACGTATATATAATAGATATATATATTTTAGTCGAAAGAAGTATTTGTTATGTTTAACATTCAAACGACCTGCTACTGCGAAAAAAAAAAAACATTTCTTAAGTTCAGGTCACGGCGCAAATAGGATTTTATTAAAGTTGCGTTTTATTAGCCATATTTACACAAATCTCTACATTTGAACACGAATCTCTCTTTCCCTTTGTCACGCTGTAACATGGAAAAGACTACACCGATTCCATCTCATTTTTTTCGGTTTCTGATACTGATATTTTTTAAAAAAAACATACAATATCCAATACGTCACGTTTTTGCAATGTCGATAAATAATTCACAAGGGTATTCGTTGAATATTTCTGGCATGAATTTTAAAAATTCAGTATTTTACATATTTTTATTGATATAACCTAAAATAGAACTAACAATTTTGTGTCTTAAAATACATTACATTACGCGCTGTTTTTTTAAAATAAAATGTTTCAATTAAACTGTTATTTATGAGGGTGTCATTTGATTATTCATAGCTAAGCTTAAAAGGCATTATCGATAGGGTCAGTCAAGCAATAAAAACCTCTGAGAACTTAGGGTTTTGGACTGTACCTCGTGGAACGATAAGCGCGGCGTATGACGTCTGCTCACGTGCTGAACAGACGACCTTGATAAGGAAAGACGATGGAAGCAGGCCGCTTCCAACTTGTGCTGTTGGAAATTTGTGGGAAGACGTGCACCAAGCAGTGGACAACGATGATGATGAAAGCCATCCACTTATTTGCTCTAGGCTAACGTGGTAAAGCGTACTGTTGTATTTTTGTATTGTTTTTTGATAATCAATTTGCAATTTATTCCTAAACTATATAATGAAAGTCGCGGGTCAAAGATATGAGCGAGCAGCGCATAACCGGTCATAAGGTGATCTTTTGATCATCTATTGTTTGACATGATGATGACGATAATTCTTAAACTGTATTATATTAGGGCGACCGGTAATGTCGCTTTCTTAAATCAAATTCACACGACTACACTTATAAAAAGTTTTTATTTCTAATCAACAATATATTCACCTTCGTTATCAATAACCTTTTGCCATCTAGTACACAAAGCGATAAAAGTCAATCGGTTTTTCTGTAAAATATGTCGATAGAAACGACATTACATTCCGGTCCCCCTAATAATTTAGTAAATATTTTTTCTATGTTCATTTCCAAATTCGTTATGATTTCAGATTTACTCTTAGCTTAACTTATGAACAGATACGCATATGCACGTTCGACGTTGGTTACGTAATATACATAAATTGAACGCTTCTTGATTATCGACATCGCGATCGTATGTCACGGTATTTAACCACTACGTAGTCTTATAAACACGTAATAGGAAAAACTAGAATCATGTCCTTGAAGAGCATATCATTCTTAGAAAGTTATCCAATGAAATCTGAATTGGTTGTGATATTAATTGTTATCAAGTTATTGCTATAAGTCTTATGATATCGCTGTTTATTTCATGTGTACATATCAACGTTAGCGGCCTATGTAAACACGATGGCATCTCCATTCGCTGTCCAGAGTGATGTGTGATAAAGAAATGCATCTAGATTTTGCATAGATCACTTGCTAGTTTTGGACAACATACATTCCCGTACAAAATATGTATTGTAAACATATTATACACACATTTTATGTATAACGCCGAAATTAATACCGAAGGCATTTAGTTGGTGAAACAAATTAATATCATAAAACGAAACGAAAAATAATCTATACAAAATCAAATTGACAGGGAAAATAATCACGTAAAAACACTTCATATATATCATATATCATATATATATAAAGAGTAACAGATTAAAAATTTGGCATTTATAAACATTCGTCGTCGTCGCTTTAATTTCAGTGGCGATGTTTCAAAAATTAGGGGAAAACATCATAGTACACAGGTTTTTAGATGAAGAAGAAGCGGTGATGATTGCTTCGAAAATACTGCATAAAGAGCCTTGAAGAATAATGGGCTAACGTATATCTATCTATGTTTAAAATTTCGTCGTTACTTATTTTTGTCTTCTAAAAACTATTGATATCACGTTGTTATGTCTTACAAGATGATTTATTACAGGTGTAAATGCATTAAAAATGTGAGAAGACATAGCTCATTTGCCAGCAAAAATCTTTCAAGTTTTACACCTATTTCCAATTGCTCTGTATAATATAATCATTCTGAAATTTATTACATTAATTTAGTTGCGACAGACAAATAACTTCTGGCAACACTAAACCTGCAGGGATAGATAGTAAACAATTACTAAATTTAATATGTAGTTATCCGAGTTTTGAAAACTTTTTTACTCGCTTTATTATAAGTACGCTTATTACTATTTTTGAAAGTGTTTATTTTTGATGTGATGTTCCACTAAACCTATAGCCAATCAGTCTGTATATATCTGTCGTTTACATAAGCCATGTACATGACATGATTCGACATGTTTGTAATTTAAAAGAGAAAAGATATGATTAAAGGCATAATTCACAAAAAACAAAGATAAATCATATGGAAGATTATCGTTTGATCAGTTAGTGTAAATATGTTTACGTATCGCGATAAATGATTTTTGTATGTTGACTATGAAACACGATTATTATTGACAGTAACAAATTAAAAATGATAAGCTAATTTAAGGGACAGCTATGTTGCACTGTTTCAAATTCATACCACCTGATCAAACGATATATTATTTACACACACTTTTTTTACAATTTACAATAAGGTTTTAATTATTGTAACTACAAATTAGTAACTATAAATTAGTGTAACAATATTTGTTAACATTTTATAATACATTTGATTTTTTACATTCAAAGCGTAATTGCAACGCGGTCACGTCGACATGTGTCGACGTGACCGCGTTGACATCTCTATGCATCTTTGAAAGAGCTATAAAATATTACTTAGTTTTATGTGTAGCTCGAAAATGTTTTTACCGTATAAAACAAACGTATTTGTTTAATATGACCTTAAAAAAACAGACACCTTGGCTTTGTTATGATAATAACAAGGTGATAGTTGTTATAAATAAACAGAAATGTTCCAAAGAGATACATAGAATATGGTTTTTCGAAGATATTAATTTTTATTTGAATTATGAAGACTTTTTATTCCAATTTTAAATAATGATCATTTAAATCACTGACACAAGCCTCCCTCATAAATGTCCAATTGGACCGATTGCAAGCGGCCTGTATCCTGCGTCTCCAAGTAAATTTTTAAACTTTAAAAGTCTAAACGTATTGCTCATACGCTGACAATTAATGTGTGATATCAAAAAAAAATTAATAGTATCAGAAATAACGTAATAATAACACAGTAAGGAAAAGCATTTTCATAATTCGTGTTACTGCATTTTTAATGTATTTATTGTTTACTGTATGTTCCTGTACTGCCATATGTTACTGGCCATACATTCCAATGGAAAAATATTACTGAGTGATTACTTTATATACAGGTTTATTGAAAATTGGTGTAACAGCTTTAAAAGGGTCATACATATCATTTCACTTCTTTAAGGCTTTATTTCTCATCAACTTAAATTAATGGTACGTTTTATAGGAGAGGGTTAGTTTTGAAAATCAATATTTCGTTTTATTCTGCGATGTCGCGTGGTGCATATACAACATAGCCTCGGTCAAGGTGAAGCGGCATGCGGATCGCTATCGCGTGAGCCTACTTGCGCGTCAACTTCCGTTATTGAAGTCACTTAAGTCGTAGCACTGAAAATAATGTCCGTGTATTAACACTGAAGTATTAATTACCGGAAATTAAGTTGCATTTTCATTACGTTGTTTTAAGCAAAGAATGTTCTAGATTTTTTTATTGTTTGGGAAATTATCTAATAACTGTTTAAAAGACGTCTGGGTATGTTGTGAGCTCTGAAGATCTGTGAGATGAGGACACGTTTGGAACCCTCGTGGAAGCTTTAAGTTGTAGAATGCCTTTTTATATAAGAGGCATTTATATAAGAGCCTTTCATCTATGTCAGTGCATACAATCATCACAATATTTCTGTAATCTGTCTATCTGTTCTATGTACTATATGGCCTGTCTACTTCTACTCTAGCTTGCCTATCCGTTAAACTATCTTGTTTACTTTCTTTCATCTAAGGATCTACTTATTTCTAATTCGATCTTATAGAAGAATGAGTTCATATTTCAGTAATTAAAAATATCTTTGATTATTCGTATAAATTTTTAATCTGTAATGATTAACATAGGTCATTTAAGCGCTTCCGGAAAGCCTTTTATGAAGATAAATGTGAAAAATCTCGCAGTTTGTGAAATTACTTTGAAAAATAACAAAGTTTAATCTAAAATTATGTACAAAACATCCAAAAAAAGTATAGAGGTAGCTTTATAATATCGTTTAGAGCAAAATGAGTTGTGAAAGCAAATCTGGTTGCGACACGGGGGCAGTGGAGCGTTGCCCTTGCGCCACAACGCGCTTAATTTTTTCGTTATTACATTTTGTTTTCGAATCACAGTATAGTCGCGTACAAAAGTTATTAAATTCTATGTGTGTTTTATATTTCCGTTATTAAACTTAAGTACGCATTACACTGAAACAAGGTCTTTCATTTCCGGTCTTATAGATAAGCTTACAATCGCTCAACAGCCCAAGAAAAGAGCTATTCTCGGGATGTCTCCACGATGTCGAATAAGGAGATTCGTAGACAACCGAAAGTAACTTATATAGTCTAGCGGGCTAGGCACGTTGAAGTAGCAGTGTGTAGGTCACATACTGCAGAATTGGTTACCGATGGGGCCTTCAGGTTCTAGACCGAAAAGCATAATGTAGGTAGACAGATGACCTTGTTAAAATCGTTGAATCTAGTGCTTGATGACCGCTTCCAACCAGTCTTATTGAAATTCTATTGGAGATATTTATATCTAGTATTAGCTGTTAGCTGTCCCAACAGTCTGTAGAACTAGGAGTTAATGTCCTCTCGTATGCCAACAGAAAAAAATAATTTATGCAACTTATTTCAGGTTGATAAATTTATTTATTTATTAAATGTGGGATTAATTTATTAATTTTGTAATTAATACAATATCGCGAACTTAAATATGCAGTTTCAAAAATATATATTTTAAGTTTCTGCGCTATTTTTGAATGTATTTTTTTTTCGTGTATGTTCATAATCCAGTATATATATAATAATAACCGAAAGACGATTTAATTAACACTTGCTTATTTCGAATAATCTCAGATAGGAGACCTTGTATTTATGTGAAAATGGAAATTATCTCAGTAGCACTTCTTTACTTAACTGTACCTTCCGAACTCTGGTTTAATACGAGAGTTATTCTTATGAAACCTTTTGGCATTTTGCTTTTGTTCCACTCTAATGCAATTCTTTAATAAATTTGTAGGCCAATAGTAAACACAGTATACTAAAATAATCTATATTTCATTGTTAATGTCGACGTCCATTTTGGTCTTAAGCTTTACATTATATACCTCATAAGCATGTTTATTTATGTATCCGTGTAGAAGTTTAGCTGTAGTGTTATTACATTAAATCGTCTTTATTTATTAAAGATTATATTTCCCGCCAAATAATACTTCCGAAATTACAAATCGAATGGTGTATCATACTGCCTTAGTAGGTAACTTTTGTAAATGTGACTTTTCTGTCGGAATGCAGTGGCGTTTAATCATAATCATAGAAGGAAAAGTCTCTCATCATTCGCATTTCTTTATATAAATAGAACATTCTAGAGCCTTCGAACAGGAAAGTTTCCTTTCATTGACTTTTGACAGTTTGTATACTTAGTATGAGATTTTTTCGCTAGTTTATTCGGATTTATTGTGACCTATTTAGTAGGTTCGTTGTTAATTCAAAATTTCATTTAAATAAATAAAAAATATGTAATACCTTTTTATATTGTCATACACGGGATGGTATAAACAGTCCAAATGGATTCCAATGTTGAAGAACATTCTAGACTTTGGATTCCTTGAATGACAAGGAAATTCTTTTATTATTTGCTTTTTGTTAAAGATGTCCGTCGCCATATATTTTAGAATCTTCATTAGATTCACTTTTACATTTTATTCGTTTTATTAGTTTAATGAGTTGCTGTTCTAATTCAAACAAAGAACATTTGTCGGCAACACCGCATTGTAAAATCGCATGGTTCCTTTTTTTGCCTTTTCTCTGGTCATGTTAGTACTGTTAGCCCTAAGGCTTTTACAGCTTCGTCGGTACTGAGTGTGAACTAGATGCATGATTCCTGAAAATTGGTTGATGAAGGGAAATATAGGTACCTAGATTATGAATACCTGAATGAGAGCATGCCTTGAAGAGAATGGGACTGCTGTAACGAACTAATCCAAGGTACGAGGTAAGTATCCTACAGAGCCATGACGTCCATTGATGAAACAAAATAGGATATTTCGTTTCATCACTGGACATCACGGGCCTACTAGGATTTATTAAAAGGTTGGGTTAGAAAATGTGAAATGGTTGCGCGATCCAGCTCGATGAGACATGACAAGACAACAGACTGTTAAAAATTAGTTATTGAGAATACAGAAATATGTATGAATTGCATTTTGACACAAGAGAAACTCTCTCTTCGCTATAACTCCTGGAGCATTTAGATCTCTCAAGACGATGTTACGCTGTTATTTGAATGAAAGAATATTTATGAAAACAGTGTTTTATCGGAAGTGTGTTGTAATAACTAAATTACGGTAACTGATGGCAGAGTTGCTGATATCACTCTCATAAAAAAAGTCTACAAAGGCTATTTCTTCGATTTACATATTCAAAACGAGAATATAGAATCGAGTCAAAAAGGCGATTGTATTAAGCGTGTCCGAATGGATTCGATCGCTGTATCGAGTGGCGAATCGATTCGTGATTACCGTAATCGATTTAACTCTCACCATTCGTTTAGTTTACAATTTCCATTTATTTATTGCGTACAGATTGCTATGATGCCATAGCTGACCTTGCGGGTAATTAACATTGCTTTTCATCGATTGCGCTTGAGATGTGTATTCTTTACCTAATCATAAATGTAAATATGTGGAGAGTGCTAAAGTAACCATCTTATTTAAATATTCTATACGCTTGTACAAAAACAACTGTTTATTCAGTTGCCACGTAAAACATAAGGATATTATGTTAGAGTAAATCTTAGGTATTAATTGTTCTATCTACTGTAAAGGATATACAAAACCGCAGTGAGTTTTTCCTTCTCAGATCTCGATGCGTGTGGAACTTCCGTAGGCATTAATAATTCTTTTAACTACGTCGGTGATCTTGGTTCTTCTGCGGATCTTCTCGTTTCTAAATTCGAGCTCGCAGCGAAACCTTCTTATCTCGTCGTAAGTAATCACTTCTCGGAGCCGATTGTCAACACTATTACACGGTGAAATCATAAGGAGCTTAATATGAGTGTAGTTTCTATCAAACTGTTTTCTGGCATTCTTCTCCTAACGTACACAAGGAATTACTACGTTATAATTGATCAAAAGTGAATGATGATACGACTAAATGGTTTCAATCAATTTTGATAGATTTACAGGCACGAAAAGATATTAATTTTGTATCTCTTTGTCTCTGATTAGTATAACGTTTGCATTGTACACCTACCATATAAAAATTGCTCCCCATTGAATTACACCTAAATCGATGAGTGTGAATTGGATCTATAAGAAAGAAATTGCGGGAGACGAAAAGAGATCGTACAAACCACATGACTAAAGACTACTTTACCAAAGGCGTGTGAGAAAAACGCACTAGAAAGAGAAAATGAAAATGATTAGTGATTCTAATAGATACGGATACCAATATTTACATATTTCTTTTCCTCCTCATTCGTGTGCACTCTTGTCAGAGTGGTCGCGTTCATGCCCTGGTAAGTTGTGGTGCCCCTGCTGCTCCCGTTATGCGTCGACATGAGGCTCGGCAGAAAGAAAGCTTTTATTTATTGGGTTTTTAGTAGCAGCTTAAATGAGATCTGCACATTTTGTTAGAGAACTTATTTACATATATTACTTTAAATTTTATTTTCTTATGAAAAGAAACAATAACCGTACCAGTAATAAATAAAATATTTTCTGTAAAGGTCGATTTGTCATTGTAAGAGGTAACGTCATATCACACAATAAAGCAATAGGTCTATTTGTCTTGCCTTTTTGTAATGATAATTGTCATTAATTCGTTAAAATTTAGGTATAAATATAGTTCTCAATAATAATACATCACAGTAATAACTTATTTATCGCAGTATTTTTTTCTACATAGCGCATAAAATCTACCAGTTTTTTTTAATGAAATAAATTTACATTATGCTTGGAAGCCATAGAAACATTACAATGCAAATATAACAAATTCAGTGATAACAGTCCGCACGTGTCAGTGATAATTAGTTAAAAAACGTCAATCAATCGAATTCAATTTAATTGCATGTTTTAAAATTATGATTAATAACTTGTTAACATACATGTTTAACTATTCTGTAAGAAGCTGTGTATTATTCTTATTAACAAGAAAATCTCTTAGTTAATTTTATATAAAATTTGTTTTTATTCTTTTTATTATATATTCATATCCATAAATAATATATTTATATCCTTTCTCTCTATTACCTGATTTTGTCTTGACGTTGATTTATGGGACACCGTAAAAATAAATATGAAAAAATAATTCTCTGCGACTATTTCTGACGCGGCGCAATTTGTTCTCTGCGGTGGTCACCCGAGAGCGTCGGTATCGCCTTACGAACCGCCGCACCGGCCTTAGCACTGAATAATCGCGACGGAGGTTAGTCGTCCGTCTTTCGGTATATGAGAACCGGACATCTTTACACGTCCGGAAATGCCTAATGTTAGCTGAAAATAAATACGTCCTTCACGTACATCCGTTCTGCAAACTATGTTTCAAGGTGTTCTTTTTCTTTCAATGCGATGTACTTTAAGGTCGCCAGTTGCATAGCGTATTTTATTTTTTTTATTAATATTACGCCGACGAGTACGGCATGTAATGATACGTAATACGACGCTTCCATTATAATGTCATGTTTTGATTTGGATGTTAAATGCTCTAAATATTAACCATTTTATTTTTTTGTATCAAAATTTTGAGACATTACATCGAGAGACCCAGAGATTCCAATAGCTAGAAACGCCCGATGGTAACCCAGAAAATGAAAAGACAGATTGAGAGGTCAATTTCAAGCAATGGTCAGATCAGATATCACAAGAAGAGGATATACCAGTTACTGCCACAATATTTCAAGAAACGGAACACAATCGATAAAAACCGTGTTCAAGCGGTCAGGAGCCACGATTGGCATTTAAGCAACTGTTGAGTGTCTGGCAGCTCTTTTCAGCAGTTCAGTATTCAAAGCCGGTGGTTGCTTACTACTTATGATATTAAAAAAATAGACGATTCAAAAGTGGACGGTAATGCGTATTTGAATAAAGATAATTTGAGAGATAGTTGCAAATTTGACTTCAGTTATACAATAGAAACATTGCGGCGAGATTCACTTATCCTTCTTTTATATATATATATATAATGTACCCATCTTGTTTTCCTTATTCAAGTCTTCTTCAATAACTGGCAATCACACTGACAAATTTTATGCGGATTTGTCCACTAAGTATTATTTTAAATAAAAGAATTAAGAGGTAGGCAGATAAAGTAATAAAAAAATACTTACCTTAATCCAAAAACGGATGGGATTTATATTGTCACGATAATAATACCTTTCAATAAACGGTGATAAGTTACGTTAAACTGATATATTTTATATCACTGGACGATAAATGAGCAAAAAGTAGATTAAAAATTTGCCTAGCAATTAAGAGTTGCTAAATATGTGACTTCAATTTAAATTGTATGGTATTAAAATAACGATAAAAATGTAATTAATTAGCAGAATGTATCCACAAATTATGTACTATCAGAATGGAACAAGCAAATTTGATATTCGCACAGTGACGATTAATTGAAGTCACTCAATGTGAAACTATAAAACACTTGACGGACAGTTAATGCATTTATTTATTCTCATAATAATTATGCTTCTTTTCCTTGAAATTATTTATTGCGGTAATATTTATTTTGAGAGCTGCAGTATGGAACAGAGATCTTTTCCGAATACTATACCTTTCTCGAAAGTTCTTTAACCAAAAAACATTGCTTACAAGTTATTTCTGCTTCAACTTTTCCTTGTATTACTGATCATAAGTTCTCGTTCTTATGTTTACATAAGGCTGAAGCAGTTACTTTGTTCTTACTGTGTACACTATTTCCGAACATTAGTCTGTATAATCAACTTATAATATTATTATTATTACATCCGTTTTAAGTGACGAGATTTCTTTTTCATAAATCAGTTTTTTTTAATCAAAACAGTTAAGAGACGAGTGTGGCTCACAGCAGATAGTTCACGGATGGTACACGGTTCTAAAAGATAAGATGTCTAATCATACAAATCAAAACAAAATTAGTTTAGTAAGCTTAATATTATTAACTGTGCGTTATTTTAGCGCCTAACATAGTCCAGCTGATTGTCAAGTTAAAGTGCAAGCAGAAAGAATAGACGGCGGCTGGGACCTTAGAGTTCTGGAGTTGAGATCACTGACCAACAAGGGCTGAGTAGGACCCCCCCCCCATTAAAATTCATAGATGACCTAACATAGTCGTTATAAGACGGTAGGCGTAGGGCCCATCCATTTGGACTTTTGGGCGAAGATCTTTGTCCTGCAGTGGACTTCGGGTGAAATGTATGATGATAATAGACCACGATAAGCACAAACATAGCACAAATTAAGGCATATAATAAAATAGAGGTGCACAAAGGAAAGGCAAATCACAAAGAAGAGGCCAACAAACCATTTAGGTTTTCTCTGGGAGATAAGAGTTGTTATCCACAACGTTCAACGGTACGCCTTAAACTTGTCACCGTGAACATGAGGTTTAAATTAAGAACAATTTAAATGGTTACATTGCCATAATGTGCATACGGACAGTAAAGATTCTCTGCGTTTTATCGCGAAGTGAGCAGTAGTACCATCTGTACGCTGCATTATAAACGTAAGGTTTCAACTTTTTCGTTTTAATTATCGCAAGGAATACAATTAACACTAAGTAGCAACGGATACGTTAATCCAGGCGTAATATCAATCATTTTTAAAACCTTATCTAACACCTTTTAATCAAAATTTTACAACTGTACTTATCTTGTGGATTTTTGGCGTGGTTTTCCATATATAAAATTTTGAATGAAAATCGAACTTATGGATCTAAAAGAGTAATTTTTAATTACAACGTTATTAAAAGAAAAAAATGGAAATATGTTGTCCGCAGATCTCCCTAACGGTTAGAAAGGCGCTTTTGCTATTAAAATTCTTTGAAATTTTTATAGCTGTTGCATTTACAATGACAGCACCGGTTTATTTCCTCAGGTAGCTAGAGTGCTGCCCAAAATATTGTAAATATAAGGTGATTGAATATAGGCGTATAAAGTATTCACTTCCAAACTCTATTAGGACTGTCCCGCTTTCGGGGAACTCCGAGTTGACACCGAATGCCGATTTGGCGTAAAAATAAATGAACGAAACATCACCTCTATGTTAGGAGATGCCAAAAGTAGGGAATCGTTTCTCGATTATTGTAAAGTAATAGCAATGAAATTTAATATACTAATAATAATAAAACATGTTACAATAATAAACAACTAAAACAATGTAATAGAGTAAGCATAAAACTGTAAATAAAAATGTTAAATAATGTAAACAAAATAGTAAAATAGAGAAATTAGAAAGCGATATATGAACGAGAATTAGAACGAGAGATAGTAATAGAATGAATTGTGGAAAGAAAGAATGGGACAATAGTCTATGTGCGGAATAGAGAATGAAAGTATATAAAAAGACAACAATAAAAAATTTATAAGACCAAAACGATCCAGTTTTTCCCAAAGATAGAGGTCCAATAAAAACTCTGTTGCGTGTATGTTTCTGTGCATCCAAGACAAGGGAATATACGAGGCATAATTAAAAAAAAAAAACTTTTGCAAAATGACCGGCCAATAGACAGTACAAAGTCTGCAGGGACAGAAAAGAAAACAATCATTAATTTTGATATATAGTAAATCGAATTTTAAAAACACTTTCTGATACTATGTTATCATTACCTTATTTTTAATTTCTGAAAACGTTGTTTTTTTTGGAAAGGGTGTACCATATATTAATTGACTGCAAATGAGCTTTATTTCATATTTTATTATATACCTATACATTATATTTTCAAGGTTTTACACTTCTTTCCAATCAACTTATATCTCATTAACCTGGGCACCACATTCTGATGGCGTGAATGCCATCGGTGTGAGGTGTAAAAAAACTAAAAAATATTACAGTCTTGTAGATTCTTGAGTTTAAAAATAACCAAATAAATTTCAGCTTTTGTGAAAGGTGAAGGAATCTGAAAATAAAATCATGAATTGGACTGTACTTATTGGCCCAAAACGGTACGATTTAATGAACCTTTTCCTACGAAACTGACGAGTACTTGGTGTTGTAATTAAAAAAATATATATTATTTATTAAACGTTATGCGCATAGATAGATGGTTCCAGAACCAAAAAAGTTTATGTCAAGAAGTTTGTATTACTTTTTTGCCAGAGTATTAAATGTACCTATCATCATCATTCATCGGAAAATGCTGTATGTTAGCCACTTTCAACTGCTCTTATTTGACATCTACAGGAGAGGCTCATGTCAAGTGGTAACCTTCTTACGGCTTAAATAATGATGATGATGATGATGATAGTAATATTAAAAAAAAAACAGTAAAAATAATCTCAAAACCGTCATTAGAAATAAATTGACGAGATTCTCTCCTTTTAATAAATTTATACGATATATTTTTCTTCTTTTAACCATAAAACACGCCTAGTAGAATGAAAAAAATATGTTAACAAAATCGACTACTTATACGAACTTTTGACCCAAATACGGTTAGCCTATCAACACTGTATGGCTTCTTTCTTAAATTTCACTGCCATTGCAAGTAGGTCAATAAGTAAGGCTCTGTTTTGTATATTAAATCAACAGTAGTTAGCGTACGTGTACTTACTACTTTAGATTTATTAAAACTTTTTTGTGCAAGTGTACCTGAACTTGGAGGTTAGGCAAAGGTTGTTTTAATTTAAATGGCTTTGATGTTAAGGTTCTTTTATTTTTGTCCAGGCATGGTTGGAGCGCCCGATGTCGTCAAGCCGTCAATCGAAGAGTACTCTCCTCACGTTAACGGAAACCCAGTCTTTACTATCAGCGGTGAGTTTCACACCTCAGTACTTTTGTACACCTTATAATATTCCATAAACAGTGAATTATCTACAGGATTACTATTCAGAACATTAGAATATAAGAATAACGAAACTATGCCTTCGTAAGTTGAGACCTGGATGTTGGAGGTGTATACAGTGACCCTTCCTCGAATACTACATTCCTCTATTACTATGTAGTCTTGTTGGTCGTGTGTAGTGATTTTCACTGCTTACCCATTGGCATTAACGGCTTTAGCGGGTTTGAATCTCAAAGACTCAAGAAACTCGATTCCGATCATCAATCTTTTACGTCATATCGACGGCCTTAACCATGATGATCCTCCTTGTGGAAGGCCGACGGTAAACGCGAATGAATCTGATTTATAGGTAAATGTCATACTGATTATTATTTCTTATTTTAATCTTCAAATGCGACATACAGATAAAATAATTTCTTATATTATTGAAATTATATGCATGAATCATAAATTTTTTTGGTATTATTATCTAAAATCTAAAACCGTCTTAGAAAATCATTCTCATTTCAAACGAACGTTGCAACTTTGGCACAGTTATCAATGAAATTAAAGTAAATGTTATCATTTTCTATCCTTCAGTAAACATTGTGTATTGTCAACTTCATAACTAGCAAATATAAACTGAAGATAGCGAACTGCTAGACAGGCGGAACCATTTCAATTAAAGTGAGATAAATTTGATTAATTAAATCTATTCTTTTATATTATACTAGCAGTCAGAGTTATTTAGATAAATGTTATACTAGCAGAAATATAGCTTGAAAATATGCAATTTTAATTTAATTTAATATTCTTTTAAGTACACACTAGAAAACATATAAATAGTTTTATAATAATAAACAAAAATTACAATGGGCGGTCTTATCACACGAGAAAATTTGTGTAATGTAATGGGTAGTTAACGTGTACAAAACATACATACACGTGTAAATAACATATAGTAAATAAAGTAAAACACAAATTACGGTATGAGTTATATATATATATAGATATGAATATATATATATATATATACACACATAAATATATTATTATCTAAATATATGTGAGAAATAAAACAAATGAATTAAAGGATATTAATCTATAATAAAGTAAATACTAATTTTTACTCGGCGAAACGAATATTCCTACGAAATTTAAAGTCTCAAAGCCATTTTATTCCATAGATATCGCTATGAGTAAGTATTTAGCGTATAATTATTTATCTTTACTTTTTACTTTATTTTTATCGTTGTATATTTTTCTGTAGAATAAATTAATAGATAATATAAATAGGTGGAAATTTCTTGCATGTATAGATAAATTCGTCTCTTTTATTTTGACATTGACAAATTGAATTAATGTAATCTCTATAGAGCTTATAATTACAAAAATCATACTTTAGTTGCTTCTTGGAATGGGGTGCTTCTCCTTTACATCGGGTTCACGAGATTTCTTGTCTGTTTCAACTTTTGATTTGTTGTCATTATCTTGTTTCATTTCTGATTCAGTCAGTTGTGTTATTTACTTCACATTAATTTGCTTTGCTACAAAGTCTTGCTACGGTCTTCCTGAAACGAGTCTAAATACTTGCTTTAATAAATTACTATCTTGACACAATGTTATTGATGTGTTATTGTCTATAATTGTAGCAACAATAATGTAAACATTATCATAGATTAAGATACTAGAAAATTTAATGTAAGTCATGTTTTCCTAAAATAAAAACAAAATTAAATGAAATGTCAATTTTATAACTTAATCAATTATTAGTATCTATTACGGTGTAAAATAGATTAAATGCGATACTGTTTATTTGTTTGATTTAATCACAAATTCTCTAAAATTGTATGCGCTATTTAGACAAGTAATAAAGATTTTGTCGTAACTATACCAGGTCCTTTGCGGTATACTTGTAATGTTTCTGCTCTGGGAAAACAAGCCGTTATTTTAAGTCCTGAATCTACAAAACTAGTTCTGATTAGTCGATATAACATATATTTCAGATAAGCAGTAGCAGTTAATGTTCCTTCCTCGTGAAATTCTCTTTTACCGGCTGTGAGCTGTGATCTTAAATGCCATTTTATTTATATCTAGCACATATCATAAAATTAAGCATTTTATATAAGTCATATATGTTAAATAGTTCATGCCTTCCGGTACGCTTACCCGTAAATTACGGTCGAGAAATACAGTTTTAACCAATACTATTGCTACCAGAACTATTACTGATTAATACAATTACAGAGAAATTGACATCCGCATCCGGCCTTCTAATCTGATAATAATATTTGTCATGTAACGACTTGTGCCGAGGATTCCGAGGGATCCTTCGATTAACTCGAAGGATATTTACATTTGTTACTTAAACTAGGTTTAAGTTAAGCCTAGTTAAGCAAATTTTTCGGAATAAAAAATGAAAATTTTTCGCCAAATAATCGATAGTTATCTGACCACGCACCAAATATAATTGATTTGTTTTCAAAATAATTATCTATACGTTTAAAGGAATATCTTTTGTGCTTATTTATATATTTAACATAAATAATAAAATTATTCATCATTACTTTGAATTCGAAGAAGATTACTAAGATTGTCGAATTCACTCCAGCTTAAAGTTTCTAAAATTTTGCTCTCGTCTATTGTCGAATGCTGTTCGCCAACTTGCAAACTTTAATTAGTGTGCTTAATGAACTATATAAATACTTCTGATTTCATGTTTGATGACTCATCTGATTGAAATCGAAAATTATGATATCAATTTTCTAAGGTCGGTGTATTTTACTGTCTAATTTACATTTACAAGCAAAGACGCAGAAAGCAATATTCAATAAGTTTCTAAGTTGATAGCAATCTATCGATTGTACCATGTACATTAAGATTAAAAATCTTAATTACCTGGCAATTGACTGAGTGATTGTTTATCGATTTCATGTCGCCATATATTTATAAATATCATTTAATATTTGTCCTTCTGTTGACATTGCGCTTGGTATTTCCAGTGACAATTAATTATAAACATTATATAGATCCATCTAAGATCAATCATATTATAAATATTGACGTAAATGTCACTGTTTATGGATCCTGGTACAAAAGGTGACAACAATGTTTTTCCAGTCACTTCTCCTATGAGTTTTGTTTAACTCCTTAATTTATGTTTTGCCAATGAGTTCCACTTTTATGGTAGATCGCTAAGTTTGCATGGGACGGCTGTATTTACAGTTTATTTAAAGACTAAAACCAAGGCTTGATTTATTTTATTGTCATTCGCCTTATATAGCGTGTGATCAATCTATTTTCACTAGAGTCGCAGGATACGTAACTTTAGCATTTCATACATTCATCATACGGGTTCTGGGTCAATCGCGCTGTACGGGGGAGAGGAGCTGGACACGGTGCTCTAGGGTGACGATCCTAACAGCTATTTTTAAAAAGCCTTCTTGCAAAAAATTTACAATTATCAATCAGACTCTTCACCCTACTTCATCAAATTTTAAACGATCCTACCAAAGCATCTTTGAACGTCCGTTCGTATCTGATAAGTCCAAATATTTCAGCAAGTTATAGAGCGATTATGCAGTTATTATACCTCTCGCTTTCGCGTTCATCGCAAACAAGTTCAATTTTGGAATTTCTTGTCAATATATTGAATCATATATTCCTGACCCTTTTCAAGGAGGTCGATGTTGGACATTTTATCATGATAAAACACTAATATTACAACGGCACCGGTTAGCGAAAAGCTAGTTCCGTCGCTTGATTTATTTCGTTACTTATCATCATATATATCACGCTCCGGTATAACAGAAACGACTTTCATCATCACATTATATCAGCCGATAGGCACACACTGCCAAGGCCTCCCTCAAACATTGTCACGAATACTAGTCCAGCGCTGTTCGAGTTCAGCTACTTCCCGTGACCTTAAACTATGTCGTCGATGTACCGACTTCACGCTCCAAATAAAGATCTTTACTGTTATTGTCGTTACATTATTTCTAATGTAACTTTTTTTTGGTAAAAGGCAATGTTCTTTTTATTACGCTTTAATACTGTAAGCTAGCAATTCCGTAACTTTCAAAAAGATCCACCAAGTATTTAACATTATGTTATTGTTCATATATAACATTTGTTGATGGTACATATCTTTTTAGTTTATGTTCCTTAGTTATACCGCTTTTCACAGTTTTTCTCCTTTGTTTATTTTTAAAAAATTGATGCCAACGGCACCAAACCACCTAGGCCGGAAGTCACAATTCTTCTTCAGTTATGATACAAACAAATTTTATATTTTTTGTTAATGTCTAAGACCTTAAAAAACTGTATTCATATAAATTGTTCTACGCTTAGTCAAATGATTTCCGTATTTTTTTTTCCAACCGCAAGAAATTACAGATATAGATCTAAAAGATTCTACGGAGTTATTATAGAACCATTTAAATGTAGTAAATTGTGGTATTTATGAGTTAAATGCAAGGAAAATGGTGTTATTATAAAAAAATTAAACTAGCTGAAAGATTGGAGATCATTTTATATGTTTGTTCTTTGTAAGAAACAGCTGAACTTACACTAAGGTGAATAACCGTTGTCATTAAGGTTATGTTCGGAAATTTGTATTAATTATGGCACTAAATTAATTAAATATTATTTTTATAACGGTGAATTAATTAAATAAAAACAATAAAAAGGGAATCTCTTAGTGTTTTAGACAACCGACTATGTGATAACGCGTCAGTAATAAAAACAGAAGAAAGCTATATTGAATAGATAAAAACTATGAATGAACGTACTGAGATACCTACGGAAAGATCTATAAATAATGATCATTATTTCTGCCGTACGACATCCATTGCTGCGCATAGGCCTACAGATTTCGAACAAAGCTGGTTGGAAGCAAACTGCATTCAGCATCTTCCGATGACCTAAATAAAATTATCTGCCAGTCTTGTTGGTGGGTGTCCTTCGCTGCCATACCAGTCCGCGGTATCCACTCTTGAACCTTACGGCGCATCTGATCAATAAATGGGTACAAAGAATTCAAATATATGTAAGATAATTTGTAAATAATCTGTGTAAAAATATTTGAACTGTGTGGATCAATTGTTTTGTAATGCAACGAAAACGATAACGCTATTCGTGTATTATTCAATGCGTGATGCTGCAATCTGCTATTGATATGTTATAATTAATGCTATTGGTTATAGCATGATTATAACGGCAAATACTAAAAGCTGTTGAAGCTGGTGTAAGCCGATGATATCTGCAAATTAGTTAGACACATTTTATTAACGTACTTAATGTCAGATTTTTAGCTAAAGCTAATAAGTAGTTCTCATATTTAAGTTTTTATAATTAAATAAAATATCATAATTTTGATATTAACGGATTAGGTAACATATAATGTAACAACTAAGGTAATGGTGCGTGACAAAACGTTATCTATGTTCATACGTGCTGATTTAAAGAATAAATAAAATTATTAATTGTAATTAGGTAACTAGTATTTAGTAACTAAAGTAATAAAAGTAAAGTTGAAATGGTAGTAGTCAGGCCTTGTAGTTCGTAGAACAGATGGCCACAGTTGCCTGAAGGTTCCTGAGGGGAAGCCATACTGGCAAAGGTAACAGTGCTTCGACTACACAATGCAAACATTGTCTTCTTTTTAATCTCTATTGGCTACCACCTACATTTAATGTTCGTATATAAAAGCTGTAATGATATCAATTTAAATACTTACTAAGTTGGTAATGACCCTAGAGTCTCACGGCGCTCAATATGTTTGTTAATAATTACCATATCTGCGGGATTTCCTATCAAATGCCTGCACATGCAAACAAAACTTATCAAAAGTAAAGCGGTTAACTCACTATTATCATTTGACCCTCACTCGAGATCATTATTCATTCTCCATCCTCGAAGTGAACGCATTTTATTATTCATTTAAGCGTGTACTCGCAGACTGTTAACACTGCCAACCAAAAATGTGATTAAAACTTTTTCGTTTACCGAAAAGGTTTTATACTGTTAATTTGACATTAGAGGTCGAGTTATCTGTGGCGCTGTCGGATACCAGAAATGCGAAGTTTTACACAGTTTTTATTCAGGAAATTTTAATTCCGCAATCGATTGACGTTCGAACCGTTGCAATGGATCGGTAGTCGCGCTTTGTTGTTGTGCCGTGATCGTTCTTTGGTCGTTGTGTAAATATGACTCTTGTGAACATGGGCACCCAATTCGAGTTAGCTATCCAAAAATACTGGAGGAGAATGGATGGATACATAATTCTAGGTAACTATATTCTTTTATATCACCATTGTGCGACCTTGGGTTGTGCCGAATTTCACTTTCTACAATGCTAATAGTTTGCTATCTTTTACTGAAGCGTTGCTAATAAATTAAAGTTAACAATATTGGATAAATTAAATATCCATGACTCAACAATAAAAACCCGTTTTATTTGCAATTAACGATTACTAACTATTCTGTAAAGAGGATCACAATTTGAATATAGGTTTAATGGCGCCGTAGATAATAATATTACTCTGCTAATTGTAACGTACTCTTCTATTGCTCATTTGCTGTCAAATTAATGTATGGCAAAGCCAAAATCCCAAATCAATGGTTTCAGGAATAGTACATAATGTTTTGATTGTATATATATATATATATATATATATATATATAAAATAAATAAATATAAATATATATATATATATATATACATATATATATATATATATATATATATATATAAAACGTATTAGAATTAATTATTGTTTACTATCTGTGCCTTCGCACAGTACTGATAGAAGTTCTTATGTAACATTCAAATAGAAGAAATAATTTATTGTAACTTATTTCAGAGTGATCACATTACACAGGGTAATTGGAATTAGGTGTATTACCTTGAAAGTCTTGCTGACAAAGAAGCTATTTATTCACACCTAGAAAGCATTTACACGGATAATCAAACTCTGTGTAATAGTTATAGGGATGAACAGTTAAAGCGATTTGGGTTCGAGGTTTTTAGAGCTTCGTGTATCTCTAGCTTGGTGAAAATATAAATATTATCTCTAGTTATTGGTTTCGTAGGTAAATTTTACAAGGGATACCTTTCTGAAGGGATCTTTCTTTCTGCACTGAAGGGATTATTCCGGATTACTAGCAGCTAAAACCCTATGTCTTCTATAATGTCTTTTACACTTCCAGTTTCAACGGCGTTGGCCTAGTGACTCAACGTCTTGGGGTAGAGCTAAAGCACCTATCCGTTATCACAAAGACGCTAGGCTAGGCCTTCATATCAGGGCAGACATCTTACTTCTCCTTAATCATACAACATTGTATCATGAAAAAGGGCACTAATATGGTTGATTGATTTTTAATCAAAAAATCCGAAGCTATACTGTTTTGTGATAGCCGTGCCCTTCTTTTCACATTTTGTTATAAAATTTTTACTATTACCATGGAGGTCGACGTGAAAGATAATATTGTTTAAAAAATAGCAACAATATTGACTTCAGTTCACAGGAGATAATGAGAGTTATAAAAGCATTTAACATAGGATTATCACCAATAGTACTGAAGTCACATTCTCATCATCATGTCAACCGATAAACGCCTACTTCATGGCAAAGGCCTGATCTAAACTTCGCCATAACGAACGGTTTAACGCTGCCCGAATCCAGGGACTTTCTGCGGCGATGAATATGTCACAGGTGGAGTCGGTGGGAGACTTACTCAAGCTGCGTGTACATCCGTCTTGCGGTTGTCACTCGAGAACCTTCCGGTCCCAACGATATCTTACTTCTTAAAGTAATAAAGAATTTATTTCATCAGACATACATGTCTCAATTCAGTTATTATTGTTTCTTTCATTCCAAATCATATTCGATTCAATTTTAACTTTTTATTAAGGAGTTTTTATTGCTTTTAATTTTTATTAAAAAAATTAAACCTTCTTTTGTCGATATGTAATATCATGTTTTGTTAGCTTCGATATTTGTTTTGTGTATTCAAGCGTAATTGGTTAATATTATATTGTGTATTTGCCATTTTATAAATAAATTCATCGAGTTTGATGCTAACCGCTGAAGACTCTTAGATTAGACTTAATTTCATAAGGGAACTCTCAAAGGGTTCTTTGTTTGAAGTTTTATATTATATATAGTACCGGTTTATCATCTTTATTTAATATTATTTATTGTACACGCTAGGAGAAATTTAAATAGTTTCATGCTCTTTGATCGATGAAGTCGTCGTTTTAGCCCATAGACGCCCAATGGAAGACGTAGGCCTCCCCGAAGATAAAAGGGGATATACCATAATCGCCATGCTTGGCAGGCAGGTGGGGACCGCAGTATGTTGTGCAGAGGACTCAGCTCCCCTTTGTCTGATAACTTGTTTGTGAGCAGTGGCAATCCTATATTATAAATGCAACGAGTGTAAAAGATATAAGATTGTATTCTGGGAATCCAATCCGCGACTAACGATCGCAAGCCACAGTCCTCTACCACTGAGCTACCACTGCTTAAGTATGATGGTCGCTCAAGTTGATGCATCCATTCATAGCGAATTTGAATGCACACCTTTCGCGGCAGATATAGACGCTTCGATAATTTATTAGACGGTCTATACCTAAAGACATCTACTAATCTCCCTGATCAGTTCCCTCTCTATTGAAAACTGTGGTTCTTTTTGACTTCCTCAACCATTACTTTTCAGATGCCTTCCATTTCTTGATGTATTGCACAACTACCTGATGCCCTTTTGTAGTCTTCACCGCCAGACTTTCCAAGTAATTGTTAGTTTGCATGGTGCAATAAATACAATGTTTTTACACAATGTATTTTTTCTGACACGACATTAAAATAAAAAAATACCTACGATCAAGGTGACAACATATACTACAAACGTAGCAAAACATCATACAGAACCCTTACCGACTGGCAGTGTTTATCTTGATTCATATGTCCTTGAATAGCTGTGCGTATTTAGACTCAAAATCACCGATTAATCAGGCGTTATTCTGGAGTTCTTGATTAGATAATATATCAGTTTTGTGTAAATGTAAAGCTATGTAATTATCAATTAAAACTCAAGTGGCAATAACATGTTATAAATTATTGATATTAACTCTGTGTTTTTCACTTTTAGACGACATGGGATTTCAGAGATGAACGAAACCTTAACCTAAAATTCTAAACCACAACCACTTTGAAAACATCTGCTACTAAAGAGGTGTGCGCAAGTGGTATTATATATATATATATATATATATATATATATATATATATATATATATATATATATTCAAATCATAATATATCGGTGAATACCGAAGCGATATGAGTGCTGTACAAAATTTTGCATTACAAATTCCTGCCTAGGAGTGCATGGTTATAAATATGAAAAAAGCGTAATTTATAAGTATTCTTAGGAATGACCGTGTGGGTGCCGACTCCATCGGATCATAAGGAAAGCGGCCGCCGCTGGTCAGACGCGTAGCATATTTAAGACCTCCTTCAAATGCATTAGCGTTCATTTTCACCGACCAGACTTCTCTCTCTTGTAGAGCTAAGGTTGCTTGTCTCTTTTTTTAATAACTATATAGCAGTTGTTAGCATTTCTTTTCAAGTCATCATAACCGCTGCGTTCTCATGATCTACTGCCGTCTTGAACGGATATTGCGGTTTTAGTAGATCTTATAGCAACATCATCGTCGTCCGTGTAGGCTGTAGACCGTGCTTTAAGGGCCGAAATTGTTAATGACCTTAAGGTAAACAGTTACTGTTACCAACAACAACAAAACTGTTTGATGTTTAACAACTGTGTTCAAGCAGTTGGTTGTTAGGATCGTTTTATTTGGATTAGAATCGATTACGCATGTCTAATCGGTTCCAATTAACTTGTTAATCGTGGCAGGTCTATCATCGGCTATTAACTACCGCATTTTCCAGGCGATAAAACGCAATCTTAAATATTCAAGTTGTGAAATTTATTATATGTTCTATTATTACTTTGACACTTGTTAACAATATTTATATTAGCAATCTTTAGTTTATCTTCACTTTCTTATTATAATCGTTGAAACAAATAGAAACTCCTTAATAAGAAGAAATGTTTTATTGAAATATACTACATATCATTTTTCTATGTAAAAGGACCGTTCTGTAATGCTCAAAACACTGATAATAGTTCTATAGTGTCTCTGTAATGTAGAACACAATTACATGGGTTCTTATTATTGACACAACTTGATTATAAGGGGTGAAAATCCCCGATTATCATGGATGGTATTGTAGCTGCAATTTCTTCCCTAACTTCTGCTAGCTATACTAAATGTTAGTAATGATAGACAGTCGTAACCGCCCAAGTCAAGGTTTAGCTTTATCGGGCGCCCTTGAGACGGAATACTTAACGTGCATTTGTTAAGTAACAGTTTATTCTCAGCGGCACCGAGTTATTCCATGCAGCGTCCATCTAAGAGATTTACAGGGCGGCCACATCCGTTAACAAATGATGTAATGGCCTGTGTCGAGATGGCCGCAACTTTTCTGGTCAGTTACGTTAACGAACTAAGCGCCTCCAGCGCTCTGTCCTCCCCATGACTGCGAATTCTGTAAATGTCGCTAAGGTGACGCATCTATTGCGGCAGCATCGCTTCCATTTTGGGGGAGAGGAGAGCCGCCACACTTTGCGGTTTTGTGTTGGTGGTGGGTGATGTAAGCGTAACAAAACCGTGTAGCAAGAATTGTGGCGAGGGATAGGAGGCGATGCGTGAATTTAATGTGGGTGATTGTTGTTAGAATGATAAAAATATGTAGGACGAAAGAGGAAAGAAAGAGAGAAATTGTGAGATGAGAAGGAGATAGGGTGAAAAAAAAGGTATGTATCCTTGTCCTAATAAGGCAATAGTGCATTAACAAATTCCGTGAGTTTTGCTTATCTTACAAAAATATCATATTTAGAATATATATACGTATATATTCCAAAATATAGTTTCTTCCGCACAGATATGACGTTTTTAGTTGCATTAGTATCTCTTAAATTTATTGTTTTACGTCAACTTTTATTTTAATATTAAAATCAATCAGGGTTATATTGATGACTACAGGAGAGGTATATCGCGCTAAGCCCACTTTAAATATTTTCACTTCTCTTCTATGAACGTTGACTTCAGTTTTTCAATATATCATCATTATTAACATTATTTCAACCATAGAAGGTCCAATACTGAACATAGGTCTACCCAAGAGATTACGCTTTTTAGTAATGTACAGGTTAATATGATGAAAGTCAGGAATAAACAGCACATGACCCTAGATCGATAACAAATAATTTCACTTTTCGTTATTCAAGAAGAACGGTATCACCAGGATAATTATAAAATACCTTTTCTCCAATAACAAAAACATCACAGAAGGTCATTGCGTATTTAGGTCGGTCAATATCTAAGTCGAACATACACGCGTATAAACAAAAGGAGAATAGTTTACAGTCCCACATGTCATTTGAATTAATTAATTGTAATTTAATATGTAACCTCGGCTTTGATCTTGCACTTTCTTATCGTCTTGATTTAATGCGTTTGGACTTTATACTTTATGTTATACGCATTAAAACTGTATTTTAATAAACAGTTAAATGTTTGATTTCGTAAAACGTCTTATTTATCAACACGCTTTCATTGAAAACTGTTGCAATTTCTTTGGTTCAAATTCGAGGCGCAAAAATTGATTACTGTGTTTCGATTATACACCCACACAGACGTATGTGATTAGAGATTATTTAATGCAGTTTTTGTAAATACAATATCATGAACACCTAGCCGGGTAATCTCCATTCATCACCATGATTATAATTTCAATCGTAAGGTGTCCAATGACACTAGCCTTTCTCGTAGATTTTCAATTAGACCAGTTAAAAGCGCTTCTCCCACAGTGATCATTCTCTAAACCTTTGGTGAGACTGCTGGATCCCCTACAGAACACGTAGATGTCTCTCAGTACCGTGGACAAACACATCCCGGGGCAAGCGGAACTTCCCATTTTCGCTGTGCCGAAGCAACCCGAGACCACTTCTCGTTGTTGACCTTCTCGGACGATGAAGTTTCACACTCACAGCGAACCTTACGCCTTTTTAGTCGCTTTTTAAGAGAGTCCTGGGATATCTTAATCGAATCGGCTGCATTCAGCGTCATCTGCCGACCTAACTGAAATATCATTAAAAAGTCTTTTTAAATTTTGTATATAGATTCTTAAGTGTCTTTAGGCAATTTATTTTTTACTGTTAAACTGATAAAATTATGGTTACCTTAGCGTGCAACATGACAACATTTTAACTAAATTAAGTTGCTACATCTTTCAATGAAACCGGGCTAAGAAACTGAATCTGACATTGTCATCTTTTTGGACATCCTTAATACTTCTTAAATTGCAAGGAATATGAGGTCAAAAGGATTGATAAGCCTTACACTTTCGCACGGCATCGTACGATTGCAGAAACGTTATCTTTCATTGTCTGTCTCAATGGCACTGGGTTATTTCCTGACGGCTTTCTAGATAGAACACAGCGTCACTGTATTTCCTAAACGATGAAGGTCTATAAAGAATGCAATTAAATACGACTATATACATAACAATACATTTTTAATATCAATTTGTTTGTAAGGAGTTTACTGCACAGATGGATACATGGATGTGTTACATTGAAAAATAAATTACGGTTTTTATTGTGAGCTGGTGGTGAAATAAACGTTTGAAAACGTTACGTAAATACTGAGTCTTGGTTGAATTTTATTAATCGATGCAAACGATTGATGCCTATAGATGCGACTACTCATTATAAACCATAGTTTAAGACAATCCACTACGAGCGCCATCTATCGGCTCCGTCTTAAGTAACAATTTTCGGCTATATGAATATATATGTGTATCGTATTATCGTTGTAGTCATCTTCATTCACAATTATAAACATTTTCGATATTTTATATTAGAGAAATCTCAAATTTCTTTAAAAAAAAGTTTGTGGTACACTGTCGTAATATACTCAGTGCCTAAAACAAGCCATTCTGAACGGCGAGGTCAGTTGAGAACATAAGGGAGGCGCAGCCCCGATCATCCCAGATAATCTTTGGTGGAGTTTCTTTCGTCACTTTTTCACTCAGCATTAACGCTTTCCAGAGTGCTTGTAATAATAGCAACGGGCCTAATCGAGGTTCTGTCCTTTTGAGCGCCCTTGACACTCAGTCCAAGCCGTGGTCTCCTGTCGAGTCTAAGAGTCTAACTGAACGTTTCAGAACTACGGGAACCATTGGGTAAAGTTACCTAAAAAAAGTTTAGGGTAAACGCCTTCCGCTTTATGCCCCTTCAAGCCCATGGGATCTGTAAATGCCAATAAGGCTGTGATAGATTTAAACAAAAAAAAATTAACAATATTTTTTACATTAAATTCTTAATACAATATAATATTTATTATTACATTTAACATTTTATTAAAAAACAATTCAATTCTTAACTCAGGTTTAATTAAATTATGGTCTATCTAAAGAGTTAGATTTCATATTTTCTTTCCAGAAAAACAATATGAAATGTGTTTTAATAGCAAATGCTTTGTTACAGATGAGATTGGTTGTCCCGACACCGCTTTCAACATGGCGTCGATAAACACAAACGGCGATTTGAAAAGTCCGGGGGATCCCCCGGACAAGAAGGTTGCAGAATCCGACGCCGAGAAACAACCGCTTTCCGGGGTAAGTATATTTCAACTTAATTTCAACTCAAGTGTTATCTATGGAAGCACCAATAACCAAGCTCGCCGATATAGCTCTAAAAATAGGTTGTCTGAAGTGGTTTCAGCGGGCAGGTCACATTGCTTGTGCTACCGATGGCCGTTGTGACCCAAGATACCAGAAAGGCCATATACGAGTCGGTGGACGCGGGGTGGCTAGGCCCCCCTTAGGTGGACTGACGTTATAGTCAAGATCACGAAAAATTACTGTATGTGGGTAGTGCAAGACCGGTCATTAAAAGACTACTATAAAAATTATTTATACTTATATTGATACATCCTTATGACAAAATATGATCATTGTATTATTTTATCACGATTCGAATGTTGTTTTTTCCAACCCTAAATAGAATTATATAATAATACGTGCAGTTTATCGTTAATAATAGAAACGATATAAAATGTTTACAAATCCATGGATATTTCCATTGTTTTTTCCTCATTGAGATAATGAGTTATTTTGACATGCATTTTAAATTGACGTGCTACGTCATCGATAATTTCCAAATTTCCGATTAATGAGTTATCATTTGAATTAGGTATATATATAATCCGTGGTGATTATGTCCCCTGTAAACAATTATGTTAATGTGAAATATTAAACTTTTTTCGGAATTTTGTAATAGGTTTTGTATAATTTTACGTTGAGTTTTTAGAAATAGTTTCATTCTTCGAATACAAGATAATAAGAAAACAAGTGACTGAGTTTAATCGTTTATCTGTAAATATGTAAGTTATTACACAATCAATAGCATTTACATCAGTGACGTCAACAGAAAATGTAATAAAAACTATTGAAGTAACATCGTTTAAAGTTATAACGTGTTAACACGAAAGAACTTCGTGACTCCTATTGTCTATACATGGATAATGCACAATGGACCAATACCAATGGAATAGTTATAAGAACACTTGTTAAACTACGTGCACGTTTCATTTCACGTTTACTTGTTGATTACGTATTTTAATTTACATTGCATTTATTAAAAAGCATAACAACCTACATCACTGCACCTGCGACACTTTGCACAGGACGTTGCGTAATTCATAACAGAACAAAACGTTACTCACCACACCACACCACAACACCCGTTTTTAGGTGGCGGCCGCCCGCTCCTTAACCGCCAACAGCGCCTTAGCTCGCCTGTAGTCCGCGCTATCGTCTCAAGCATTTACACAACATCAACACTACACTGCTCTACTCGGGTAGAGCGGTTTACTACGCCGGAACATGTCCGATACCACCCATATCTGGGTGGCGTTCCCCTATCCGCCACCCGGGGGACGCGCCCGATGGAAAGTCTGGCAACTCCACACGGGACGTGCGAACTACTTCGTGCAACTGGATTTCGTCTGTCCAGCTTTTGTTTTATTATTAAGTTCACGGACCCTTCGGCTCTGTTAACTTAGTTCCGATGGAGCTGTAACAGCACCCGGGCTAACAACATGATCATTAATCGAGAATAAATAGGTAACAACCTTCATATAATATACAAGAATACAGAATACAGAATACAGAAACGCCGACCACGAGGCTGCTGTTACGCACTGGTTCGATCAGATCAGAACGACGTTTAATAAGATAGTTATCGAAGCAACATACACAGCTGAAGACCAGCATAGATGGCAAACTGCACTTTCTTAATAGGGTCATGATCCTCAGTAGAGAGGACTACGCAAAGAAGAGAGTAGCGTATTAGCAACACAAGAAATTGGTCATCAGTTTTTTTTTCTCTAAAACTTATTGATCATATCTATCTATAATAAATGTGAAACTCAATTTGAAACAGCGTAATACTTCTGATTAGTACAATAATTTTTCAAAATGATTGTAGTCGGCGTCAGAAATTGTAGAGAAATTTATATATAACTATTTTTTTAAAGGCGCACAAATTGTTTTAATATGTTTAGGAACTCAACATTTTTTTTTATTCTCGGGACATTTTTGGGTTCCGGACATAAATTATAAAATTTTCAGTCGTGTTTTCCTGGTCACGGTCCGTGATTTTTTTGGATAGATATTACACTTCTCCTTTAGTGACATTTGTAATTTCCGCGAGTTTATGAGAGCCGGTTGCAGATGGAGAAATTACGAGGTTTTCATTTAAGTCGCGACTCGGGTCGCTTCATTCTACTGTATTACCGCGTTAGTGACCATGAATGTAAAATTTGGTTCTACGACGTCCACAAGATATTTAATAAGATATTACGTCACGTTGAAGGTTAAACAGGAATATTAAAATGTAATCAAATGAGAATAATTTCACAACGTTAGAAGTAGACAGAAATTTAAACCTTGCTTAAACGCACCTTTAACTAGTTAATACTTATAAATGAGATAAGTTATGCTTATTTATTTAGCCTCAACCACTGCAGATTTTTTGTTAAATAATTTTAACATCTTAAAATGTTATTTTTATAGTTTTAAAGATCACGTAGTAAGATAAATTTGAAACTGATAATTATTTCGACCAGAGATTCCATTGTAGTTTTTTTTTCTTTGTTAAAAATTTAAATTTACGGAAGCTTTTTCTCAATGTAATTTATAATGAGAGTGAAGACAAAAACAAATATGTAGTTTTTGCGTTGTGGTAGAAGTCTTCGAGATCGTCTGGTCACCGGATAAAAAAATGTATACATATTTACATATGTGCATAATATATATACAGGAGGAGGTTATATAATAAATACAGTCGTGTACTGTAACAAGTATGTCTTATGTTATGTATAAGGATAAAGTGTGTGTATAGGTATTTTCGGCTTAACTAAGAGAGCAGAAAATACGCAGCCTTTTAATTTGACACAGACGTCATTCAGTTCGTTGAACAATATACGACAAATAAATACAATCATGTTCGTTCGAATGTAACATGTCGCTTCACCTATTAACATAAATAAATTAGAGAAAGTTGGAAAATGGTCCATCATGCTGCAAAAGACTTTCTAGAATTGTATTCATGAATTGTCTGAAATATGGATGAAGATTCTAGAAGCAGACGGACAGTATTGTGAATAAATAGACTAATTTTTCTTCAAAATTACGTGGTTATTTTACGAAAGAATCCGGATAAAACTTATGTACTCCTGGTATATGCTCAGTGTTCATATGTATGAACACTGAGCATATACCAGGTAAAAGTATGTACTTACATACATACATTTGTATCTTTTTACCTATTCGCATGATATGGTTGATTAAATAATGCATATGCTAATATATGAATATATAAACAATTTCTTTAAAAATATTTTTACTTGTACAACAAGAAATAATGCGTAAAATATTTGAAAATTTCGTTAGTGGCAGTTGAGTAAACGAACTGGCATTATGTTTTCTAGAAAATATCACTAAAACCTGTATATATACGGACACGGCCTTGGTTAATTCTGGAAAGATTAGCTAATTTATGTATGAGCAATTTTAAATACCGAATAGCCTCTTAAGAGGTGGTTAAAAAGTCGTTACATAATTTATTATTATTGCCGTCAAAATAATCTTCATTTTATAAACCGGTTCAATGTGTTTTTTTTTTTCGATCTAAATTTAAAAACAATTCGTAGTACTTTTTAAGTTGTCTAACGAATAACGTAACGTTTACTTGTTACTTTATTGAAGTGAAAGTATAGACCATTTACTCTCAATTATTTTGGTACACTCTGTCCAAAAATAAATGATTTCGAAAATATCAAGTAACGTAATGATAATGTAGTCATAAAAAGCGTTTTTTTTTAATTTGCGTTCATCATTGTCATCATCATATCAGCTGATAAAAGCCCACTGCAATGAATACGCCTTCCTCAAAGTCCGCCACGATGATGATATTAATAATTGTTTACTTTTTGCCCCTTCAGACATTGTGCTGTCAAGAGTTATTTTCCTGTTTCATTCCAATAGAAAAAATAAATTACTGTAACATTTTTGGGGTGATAACTTTATACAGGCTGGTTGTAAAGCTTCATGTTGAATGAGCTTTATTGTTTTAAAGCTAATTTTATAATATTATAATTAATTACCCTGTAGAATTCTTGTAACGACTTTTTAATAGGAACGTTTTAATATGCAAAGTGAACTAATCATGCGGTGATATAATAACATATAAAATTTATAATAAAACGTGTTTTTTGTTTAGCAAATGTCCCATCGTTATAGCTTACCAAGTTTAGGTTGGAAAAAACAACATTTAATTTAGAATTAACAAGTTATATTATATGTATGGGGGAGCTGTGTTAAGTATAGCATGCAATAAATGCTATATTTAACACATGACATATAAACTGTTTTTACTATTTAGACCATAGTACTCTTTTTAGATGCAAAGGTTTCCTTTTTTGAAATTCTAACATAAGTAACCACTTACATTCGCTCAATGAGCTATGAAGTGGGCTTTGAAAAATTAAGAGATCCGTAGGTAAAAAAAAGGAGTCGACATCGCGTAGCAAAATTGCCAAGATGAAGTTACGGTAGCCAAGTGCATTAAGATTGTACGTACGTCCACCTCCAAGGTATAAAGATGATATTATTAAGCCCATAGATTTACAATAAGGCTAACCAGCCTTAAGGAGCCTGTGGCCAGATTTTCGATCGACTTTTAACAATGTGATCTGATCTTTTGGATGGCAGTCCGTCGCAGCGCTTTTGCGCTTAGCGCTTTTTTTTAAACGCTGACTCTAAGGCATAAGCCTCTCGCAAAGACATCCAGAGGGGGGAGGGGGGACCACAATCGCCACACTTGGCAGGTGGGCCGGCGATCGCTGTGTGGTATTATGGTGCGAAGCGGACACTGCTGCTTATCCTCCGGGAACTTGTTTATGAGCAGTGGAAATCCTAAATAATTGATGTACAAAGAGTGTATTATATGAGATTGTATATCGGGTATCAAACCAGGGACATACGATAGCAAGTCTCAGACCATATACCATTGGGCTAGATTGCTTTACTGTTACTAAACTTAATATCACCGTCTCTGTCTCTCCCAGCCTCGCCGCTCTATCCTACGGCGCAGTATATTATTTCGGTAGCATTATACTATTCGAGCCAGAGGAAACAGAACTGCAGATAAATCGTTTTCTATTATCGAAGAGGTATTTTAAAAATAATCCATCTATATGCAATATTATTTATTTCTAGAAGAAGGAAGAAAGATGGTGGAACACGTTGATGCAAGTGGCTGTCCCATTCTTCATTGCCGGTTGCGGTACCATCGGCGCTGGCTTGGTCCTTGGAACCGTAAGGGTAAGTACACAATGATACTTAATAATGTTGGAGAGCCTTATTGCTTATTGGAGCTAGAACTTTATGCATTTATTAAAGGCTTGGTGCTTATACAGGATGATTAATTATAGATGTAAAAGTTTTAAAGGGATAAATGTATAACTCATGTGCTGTGAATTAATTTATTTCGCACTGTAACTTAAAATCATTCATAAACAACGAAATGATATTATGGTAAGAAAAATTCGGGCTACTATATATTAGAATTATTTATTGTATACTATCTGTCCCTTGAGAATTTATGTTGCCGGAAGTTACTGACCCATCGCATTTCCATAGAAAAAAAATAAAATAGCACATTTCACAGTGGTCACTTTATACGGGATGGTCAGTAAAATGTGTAGAACCTGTAAAAGATATGAGACTTTTATATATATATATATATATATATATATATATATATATATATATATATATATATATATATATATATATATATATATATGAGAAATATTTCTCTTATATATATGTATATTATATATAAAAGAGACCTTACTCTGTTTATAATAGATTTCCTTCTAAGTGCTGACTCTTCACAATATTTCAGGACCCATTACATATAGATATCTAGAAGGAATAGTTCCTTTTGCCAAGTAGGGCTCAGTAAAGAAGGGATTTTCCTGAATTCTTTTGAGATTTGGGGGGATATCTTCATTAAGTTAACGAAGCGAGCGTGGTACGGCTGGGTTATTTAATATAAGATCACAAATGCACAAACCACAGTAAATTTTAGAGTACAGGTATATAGTAAGGGATATGCCCTCGTTATAGGGGGGAAACGCTGTATATAGAAGTGTGGTCATGCCTTTATTATTTTTTAAATTAATTGAGAAGTGGATTTTTTTTGACAAATTCTACTCGTGTAAAATTTCACATAATAATTACAAGTGATGTATGTTTAAGTTAAAAAAATAATATCGAAAAATAAGTAAAACTTTTGTATTAATATTTTAGTATTGTAAACGTAAATATCACTGTTTTAATTTCAGAACTGGGAAGTTTTTCAGAACGTGTCCGCCATCTTTGTTCTAGTACCTTCTCTGTCTGGTTTAAAGGGTGAGTTTAATATATTATTAGTAATCATATATAGTATTGCTATAAATTTCAATTACAGCATTTGTTTCATACATTAAAATTATACTCGATATAAGGACAATTTTGATTGTAGTGAAGAAGTTTAGTTTTTAAGAAAAAAAAATATTGCTGTTTTTTAACTCTTGATAAGTCTAAATAATTTTCCTCTATCATCAACATATATAACAACATATCATAACATATCAACTTAGATAAACTTGATATTGAACTATCAAACGGCTTACGACATTTTAAAATATAACACAAGATCTATATAAATTAAAATAACGTAATTTAACGTTCAAAATTTGCTCACAGAGATACAGATGTATGCACAACCGCTCTTGTCTGTCTCTTTTTGCGTTTGCAATTTTTCTACAAAACACCAGGTGTTCGAGTGAGTTTCAACTTGTTGTCGGAGCTGCTATTTTACCGCTATGGAATCCTTTTCTCTCAAACAAGAATTTAATGGATACAAACTCTGATTTTGTTAGAAATTGAATTCTTATTTCAATTTTTTTTGAGATATTTGTCATTGGTCTACACAAGATGATTGCTTAAAGTTGTTAAAGTTTTAAATATGTAGGTGTAGCTCATTAGTCTGTAAATCTCTTTTACGCGTATTTACAATCACCGCACAAATATGTTACATTGATTGACTTCTTCTGTTGGAATTAGGATCAATAATTAATATATAATATATGTAATAATCCGAATTTCTAAATCGCTTATTTGTTACTATATTATCCTTACATTATTTATTCATATTTATTTCATAGTAGCATGTTTATTAATTTCACCTTTCACCTATCAAACCTTTCAATGGCTTTATATTTATAATCCTGTATAAGTGCAAAACGATACTGGTATTTAAAACAATGATAAAACGCATTACATATTTTGAGTTGAAAATCAATTAATTATATGCATAATCATATATAGTGTCTTTAATATAGCCAAACAGTTTTTCAGTGTTGTGAGATATCATCAGTGAGGCCAACACAGATGAATTTCTTTAAAATATTTGCCGTGGGATTTAGTTTGCAATCAATTTTATTTTCTTGGTGGCTGTATAACAGTTTAGATTTGAACCATATTTCGTTATATCTTTCTAAAACCAAATTCTTACAAAAAGACAATTATTTAATTATTTAGCATTATTGTCGGTTGTACATATGACGATTTGCAATCATTGAAGAAAACATTGATTTTAATGTCACATTGTCAAGATGTGTGTGCAGGAGTTTTCATTGCTTGTAATAAGGTCATTTGCTCTAGTAAGCAGTGTTGTTCTTAACTTACTTGACTTAATATTCACAAGAGTACATAATCAACCAAAAGGGTCAAATACAAAATATACAATGAATGACATTAATCTTGCAGTGTTCACGTAAAAACATTTCGTATTATTGGCTAATAAGACCGCAATACTTTTTAACGTTAAATTATTCTTGCGTATTCGAATTTAAATTGGAACGCCGATTTGATTTTAGATGCCATTAATGAGATAGTCGCCATTGTGTTTGAGTTAAAATTGTAAATATCACACTATTGTAAATAGTTTCTATATATATGTAATATACACGACCTCGAGTACTGCTGGCTTTATTTTTTGAATCTTGAATTAATACCTGTATGCGTATTAACTTATTGATCGAAATTATAATTTTTATTATGTTTTGAAAATCTGTTTTAGTCAAAAGAAGTTTTGTGTATAGCGCCATCTATGGACTGTAGTGTAAAATAATGTATGTAATGTATGTGGTAATTGGACACTTGAACATTTTTTTTTATTTCCTGAACATGTCGTATTATGTGCCCGGAAATAAAAACATCCATTGCTTTTAACGCTTACAGACTGGATTATTATTCTTACACTAATCTAAATAAAAATTATCATGCATTGTGTTAATACCACCCAAGTGGTGCAACAAAGTGAAGAAAATCACTAGTATTAACTTAAAATCATTTCTATTGTATGAAATTAAAGTCAGTTATTGCATGCGATAAAAGTTACTGGTGAAGTATAAATCCGAATATGACTCTTGCCGGGAAATTACCAGCGTAAGAAATCCCAAGTTTGCTAAATGTTTGGCCGATAGTAAGCACTTAAATCGATATCATTGTACAGCAAAATACATTCCAATAACATTAGAATTGAGTGTTGATTCTGTTTAAATCGATATTTATTTGTTTAGTCTTGTAAGAGTATTGGCTAACGCAACAATATTTATTGATAAAGGATTATTAACCATACTTATATTCCTCAAGTACCTTATTGAAGTAAATAAGGTTCGATTTTAATCAGCCGCTTAAAACGTCATGATATTTACTAGATATAGAACTTTCTTTTGTTTTAAACACTGTTAAAAGTTATTGGCATAGTCATTAGCAAATATAAATAAAGGAAATTTAATTCAAAGCGGTGTTTCTTCATTTATTTTTTATTTTTGTATAACACAGTAAAAAGAACTTATTAAGCAGATATCCGTAAATGAAAGAAAGTAACCTATATAGCCCATTGGATTGCCAAGTTTAAGTGATAGTGGGCAAGCCAGCATTGTCCACAGAGACGTCTACAGGAGATAGGCCCCTCCCATATATTTACAACAGTAGAGACGGCCTTAACAATTTCATCATTTCACCTTATGGATGTCTTACTCCAGTTGCCGGTTTTTTCTTATTAGTTCCACACCCTAGTTTGTTGGGAACAGAGATTTGCTTTTTTTTATTACAATTTTCCCTTCCTATTTATTATTTTCATACTCTTCTTCTATTCTACACAATCTCTATCATTCTGTTCTTCATTGCATAATTCCGTCTGTTTTTCCTCCGCTCTAGCATCCTTTCATCTATCCTCAATTACTGCAGCTTAGTTAATTTATACAATTTATATATCTCAGCTTTTTTAGTTAATATTGCATCTTATACCTATATACCACATTGTTTATTTCTCTTATTTTCAATACTAGTATTTACTTATTTAATTTATTTCTATTATAATTAGCTCTAATATACGTTTTGTATTGCACTATTTATTTTATCATTTATTCCTATTTATTACTGTTTTGGATATTGTTCTGCAGAAGTTGAGAAAGGTTTTTCTGCTATCTTTCTCTATCAAAATGGAGGCGATAGTGGCCTCCTCTCTCCAGTCGCCGGTTTATGTTCTCCACTCTAGAATCTTAAGGCAATGTATTCGGAACGCTATGTGGCCTTCTTACTGCCAAACCATGAAGCTATGCTTTACTTTCTATACTTAGCTATACTTTCATTTGTTTACGTATCTCCTTTATGCAATTCCCTAAAATACTAATCACACAATATACTAGGCTAAGGAAAATCCAATTGAGGAGAGAATTGGACTAACATCCACTTAACTACACTACAGAAGCCTTCGTTGTTAATATTCAACACGTCCCAGTTTGTAGATAAAATTATTTTCTTGTCATTACTCACGTCACGGCTATCAACTGCATGTGTCTGTACCATTAACACCACGGTACTGAAACTTATCGCAACTAGACTTTTAATTAATATTTAAAACCTTTAAGTTAATTGAATTCGACATCATTATTTCGTTAATTTATTTTCAGAAAAACCTTTATCGAAAACCAACTATATATGAGTCACCTTGATAGTTAAATTTAAAAATAAACTAAGTAAATTATAATCACATGTGCAAATATATAATGTATGTAAATATATATTCCTGTCTCTGTCTATACTCGATGGATTTAAAAACCACATATACAATTAAAGATAAGGTAATTGCGTATATCCTCCCGAAGGATTTAATTTTTTTTATCAGTTAATATTTGAGATATCAAAACGGTTTTTTTACGTATATAATAGATTTCCACCCATATACTAACTCATCACGATACCTATGAAACGATAGATATTAACTATAAACAAATATCATCATTTAAGAAATTCCACCCGTAAAGACGGTGTTCATTACAAATAATTGCATATTTTTTCTAACTTTAGCTCTTATAGGTGCAAAACTTAACCTGAATATTTTTTGGCTTACGTTTAACCAAAAGAAATAGCTTTTTAAAGGTGATATAATTTTGTGTGCCCGCGGTCGAATTTTGTTTTTAATTAACCCTAGTCACACGTCCGTCGTCCGTCGTAACGACGAAGAGAATACGCCTCTGATATACGTAAAATCATCTTCCGAGATGCGCACACGCATCAAAAGTCAACTAACCTATTATTTATTACGTAAACCATGTTCGTTGTTTAAACTAATCAGAATCATACACGACTCGTGTGAAAGTAAACAATACATGTTATTGCAGAGCATTACTGTTATATTTTGCACCATTGTGTTCCTTATTCCGTTTCAATTATCTTGAGATAGCGTAGCCTATTTTGCCTACAAAACTTGCGTTGAAGTCAAAACTTTTTACGTCAACAAAGTAGATATTGTATCGTATCGTTTTTTTTTCTCATTTATTGTACTTAAGTTAACGTATATCATGCATGATTCTAGGAGGAGCTGCAAGAAAAGGTCACGATGCTTCTTTATCAATTTTATTTATTTTTTATTATTAACGAATGCTGTGTCGCCATAAACATTGTTTCAGTCGTAAGATGTCCAGTGCTGGACATAGTCCTCTCCATAGATTATCAATAGGTCCAGTTGAAAGTAGTCTGCATCCACCGGTCTCTCTTTTTTTTTATGGTTCCAGCTATTGGGGGCCTCTCGTACCCCTACCTTTGGTGGGACAAGGACTTTACGGGCACAATTCTGCTTTCTTTCCCTTTTGCTCTGTTTACCTTTGTTTCATCCTCTTTTCATTTTACATTTTCTTAATTTCTATTTTTATTGTATCACATTTTTATCTATTCTGTATCACAGTTTTATATTATTTTATTTTTTAATTTTTCTTGTTAGTTTTTATTTGTTGTCTATGCCTAACTTTTATTTCTTTCTATTGCATATTGTGTGATTCTTTTGCAATAAGAGAGGAATTCTTCCCTGGTATCCTTTCCGCTTATCAGGGAAGCTATTGACTCCTCCCTGCCCTCGGTCTCTTGTGGATGGACATCCTTTGCTACGTTTGTCTTAATACTCCAGAACATTAAGGCATTAGCTACTTTTGCACTGTATGGCCAGTCCGATGCCGCCTCAACTTGCCAATCCACTGGACTATGTCGGTGATTTTCATTCTTTTTCTAACCCCTGATTTGAACTCGAGATCCCTGGTATAGCTCTTCGAAGCTCTTTGAACTCTGAAACCATGCCAAAGAGGACCAAAGTTAAAGTCCTCGTTTCAGGGTCCTAAATCATCATTGGTAACAGACATCACCTAATCCTATAATCACTCGACAATTAATAATTATTTTATTTAACAGTCGACAAAGATTTGTTATAGAAATAAGTTCATTAGTACCTGACGATTGAACACGTGACTAAATGATAACCATTCAAACAAACGTGCAATGCGATCCACGTTTATTATGGTTTTGACATCGATATTTTCCACGTGCCCGCGAAAGTGTTAAGGCAATTCCGTCACTATTCCAACTCACCACGGTATATATTACAGTAACATTTATATAACGATAAAAGCCGATAAACGCTTTTGTTACATATGCCGGCGTATATGTACTTTAGGAAAATTTAAGTTTCATAGCTTCATTATACCATATACGCACTCGATACTCTCTCTAGTTTTTGTTAGATGTCGGCGCTCTCAGCTTTATGGGTTTGTTGCCGTTTCAACGGTCACAATGCTTATAGACGCGAGATCCGAGAGCTAAAATTTAATTTTTACCTACTACTATTGGTCTTGCTCGTTATCAAGCATCGCTTGGATGTTATGTGGCGTGACTCGTCTATGGTACAATGTTGCTTTGTCTCTCCGTGAAGTGATGGGGAGGGAAGAGCGAGGGAAAGTCCCCGTTCCTTAGCTGTTGCCTTACTTTTAGCTCACGCTATTGAAGTTTCCTTCTTTCTTAGGTTTCTTCTTTCCGATGGCTCTTTTGCATGAGCATGCCCAGTCCGTGTAGTGACTCATAATGATGATACCACTGCTCTTGGGAAGCGGCACTTGAACTCTTTTAGGATCGGTGCATCGAATGCACTTGGTACTTAACTCGATAATAACCGAATGGTTCTGGTATAGAGACCAGCGACCAGTTAGCTTAGCGTAGGGTGTCCACAAATAACGGACAGGTGGACAGATGATCTTGTTAAGGTCGCCGGAAAACGTTGTATGCGAGCCGCTTTCTACCAGTCTAATTGGATATCTGTCGGTGGACGTTCTATGGTTGAAATGATGAATCAAACAAATTATAGTTCATAGGATATTCTTGAATGGGAATGCTTAGCGCTTCTAGAGTTACAGCCCAAGCCGAAGTTTTTGCTCGGGGACCATGTGCAGTCACTCATTAGAGTGAATAAAAGCTAACTTCTCTTTATGTTTAGTGTTAGTTAATTTTTTATTTTGTAATATTTAGTTACCTCCTTCTTCTTTTTCTTAATAATACATGACTGAGGGTTGTGGCCAATTATGTCAGTCTCCGCTATCAGTTTTCTCCAAGCTTTTCTGTTCTCAGAAAGATTTATGGAACTATGCATGGTTGTGTTTCATGCTTTTGTAACTGCAATAATGTGGCAAGTAGGTGTCCGTACTCTAGACCTTTCATCTTGTACATTGCCAATAACTATAAGCCTGTCTAATTTTTTTGAGTTCCTTTTGTAGAAGCTATCAAGTAAGCAAGTTGTGCCCACATCAAATGAATTTCAATCATCGTACGAGGGCCAAACTGTCAACAAGAAAGTTATGATAGACTTCGATTGGCTTTTCACGATGAAGCCCCATCTCGTGCCACAGTTTACAACTGGTTTAATGAATTCAAACGTGGTCGAACTAATCTCACCGATGATTTGCGTGAGGGACGGCCTTCTACAGCGACGACTGAAGACAATACCAGTGTTTTGCGAATTTAACGGAGGTGACTCAAATGCTGTGTTCGACATACTAACGGGTGACGAAAGCTGGATTTACTGTTATGATCCGGAAACTAAAAGACAGTCTGCTCAGTGGGTGTTTCCTTCCGAAGAGTTGCCAACTAAAGTGAAGAGAGGTCGAAGTGTTGGAAAAAAGATGGTGGCCTCGTTCTTCGGAAAGACAGGTCATTACGCGACAGTTGTCTTAGAGGATCAGAAAACGGTTAATGCAGAGTGGTACACTAACAACTGTTTGCCACTTGTCTTGGAAAAAGTTCGAGAGAAACGACCTCGCAGCAGGATCCTCCTTCATCACGACAATGCCTCGTCGCATACCGCCAGGCAAACGATCGACTATTTGGCGACCTCAGACGTGGAATTACTGGGTCACCCGCCGTATAGCCCCGACCTCGCATCCTGCGATTTTTATTTATTCCCGAAAATAAAAGAAAAACTTCGAGGAAAACATTTTATGGACGCCGAAGAAGCAGTGGCTGCGTTTCAAAACGCCGTCGAAGAGACCCATAAGGCCGAGTGGGCAAGGTGCTTTTCTCAATGGTTCCATCGAATGCAGCGATGTATTGATGTAAATGGACGCTATTTTGAAAAGTTATAATAAAACTAATAACTTGCTAGAATGCTTAGTTTTTGATTTTCTAAGAACTTTCAGTTTGACCCTCGTACAAACATGACTAAGGATAACTATTTTATTTATTTTGTTGTTATATTGTACATTACTTTTGTAAATTTATTAAAAATACTTTATGAAATGATATTTTCCTTGTCTACAGGTAATTTAGACATGTGTCTGGCCTCACGTTTATCAACGCAAGCTAACCTCGGTAACATGGAATCGCCTAGGGAGGTCATATCCATGGTCGTCGGAAATATATCACTGGTTCAGGTATATAATATGTTTTCAATTTTCTACATCTCGTTTCATGAACAATAGGCAATACCTTTCCTTGTGAAAAATATCTGGTCTAATCACACGACTAATGAAGCATGTCGCCTGTTAAGATGTCGTATGCAATTATATAGTACTTTATATTACAAAAGTCAATAGAGGCATAAATTTGTGATTTTAGAAGCATACTTGTTAGCATTGTATTATTTTAATAATAATAATCAACTTTATCAGACAAAAAATTAGGAACAAGTCTTTGTTTTTACAATTCTGTCTCCTAAACTAAGAAAAATATACATTAAGAGTTTTTTCCTATACAATTTACAACATTATGTGTCCAATAATAAAAAATGTAAACCAATATACAGTAAAGTAAATGATTGTAGCACGTAACAAAGAACTCAACTAGACACTTATGTTCACTTATGATATGAAGTGTGAAATAATTAATAATATAGTTCATCTTATTACATGATAAAAGGGAGGCCTAAAAAGCATAGGGTACATTAAACTATGTTTGCAGGTGCAAGCGATTGTGGCGGCGACGGTCGTTTCGATGTTCGCAATAACAGTGAACGCCATCACGGACAGAGCGTTTAACGGCAGCTTTGTTTTGCTGCTCATTGCCTCTGCCGTCTTCACTGCCACCACCACTTGCTTCGTGCTCGGTGAGTTTATCCAACAAATCTTCACCGTCTTCGTTGGTGATGAATTAATAGAAATATTAGAGACCTCTTCGTGAATAACTATGTAGTAGAAGGATATAGTTGAAATATCGTTATACATCAACATGAATTCAAACGAACGATGTCCACAGCTGGGCATATCTGTATTATTTATTACTCGTAGTCGCACAAGTCTCACGGAGAAAGCTATCGAATCTGGAATGAGCAGAGGTCCATAGAACAACTAAGATAGTAGATATAGCCCAGTGGATTGGCACGTTGTGGGAGTGATCAACCCACATAACACAAAATAGATGACCGCAAGGGCTTTAGGTTCTGGAGTGGAGAAACCAGATTTACAAAGGCAGCCTAGGATTACTACCCATACGATGGACCCACCTAGATAAATTTAATATTTATATTCCTCCATATTAAGAGATACATTTATATTCCTCTTGTACCAGTATTAGGGAAAACGAAATGTTCTAAACTTTTACCTAATTCAAATAAATGCTGTCAATAAAAATGTGTAGTCTTCTGAGAACCGATTTAATATTTTGTTGGTTCTTGATACTTTATAATTTCTAGTCTATATCTTAAAATGTGGATCTAGCGGGGTGTAATAAAGAGATATTTTGTTCTTAGATTTCGTGATGGTTCTGGTCATCTTCGGGTCCCAGAAGTTCAAAGTGAATCCGGACAACGTGGCGACACCTTTGGCGGCGTCAATTGGCGACATTGTCAGCAACTCCGTGCTCGCTGTGACGGCCCAATATATGTACGATCAGATAAGTAAGTTATCAATAAAACACTATAAAACCAGTGATCGGGACAGGTTGAGAGATTTTATAGGTCATTAAACCATTATTTATTTGTACATTTTCATTTTATTTTAAAACAATAATAACATAAATAATAACGAAAATACGCTACCATAACTTAAACGTTCAAGAATTATACACTAAAATTTTCTATGTAATTTCTTAAAATTAAATTTTATTTGTTTGTAGTTTAAATTTATATTTAGAATAAAATCGGGTAAAGTCTATCAGTCTACCTAATTGGATTATGGATGATGCTTTAAATTTATTTTTATGTCCTTTTGATATACATTATTGAATAAATAAATTCTTTCGTTAAATTATAGTCATGTCTTACTATACCAATAATTATTTGACATCTTTCTAGAAATATCCCTCTGGCAACCCATAGCGCTTATGTGCGTGTACTACAGCCTTCTTCCTCTCTGGGTGTTCATTGTGTGGAGAAACAAGTACACAAAGAAGGTTCTTACCACGGGCTGGACGCCTGTTATTTCTGCTCTCTTTATCAGCGGGTATGTACAATTCATATTTTATTATATATTAATTATTATAGACAGCTTTGCTCAACTTCTGTCACTTTGTAATTATGTTATCTTTGTAAATGTATATTTACTATTTTTTGGGAGAGGAGTTGGAATAAATCTCTTAGGAATTATGCCCGTTATACGAGTGCAATTTAATGTTTTGTTTTGATCGATTCAATTCGTTTTCTATGCCAGCGTTATGAAGAAGTTTAAACAACCAGATACGCCACGTGAACTAACAAGCGGGCATTGACAATGACACTGAGTCAGTGAGTTCCGACCTGTTAATGCCGACATCGTATCGGTCGCGTGTCGGTTATCTGCGCGTGCGCATGTCTGTAGACTCAAGTGTTTTACCCACGTCCCCTACTACGTGTAATAGACCACTTAGTCATTATTATCATAATTTCAGCAGTAAGACGCCCTCAGTTGGAATAAATATTTTTAATATAATTATTTTCGCTATAAAGTGGTTTCCGGCACATTGGGAAATTCACAATCGCTCAATAACCCATAGGGAGGGCTGTTCTCCAAATTTCTTTACGAGATCGAAACAAAAATGAGGAGATTCGGAGACAAAAAAAATTAACGAAAAAATCTAACCGGTTGACACGTTGAAGTATCAATGGACAGGCTACATAGCACGCAGAACTGATGGTAGCTGGCGTAGTTGGCTGGGGTTAGAGTCCACGGATCACAGGGTATGACGTCCATCCAAAAATTGGACAGACTTCTTTAAGGTCGTCAAAAGACGCTGAATGCAAGCCGCTTGCAGCCGGTCCTATCGTAAATCTAAAAGAGAAATCTATGTCTAGTAGTGGACGTTCAACGGCTGAAAGGATAACGAGTTACTAAAATGCTACTGTAACAGCTGTACCGCGCCGTGGTTATGCGCGAGGCGAGACGGGGCAAGTATTGGCTGCTCCGTTCCCTCAGTCCGCCGGTTAGGCTTGCGGCGGTCCCTTTTTTCCTTGATTCCCACCTTGTCGAATTTTTCTAAAGCGTAATATCATATTGTAATCGTAGATTAAGTATGAGTAATTTAAACTATTTAATCTAGTTATTAAATAATTTATTACTGCTAATACTGTACGAATTACATCGACAGGTTTACACATCTGGAATTTTTCCAACGCATACGATAAGCAAAGATATATCGCTATTGTTGGATATAAATTTAATCGGTTTATGGCTAGCTTTCCATATAAATCTAAAGTAAATAAAATTAAATTCGTAAATTTGATTTTTAAATTTGAATAAAGAATATCACGTTTTGGGGACCTCTCTTTCTCACCTACTATGACAGGAACTGTTTATACAATTAATAATTTTTCACTAAATATTGTTGTCTTCTCTCTTATCCTTCTTAATATCTCCCATTTATTTCTTTTTTTCTCTTCGCAATATCTTGCTTTCCTTTTCTTACCTTTATTTTAGTAGAATATAATATGTCATAGTGTACATAATATATTATTTAATAAAATAATAGTGTTAGCAAATTGTGAAAAGCATTTTTGTGTCAAAAAAATACTGGATTTTAACGGCCGAGTGAGATGTATGTCACACATGGTATATTTAGTATAAGTGCTTATAGTATTTTATGTACAATTTTTACACCACATTTTTACACCGATTAGACCTTATTCTGATGTCTGTACCGCTTTAGGTTTTTGGTAGAAAGTACCTGTAAGACATTAAGTCAGCCGTTACAAATCCATCAAGAGAGAAAAGAGTAAATAGATAAATAAATAAACACACCGGATGTAAGCGAGTAGAGATTTAAATTTCCATTTGTTTTTTTATCAATAAGTAATTCACGCAATCCCATTCCATAATTACGAGAGATGTTTATCTAAATAAATGTGCATTCGAATATCCGTTCTTTTAAACTACGAAACATCTCTTACAGTATCTCGGTGCCTAAAGTTGAAAGTCCACGATCGATGTGTATTACCCACGGCGCTGAAACGTGGTCTTCCTCTATGAGTCTTATTCACTCAGTCAAGTCCACAGTTCCTCAACAACCCATGAAGGCTACGCTCAAGATTTCTCTACGAAATTGACTCATTAGTGAAAAGATCACTAGATGAACGAAATTAATGATCATAGTCCAGTGTATTAGTATGAGGCAATAAGCATGCTACATAGCAGATGGCCGCGTGGGCCTTGAACTTTTGGAGTGTAGACCAAGGATCAGCAAAGTCAGTAGTACGTCTTTCTCAAAAGGTGAATGGAAGACTTTGTTATCATCGGAAGACGTTGGATGCAGATCGCTTCCAACTGTAATTTTGGACATTATAATAACAATTAAGCTGGCTCCAATATAAACGCAGTAGTTTAATATCGTTTATCTTTTCTTTCCAGTATTGGTGGCATTGTTCTGGATCAGGCGGTGGAGAAGTATCAAGGGTACGAAGTGTTCCAACCAATTGTGAACGGCATTGGTGGCAATCTTGTTTGCGTGCAGTCATCTCGTCTTACCACGCATCTGCATCAGACGGCGATCCTTGGAATTTTGCCCGAGAACACCAGGATTGTGGAATGGCCGTGGAAGACACTGTTCTTCGGAAGTGAGTATTTAATTTTCTAGTCAACTATAAAGTTCCTAATTTGATTTGTAAAACAGACAAGAACTATCAGGAAAGAGAAGAGCTAGAATTTTCGTCCATGTTTAGAAAACATTAAAACAAACAAGCACATTTGTTTACATTACATGTAAGTATAGTTAATAAAGTTATGTACTCATAATAATTAGAATTTCAAATAGGTAAAAAATTACAGGTCAGTTTATTGCTGTAAAATCTTGAAAAGGCTTTACATAGTCCATTAGTCAGCAAAAATCTTTTAAGGTTTTGTACTTATTTCGAAACCTCCTAAACAAATTAATCAGCTCAGTAATGTTACACTGTTTATTTTATCTATTGGAAAGCTAAAGGCCAATAACTTCTGGCTGTACAAAGTCTGCATAGACAGATAGTAAATAATTAATTTCAATATGTTTAAATGCTATTTCCGAAACCATGGATTATTTGACATTGCTCGTCAGCAAGTGTGCTATATAATAATCCTTTCAAAGCTTTTAACCTATAACCAATCATCCCGTATAGCATTCGACGTAATGTACTTTTTTCAACATGATCTTTAGACCTGTCGTTGCATGTATCATCTATTAATCATTCAATATAATTTCTAAGTCATTACATGCTTGATTTATTGCTTCAGAAATCGATTATTCTATACACGGATTGTACAAATATACATTTACGTAATGATTTAACGTTTTCTTTATTAATTAATAATTTAATTTCAGCAACCGCTGCTAAAGTGGCGCGAATGCTGTTAGTCCTGGCAATGTGTGGGCAGGTCATATTTATGATCGTCGCCGATTTCATCTATCAAGGCTTCGTCAGCATCCAGTTTGCTTTTGGACTCACATACGTCATGTGCTCTATGCTACAGGTATTAAAATGTTCTTTTATTTTATTCTTTACTTATCTTTTATGACACAAAATTTACAGATGACTAGTCACTCAACGAGCTATGGAGATATGCACGGAATTTCTCTTCGAGATTGAATCAAGACTGAGGAGATCCGAAGACAAACGGAAGTCACCAACGTAGACCAGCAGATTAGCAAGCTGGCCGCTGTGGTCTTAAGGTTCTAGAGAGAAGACCACGGATGGGCATGCGCAAGAGTAGAACATCCACACACAAGGTCGAAAGACGTTTATTGCAAGACGTTTTCAACCGGCCTATGTGTCAGTTGACTTTGTACAGCTGAAATGATAAATTATCATCAGATGAATGTTGTAATGGCCTCTTTCGTAGATTTTCAATAGGGACCTTTTCTGACGACCTTAAGAAGGTCATATGTCTTGACGATCTGTCTTGACGATACAGTCTCCATTCCAGAACTTTAAGGCTGCAATGATCAGCTATTTGGCGCCAATATATACATATATTTATAGAACATGTAAAAATTGAAATTCTCAACTAAAGATTTAATTAGAACATGTAAAAATTGAAATTTTCAACTAAATATTTAATGTTCCAGGTGATGATGCTTCTCTACCTGGCTTACATGCTGATACACTTCATGTGGAAGAAGCAGAAGGATCCAGACAATGCTGCAATTCCATATTTGACAGCGTTAGGCGATCTCTTAGGTTCAGTGTTCCTGGGTCTTGCTTTCGTCATTCTCTCTATGTTCGGTTTGGAATACGGTAATAATGTTTCTGGTACTTAAAAACTGAAGGAAAATGCATCGCATGTGAATTTCAAAGTCTTAAATCTTTTAAGCTTCTATTTAACGTTTTAAAATTAACGGCATACGCTGGATGAAAATTGGATCATACCAATGTGTAAACGATGTCAACGAATGAACTTTATTTTTGTATATTTAGTTCGTATAAGTTTAATAAAGGAAGAAATATTTTTCAAATGGCTTATCAATAATTGTTACCCATGCAGTATTGTATAGAAATACGATTGATAATTGTAATTATTCAGTGCCAAGTACACGATCTATTTTGGTCTGAAGTTCGATGCATTCCTAGTTTTAATTGTTTATAAGTTTTACGAAAGCCACGGGCTGCGTCTACGGGTGCAGTTCCAACTGTGATATATATTCCAAAAAAAAATGTGATTTAACGAAAATTACTTTTTAATCTATGACATTTGTATGTCTTTTGTAGACAATAAATGGATGGTTGATTAAACGTGACTCTGATTCTTGCCGACTGGATGAATTAAGAATGGAGGCGGTGAATTTTTAATTGCACTTTTCTTTCAATTTCTTAACCAGTCCATAGGCAATTTTTTTTCTAAATGACAAAAACATTCCGTTCCACGCATTCGAAATGACTGAAAGCAAAAAGACGATATGCTCTTATGTCCGTGCCAGAAAGCATATCCATGTGCAAACCTCCAATTGTCGTAGAATTTGTAGACACTTGTGTAAATATTATCTGTATATCTATATTTATTATTATTGTTGAAACGATCGCATTGTTGCTTGCGGTGTTTTAAGACGATATCATTTTGAAGTATATAATTAAAAATAGACTATTCAATTGAATTTTCGGTGTAGAATATTTTGTCGAAATCGAAAATAATGTACATTGAAACATTGATATCGGTGTTTACAAATTAATAATAAAGATCCGGTTTTGGTGCGATACTTGGAAAACCGGTTCTAAGCTCATATAGGCTTTGTTGCTGAAAGCTCAGTTTATAGCGAATAGTTTAGCGAAGAGTACAATAAAACAGTTTAGTATTAAGTGGCCTAAAATAATTTATTATAATATTAATTTTAGTTACATGATATGAAGAAAAAAATGTAGCCATTTTAGAAGAATGATTCATGAATGGAAAGTAATGAAACTATTGAATATTAAGTTTTAATTGTATTAAATATAGAAAAGCTTTTGCCTTACACGGTTATTGTCTTTTTTTAAATTCAAATGCGATCAATTTCGGAAAAAAAAAAGATAAAAAATATTGTATAAATAATCAAATTGTGTAATTAGTTAACAGTTTTTAAATTATTAAGATTTCTAAAACAAAGTTTGAGGATAACCTAAATAAACTTTTTTTAATTAAATTATTTCCTCTGCAGTTTTTTTAATTACATCATTTAAAAAAGGAGATTACATAATAATGTAATAAAAAACGGTTTTATTATTTATATAACATTATTAGAGATCCGTATTCGTTGCAAATTTATCAAGTTTCCTCGCTATTAATTTAGTATATAAAATATAAAAATGCGGGTATAGTAGTGGGGTTAACAAAATGGCAGCCAACATTAACTATTCTATTTTTAAATAAAAAAAGAAATAAAATTTAAATAAAGAAAAGTTACTCGCATGCTTCCTGAAGATTTGAGTAAATTTCCCCCAAAATATAAAGTATATCAATCGACAAACTAAAGCGTTATTTGAAATATCCTGTAATGTGACTAATTATTAATAGATATAAGGAATATTTTTGAATGAATGATGTGATATAAATGAGATTTTTATGTATATATTGTTATGTAGTTTGTAGGCAATTACTGATTCGTTGTGTGGGTTTTTGCTTAAATCGCCAAATTTAAGCTGCGGCTCGATTTTATGGTCATACACTTTGTTACGAAGAGAAATTCTACTTGAATTCGACAGACATAACGTACAACAGTTAAATATTTATCTTAGGTGATATGAAGGTGTGTATTATTGACTAGTTGATTAGTTAAAATAGTGTCAATTTAGCTGTAATATCGTTCATACTTAATGTCAATTGTTTATATTCCTACGGCGTCTGTGATTATTTTAACACTAATGCCTGTTTACTGTTATAGAGTATGTGATATGCAGCAATTTATAAAAAGACCTCAGGATTAATCTCAAAATATTTAAATTCATGAAATATTTGATCTAATTGGTTAGTACATTAACCTTATAACAATAAATGATATCTTTAATCTCTAAGTATATGAATTGCACAAAGTTTAAACATTATACCAAACTATATGAGAAAATGATGTAAATTTTCTCAATAATTCCATACAAATATCCTCGAGCCAAAGCTTAATACTGGTTATAAAAACTAGTTTTTTTTTTTAAAAAAAAAGTGTACAAAGACATTATGATTAATTTGTGTTGTATATGTACATGTCAAAGTTAATATGTGACACGTTCTAAACGCAGACAAGATTTATTTTTTCTATCCTTTATGCACGTTTTGAAATTAAAAAGTCTTATCTGTTTTAAGTTTAGTTTTACAATCAATTAAACATTTTACAAATATGACATAAATATATTGTGAATTCGAAAATTATAATGACTTATTATTATGATTTAAATAAAAAAAAATTCTTGTCGTGTACAATCATCATGATAATTTTTTACGTAAATACAAATATTTTTTTTAATTTTCTGTAAATATGAAAAATAAATGATTTGTGTGATGTACTTGGATTATATTTTCATTTAATTTCGTGTTCAATGTGCATAGAATTTATGAAATAAAAGTGTTATAATCTTTATTTTTCTAATTAAAATGAAATGCTTGAACAAAATTCTTTCTGGAATGTTTTTATTGCACCTGTCTCTTCTAATTATAGACTTTCTCTTTCTTACAAACTATTAAGTCTCACGAACATTACGATTAAAATTGCATGTTTCCTGTTTTTGTGATGTCCAGATGTAAATGGCGGTTTTATTTTAAAAATAAATGAGAATATCGATTCAGGTTGTTTTATTGCTTCTTTTAGTGTTGACAAAGCCAAACCCTTCATTCGATGTATCGGTGTATTTGTAACGAAGAAAAAACTACGTTTAACCTTTTTTCTGTAGTTTTTTCCAAACATAAAACAAAACATACTAAATTATAAATTTATCAAATATTACGTAGATCATGATTTGATTCGGACAATATAAATAAAGAGAACATGGATGATTTTTTTAATAAAAAAGAGATTGATGTTTTTCGCAACGATTACACATTTATGTTCAATCTACTTTAATTTAAAATATATCATTCTTATTATTTAGCTCTACTCTCTTTGAAGTAAAGAGAAACGACTGCGTAACGTCACTGTATATTAAAAAAAAAGGCCCGGGGAACATTTTGCAACATATCCGTATTCCCCTCAGCGATCTGCCTAAGCAGCTCGGAAGCTCAGGGTTGGAGAGAGACAAATCTTCCAGTTTTTTTTCTGATAAAGAAGTAAGTCCAGAATGTAACATGTGTGCCTTCTTCACGCGGGTTACGGATTTCCCCGAGTCCAACATTCATAGATCTGGGTGACCAAGAAGGCGAATACTTATATGTTGAAGCATTCATTCGCTTCCACTTTCAGACCTGTTTTATGCCTCCATTGTTAGTTACTGAGTATGATAATCTCGTGCAGGCTCCTTACTGTGACATTTATGATGCGGGCTCGCTTTATCACGGAGTGTAGTGACCTGTTAAAAAGTTCCAATGTTAAATGAATTTATTATATCTTTATCTTTAAGCTGTTCTTAAAGTTGGTAAAATATGCGTCGAAAGATAACCTTATGGATTAAGCCGGTAGAGTTCATGTGAGATCTCTCCTCATTATAATACATCGCTCATTTTTACCAAAAATACTTCTTACGTTATAATTGAATTTCTCATTTGAAATTTAATTCGTAGTGCTCTAACTATTTGATTTAGAAAATAAAACATCTGAACATCAGTGTTAAGGAAACCTACATCGCGATAGCGATTGACTTATGCGTAGCAGTTAAAACTAGGTAACATTCGCGGTACGCAGGCCAAGCAGAGAGTCTCGTGTAGCCAGGTCCAGACCTGCTCTTCTGAACAATACTCGACATCTGTTAACGCGAAAATGACATTAATTGTACAATTTATTCAATTATTCACATATACCGTCCATTCATTCATTCTTCATTGCGTCCTCCATACCATTCTTCAATACATTTGGAATGGCCGATGGGAGTCTAGGCGGCTTCGATATACCTTCTTCAGCATCTTTTGTCTTGTCATCAAAATTAATATCCCGCAATTTAATTTCTACTTCGTGAGGATGCAGTCCGTCGCCCGCTTCAGCCTCCATTCACAATTTTATATGAGGTTACGCTTTTAACTACGCATAAAATATTTGAATAAAGTGTAAAAGGCGCATAAGGTATCTGCACGACTTTTTTAAGAAAAGAAAAACAGGTTTTTCGTGGGCCATCGTTGACGGCCTACAGTTGTATGAAACCGTTTCCGTGGCACTGCTATATAATGTTGATGGAGGAATAAGCAGCGTAGCAATAGGTGTAGTGAGTAGCGATTTTATTCGGTGCCAGTCTGATATAACACGTTTTATGCAAAGGCAAGTACACGGAGGCATTCCTTCCAAGAACAATAAAAAGAAGTATAAGATAAGTAACATAAACACTTATGAAGTATTTCATCACAAACCTATAGCCTTTTTATAAGGCACTTCGTACACCACCGCGTCTCAAATCAAAAAATCCAACAATACACACTGATCAAATATGACAAATACTAGGTTGTATGTTTCCCAAACTGCTTGAGACTACTACTATTAATATTCAATGAGCGAAATAGTACTTTTGTTATAAAATCTAAAGATCTGTGTGATCTTTTTTTGCTGCAACCTATATAAATAATTGACAGTAATTACAAGTGACTATATCACGATAAGAAGTGGTGATCCAGCAGTGGAGGTCTGAGACTTGCGATCGTAGGTCGCGGATTCGATTCTCGATTGCATTAATTCATCGAGAATCGAATTATTCGTATTAGATTAGTTATTTATATTTGAGATTACCACTGTTCACAAACAAGTTTCCAGAAGATGAGCACTAGAATTCTCTGTGTAACGGTTGTCAAATATCTCCCTTCCGCTTTTTTGCTCTTTATTCAATGCTTTATAAAAAGTGTTACAGTGATCGGATTTAGTTCAAATATGTGCCGTTTTGTTCGATAATCTGTTTCCATCTAGACGGCAACTTCATAATACCTCCCTCGTAGAAGCCCCCCTCCTTATTTGCGAAGAACTCGGACAACCACTTTTCACAAACCTCTTTTGAGTTCAACTTTACACCACCAAGGGCGTTCGCAATGGACAGGAACAGGTGGTAATCACTTGGCGCTATGTCCGGGCTATATGGTGGATGTAATAAAACCTCCCATCCGAGCTCCCGTAGCTTCTGACGAGTCATCAACGAAGTGTGTGGTCTGGCGTTGTCCTGGTGGAACACTACACCCTTCTTGTTGGCCAATTCTGGACGCTTCTGGTCGATCGCCTGCTTCAAGCGGTCCAGTTGTTCGCAGTAGATGGTAGAATTAAGCGTCTGGCCATATGAGAGCAGCTCATAGTGGATGATTCCCTTCCAATCCCACCAAACACACAGCAAAACCTTCCTGGCCGTCAATCCCGGCTTGGCCACTGTTTGGGACGATTCACCGGCCTTCGACCACGACCGTTTTCGCTTGATATTGTCGTATGTAATCCATTTTTCGTCGCCAGTCACCATCCGCTTCAAGAATGGGTCGAGTTCGTTCCGTTTCAGCAGCATATCGCAGACGTTGATTCGGTCCAGAAGGTTTTTTTGCGTCAAATCATGCGGCACCCAAACAACAAGCTTTTTTTGTATCCAGCCTTCTGCAGATGGTTTAAAATGGTTTGGTGACTAACTCCCATCTCCTGGGCGATGTCACGAGATGCCACATGCTGGTCTAACTCGATGTAGTCCATGATTTGATCGGTATTTGTCGTCACAGGTCTTCCGCCGGCTGGCTTATCCATGATGTCGTTTTCGCCGGCTCTGAATCGTCGAAACCATTCCTCCGCGGTTCGAAGTGATAGAGTACCATCCCCCAAAACACCATTAATCTCACGGAACGTTTCTCTAGAGGATTTGCCTTTAACGAAGGTAAACTTTAAAATAGCGCGAATTTCGGCGTTAGTGAACTCCATGTTTACACGTCTATAACTGATGAACGCAATATCCAAACTAATCATGCATAGCGTCGTTTTGTAGGTTATGTCAAGACCTTTCAAATTATGTATAGTATTGCCAGATACGAACTCTGTAGCGCTTTGTACATAGCCGCGAAATTCAAAAGACAAAAAGGCGGAAGGGAGATATTTGACAACCTTTTAATATCACTGCGATCGCCAACCCGCCTGCCAAGCCTGATCGCCTCATAGATATATCTGAGGAAGGCGTATGCTTTGTAGGGGATGTCTATGGGCTAAAACGAAACGATGATATCACATAATGTGGTAAGTATCTCTGTGTGAAATATTTATAAGAATGGTTGGCGCTTATAGTTTTCTAAAAAAATGTGTTTATTGTGTTTTTTGTAAACGTGTAGCTTAAAAAGAAAATATGATTTGAAAATGAGCTGTATCCGAAATTAAAGCAACAAGTATTTGATTTTTATGGTAACATAATCATACATTTCCTTCAAAAATTCACCTTAAAAGTAATTAAATTATACTTCAGATATATTTTACTTGAATTGAAATCGATTCTGAGAAACTAACCTGGAGACAAGATACGATCAAGATTCAATTGGTAAGTGTAGGGGACAAGATCAAAATCATGAAGCTTATCTATAATGTACTGTCATTTTCAAGACATCGTAATGTATCTGCAGAATAATAACATGTTGCTTCTTTCTTAGTTATAGTTATTTTAGTTTAATGGAGGAAATATTGCAACAAAAATTACTTAATTTTTTTTTACTCTCATTTAGCGTCTTTTATTTATTAACAATGAAATGGAAATATTTAACGTTATTAAAAAAAACAGCGACTGTAATAAATCAAAGAAAAACATTTTATCAATTTTTATCAGGATTTAGTAGCACCATCATCATCTTATAAGGTGATAGACGCCAACTGCAAGGCATAAGACTTCCACAATTATAGCCACGATCATCGATCTTTCGCTGCCAACTTACATCAACTTACCGTGACTTCAACTATGTCGTCGATCTTCCTAGTATGGTCCTAAGCACGCCGCGTCTACTCGCTTGTTGTTGTCATCCAAGAACATTTCGTGCATAACGACCGGCACTTGCAAGAGCAACATAACGGTAATTGCATAGGTCAACAAAAGCAATTAACACCATACATATACGTATAATACACCGATCATATCAACGAGAGAATCTAATGTTAAGTTGCGTCTTCATTAGTTAGAAGATTATTAAGATGATGTTAAATAAGTTAGGTTAACACGTTCACTGCGGGCCCAATTTTGAAGAACTTTCAGCTGGTGCGGCTGAGGTCGAATCAGCCTCAAGCTGAACTTCCTAGTAGTGCGGTTGAGGCCTTTTCTGCCTCATGTTTCAATCATTTGGTAAATGTGTTGTTATTTGATCAGGAGCGTGATTCGATGTCTAATTTTGTGTATATATATATAAATATATATATATATATATTGATGTTATAGGAGTTTAATTTATTATTTTCGTTCCGTTCAGTCCATCAACACGTGATCAACTTCTACGATATTGCCTGCAAAACTCGTAGCACTATCACAATATAACTACTATAGGTATTGTAATGCTACAAGGCCTACGGATGGGTTTTACTATCAGCGTTCATACGGCTACAAGTATTCTATTCAAGTCTAATAGTTTAATAGTAGCTACGCACTACGAGTAATGGTTTCTATTGTAGCATATATCTAATTCTGTTAAAAAAAGGTTACGTGAAATGTTATGGCGGCACATAGTCGATATATGTCTTATGCCATATGGTCTATTTGTATAAGAATACTCGTAATGTTATATACAATAGTTATGTACATAAGGTTAGCATTAGAAATATAGATAAGCTTGTTATATATGCCTTTCTCTTCATAAAATTAGTAACTCATTTGTACATCTATAAGGTTTTACACTCGCAATACACTATGTAATGTTTTTTTTTTTAATTACTGTGTATCAAGAAGTTTCTTAAACAACTTACAAAACAAGCTTGTTACAGTTAAGATTTTGGATATGATAATTAAAGCTTGAAAAGTAATTGCTCTACTGTATTAAATATATTATTGAAGTGACCAGAGAAAAAGCTATTTGAGGTATAGATTCCTCTCAGATCAGAGCGCGTTTTTACCCTCGTAGATTTAAGTTATATATATCATTATAGGAGAGGTGAATTTAATACTGGTTTCTATGAAATCTAGCTCTTACGACATTCTTCTCTTGACATACACAAAACTCCTATAGTACAACGAGGAGGTTCTTAAGTCTCATTCCAAGGAGCGTCCACCTAAACGATCTATGAGTTATTCTTTTTAGCCGACGGACGCCCATTGCACGCATGGGCGTTCCCCAAAGATAGCCGTGACGTCCGGTCTTACGCTGCCTGCATCCTGCGCCATTAACTAAATCGTCGGACCATCTAGTGGTTGCCTACCCACGCCGCGTCTACTGGCTCGTAGTCGCCAATTGAGAACCTTTCGCCCCCAACAGCCATCAGTTGCACGATCAATGTGCCCCGCCCACTGACAATTCATACGAGCAACTTTTCGATCCACGTTGGTAATTGAATTGTAGTATGTTACGGCTTGAGACGAAGTTCACCAAGGAGCCAAGCTTTGCTTTTTATCGTCAAACTTTGTGACCTTGACAGAGGTGTGAGGCTACGCGCCCTCTACGCCCTGCTACCTCGAATTCGCGGAATCTGCAAATGCCTCTGAAGCAGCAGTATAAGCCTGGTAAAAAAAATTAACTTGGTTCTTGGAGACCACTTTACAATAACTAATATATACAATAATATGCTCATTTATTTTTATTATTGTATTATTAGTCACCTTTTGTCCATTCGATATTTATATATTCAATGTATTCGATGTAGTTGAACGCTATTAGCGTGCAATCTAAACCTCAGTGCAGAAACTATAGCGCTACCGAAACCGCTGTACCGCGCCTTAGGAACGTGTCGAAGTGGGGGTAAAGGAAAAATAGCCATGAAGACGCAGTGTCTGCGAGCGTTGACGGAACGGAGCGTCAGATATTTACTTTCGTCTCATCGTGTACAGGCGCGGTACAACAGTTTTTGTAGCATTATAAGCTGGAGGTATTTCTCAGGAGTCTCGGTTACATTAATTACTTTGGATTGAAAAGCTGGAAAGCTCTTAGTTAATAATAATAGACGAAGGCTGATAATATGACAAGACGGAACAGCCTCCGAAAAGGGTGTTGGCGTTTGGTATAAAGTGAAAGTGGGCAAGCACATATCGTATAGACCACATGGCCGCTGGGGCCTTAAGATTCTGTAATGGAGACTACATACCGGTAAGCACAGCGTAAGACGTTGACCATAAGCTGAACGACTTTGTTAAGGTCGTTAGTAGTTACTGGAAGCAGGCTATTACAAAGTCCTATTGGGAATTTTGAGGGTCCCCCTGTGTGTCCAACTGTAGGAACCCTAAGGCTATATGATGATGAAGTCCGTGGCGTCTACCATCTAATAAAACAAGTCTGTAGCTCTTTACGTATACTTAAAGATGCAAATCTAAAACTAGCAGTTTCAAAATTATATTAACTTCAGAAGAAACAATTGTCGATATGAAATTTATCCTTTTTTGTAACAAAATAATATTTAAAAGCTGTAATGGTTTAACAAAAATATCAATCACGTTTGTCAAGTGTAATCTTCGTTGCAGAAACATCCCCAGTGTTAGAATTACATAATAATAATAAAAAAGGTTTAGAATATCTGCATCATTATAATAAAGAGTAATACATCTCGAAGCATTGTCGTTCTACGTGATATGAACCCTTAAAAGTTTCAGTTGAACAAATTACATAAAAGAGGGCGCTATCGATATATTTTGTACAGATTCCTTAGACATATTATATGAGAGCTATCTAAAAATACATTTTTTGTTGGTGATTAATTTGTATAGGATAGTAACAAACACGTTTATTTAATTCAATGCAATTAAATTTAAAATTTCTGTTCGAAAAATGTTTTTCATTCCGTTACTGCTAATGAATAGGATGAGAATTTCGTTAAAATGAAGATACTTTTTTTAATTATTGACAATCGTACTCGACCTGACCTATTTTACATTTCAATGCAAATTGAAAAATATTAAATGTTGAAAACTAACGAATTCTTTCGTATCCTCATTCAGTTAAAATATTAGGTTTATAATTAAAATTACTGTCCATAATTATCAAACTATTAATGGATGTGTTTTATAATAAGTCACGTTACTTAATGAGGCTTACGTACAAGTTACTCGTAGCCCTTTTCAGTTTAGTTTGACTTTTCGCCGCTAGAGGCGTCACTTGTACTATATGGAATAGGAAAACTGAGGAGACTTCGTGATTTTTTTATAATTTATTTTAATTGGTTATGTTTTGTATGATAATTTCTTAGGAGTTTATGGAGTTGGAGTTGGTTTAAATGGAGGCGACAGGTTGCCGGCAAGGAGTGAGTGGTTGGCAGGGCAGTCGGAGGAGTGAGTGTTCGGGAGAGGTTGCGGATCGTTATGTCAGGGGCGGAGGGCGCTTGCGCGCTCCCGGGACGGTAGCCGGCAGTCGGCCGCGAGCGTCGGGCGCCGCCATACCTCGCCCGGCAACCTCCACTCCTCACCACACCCGGCGTACTATTTTAAAACCACGAGACACGGCGCATGCGAGTATCGATCCAGCGCACTCGAAATGGTACCCGTATCTAGGTTAACCGGCTAAAATTAAAGGTGCGTTCCGAATTCAAGGTTGCAATCGCCGGCGCAGCTCCGGACACGGGATAACCGCCACGTCCCGATGCGGGCGCGGCGACGCTAGAGGCGATATTCGCGTGGCAAACTCGCAATGGCGGACGGGAATTATGTAAGGATCGCGCGTTATTGTTTCGCACGGAGATGATTATCGTGTGATATCGAATTTTTTAGCGTCGCTTCGCCCATGTCGAGTGGAGATTGTGAAGGTGCTCTTACCTTAATATTCGGGAGTGTCTGTGTTAGTAAGTACGTGAGAGCGAGCCGATAACACGTAAGATATATTTAAAACCAGCTGCCCGTTTCGAGTAGCGCGAATTCACTCGAATCCCTATTAAAATCGACATACATACGAATCCAACTAATCAACACAACCTTTTCGCCTGCCATATCAATTCCAACCTTATAAAGCTTCTTAACATTTTCATTTAATTCGATAATTGAATATTACGTATGCTAATATGTAATAGCGAGTTATTAAGGCCACAGTCGTTATAATTTTAGTACGTTAACCTAGTAAACGTGGCGTTTGAATGTAAACGCGACAGATGTCGCCACTGTTCTATTGACTATTGACTTTCCACTAACTGAAAACATGAAAGTAGAACGTGGTTTGACATATAATTGTAACTAGTATACGAGTACTATGTACAAAGGCTATTCCATACTGCACATTATCATCCTATACATACTTCAAAAAAATCGTATACGTTAATTCATGAAAAGAAATATCCGAATGAGAAACATTTTTTTATATTAATCATATAAATTATCTTTATCAAATGTTAACATAAATATAATTAGTACTTATTATTAATGTGTACAGGATGATTGAGAATAAGTGTAAGAGGCTTAAATAGGTAAATGACATCATTTCGAATGTTCATTTGCTGTCATTTAATGTATCGCACACCCCATCCACAAATCAATCGTTTCAGAAATAATTATGTTTACTATAGGATCCTACAGACTTTGTACTATCCGGAGTCATTGTACTGTCGCATTCCAATAGAAAAAATAAATTAATGTAACATATTTCGTAGTGATCACTTTATACAGAGAGATTGGAAAGAGATGTAATAGCTTTAAAGCTCTTTGCCTAATGAGACTTTATAATAATTAATCAATATACGTGTATATATATATATATATATATATATATATATATATATATATATATATATATGTATATAAATCAGTTCTAGTATCATAAACTCTTTACGAAAATTCATACGTTGTTTATTCACGAATTGAAATAATTAATATATGAGAACTATTTTATTATTTAAAAATGTATTTAAATTTATTGACTTAATTTTAAATGATGACTTTCCTTAATTGACTTCAAAATTTGTAGTTTTTCGCGAGCGGCAAGTAAACACGTATTTGAAATATATATCAAAAGGTATTAAAGAATACAGAAATTCCATTAATGTACAACATATAAGTGTAATTATAAAAAATGTTTTTAATTTAAATTTTAAAAATTGGGCACATTACATTTACTTCTCTTTGATAATTCTTTCAGTTTTCATGAATAATTACAAGACAGCATGTCTCAATAATACTTACAGACGTTGGTTAAGATTGATACTTGTTTGAACTTACGATATATAAAAAATATGACACTAAAATTTTAATGAAACTTTGTTACATTTGTCAATCCTACAAAAAGCCGCATGTGTTTTCGAGCCGCAGTTTGGCATCCCCTGGTATAAAATATAATTAGTTCTAAGTATATACGGTGTAGAATATAGTAAATACATTCTGTATTATATATATTTCTTCATTTATTTACCATGCATTTGATATTGTCCTGGATGTTGGTTATGAAAATTATATACAACGTAATAATAGCATAGTATGAAAAATCTATATATACACCCTTTTTCATTAAGATCTTTTACACCTACGTATCTATATATATTTTTATATTTCCTTGTATATGTTTTCCTTCGATAATTAATATATCTAAGATAGTTACAATAGCACTTGATATATAACATGTAAAAATCAGACAGGTTCATTTTTACGAATTAGAGTTGTATAGGTGGTAAAAATGTACAAAAAAAATACGTAAAATGAGGCAAGCTATTATGTATAATCGTATTAGGAGCTAAATATAATTGAACAGGATGATTGGTTATAGACACAAAAGTTTAAAAGAGGAAAATGCATAGCATAGAAATGGTTTCAGAAATAAAAAATCAAAATTTTAATAACTACATATTTAAATTAATTATTGATTATACCTTGAAGACTTTGTTCTGCCTGAAGGTATTAGTCTGTCTCATTTCGAGAGAACAAATCAATTAAAATGACATATTTCGGAATCATCACTTTACACAGGGTGATCAAAAACAGTTTCTTTAACTTTAAAACGTTTTACTGATAAATAATCTATTTACTATTCACCCATATGAAGCTTTTACACCTAACATAAAACATATATGCATTACAGTAATACCCCGCTTAAGGCTGGATACATAACATATTTCATTAGAGCAGAGTGTAATATGAAACAGCGTTAAACGAGTATATCTTATCATGATGGTCCTTATTGCTGAAGTTGTGAAATTCAATGCATCACCAATTTGAGATTTATTCGACATTTAACCTTCAATATTATTAACCGCTATATTTAAATGTATACTTATAATATAAATATATATTTGAAACCACAATAATAGATTTGTATAACATCACAGAAAAGTACAAAAATAGATTTTTATCTGTGCAATAAATATAAAGGACCGTTAAACCTAGACGAAAATAAAAAAAATGGACAGGACTATGCTCGTAGGTTCTACGAGTTTGAATAAATAACGAGGAGATTCGTAGAAGAAGCAAGATCGCCGACGTAGCTTAAAGAATAGGCTGTTGAGGCCGAAAGGTTCTCGAAGGCTCGCTACTAGGAAGACCGATGACATAGTTAGGATTGCGGGAGTCACAGGATGCAGGCAATGCAACACTGCAATCGTGACGATCTTTGGGCAGGCTTTTGTCTTGCAATTGGCGTATGTCTGTCATAATGTATGATGAAACCGACACAGCGTTAAATGAAACTTTGTTAAACATGACCTTAACGCATATATTTTTGCTCACTCCAAATCGAATTGCCGTAATTAAAAATTTACCAAGTAACAAATAAAAGTTTTTTTATTTATTAAAAGCCAACTTAATAAGACAGATATGTGCTGTGTAATTTTCAAATCAAATGAAAAACGTTATAACAATGAAATGTTTGAAAAAGGAACGAGTGTGTTTTAAAATTAGAATTGGGTTCCCATTCTGCTTCCGTATTTATATTCCCAATTAAAGTATCATCGTAATTTATCGGAATACTGAACTTAATTTTCGTGCTTTTGTATTTTGATTTTTTTTATTTATATAAGTATTAAATCTTCTAAGACTGCGTTCTTTGTAGAGCCCGGGACGTCCCCCAAATAATGCCAATGCCGCGAATCGTGCGTACAATAGTGCATCTTTCATTCAACGCTGCCGCATTTCTGCAGCCAATTATTTATAGATCTGGCATGCTAAAGAGCCAAGCATTCCTCTGTCAGTTGCATTCTATTTTCGCCAAATATGACTTATACAGGATTAAGACAAAAAAAACGAGAATATTCATAATCGCCATTATATGATTGCCAGAAGCTGAGACAATTCTGATTGTTATGTTATTCTGTAATAAATACATCGTCAGTAATATTCAGCATTTCGCTCTCTTAGTCCAATATAACGAGGAAACATGAATTTTAATAAGAAGTATCAATAATTTCAAATTCTGGATTATATATCGCTTTTATACGGAAATATTGTTAAAAGAGTAAAAATATATATCGAATGCTACTTCTCAATACGTATCTTCAAAAACATCGTGTGGTGTCATCATCAGCTGTAAGAAATCCATACCTGGACATAAACCTCTAATAAATTTCCAATAGCAGGTTCCGGTTCCAACGCCTTCCGTCTTCCGAAAGCATTACAAAAGTTTTATTAAAATCCTTTGATGCATGTAGTTTGTCAATGACAAGATCTATTTTGACATAAAAATACTGAATTTAAAGTAAAATAGATTGTTCGTGTCTTGTTCATTTAGTCTAGGGACAGACTCAACCTTGTTTTCCGTTTTCATTTCAGTTATTTACGTACCTATATAAGCTTTAATTGTAACCAGGGCTGTGTAGGCCGACAATAGTCAAACATATTTAATTTTCTTCTTAAATGAAACGAATGTAAACTTAAATAATGCTGTTGGCGGGCAGATTTTAAATAATTAGATTATATACATTTAAATTTTAAAAATAAATTCAATTTTTATACCTATTAAAGTCATAGATAAAATAAATACTGTTTTCCACTTGGCATTTAAAGTTTCACTGGGCAAGTTAAGGCGCCTAGCTTAGACTTCTTTACAGTAACTTAGGTTGTGGGCTCCCTCGGGAGTCTCGGCGCGAGTCGTTTTCATTGCTTATTTCACCGGATTCAGACACCGCAAAGCTCTTAGATCGCTTATATCCATGAAGTGACTAGACGTAATGTCTACCGAGAGGGAATGCCAGGTAGAAAATTTTATTAACACTCAGCTTTTATTGTAGCGTTGTTACTAATTACAAAATCGTCTATATATAACATATATTTTACTATTTATATTTAGTGCAGCAGTTTACATTCGTCGTAATTCAAGTAAAATATCAATCACATAAACATACGATAACAATGTAAATGAAAATCTATTATTATATTTTAAGTTTTGTCAAATAAATGTTTGGGTTCTGAAGATAATTACATTATAAAGACTTCATAGAAGTTAACACATTTTGGAAATGGACGTGTTGGCCTCCAGACTGTTTCAATGTTTATTTAAAATATAATTTTGTGTTGTTAAAAAGCCTCCAACTGAGTTTCTTTTGTCTTGTTCTTTTAAGTCTAAGACATTTACTATTCCAACAAATGGTAGACTAATTTTCCTGTCAATCAGAGATAGAATCCATTGTTTATTGAATAAAGTATGTTTGAATTTCAACTGAATACATACCCTATTTAAAAACTATTTAACAAAAGTCATGTACTACACAGGTTAATCTTATAGTAGCGTGGGACCCCCCCCCATCTCCTCTGAGGTGAACAGATAATCTTCACGTCCTACGTCTGAAATTAGAAAACCACTTTCGAAAGCGCCTGTGCCTAGTTACTTCATAATGTGTTGAAGCAACTGAGAATCTCGGTATCCGTTGCAATTCCATGAAATAAATAATGTAGCAGTTCAAACTACGGTTCTTGAAGTTTGCCTAAAAATGACAAAGTTCTAAGCGCCGTTAGTGGACTACCATTTCAAACTAAAGCAGTAAATGCTAATTATGTAACAGCATTTGTGCTTTTTATTTATGATAGATGGTAACTATTGCCTTATTGGCATTAAGGCTCTGCAGGTTTGAAGGGAAGGGCGAAGATAGTGCTCAGTTTTAACCCCATGTTAGGTAGCAAACCTCAAGGACTCCCTTTGTAGCCTCAGCTCGGGCATATTATTTTAATAGATTGGTAGGTCACTGAGCTCAGATTACTTGGGCGGAGACTCGATGGAGTGACCAGACACCTGGGCCCCCAAGAGAGAATCAAGGTTTAGGTTGTCACTAAGAATTACTTGTAAAGGTACGATTTTCTTTACTTCCTGCTCACTTTACCATACCTTTATAACTTGAGAGTAAAGTTACTAACCCTTAGTGAAATGAAGAATTGAAATCGATTACATAAAAGATAATTTAATTTTTTATTTTTTTGTCACATACTTAGAAGATTTTAACCATATCGGTGAATTCGTCCACGACATAAAATACGTTACGACTATTACAAAAATTCTCTTTTCATGATTGGATTTTAAATCGTTTTATATTCTTCTAGTCTTCCTGAATTGAATCGTTCTATTTGCGCAAGTCCGCAAGCGAGTTGCGACCCCTGACATTTCGCGGGGTCGCAGGGTCACGGGGTCGCTGATCGGTCAGCGAATGAGGACAACTTTTTTTTTCCTATGATGGATTTGCAAAAGCTAATCCCTGTCACCAGTCCGTCCAAACAATACGACGGTATTGCGAAATTAAAAATCTAGGCTTTAGCAGTTATTTTAGCAGAATTGTAAACCATAGTGACTTACTAATTTCATAGCTTTTAAACTCCAGGGAAGCAGCTATTTGTTAAGTGGTAAAAATATGAGGAAATAAAGAAAAGTTCGTTATCACATTTCACCAGTTTTATTTAATTAAATTATCTAAACTATGCCTTACATATAATCTTAAGTAAAGATAAGTTACAATATATGTATCTACAAGTTACATATAAGTATCTTTATGATTTAAGAAGAATAAGAAGAAAAGTAGAAAAATTTTGTCGATTTTTACAGACGTCACAACAGTACAGATAACACTTATATTTTCTTATACGTTGCTAGATTTTGTAACTCTACATTAATTGTATACAGGTTGATTGAATAGAAGCTTGAATGCTTAAAAGCTTTTACACCTATTTCCGATCATCCTGTATAAACTGATCACACTGAAGTATGACACTTTAATATTTCTTCTGTAGGCATGTGACAAAACAATAACTTCTATCAGTACAAAATCAAAATGGATATTAAACAATAATTAATTTTAATCTGTAATAATTAATATTTCGAAAAGGCTTTTTATAATTGTATTGTCATTATGTTATTTATTATGTTTGAAACTCTTGATTTTTGAATAAAATGTATCATAGACATACTACTTCTTTCACAGCTTCAACAAATCAACCTGTATATACTAAAACATAGATTTTATAGAAGATAAGGATCGAATCAAATTGTAGGAAACGTTACCAACAATATTTAAGATGTCCTGTAAATTTTACGTCAAGAACACAGGACAGAACAAGCTTAGTAATAGAAAAATACGCGATTCACAGTTAAACCACGTTTCATTGACTGACGAGCGAAAATAAACCATCGGGTCGACAACAGATGGCGTTACGCGCACTCACGGCCCCCGACTATTTATTTGTACAGACGAAATAACGCCCGCATTGTGAGCTCGGAATGCGTAATTAAAATTATGTTCCTTTATTTATAGCGCCCCAGCTTGTAGTATATTGTTAGTTTTGTAACATTTATCGAAATTGTTCGCATAAAACACGTAATGCTTGCTTTTGGAGATCGTTTTCCACTTCCTGTTTTACATTTTTTATTGCTCCAATGGTACCAAGATCCATTATATTTTTTTACGTCGCGTATTGTTTGGTTTACACTACGACTATAATATAAAACAATTGTATAAAACATATATAAATCATAATCGAATATTGATGTTTTCATGTTTTTGTTAATGAAATTAGTAATAACATTTAAAAAACATATATGATCGGTTTAAAGTGGTGAATGTAGAGCTAATTCGTCAGCTAAAAGCTTTAAAACTTTTACATCTATTTTAAATCACCTTGCATAAAGTGAACACTCGGAAATATGTTATATCATTTTTTTCTTATTTAAATGCGACAATTCAATAACTGTCTGCCTACAGGGGCAGATATTAAACAATAAATAATTTTAATACGTATTAATCTGTATTTTGAAAACTCTGTTTTTGGTATATTGTCTCTAAATTATTTTAGTGTACCAATTGTCAATTGCTTCAAACGGGTTATATATTCACCCCTTTAAAGCTGTTACACCTATGATTAATCACCATTCATAAAAGGTATCAACGATTCTTAATGTTTTAGTATTTTTGTTAATGACATTAGTATTTAAATTCCAAGTAAAAAGAACCCTTACAATTCATTAACATGAACTGTCCTCTATTATGAATGTCACTAATATAGTAGCGCTTAAACAATCGGAATTGTACACGGCATGAGATGGTAATTTTTTCTATACGTCATCTCAATTTGAGACTACTTCTTTTATATAATAATATTGAATTTATTAATGAACAAATTAAGAAAAGGACCAATATATAGCTACTTCCGCACATGCAGTCGTGCAATAAAGTGCACCGCCCGCCAGCCCGCTGATAAATGTGCATGCGGCAAACAATGCGAATTACACAACTACCACCGCTAAATCACTCAACACGTGTTTCACCCCTCCACGGGGCATCTTCAGGAGTAATATTACACCGATTAGTGCCAAACACAGAGAGAGCAGTGGATGTTTTATGACTTTAATAATGATTATAGAAAAAGCAATCTGACGAAGGATGTTACTATGTTTTCGTTCCATTGTTTTAATGTTTCTATGTAAACTAATCATGATTTAAATTATCGGCTGATGTCATACTTATTTTTTTAAACCTTTGAACTATAATTGCATGTTATACTAATGCAAATTATACTAAAATTTCGAAGTATACTTCTAAAAAAAAACTATGGAGTCGGTTTTAATAAGTTACAAACAAACACTCAACTCTGCACGGTTTAATTTAACAGTAAAAATATTTTGAACAGTATAAATAGTTTTTCTGGTTTTTATTAAGTTTTAATTTCTAATTTCACAATTTATAGTGAAAAAAAAGAAGGGGATCTAAAATAAAATCACAGAATGTTAAAATAAAAACACACCAAACAGCGATACAAAGGAATATTCTAAATATAAGAAAAAATAAAAATAAGGACAGATGAAGTTATGTGTAATATATTTCGGAAACTTAAATAGAAATGGCAATGCCAAAAAGTTATAAAACAAGAACATGTTTTTCTGGCATCCCCGAAATGGAAAAAGAAAACTCGAAATATAATTCAGAAGACAGGACAGTTATAGCATTGAATAGAAAACAACGAAAAAGTTTACAGGAGGCTTTATCAAAGACGGAAAAACAGGCCTAGAGATCGATGTCGATTTAACAGAATCAGATTTAATTATATATATATATATATATATATATATATATATATATATATATATATATATATATATATATATATATATATATATATATATATTAATATAATTATATATGTATATAATAATAAAGGAAGAAAATCATAGACATTGTGTTTAATCTTAGAAAAAGAAAATATCAAAAATGAAAAGAATTTCATTATGAGAGGATTCATTTCTTTAAGCTTTAAAATTTAATTTGATTGTTTAATAAGATGCCGTATATATAAAACTGTGGCGCGAAAAAAGTTTCAACCTAAAAAAACATTTCTCTTACACTTCATTAAGGGATAATCATCGAAGTTATAAAAACAAATGCTTTATTCATATATCTCTCCTTGTATTTTGCTCTGCACGTCATCGTTTCCTAGATGCCGAGTGCAGGGACGCGGTCCTGTGGGTCCTCGCGATCTTCTGCGCGAAGCCCCGCTGGACCGCGCCCAACTGCCTGCGGACCAGCAGCTTCCTAGCCGCCGGCGCCCATGCACTCGCTGCATACAAAATCGTCGGCTCCAGATTTTGGCATGGTTGTAACATTCACATTTACAAATATATTTAATAATAACATTGTCAAAGATGAAACTTTCTTTGGGTATTATAAAATGAAGAGGAGATATTTTTTTTGTATTTATTTAGGAAAAAAATGTATTTAAAATTTTACTCTAGATCGTATTAAATACTTTAATGGGTCGTTTCCTTTCCTGTTTGTCACCTTTATAAGGCGTCATCATTTTCTATTTTGGAATTAACTATAACTTTTATACACGAAAATGTCCAAAAAAATTTAACGTCCGCCTGATGGTAAACTATGTGCACTTTATGGTGAACATACGTAGCAGGTACTACGCTTGCTACGTAGTGTTATTAAAAGTAAATTCCTACATGTCACCTTATCAAGATTCGTTTATTCAATTAAATCCGATACGACGAGCTACGGTAGTAAAGGCAATAGTTTTACAAGTTACGATGATCCTATAATGGCAGAAATGGACACCGCAATAATACAATAAAAATAATAGAATCAGGTAGTGGCTATGTATATGAAAATATCTAAAAATATGTAATGCTTCTGTTCTACCTTCTATCTATTATATATAGTGAATATAATTTTTTTTTTATTTTTAATTTTCTGTTGACGTTTACCTATCCTATCATCAGATTTCGGAAAAACTTTCATTTATGGGAAGCTGATATATACATTGTTTTAGTTAGTATTTTTTCTTTCACAGCCTTTCCTTCTTTCCTCCCTTCCTTCTATTTACACGGATATGTATGTCATAGGTTCCCGACCTTTTCATGACTATTACCACCTTAATTAGAAAACATCCTACGCCCTTTTTAAATGTGTTTAAAAACGATTTAGATAAGATGTCTTTTTATAAAAGTAAAAGTATTTCCAACGCCCCCAATTTGTCTTTGGACCCGCTACCGTCCGTATTAAATACTCTGACAAAGCCCCTAGATGGCAGTACTGTTCCTGTTTGGAATTTTCTATTTAGTGGACGAAAGAATTTCTCTCAATTTTTTTACAATCTTTTTAATTGTTTTGGAAAAAATCGTAATTAAGTTATTGTTACAAATAAAAAAATATTGTTCATACGAACACAATCTATCATTTTTTTTCATATGACGTAGTGTTTAGACATGGATAATTGACATCGCCGACTCGTGTGGCACTATTAAGTTCTTTTAAATAATTAGAAAAATGCCGCAGGGAGAATAATAGAATCAAACTATTTTTTCTATCTTACATTTAGTAGTATTCTGTAGATATTTAATGTTAAAATAAATATTATATCATGAACTTACTGTCAATATCTTTAAATTAACAAAGAATTATTTTGAAAGCATCATCATTTTATACGTTAGATATCTACAGCTGTACTTAGATTTTCCCATAAATTTTGGAGTTTTGGAATGCAACATTTTTTTAAGTAACTATTATATTATTTAGATAAAAAATCACATCTACCTGGATCTAACTAACAAAATGTATTTAAAACTTTACACCTACATACTTGAATAGAATCTGTGGCTTTGTTTAACTGTAGCGATTTTCAGTTAAACTCAATTAATATTTAACTTCCTGTTACACATTTCAATGTTAATGCTGTCTTACTTTGCGTTTTAATAATAAACGAGTATAATGTCCAAATGTTCAAAAAAGTCCTTTTTATTATTTATATATAGAGATTACTTACTCATAAAGATATCTCTTGAAATAAAAGGCTCAGAGACCTAAAATTTGGTACGGTTATTTTTTACCCCAAGTAGAAGTCAGGCAAGAACAGAAATCACGAAATTCACTACAAGGGGAATTCACTTGAGGGGGCGGTTATAAAAATGTATCTATGACACTATAGCTGTTACGCATATTAAACCTTATCAGAATATTATTTTTGGTATGTTAAAAATTACGTGAAAGGGGCGGAAGATAGCTGGCATCTATCATTATTTCAGCTGTAAAACATCCACTGCTGAACATTGGCCTCCCCCATAGATTTCCAATAGAACCTATTGGATACGGTCTACATCAAGCGTCCCGGCGACTTTAATTAAGTTTTCTAATTTTGTAACCATAATCTATAACCATAATCTAATATCTTATACTTACTACTTACCTTTTACCATCTTTCTGTAAGAGAGCCTTGTGTGATAAGACCACCCATTGTAATTTCATGTTTATTATTATAAAACTATATAAATGTATCCTACCGTGTACAACAAATAATGTTAAATAATTAAATAAATACTTTGTAAGCTACCAGTCAACCCCGGAGGTCCTTCATTGCGTTTGCTGGTCCTTACTGCTTGCCATACTACGGTAACTTACAAAATATGAATATGTAAATTATATTTATCAGTAGTTTAAAACAGTCTCATAAATTCTAGATTACCTTTAGTTGTTCCATATCATTAGTAGGGAACTGGGTGAGTTGTCCATTTATATTGGTAGGACAATCGCGTATTGTATTCAACGACAATAGGCTTATCGTACAGTAGCGACATTTAGTACAGGTATCGATCGCTTGAACGAATGTAGAACGTAGATTGTAACTAACGTGCTCCAGTGTACGCAAAATCATTCATTATGTTATATAAGACTAACCACACTTTATACAGGTCTCATAGAAAATAAGTGTAAAAGTTTTAAATCAGTATATGTGTCTTATACATATTTTCAAAATAATCCCGTACAAAATGATTACTATGAAATATGTTAAAATAATTTATTTATTCTATTGTAATGCAACATGTCAATAACTTCAGGAAGTACAGAGTTTACAGGGACATTTAATCATCGAGTCATTTGAAAGACGCATGCTAGAAGGCCCTATGTCTACGCCTTGATACTATTACAATTAAAAATAAATAAAATATTGCTTTCAAATTTGGGATCTGTCATTATTATATGATAATTTATTGTGTTTTCTTATTTCTGTGCATATGTTCTGTGTGTATATTGTAAGATATTTTATGATATTATAATGGAATGGACTTATTAAGAAAACCGAATTGCAAAACAATTTTTAAAATCCTTCATGCGCTTTGTATTGTCTTTGCCAGATAAAGATCTGGCCGTCCACGTAGCGTCTGTACGAAAAAAATATAAATATTTAGCAAACGAAATGATAACGTTTATACTAAAAGTTTTGAAGACGCTGCTCAATCAGTCAACAGAGTAAAAAATTACTTCAGTGATGGTTTGTTGGGGTGTTAGCTATGAAGGTGTGAATGACCCATATTTTTGTAGAGAAGGTATCAAAACATCGTCACAAATGTATCAAAATACCATTATTGAAGAGGTAGAAAAGCTCCTTAAGAACACCATCTTTATAACCAAGAATGGTACTTTCAGCAAGATTCGACGCCGGAATATAAAGCTTCAGCCACCTAATCTTGGTTAAAAACAAAAGTTCCGAACTTCACCATAGCTGAAGACTGACCGTCATCTAGCCCTGAGCTTAATAAACCGGATTATGATTTACAAGCAGACTTAAAGAGTAAGGCTTTCGATAATTTGGAGTCCCCAAAACCGAGTACATATAGTTAGCAGTGAAGAATTTTTTAGTCATAACCAACTTCAACTGTTAAAAGGCTGTATTGCAGATCAAAACAAATAAGCTTCATTTATTTTCACTGATTTGAAATAAATGTATTAAACTAAATAAAAAATGATATTAATCAAAATATTTATGGCAAGACTATGTAGATGTAGGGACAGATAAAGAGAAATTATTAATTTTAACGTGTAGCAATCCGAATTTTGAAACCGCTTTTTCTTGCTGTATATATATATATACACCTATAACCAATCATTCAGTATATCCTGACCTAGTGGCGTAATTTACATTCTTTAATTATATTCTTTATATAATTAATGCCTAAGCTGTGCATTACAGGGGTCCAATTTTAAAATGTATTTTAAAATATAAATAAAACCACTAAAATTATTAAGTAATCTTTGACGCGATCACTTATAAAACTATATATTGCTTGCATGAATTGGATATTAATAAATACAAATATTTACGGCAAATATTGGGAGAAGGAAAAAAAAATTGTATTCCTATGCCTCGACTTCGTTCAGTTAATAAATCTTTCTATGGGCAAGGAAACTTTTTTGCAATAGGATCCCAGATAATGTTGAGAAATCTGTTGTGGCTAAATTTATAAAATTTGGATATTATAAAGGCGTTAGTTTTCTAAGGTTTATTACACTAAAAACAACTTATAAGATACATCTGATTGATATGTTGGACCCTAAACGCTTATTGCGAAGCAAATATGTCACTTTATATTCTTTTAATAAATATGTAATTTACTTTCTTGCTTCCTGTTTCTCTTAATATTGAAGTCAATAAAAGGCGTAACCTCTCCTAATTAATATAAGCTATTAATCGGAATATTGTTTCTAAATTAAGTAAAATATTTTTTATTGTCTACAGTTAATTATGATTAGTTATCCACAAAGACGGGCGGCATTATTTATTCAACGAGAAAATAACGGGAGTACGAAGGTCTTAATTAAACATTTCATCACAACCAGCACAACGCAGTGCTCACTGAACAGGCTATTTATAGCGCAAAACATATAATCGCTTGGATCTTCACTTTTTGAAGTGAAGATTACGGAAAAGACTTTGTTTAGTTCATCAAAAAACGCTGTATTCCAGCTACTTCCGACCGGTCGTAGTGGAAATCTATGAACGCGGTAGATGTTTTACGGTTGAATGATAAAGAATGCCTTCTTAGTAGTCTGATATTTGTAGAGCAGTCGTGGTACAAATCCCAGTGGTCTATACAAGGTCTTTTTTACAGTCTTTTGCCACTATTTTATTTCATCACCGAGGTATTTCACATACACTGATTTATTGTTATCACTGTTATTTTTTCCACTATATATTGGGGGCATAAGAAAGTAATGTCGCTTTCATAAGTTATTATATATTAACACGACAACGTTTTTAACAAGTTTTTATTTCTAATCAACAATATACTTATCTTCGTTATCAAAAACATTTTGCCACTTAAAATGTAAAATTCTATCGGTTTTTCTGAAACGACATTACGTTCTGGTCCCCCCAATACGTTCATCGTAAAAGAGAGTCACTCTTTTAAAGTTCAAGCGCACTTTTACTTTATAATTGTTTGGATACGATTCAAATAATAATACCACTAAAGTAATACTAGTAAGTTTACTTAAACATGGATCTCTTTAAAAATAATTATTTTATTTCGGTACCTAAATTACCAAACTTGTGTCATAACTTGAGCACGAAACATAATGATATAAAAAATTGGGTTACAGGGAAATAAAGTACGTAATTATATATTAAACAGATATCAAAACAATCTCAGATTCAAGGTACAAAAATATATAAGTATGCTATGTTAAAAAACGATATATTTTAACTACACAACAGAATAGCTTTAAAGGAATAATATAGAATTATAGCAAATTTATTTAATTGCGTCATAATAAAATATCACTTCATATCATTTTTCTATTATTATCATTATCATTATTCTAACAATAAAGTAATTTTTTTGGAACAGTCTAAGCAGAGATCAAGCCTTAGCATCAGGACACTCGATAGAGATCAAAGTGATCTAAGGCCTTTTGCTCCGGTAAAAGAATAGGTGCTAGCGGCCTGTTTCCTCCTAAGAGGTCCCTAAGAGAGCTTTTGAAACCTACAACGCCTTCAAGCCCACGTAATCTCTAAACGCTAATATAATAACAGTTTTTTTCAAAATTTATAAAACTAATGTAAAATTACCAGAAATAAAATAAAGAAAATGAAGAAATGAAAAATGAGAGAGGAATGGAAGGTTATAGAGCGAAAAAGAAAGACAGAAGAATTGTGGTAAGAACGAAAAGAATGAAAGATCATATGATGTATGAAAGAAGATAATGAAAATAAAAAAAATGTGAAAAAAATAAATAATGTTAAATAGTCCCTGTCCCACACAAGATAGGGGGTACGAGAGGCTCCCAATAGCGGGGGGCAAAAAAAAAGGAAAAAAAAATCAGTGTACCCGTCCATCAAAAAAATATTGAATTAAACTAGTCTTATGTAGACATGAGTGAGTGTCGGTCATTTCAGCCCCAAGATATCTACAGGGCTATAAACCATAATCGCCACGCCTGACAGGAGGGTTGGCGATTACTGTGTGTTGTTATGGCTCGGAACGATACGCAGAGGATGCTATCGCCCATCCTCTGAAAATTTGTTTGGGAGTAGTAGCAATCTTATATAATTAATGCAAATATTGTGAATAATATAATATTGTGTCCCGGGAATCTAACCCGCGATCTACGACCGCAAGTCAGCCCTCTGTTGCTGAGCTACTACTGGTCATATGAATATTAATATTAGAAATTTAAAAGTTTCGATGGTAAAACCGTTACGGAGCTGGCTGGTAAAATACAGAAGTCAAAGTTTAAGAAGAAACTAAATTTACTGTCGCGATAACTATTATTTAAAAAGATTTAGATTTACGAAAATTTTTAATTGAATAAAACTGTTTTTACTCGATGTGACTAATATTTTACATGACGGGTTTTTAATCAGTTTTATTTGGTAACTTTTTGTAATTCAAATATTTCGTATTACTTAAATGTATTTTTTATTTTCAGGTAAGCTAGCTGTTTACAAGCTCTCAACGATAAATAGCCGGTGCTGAGGTAAATATAATGAAGGAATATTTTTGTATAGATTTTTTCTTTCTTTTACATAACCTTTCTTATTTCGAACTTTATTAAAAATTCATTACGGCGTGATTCTGTCTAGGATTTTGAAAGTCAAAATCTTGTACAACACTCCGTTTGCACTCACAGTCTTGTTACATGTAATACACAGCTCACCCTGTCATCATCATCATGACTTAGGCTTCGCCCCAAGATTGCTATGATGACCAGCCTTGTGCTGGCCTCCTACAGCGACCTTGACTATATCTTCGGTCCACGTCACGAGGAATGTACCCACACCTCGTCTACTGACTCGTTTTCCCCATTTGAAATCTTTTCGGCCCCAACAATCCTCGGTTTCACAAGCGGTACCCCATCACTTCTCCATAATTCTGGATTCTTTCAGAACATCTATATTTACTTGTATTTTTCAACAATTTATTTATTAAAATAAATTGATGCGTGGTTCGAGTGATGAATTATGGCACAGAAACGTGTTGTCTTACTTTGAATCTTATTTGCAAGCTCACCGAACAGATAGCACACCAGCCAAATAGCACATCGAACAGATGGCAGTTAGAGCAGAAGATAGGATGGCCTAAGGGTTTTTTTTAAAAAAGGCCCCTTCTATGGGGACCCCTCGTACCCCCCTATCTATTGTGGGACAGAGATTTTGTTTTTATTCAATATTTTTTTCGCGCTCTTCTATTGTTCCTCCTATGATCTTTCATTCCTTTATTTTCTTTCTTTCTGCAATTCTTCTTTCTATCCCTTTCATATCCATTTTTACTTTTATTCTATACCATTCTATCTTCTCCTCATACATTAACTATTACAATTTCTTTGATTTTATTCTATATCATATTTTTGATCTATTCTAAGTATATATTTTTATATGTATTATTTTATTTACTTATATATTTCATTGCCTATTTTTACAATTTTTTAATTTTAGCCTAACTCTTTTTTCTTTTTATCACGTTTTCCGTAATCGTTCTGCACATTTTTAGGAACGTTGGTCTTGTTTCCTTGTCTTTTATTGGCGAGGCCATAGAGTCTTCGCTAACCTTATTGCCTAATCAGCATTCGGAGTCGACCAGGAGTCCTCTGAATGCGGGACAGTGGGCTACCAGGTGGACCACGGTCAGGTTCACGGAAGCGCGAGGGGACCTAAAGGTTCTGGAGCAGAAGCCACGGTCCAGTAGACTATTGCTTTACAAAATTGGTTATTACTGATCAAAATTTGCACAATTTGGACAGATGACCTCGTTGAGGTTGTATGAAGGTAGAAGCGGGCTACTTCCTACCGGCTTATTAGAAATCTAAGAGCGAGCTGAAATTATAATAATGTATAGTAGCAAGAATCTATTGAACTTAACAAAACTAGTGATATATTGTATAAGCCAAATTAAACAGTTTGAAATATTCGTCTTCTTAAATTAACTATTAAATTTTTTCTGAAATATGTTAAAAAAACGTCAAAATTTGTATAAATTGAATTAACTATATAGTTTAAATTGTCTTTATATTAAAAATATTGAAATAAGTATTTATTGCAGATCGAAAAGATACAAAAGGAAAGTACATATAATAGGCAAAATTTCGCAAGTTCTTATTAACATAATATATTTTATATAGTGAATCACTATATTAATAATATATAGTGAATCACTATATTAATAATATAGGTCAAATTTGATGACACAGGAGAATATTTAAGAAGAATTATGAATTTTACTACTTATAGAAGAAGAACAATTCTCGTCGTCTGAAGAAAAAATTGTAGATAAAACCTATTATTTCAGGAGCTGCTAGAATTACAATCTATTCTACTAAACCCACACACACGAAACATGCACTAAACACATTCTATTATTTGGACGTAAACAAAACACATGAAAAGCCGTCTACAAAATCTGGCAGCACATAAACTCATTTATGGCACATTTAAAGTGCATATATGTGAGTGATATAAAAAAAGTACGCAAACGGTCTACTAAGGGCAATTAAAATGCGAGGATACTGTCGCTTATGCTATTTCTGGGAGTCGCTCTGCTGGAGCGCCGCCAGAGCACACCCGTAGAGCATCTAACGACTGTCGTATGGTATTGAGGTGACCATGATTCTTAGTTACAAATCGGGACATTACGTATATACAATATTTATTTTCATTTCAAATTTTACCCAGAATTTTTAAAGCTCGGGTTTACTTCATTTTATTCAATACTCTTCATTATACACGTAAAAAAGGAAAAACTGGATTATAATAATATAAAAAAGGATAAAAGGCAGTTTTATCACTCAAAGCAATTTCATACAGACAACTATGCCATGGAAACAGGTGGACAGGTAAGGACTAATCAACGTATACAATATCCCAGATTTGTTCACAATACCAAAAAAAATGTATTATAGATACATGTGTATTATAGATATATTTACATATCTATATATGCCAAACATAAAAACTTTAAAGTACAACAATTTATTAAGAAATAATCAATTGACAAAATTTTATACTATTGTAAATATTTTGTATTGTACAAGGTAGTAAGCGTTGTCGTTCTAATATAATGAATGGTTTTACACTTTAGTTTACCAATTATTTAATCGACCTTTTGATCTGCTAGACCAAGCAAAATTAATCTCATGGATAAAAACAATAAAACAAGGTCTAAATTTTCAAATAATGTGATCGTTTTAGTATCATCCAATTTCATCTTCTATATCTTTAAAATGAATATAATCCAATTTAACATGTGGATATTACATCAGAGACAAAATACGTGAAAACGAATTACAATGATTATATTTGCATACACTTTTCAAGTTCGTTTGGAAATAAAAATGATACCTAAGGAGGTACGTAAAATATTCTGTTATATATGGTTGTGTAACGAGGATTTTAAATTATCTCTCCTCTTACGTCTTTCATAATATTTCACTTAACAATAGTTTTGTATTATGGTATGCAAATCTTGCGATCGTTCTGCAATTCCACAGCCAAGGAGAATCTTCTCTTGTTAAAAATTTTGTCTAGTTGACTTAAAATTTTGATGATTTTTCCAACATCACTGTGAACTCTTGGTTTACGACTTAACGGCGATATTAAACATGGTAAAACTTTCGTTATGTAAAAGACTTTTTTAATTTATAATAACCTAACTTACAGTAACAATCATGGTAGATATTTTGAGTAATTAAAAATGATAATTACATAGGCTAAATTTCGCGTAAAACCGTAATTATATATATGATTGTTAAGGGAACTGTCCAAGTGAATGAAACAAACATGGTCACCATACACAGACGCGGCAGCGCCCTGACGTCTCACTTAAGCAGTGCCGCCAACATTATGTAGCGATTTGTTTTGTCGCCAACCTATTTTCTGTAATTCAGTACAAGGAAAAATATTCTCTACAAAATGGGACAATGAACGCTGTACACGTATATAATGTGTAAAGATTTTTTGCTTAAATTGAAGTTGAGAAATTCTTATACTTTTTTAATTAAATATTTTTCATTTCATGTTTCCTGGACTGTCTATTAAAATTATATAAATTTTAAAAATAAAAGTTACATTTAATTATGTATTTATTTATATACAGGTGGATTGTCACAGGTGATAGGGATGAAAGTTTTAAAGGAGTAAATATATAGCTCATTTGCTCTCAATTAATGTTTTATATTTGTAATAAATAAAAATAATTTATTACAAGAATATTAAATTCACTACATAAAATAATTTAGCAATTACATAGAGTGATTAAAAATAAATGTAAAGGCTATAAAGGGATGAATGTACAGTTGATTTTAAGTTATTTATAATCATTGGTTGTAGAAATAATAAATTGCGTAATGATAAAGACATGGCGTGAAGAAGTTCCACGCTAGGTAGACCGAAGACATGGTAAAGGTTGCGGCGAGACGCTGGATGCGTGCAACGCAAGATCGATCACCGTTGCCACCTTTGGAGGTGGCCGGTAACTTGTAATGGGCTTCTATAGGCTTATATGATGATGATGTAAATTTAATGATACTTGCTGCATACGAGGTTTTTGTAAATGCCAACGTTGTAATAATTTGTGTCAATAAACAGTTGTACTGACGTATTCCAGTTCGAAGATACCGTACCTTCTCAAATGTCAAACATGTTTATGTGTAGATATTTAAGAAATTGGCATAGATTCCGCCGTGATAAGCGTGTATCACTAATATACATATATCTGTATGTAATTTATAAATATAATGAGCTTTAATCAAACAAATCCGTTGTACGACGAAGCGGCGTTCGATCCCGGGCTATTTCAGCAACAAAGGAGCTTCTGGACAATCTCGATGTGTTTTATGCGACGGCGTCAAACGGTTTTAAAAAAAACTTTACAAAAAGCAGACATGTCTTTCATGGTATCGGAGGGAGTGCCTTCGTTTGTTACGCTCCGTAAAACATCAGCGCAGTTTATTGTTTGCGAATGTACTAAATACTTGTTTTTTACGTTTCGTTTTATTTAATTTATTAGACACCACATGTAGTAAGTAAATATTTAAACCAAGCTCTCCGTAATTTTTTATCAATCCATATTTTCCCTCGTAAACCATATAACATCAAATAGGACAATGGCAATAAACTCGTGATATGCAAAAACTGAGAGACCCTGATAGATACCTGGTGATTTGACGTAATCAAAGCTGTTCAAAGCGGTATAACAAATTACACAACAAAGCAAACTACGAATTTGCTCATAATCAGTGACGTAAGACATCAAAAAATTATTGTTAAAGTTCTAGCAAGAATTTTATCAAGTCTAGGTTATCGATTGACTACTGGATCAGATTGTCAGTTGAGCTGCTTGGTCGTGGTTAACCACAGTATTAGGACCCTAGTACGTCAGTGCGTTTTTGACAAACATAATTTGAGACACTATTGTGAAATAGTCATCACGAGATTTTAGATTTATAAGGTATAAATATGTAAACATTTTACTTTTACCTTCAAATTTAAAATGTAATATTTGGTCCACTTTAATATTATTTTTATTATCTTGGGTCATTACTGGACAATCGCCTTCTCCATAGATTTCAACTAACTGTCGGAAACAGCCTTCAAGCAGAGACTTCCGACAACCTTCACAAGGTTGTCTGGCCATCTTGTGGGTTGGACATCCTACATTGCGGTTGCTGGTCCATGGTCTTTGTTACAGAACCTTAAGGACAGGCTGTTTATTTCCAATTTAAGTTGCCAATCTCATGCTATGTCAGTTTCTTTTATTCATTTACGGATATAAACGAGTGTTACTAAAAAAATAAAAATTTGTGTTATTCTTCCCAGGGCCGGTAGATCTTGACGTAATAACAACACAAGGTCCAAAGTAGAATTGTGTATAATCATTCCAACTTCGCCCGTATATAATTACTTTATTTACCGCTATAAGCCGATGTAAGGAAAATATCATATATCTATGAAATTCTCCTTTACGATGCGCCGTTGTCGATGACGTAATTTTGCTCCTAGAAATCATTATATGCTTAATATCAGAATACAAAATTTGTAAAAATACCGCATTTGTTTTAAGCACTTATCGATGTACAATATTAGTTAGTTTATTTACTAAATAAAAAGTAAATTAAGGTACAAATTTAAAGAAATGTCAAGAATATCCTTTTTCAAAATAAGTTATTACTATAACATTATAATAGATTAAAAAGACTGCCAGTAGTCGGTAGAGACGACGACAAAGAAAAAAAAAAACACAAATCAGAGTAGAGTAGAGAAGACTTAGATTATAATATAAAGGAACTAGAGTAGAGCCAAGGAACGGTCAGATTAGAAAAAAAAAGTAGAATAAGTGACAATGTATAGAAATATCAAAACCCAAAACTTATTAACCCTATATTATAAAAAGTATCTACTCCTTAACGGTAGACGTGAGTAGGCAAGAAATAAAAACATACATTTACTACGAGGTAATAGAAATACATTTTAATAATATTATATTACTTTAATATAATAAAAGTTGTGTTATATTCATCAGTTACAGAAGCATGTTAACTTGTGAGCTAATGAGGGCACTGACAATAGACCATTGGAAGCATCCTGCACTTGTTAGGTACAAGCCTGCGCTAGAAGTCTCAGTATAAAAGGCTCTTTCAACTGTAATAATTTATATGTAAAAAATAACATTCGATTTTAATACTATTATAACTAGACTTACATAATTTGATACTTGGTGCACGGTTAACAATTATGATTAAAATGTTGACACACTGTAATGTTAAATAATAATAGTTTTGTATTTCTATAACATCATAATTATATTAAAACCTACAGATGAATAAATTAGATCTAAATAACATTATGGACTGTTGTACATTGTTAGATAATACTGAAAGAAGATTAGATAAAGTAGAAGATCCAGGTACAGACGATAATAACTAATGTAGACATTGGGTGGGTTCTTAAAAAAATTAACGGTTAATTATAGTTCCTTGATCGTTTTCATAAAAGTTTTTACGTGTACAAATTTAATTATTCTTTGCTGGTATTTTTAATTTCTCAATATTTTGAGTAGCATTTTAAACAGGACTTCGTAAAGCAACTCAAACATCGATGTCCTTCATGACAGCCCTTTAACTTTTTTTCAAGCCAAGAAGGAGCGACGTGGGTTTCCAAAACTAAAATGCAAAGAGAAGAATCTATGCTAATAGATTGGCACCAGGGAAAAAAATCTTTAGAAGTTAATGATTAACTGCTCTACTAAGAATTTAGAAGGAATATATTAGTTTTAAAATTCTATTAAGGAATGATTTTCATTAATAATTATGCCTAGATAAATCTTTTTTGGGGATATGCTAAATTTCATAAACTGTAAGTCAATAATTTTGTCGCAGTATTGTTCAAAAATGTTAGTACTTCGGTAACAAAATCACTCTATCTTGACTTATTAAAAAAACATTTTATTTTATATAGGTGACCAAAATTGTTTTTTATTTATTTATTTTTTTGGCAATTTTACGACGTTTGTAAAATGTCTTCAGGGCAGTGCATGGCCCCACGTGCCTCTAAAAAGCCCTATGTCTAGATATTAATTTATCAGTACAAGGCGCGGTAGACCCCAAAGTATCTATTGCACGGCATGAGTTTATCGCCATAGACAGTTCTAAAAGCTAGGCTAAAGATCTCTAATTTCTTTTCGTACCATCCATAGTTAATAACCAACTAATTTATTCATTCATCAACGACATTAAAGCCTTTTTGTCTATATCGATATTGTTTATAATCGTCACTGTTGTCTAAAATAACTAAAACAGACTTTAAATAAGATTCTCAAATTTTGTATTTTTGATGAAATGTTCTAAAACAGTTTTAAATTTCTATTTGCAGAGAAACGTAGATACTATATAGTATATGGTACTATGTAGTAGTGTTTTAAAAAACTATAGATTTTAGTTTTAATAACTTACTTCTCTATCTTCAATAAGGATTCTCAAAATATCTAGAGCGAAGAATGAAATAACTTTAAAAAAAATCAATTACTACTTTGTTAAAATTAAAACATAATATTATTTTTAAAAAATCAATAGACATGTAATTCAGAAAATATTAAGTAATTATTAAAATATATAAGTTGGTTACAATCAAAAAAAAATAATTGGAATAAATAAAAAAAATATGTTAAAAGTAAAACTAAAATTTTTTTTTAAGTATTCGTAGCATTATTTTTTACCCGAAATGATTTTAATAAAAAAAATAACAGGGTCTATATCATAAACTTGGCGAATGTTTAATTACTGAAACTTTTACAGAACACTGTACAAATATTAGTAGTATTTAACAACAGGAATACTGTGTTTTTAATACGTCTTAAAAAAACGGGGTTTATAAATCCCAAGATAAATATGTGTGTGTGTGTGTTTGTGTGTCGTCTTAATCATGACAAATACATTATCAAAGTATTTTACAAAGAATAATTAATTAAAGCTAATGCTAAAACTTTATCCCAATATAATTTGCACAGATATCCTCCATAGATCTCCAATAGGAACTGGAAATTACCTGACCCCGTGCATTATTTCGTGAAACGTGATAAATTTATTTCCACACAAAAATAATTTGGTTTTAATAATTAGTTAAGAGTAAGGCTACTTAAACGTCTTCCAAGTTTCTGTATTACATAGTTTAAAAAAACTTGAATTATTTTTATAAAGCATCAATACGGTACAAGACATTTTCGTATTTTTATCATATTTTTATCGTTTATTCTACAAGTTTTTTTTATTTTAGAAAGGAGGTTATCGGTAAACAGGCGAGTACTCAAGCGATATATATAAGCATTTAACAATCTCACATTGTTTGTTTTCTTAATATTTTATTAAGGTAACATAAATCACTGATTAGAACATCAGAAGAATCTGCGACATGTTTTCGTAGTTTCTAATTTTATGTTGTTAAATTAGGTTACTGTTTTTCATTATCATAATATCAGCCTTCTACGTACGAAAGCCTTATGACAAAAGGCATGCACGATCAGGGACATATTTTAAATTTAGACAGACTTCATGGTTATAAATACGCGTTTCAATAATAAGTTCCTGAATACCAGGTTTTTTTATTTAAACAACGTCGTATCTACAGAAATCCCAAACACTATAGAAACGAAAAATCTTATAACAGGTTATGGTAAACGCAATACAGTTCTCAGTGTGATCTATGTGTCAAAACTTTTGACTTTAGTGTTTTAGTGTATTCGTCAATTAATCATATTATATTTTTTTATTTCATCTAGAATGTAAATAAGGTCGTTGTGTTACTTAAATAGACATTCAAGCAGCAAGCTCGTTATTTGTAATATCTATTGCAGTATTTATACAAATAAATTAAAACTCTACAATTATAATAAAAAGTAAATGAAATTTATGCCATGCCGTCTGTGTAAATGAGTCCTTTTATTAAAAGATTTAAACAAACGCCGTGTGGACGCTGCATAATGAAAACCGAAGGGTTCCTTCTTAAAGCACGGGTTAACTTACTTGAAAGAAACGTCGGACGGCTTAATAATGAGTTCTTTAATCTTGATCAAAAACAGCGAAGTGAAATTTAAATTGTCGAAGACAGGGCGGTTCTTCCGGAGTTGGTTAGATTTTGTAATCTTAATTATTAAATCATTCTTGTTCAATTAGAGATAAGTGGTACAGAGCGTGTACCCAAAGTTGAACGTTTAATTTTAAAACAATGATTTATATTTCAGATGAATTCGATTTTCTTATCTAGGTCCAAATATGCTTAGCCTTTTTATAAAATGAGTATACATATAGACACAGTTTGTACATGGTTTTTTTTTTATTTTGGATTTTTATTGTGATTTTTCCCGAACACCAGAAATAAATAGGAAATACATTAAATATTTGTTTTCGCGAAATATATGTCCATTGCTAAATATGTCTCTCGCATAATTTTAAAATAAGAACTGTTGGTAGAGGGCTTCGTTCACCGTCTTCAGACGACCTGAACAAGTTAATACATAAATAGTAAGGATCTACCTATTCATTTATATATTACGTTACAAGGTACTATTGATATATATTGTTAAATGTTGTGTGTTCGTTAGAAACCAGACAATAGAAACTATAAAGCGTTAAATAACGCTATTTTTAAGTACATAATGCAAAAAAAATATTATGATTAAACAATACGGCGTTGATTTAAAATATTTTTAATAAATAGAACCAAGTGAAGAAAAATAACTTAAATTAAAGGTTTATCAGGGAAATTCTGCTATAGCGTTTGAAGAGATTTTTCATTTCATAAACTTTTTGCTAAATTCCGTTCGGAAATTGACTGGCGAAGGCGTCGGCGACATTTCTTCCGGACGAATTTGTCGTCAAGAATATCTTTCAAATCTCATCCCAATATATGAAATAATTTTTATATTTCTAGAATACATGTAATTATTTTTAGTACAGACGCTTAATGTTCAAAGAGCGATGGAGAGGGCTATGCTCAAGATTTTTCTATGAAATCAAACTAATTCGATTGTGTATGAGGAAATTTGTTGCACAAACGAATGAAAGTTATTGATCTCAGTCCTGCCATATACACCGCAGAACAGATGGCCACTGGACCCTTAAGTCATCGGAAAATCATGCATTCAGGCATCAATATACATCTTACAGCTGAAATCATAATGATGATGTACCTTAAAACATGGTATTGAAATTTTTTTTCTGTATACTGGTTACTAGCGTAAACTTTGACAAGTTCGAACATAATATTTGATAGAGTCTATAAATATGAAAGGATCATGCTCTCCTTTTTTATTCTAGGAGAAATCGCGCAGAGGATGGTTTTTTTTCGAGAGAACCTAAAAGCCTGAACCCTGCGGTCTTTGATGCCTTTGACAAGACTATTAAAAATTACATTCAATTACTACTGTAGTTTTAAAGGCCTAGTGTCTTAACCCTTTATGATATAACTGCAATCTCTTACCCGTTATCATAAAGAGTCGAACAGAATTAGCTGTTAAAGCGGTTTTAGGTTAAGAGTCCTTGGAGCCTTCCATTTTCGAATACCCCTTGGTCCAAAAAAAGCCATATGTAATTAATAACGAAAGGTAAATGTTGACCAGGACATCGGAATATTAAAAATAAATTAGTATTTTATATACATATTTCTGTCTAAGTAGACCATCGAAGTGCATTTTATTGTTATCTGGGGTTCTTTTAAAACTGTATACGGCGCTTAATACGACCGTCAAGTGTTCACAAGTGTGCAATTTGCACTGGACGTCTGTAGTTAACGGCGTTGGGTTTTAATTCGAAACGTCTGGAATACTGTAATACAATGCTTTAGTTCTGCATGAGTGACTACGCACTATATTTCTCTTTAAATAGGTCAACGTGGCTTTATAAAATTGTTTAAATGTTTTATAATTTTTTATTTTAGAGTTATCACATATTTAGTATCTTACTAATACAGTAATACCCCGCTTTACGCGATCCCGTTGTACGCGGTTTCACTATAACGCGAATTGCAAATTTCACGCTCAAATGCCTCGAATTACGCGAAAGAGTGCATATAAATATAATGTAGTCATCAACCTCTCTATGGTGTCTTGACCATCTGTCAAACAATTAAAAACGGTGTTGGGTGTTATAAACGTATTTTACAAGAACGTAAACAAAACGTTACCCAAAAGACAATAGATGTATTTTTCTGTAAAAAATTAGAGTATGTGTTGCATAAAGTGTTCCTAGAATTAAAGCGATTGATTAAAATTATTTGTATTTTTTTGTAATAATTTTTGACTATGTTTAATCATAAACGTCGTTATACGCGAATTTCGAGTTAATGCGATTTTTTTTGGAACGTATCCCTCGCGTAAAGCGGGGTATTACTGTAATTGTAGGAGTTGACAAATATATGCAAGTTTTGTTTGTGTTATAGATAAGACCACACTGACAATACAGACAAGTAATAGCTGGAACCGTCGAATTATTCGTGTCTCTCACGACTTTTTATGCTGTTGTCGAATATAATTTTCTTTCAAACTGTGTCTGATTAAAATAAAATTAAACACAAAAATAATGTTAGTGATATGGGAGTTGCGGACACCGTTATTTATAAAAAAAAACTACTTTATCCGTCATAAATAATGATATATAACTAAACATAGATGAAATCACTTAAAATTCGTACTATCCGCGAATAAAAATTCGTAAGAGAAGAAAGAAAAATCGTCTAAATATTATATTAGATAACAGATGGCGCTGAATGTCTTTCTAAATTTTGAATAACAGTTAGTAGCTAAATTTCATTGGCGATAGACAAAATAAAGCGTAAAACCAATGAAATGTTATTTAATTATATGTAATGAACTATTCAACATAATTTAGTAATAAGCGTTAGGTTTAAATGGTTACTGCAAAATTTTTGACTTTTAGTATCATTGAATCTAATTAATACTGTTTTGGTATTAACCTTTTTGGTTTATGATTATATTTTTATCTACTTTATATTCTTTACTTTTATGTATAAGGTTTACACTAACGAAAAGTTATGTTCGATTATTAATTAAAAGAAATATCTACAGCTGCATAAGAACTACTAATTTTGCCTTTGCCAAACCAACGTGTGCAAATATATACTAGAATGATTGATTTTAAATATAAAAACTTTAAAAGGGTGTGGGCACATTTACCGTCAATTAATGTATGGTACTCTATATTAAAAAATAATGATAGCAGTAAGAAAATGGAAAAAAAAAATCAAACATATTAAAATTAATGATTACTATATCTATCACTATATCTGTCACTTCAGACTTTGTACTGCTTGAACTTATTGGCCTGTCATATTTTAATAAAAAAAAATATCGTAAGATATTTCAAAGTGATCACTTTCTACAGATCTATTAGAAATAGCGGTAAAAACTTTAAAGCTTTTTACTGCCAAATGAGGTGCACATTGACCTCTTGAAGCTTTTACATTTATAACCAATTACCTAACCATTATTGTATACCGAAATATAATAAAATATTATGACTATATTTCAAAATAAATTTTAGTATAAAGATTACGTTACTCAAAAAAGTCCTTTTTTAATTGACTTTGAAATGTTCCTAGTTGTTTTAAAGTTAGATTTTTTACAAGATTATAACAATATGCAGGAAAATCGATATTTTTTTCTACGACAGGAAAGATACTTGAGAACTTAATTGAAACATTCTAGTTTTATGAATTATATATGTTGCTTTTAATTATGACTAATGCTAATGCGCTACTAAATTGAGACTATCGGGTCAAAGGCCCGGCTGGAAACCACGGCGCCTTTACTCGCGCGACATTCTGAACACGCGACTGCCTGTCGGTTGCGTTGTACGTGTTTCCATAGTAAGAGCGATTCTATTTCTGGTTTAACATTTAATCCAAAAACCCTACTTTACGTCAAAGTTCTTAAGTTTGAAAAGTATAATGAAATAATTATATTAAATTTCAATTTAACAAAACGATTATGACTCACGTGATACGTCACGCGACGTCGTCACAATAGAATTTTAATAACAAATTATTGAAGTAAAAAATTTGACAATATTTGTTAACGATAAGCGCCTTCACATATGTACATCGTGATACTCTCTCTATTAATTATAGAAGTGTTCTTTCTTAAGCCACATCTCCCAGCGTTAATGCTTACCAAAGCTATAGTAATTTTAGTCAAGTAACAACAACAGATCAAGTTGAGGTTTGGTTCCTATTGGTCCTGTTGGAAATCTTTGGCAGCCTTATGTCCACCAATAGACGTTGAATAGCTTAAATTATGATGGCGATCATGAATTTGTGGTTCGGTTTTTTCGGGTGTTCTTAAGTCGGAATGGTCAACACGTACACGTACTTGCAGCTCTAGCTGGCTACAGTTGCTAGTGCAAAGGTTCCTTCCTTCTTTTGTTTGCTACTGAGTCCAGTCCTTTTATATAGCGTCCATCTAACGAAAAGTGCGTGATAGCCTCTTTTATTGGAGGAATAACAAATGTAACAGTCTGAGGTGTGTCTCGAGGATAATTACTATAAAAATTTTATGCTAAACGTCTACAGTACTTTGTCATCCCAAACACAGTGAAGCTGTGATATCCAACTGGCAAGCGTCCTTTGTTAAAGATATTATATAAGATGATAAGCTTAATATAAAGCATAAGCATAGTTGTCGTTGCTCACGACCCATGGAGAGGCCTGTATCTACGAGATTCTATCAGGAATTAGGAGATTCTCTAACAAACAAATGTAAGCGACATAGCCTAGCGGGATGACAAGTTAAAGTGACAGTGGCAGCTGGGGCATCAAGATTCTGTTGGGATTCGACGCTCAAAACGTACCATCAGTCAGGGTCCACGAGTGAACAACTGTGCTATATGTATAGCTTTTGGTGTCGTTTCAAACATCGATATAAAGTTAAGTAAACAGCTCTAAACGGACATATGCATCGAGCATTAAAAATTACTATCAAAGTTAAAAATATAGTAAAATTGATATGGTAAAATAAAGAAAAAATATTGTAGTGTCGTACCGTACGACAATGGACACGCGTTCTTAACGATTACGTGTCGTGGACAGGAAATGGACAATTGCGGTATTAGTTTGCACTGTTTCCGTTCGAGCTTTCTACGAGCACCGTTTGTTATTTATTATGCCGTTCTTATTAGGTTTTATGGTCAGAGAATCCATTTTAAATTTATCGAACTGTTGGCATAGTGCTTTTTAACCGCACTTCTATAAATGAGTAAAGGAAACAGATTATTAAAATGGGCGTTAACAATTGTTGATAAATCTGAGGATGTGTTTACACGTGGTGCTTTTTAAGGGGTGTTAAATATTTTTTTTATGTCTTATTTTTTTATATAATCTTATAAGTATCTTCTGATAATTTAGGCTTATTATTGTCTTTATTACTTCAATGTTATGGTCCACGGAATTCCTTTTGTGATTCTTTGATCTCGACAGCATGTTTGATAAATTGTTTTATTTTTTAAATGCTTTAGGCAGTTGGCAGTGCGCAGGTGATTTATTGCGTAGAACTGATGGCTGCTGGGGCCTTAAGTTTCTGGAGTGGAGACATTTTTGACATTTGATGTATTAGATATTGTGCTTCTAGCTGGTCTAGGCTTTGTACAGCTTCATCAAAATTGAGCCCGTGGAAACAGAGGTCCACGGACTAAAAATTTTACGCTGGGGATCGTACCTCAGTTACGACGAAGACATCCACGCGCGGATAACTATAACCGAAAATAAAAAATAATTATGTGAATAAATAAAATTGCCCATAAAGTCTCTGTCCCACCAAAGATAGGAGTACGAGAGGCCCCCAATAGCGGGGGCCATAAAGGAAAAAAAAAAACTATAACCGTGTAGGTTTATAGTGTTGCGAGAGGGTATAGAGTATGTAGCACGAAGCGAGGACTACTCGGCGGTCGGGAGAGAAACGGGCCTCTCCGGACCGCCCTCGCTTGAACGCGGGCTAGGCGGACGCGGCCGCCGTGTCATGTGTAGGTGAGTAGTGCATGATATGTGCATCGAGACCGCCGAGGCTCGATGTGAGGCGTGTGTCCTGGCGTTGATACGGGGGAGCGGATATTATTAAAATTCCCCTTTAAGGGCGGCGAAAAGGGCCGAGTGCTCCGCAATACATACTTTGCGGAGTTTTGCGGCGAGAATGTAGACCTCTTCGAGGTCTACATTGGCTAGGTATTGTGCGAGGGCTTTGAGTTCCTCAGCAGGCGAAGGGGACCCGGTCTGGGGTTTGGAGGGTTTGCTCGTGAGCAATCGATGAGGCGGTAGGGATGGTGGCGGGCTTGCCTCTCGGGTAGAGTGGCTTTGCCCAGGCTGAAGTGGCTGAGGGCAGAGGAAGGAGAAGAGGTTTCGAAGCGGGCTCCGAAATATTCTCCGCGGGAGCTGAGGAAGTTGGTCGGGCGACTTTGGGAGGGCGGGAGGTCGAGGGGCGGCCTGCGCGGCATTTTTTAGGCGCCTTAAGACAGCCCTTGTAGTTGGCGAAATGACCTTCGATCTTACAGAAGACACACGCGGGTGGTGTCTCTGTGACCGCAGGACGAGGACAATGTGGCACTGGCTGACGATGCTTCAGCGGTAAGGGGCCTCGAAAGAGGCTCCTGAAAGAGAGCAGACCTCTTTAAGGGCAAAGATTCGCTTTCCCTCGGAGGAAAAGCCTAAGGTTGCCATATTAATCGGCATAGGGAGCTTAGTGCGCAGAGATGTCATGCGCTACACGAAAGTCTAGTTTCTCGAAACCATTGGTAGATATATAGTGAATGAATGAATGTTTTTTTTCTTTTTTGACGATGAAACAGTTCTATTTTTTTGGTAAATGATGTATCCGAGGATACATTTAACATGTGTAATATAATACATCATTCGTTAATGTACAAACGATTCAGAAGATGATTGTTAACAAACATAAAGCGATTTTTCTTTTGTCTATTATTATCTGAAAATCTATTTCAAATTACACAGAAACTTTAAGATTTAAGGCCGGTAAGGAAGGACTAGAGTCCTTCTCAGGAATCATTTATGTCTTCCGCTCAACACTGGGATAAACATTTAATTAACATAGTTACTAACATAATTATCAAAGATTTATCTATTCTCAAACATCTCATGTGCGTCTTGTCAATTGCGCCCTCTCTGTCTGACCACTTACATATCTCAAGTGTTCACTAGCATTTCCACAATTACCATAATATACGCTCAGTTAGTGTATCATAGTAAAAGGCGAGTATATTGTGAAATTAATATTTTCTCCCATTATAGCTGGTTTTAATGCTTTTATAAAATTATTGTAATGTACAAGTTATTCTGCAAGTTTTTTACTGTAACAGTAAATCCATTATGAATATATACTTCTATTAAATACCGGAATAAAACAAAAATTGTGTGGTATAAAAAAATTGTTACAGTGCAAGCCTTTTGTCTCTGTTAATTATAAGTAACGGCTTATTAACTTTTATTTATGCTAGCTACAAATACCTTTGTAATTGATCCATGTTAAAGCAATGGCATGGTTTTATATTTATCGTAACGTGTTAAAATTTACGCAATAATACATTTTAAATTTTTTCTTAATTTGGTAATTACCTTTTGAAATTACTATTGATGAAATAAAGTATAGGTATCTTGGTGTGTTATCAGTGATGACTTATGGCATTGAAATGTGGTCTTACACTTCGGGCCTTATTGGTAAATTGAATATTGCTCATCGAACCATGAAGTGGACTTGGGATTTCCTCAAGAGAACGAATGAAGAATGGGAATAGCTGTAGACGAATGAAAGTAATCGATATAGCCCAGCTGATTCATAAGTTTAAAAGGCAGTGGCCAGTCAATCGTCGGAGGATCCTAGATACAGGTTATTTCCAACCGATGCTACTGAAATAATATGGAGGCATAGGTCCAGCTGCGGAAGTAGTGCGGCTAAAATGATGATTCATCATGATTATCGGTGATGAAGCTTTCCAGCAGTGCTGATAACGGATGCTTAGTAAGAGAACCCAATAAGTGTACAAATACAAAATCGTCCAGAATTAAAAATTTCTAGAACCTGTTCACCATAACATTATTATTATAAAGATATTGCTATCGGTAAACGGAAAAAAATGATAAATATTTATCTTTAATTAAACAGATTTACTAGTTCGCACACTTATTCTACATCCTTTATTGACAGGGGAGGACATAGTTTACGTACGCCGTAAACTTTATTGTTCTCCTTGCGCACAAAATGGCTGATTTAATTGTAAAATACAATTAAACTCACTATATCCGTCTTGCGAGAATTTATATCCGCCGTAACGGATAACTGCGTAGGTTTTACGAGCGACGGATTACGTAGTCCGTCGTGCCGGCGCGTTGCTCTTGTAACGGCCCCCTCACACTCTACGATCTGACTTTAGTCCTTGCGAAATTCCCGATCTATCATATGGTACTCAGGATCGGACTTATAGTGTATTAATTGTCATCATTTATTTATTTCATTTATTGCAAACAGGCACGCCAACAGCACAACACAATATAAAGTTACATTAGTTTCATTTAACTAAGTACAGTAAGTAACATTAAATATATTTGACTATTACTTGCTAACAAAGGCCTTGCCATAGTTATGTTAACTTATATCTAAACGTTAATAAACGAATAAAACACAAAAAACACTTTTAAAATCTCTCTTTATAATAATAAAACATGACACGAGGCATCTAATGTATGTCAAATTAATAATAGTCTAAATTTTACAGTCTTGTAACTGTGATATTGAAAAAAATATTATTTTAGCCCGTAGTTTTCCAATAGAACCATTTAAAAGCTATCTGAATATTAAGTGTAATATTCGAAGAAAAAGACACAAATCGTGGATAAACGAATAGACGCTGGTCGCAGTTTTTTATTCACTTTAAAATAAAGTGTCTTTTATGTCATTTGTAAAAAAATATCCGAGCGAAAACATAAATAATAATAAACATGTTTTAATCACATTTGTATCAAAATAACATCGGAGAATTTCATATTAAATTAAGACCCGGTTTTAGATGCCATGTTCTCCGTAATAATCTCGCGTACGCTTCTAAAATTTTTTTTATATTTCTCGAGTATGTCGCTCACGTACGAGTAATGGCATGATTTCATTTAATAAACCTCATATTTTATAGAACTGCGAGAGTGTACTGAAAACCGAATGAAGTATCATTTACACAAGAAATATAATTAAGTTATATTTTGCGGATTTTAGCCCGGTATAAATTTATCTAATTTTAAAATGTGATTCAAAATAAACAAAAGGGTTTTATATTGGCTGCGAATTGGGTTTAACAATGTGTCGGTTATCATTTCAACCCTAAGACGTCCACCGATGAACTAAGGCCTTCCCCCAAGGCACTAAATATAGTGCACCTTGGAATTTGAAATAATTATTACTGTGACACGAATACTATAATTTTTATTTACTTTGCAAAAAATAAACTTTCGAAACGGATAGCTCTAAATAATGTATTAATAGTATTTGTAAAAGTGATCACAAGAAACCTGTCCGAGTTTGTTGGTCTTAGAAATTCTCAAATCCTGGTGCAAATAAATGGAACCGTCCTAACCTTGTAAATACAGTTCAAGAATGGTATTATTACAGGGGAGCTTAATTTAATTTGAGTTACTTTATAATCTTTTTTGGCATTCCTCTCTTAGCATGATCAATATAAAAGGTTCATAACATCAAATAATGAGGATACATAAATATCATTGTTCTAGGAGGTGATTAGGAATTATAGAAATTAATTATACAATAAAAATGTGACGATGGTGATGAAATATAAAATTTTATCATTATTATTTCGACCATTGGACGCGCACAGCTCGACAAACACCTTTTCCATAGATTTCCAATACCGGTTCCCAGAGGTTTACACCCAGCATATTTCAACAGCTCTCAAAGTGAACAGACTGCATCTACTACGGTTGTCGGCCCGTGTTCTCCACTCCAGAACCTTAAGGCCCCAGCGGAATAATTATAGATATATATATATATATAAATATATATACATATATATATATATATATATATATATATATATTTATATATATATAAATAATTAACGGCAATCATACATTTAAAATTATTAGGTGTTCATATTGTTTGGTTTTATCGGTAAATCAACAGGGATCAAATTTTCCAGCAAATTTACTTGTAAGTATATTGGGGTCGAAACTCCCAGTGGTAATATCGGTAATATAAATTGTATTTAAATATATATACATGTATATTTAAAATATGGTAAAGTTATATTATGTAGTAGCCTTTAGTATATTTACATACGGTGTTTTTATGTGATATTCCCTAGTTTACCTACCTTTATTTATTTATGACTGCACTGCCCAAACGGTTATCTGGTAGAGAATGTCTTCGGCATTGAGTTCGCTGTTATACATAAAAAGAGATAAAATAAATGAATAATTAATTAATGCTATTCTAATAATTAATTGTTACTATTATTATCTCTTGTTTGAATGTGTAGAATAAACCGCGCCGTTTTTGTACGGAACTATTGCCCGAGTTTTGAAATTACAAGAATGAAAATAAAATGAATTCCTAGAGATTTTATAGCAACCATTGTTGAGATATTTGAACGGGATCCAAGTTGTACAAACTAAATCACAGATCTGACATCACAGAAATCTTAGGTCACTAGTAAAGAGAGGGTGGGTGGGTATTCAGGGCATGGGGTGGGTGCCTCCTAGTACGGGGTCAAGGTTCGGTTGACGCCTCGATGTCGCTAATGCCTGAATGCATTGCCGGATCTACTGGAGATATTTTTTATGCTTATAAATGTAATACATAAGCATTACTAAACATCACTATTTATTATATGCCTTTTTTATATTATTTACTTTAAATTTAACAACACTTTAACATACGTTCAATTATTTATTCTTTTTTATTAACGATATTTAGGCTTTCTGGTTAAAAAAGCTTCTTTATAACCATGGGTCATAGATATTATTATTTGTATTTTAAAAACATGTCCTAGTTTACTATACAGAGGCGGAATTGTGCAGAGGGCACACAAAATTCTTATTTAGCGTGCTACCGTAACCGCTGTTCCGCGCCTTAGAATGAATTGACGAGAAGGGGGAAAAACCAGTGGCACTGGCTCATAAGGACTGATGATGGAGAGACACGGAAGAAGATGGAGAAAACCTTTTACCAACAAGGAGTCTATATCCAAAATAAATACTTATGGTTTTTTTTTAACCGCTAACAACACTTCAAACGCAAAACAAAAATTAAAAATATGTTTTGGACTGTCAATTGTTTTTACATTATCAGTAGGAGCGGTAGCTATCCCTCGGAAAACTGATCTGCTGAAAAGAGAGGGCCTGAAACTAAACAGTCGTCGTTTTTAAAATGATTTTTAACAATTTTTAAAAAATGTAATTAAAAGGGATATTAATTATTATTGTTTATTACTAAGAAAATGGCTATAACAAGCAACGGTCATAAAAGTTTTAATGACCGTTGATTATTTTAATGTGAAATGAAATTCTGCATTAATCAAATCAATTCTCACAAAACCCGTCACAAGTAAATACATAGCGACCCATTTAACGTCGACGATGTCACGACGCATTTATTGGATATCGGCGGGAAATGAAGCGGAAAGCCTGGATCAAGTACGACCATCACTTCCGGTTTGCCATCGTTTCGCGCGCTTTGCATAATCTCGTCGTTTGTGACGTCACTGACCACCCCATGACGTCAACGATTGCGAACGGTTTATCGGAAACGCATAAATACGCGTTTATTATTTTATCTTTGTTTACTAATAAGATATATCTCGAATATTAATACCTTACATTGATACCATTAACATATAATATCTTGTAATTGATTATAATAATTGTCTGTAAAAACTTTGGAACGGCTGTTTTCCACCTATAACTATTTAACTTGTTTAATTATAGCTGTCTTGTCAAATAACCGTCGACGTTATTTTAGCGGACATTTCATCAATAAACACTACTACTTTATTGGCCGAAGAGATATTAAAATAAAAAATAATTTTTCTAACATTAATGCTAGTTCTGAATTTAAATATTTAGTTGAGCTTAAGTTACTATAATAAAAACAAAATCTTTATTTGATTTCGGAGGGAAATATTCTCGATGTTCAAGATATCCCGGGGGGAGGACAGCGATATGTAAAGTTACCATTAAAACTCCCTCGTTGGACAGCTATTACAGAGCGTACATCACTCTTATAAATGCAAAGGTAGGTTTTTTGCTGCAAGCCCTCTCGCTGCATTAAGTTCTGTAGTCCGTCCAAGGATAACCGATGTTTACCCTACCAGTGAAACCCTCGTCCTTATCCACGAGACCACGTCAATCCTTCGTCCGCCGCAGAGTCGCTGAAGCTACTGGTAGTTTAGGATCCTCACCTTAGGTTAACAACTCCGAAGACCTCGTTTCTGGTTCAAGGAACACCATAATCTTGGGAGCTGTCGCAGAGCCTCTATACCAGTCTCGATTTCGAGCGGGATATGTTATAAATAACAAATCTATTCTTACCTACACAAATAACTTGAAAAGGCTATTCAACTATTTCTACGGCTACTTCTACAAGCAAGGTAAAGACAAGTTGTTGAGGTACGTGGATACAGCTGGCAGAGTGTGAAAATATTTTATAATTGATTATAAGGTACTGAGTGATTGACTGTTTAAAATCAGTATCCTGCTAAAAGACTCGTTGACACAAACACAATTACATGTCGTCGTCGCTTCAGCCCATAGACGCCCATTGTACTGCACTGGCCTCCCCCAACGATATATGGGAAGACATAACATAATCGGTACTCTTGGCAGGCGAGCTGACGATCCTAGTGTGGTATTATGGTATGCAGAGGATACTGCTGTCCATCCTCTGGAAACTAGTTTGTGAGCAGTGGCAATTCTAGATAAAGCACAGAGTGAATTATAAGATTGTGTTCCGGTAATCAAACTTGTGCAAATCTAAGCCATCTACCGCTAGCCTATCACTGGTTATATATACAAAACAGTACACTAACATATACACACATATTAAAAAATCAAACTAAACACCAGAAAACATGCACTAAAAACAGAATAGGCCATTTATATAATTATTCCTTTTTTATTTAAGTTGCAATTTTAATAGCTTACAATTAACGCTAATATAATAATTGTTTATTTACAAAAACAATGAGCACCATTATTATTATCAAATTATAATTATTAGTTATACAATGATAATAATGCAAACGCTAAATTCCCATTATAAAAAATTTGAGGTTAATTTTAAAATTCTAATTGAGCTATTCCGATTTATAGCAATAACTATACAATGTTTAAAACAAAGTATTAAAAATACATAGAAACAAATATTAAATTGTTTGTCTTACATATAAATCAACATCGACGAAGGTCTAAAATAAATTATGAATGGTATTACAATAATGTATTCCAATATTAAAACTGCCATAGCAAATTTGATTGAATGATTTGATTGATTTTATAAAACATACTAACTTGGGTGATGAAGAGAATGCAGTTATGGGTTTCGGTTGCGTTGCTTAGCTATTCAAGTTCAATTTTATCTAAGGTAAGGATATTTTACTAGTCCGAATATTTTCAAATAACTACCTAATAGACGTGAGTTGTATTACCACTAGTTAAATTCAATAAGAAAATTAAAAATGTGTACAGCGCCATCTATTGACAGTGTACGGCATTGCATTCTACTAAAAGCTACTTTATGTGACGGAAGTGCGGAACTAGGTTACCGCTAGTGTTTAAAGACAAGTTATTAGAGCTTAGTGCCATTTGGGGCCATTAGCGAAGCACCCACCTCTACTCTATTTAGGCTTTTTGCGAACATAATTGACCGTTTGCTCGTTTTAACGCTCTTTAGACAAGGGATAAGAGATGAAATATGAACAACGTCCCTGTTCGTTGCATAAAGTATTTTTATTATAGAAAGTGACTAGTCGTGTATAACTTTTATGCTCATATCAGCACGTTGTTGCGGTTCTGTAATATGTTACAGAGCTTGGCCAATGTCTATCAACTCAAATTTTAGGGTGAAATGATTCCTTAGCTCAGCAATGTTATTGGGTTAAATGGTCTTAAATTGGAAGCCAGTAATGTTTGCCCAAAAAAAATCAACGAAAGAGGTCTAGACAGGCTTCAAGAGAAAACTGCCACCAAGATTATGTCAAGGGTTGATCGTGTTATTCGATTTTTAATAAATACACTTATGATGTGATTTAATGTAGGCAACTTCCACTTTACTATTAAATTTGACATTGTAGAATGTTTAATGATAGTTATCGAAGTAACAATAAACAAACACGAAGCGCGCAGAAAAAATAGACTGAGGCTTTAAGTTTTTAAAATGTAGAACACACCATCATGCGCAGGGTAGAACGTCCATACGGTGAACAGAAGTTGCTTTCGGAAAACATTGGATTAAACCTACGTCCAGCATTAGATGCCTTTTGGCTGAAATGATGATGATAAAGACTTTGTGTTATTATTTTTAAAATATTGTAATTGTTAACTCTCCATACTTTACATACCGTATCATGTATTACTGAAAACTACTGGAATTTGCTATACTGATATTTATGATTGTTATTATAAAAACTCAGTTTTTTGTTATTATGTTGAGAATTTAGAATACTGCATTAATTTGTGCGTAAATTGCATTGGACCTAATAAAAAACACCCAAACCAATGATGTCTAACCTAAACGTACACAAATGACTTTGTTAAGATTTACTAAATTCGAATTGAAGCGGTTCAAACCGTTGTTACTGGAAGTGTATAGGGATCTTTGAGGAAGGCTTATCTCCAGCAATTAACGTCCTTTAGTTATAACACCCTACAGATAACGCAATTCGCCAGACGCTGTGATAGCACCAAATACTAAAATAACGAACTACTTCTGAGAAACTATTGTTATAAAAAGGAAAATGATTTTTTTCCTTCACGCAACTCAACCGTATAATGTGTCCCTGCACTTACACTAACACGCCCCGTATGCGATGTGAAATAAAGGTATATCCATTTTTTTAATAACTTCAGCCCGAAAGACCTCTCGCAGTTATTTCTTGTGACGCGTTGGTTGGAACGAAGAGAAGTGTGGAAATTTATTTTTTTGCATTTTCTTTTACTACAGTTGGAAGTCGGTTTTAATGGTGTCGAGCACGACCGTGACATAATTAGAGATGACAATTTATACCATAACACTTATATATGTATATATACGTATATTATAAAGTATGTGTGAGAAAGCAAGGTCATCGTAATTTGAAGAAGTGCTCGTCTGAAATGGTTGTAGGTGAGACATATCGCTCGTGCAGCCGACAACCGCTGGGGTTAAAAGATTCTCAAGTGGCGATCACAAACCGGTTGACGCCTCGTGGGTACGTCCGTCACAAGGTGGACATTACCAAGGGACCGCTTCGAGGTCAGTCACCGTGGCAATCTTTGAGAAAGGCCTGTGTTTCGCAGTGGACGTGTAATAGCTGACATTTTGATGACGATATACGTATGTCTTACATTATCTTCAATCGAGCCAAAGGACGCTAGTGGTGATAACCACTGTTATTGAATTGAAATATTTGGAACATGGGTATTTTTGGGTATTTATTATTACATGGGTCATACATTTGGTATTTAGGTATAGAATAGACGGAAATATAGGCAAACGATATCATGTTCTTTTGGTCATACGTGCTATTGTCGTTAGATGAGTGCAGTTTCGCGCTTCTACTTCCTACATGACAGGTTTACTTGGGACGGCAATGTTTACGTTTCATAACAGTACGATTCCGACGAAGCGTGTTACAAATCTGGATTCTGATTCACGCTACTTGATATTTTAATTCCTATTTCAAAATGTATTTTTTGGCAAATTTCGAGTTATGTTTAGCAAATGACTACTGATACATTTACTGGAACACTTAGGTATAAGACGAAATATGCAATTTTGACAATACTTTTTAATTTCTTTATAATTCGCTAAATATTTAAAATATTCGACGAAGGTGTTGGTTAACGTAAATTTAGATCCGAACCAAGGGTTCTCTCACTATCTTCCACGTCACTCATCTGTCTTTCAGTTGTGTTTTTAAGTACAATTTTTAGTTTTAAGTCAGGTTTTATGTCAGCTACATAATACTGAGTTGCGTAACGCAAAGTTACCATGTGGAATTAATAAATTCAAGGGAAAAATGAGGAGAGTTCAGTACTTATTATTGACAGGCAGAAATAAAGTGTAACTGTGTGCCATAAACTGATGCCAAGGATATATAAGGCGGGTGGGCTTACCGGTAATAAGCTGAATACGTAATCCTATTACATCATCGCATCGATGTGTTCGATACGCTAACACTGGCGACATTTGAAACAACTTATAAAACAGAATGATCGATATTACGTTTTCTTAAAATTATTTTATATTCACTATATGTTGATGACAAAGTTTTTGTAACTGGCCAGTATAAAAATAATTTAAAGTCAAAATTCCTTAATGTTTTTTTTACTATCGTCGAATGTTATTTATTTTCATATTTTAGCAGCAAGTTAAAACGTTACGTTTCAGTGTCTTTAGAGATGAAGGTTTTCTCAATATAATAATTTTTCTTTAAAATTTTTGTTGCAAGTCAATAACAAAACACGACAGACTTCGATAAGATAATAGCAATAAAACTCCATCTAGTTCTAATCACATTGAAACGTGGTTGCACTAATGATCTGAGTGCTCTTTAATTTATTTTTTAAAATAAATAAAAAAAAACTTCGCATTCGGTTTCGAGATACCGAAGAAGCGGTGGCATTTTAAAATGCAATCGAAAGAACCTCAAGGTGGAGTAGGCCCACTACTACTAATAAAGGTTTTACAGGATACAACGATGCATATATTTTTAAAGAGACAATTTCGAAAAACATTAAATAATCTAAAAGTTAATATTTAGCTAAATTTTTGGAGATATGAAAGCTTTTAGCGTCACTATTCGCACTACGATCTTGTTCGCCTTGAGATACAATTTTTAGCTCACGGTTTCTATCTAGCCTTAACTTCGATTAAGTCGCTAAAACCGTAAACGTTGACGTCACCGAACATCACTCAATATTTAATAAGTTTTCTATATATTTTGATCTATTTTTTTTGTATAATAAGAACAGTGCATGTAATTTCTGAATGCTGCTTACTCCGTTAATTTACACATATTAAATGAGACTTAACGATGAATCTGGTATTTACAATAACGTAATAATGTTTGAGATCCCTAATTTAATAAAATTAAATAAAACGAATGTCAAACCATACGACAAAACTAAAAACGTAGAGAGAAATAAAAATTATCGATCTCTTAAAAGGTATTATTTATACAGTTGATTAGTTCAAAGCTTCCGAGTATACATAGATTTACCTTGAACCTGATTTGTTGATTAAACGTTGGTATACCTCATTCTAACATCCCGTCGAACAAAAAAACACGTACAAAAGCCACGTCTTTTGTATAAATTTTACAATACTATTACAACAACTTGTAACCCGCTTAAAGATGGAGAGAATTATACTCGGCATTTCTTTAGGAGATTTAATATAGAATGACAAAACGAACGAAAGTAGCCGACAATTATACATATAAGACAAATTAATTGACAATTTAATGAGGCAGTGGGCAGTGAACATGGCGGCAAGGCAGGTGGCTGGTGGGGCCTTAATATTTTTGAGTAAGACCACGGACCGACAATCGCAGCAAATGATGTCTTATTAACGTCGTCGGAAGATCTATAGTGAATGTCTATGTTCAGCAGTAAACGTCTTACAGGTGAAATGAGGATGCTAAAACAAATATGTATATAATATGACCAAAAAGTAAGGTGAATTTCTCATTTAAACACCCGAGTATTAGGAAGGCAGGTAATTTTTTTTCTAGCTTGGTAGGACTGTCTATAACTTTTGCCAAGCGTCTCTTTGTCAAAAGGTTTAATTATCTCAGAGTTGCTCGGATTTTCGTCAAGTTTCAATTTTGTCAAACGCGTCCAGTCTCGATTAGTGACAAAATCGTTCAATTTTCCTAAAAAAAAAAGATTGATAAACTCGAGTCATATTGTTCCGCAACCACCGTATTCGCCTGATTTAGCTCCGTGCAATTTCTGGCTATTCAGCAAACTCAAAAAGCCAATGCGGGTATGCTTTTTTAACATGATTAAAGAGACAAAAACCGATTCGAAGAAGTTCTTGAAGGCTATAGCAGAAAAGGACTATTCAGACCGTTTCGAGGACTGAAAGAAGATAGAAAGCGACAAAAGTGTTTTTACCGAACGGGAAATACTTTGAAAGTGTTGAAATTTATTTGGAAGAATAGATAAAGAATTTACGTTATAAACAAATTTACCTTACTTTTTGAAGACATTATTATTACAGGTAGTTTGATGTTTATGTAACAATAGAGTAACTTAGTTCCGATTTTACTTTGTATTGCATGTAGTTGTTCACTTCTAGAAATTCGTACTAATAATTATTTATAGACAAACTGTAGTTTGTATAATCGACTTGTGTAGTGAACCAAGTAAAAGAAAACAACTTATTGATAATCAAAAGGAATTCATAACATAATCTTTTCATGATGCCTTCTCCTGTCGGAAGCTGGCTGCCAGCATTATCTTGAGCCACCAAGCACCATCTTGAACTACGTCCAGACCAGTTTCTCCGGGTTTTCAACCGGTCTTAGATTTTTTGCTTTCAGTTATTATATGAATATTTATTTTATTATAACATCATTAGTATAATTGTAAGTGATGAACTACTTATCATCGTCATCATTTCTGCAATAGGACGTTCACTGCTGGACATAGACCTTCCCATAGATTTCCAATAAGACCGACTAGAAGTTAGGATTCAGCGTTTTCCGAGGACCTTTACGAGATTAACTGCACACTTTGTTGTCTTTCCGTCTCTGCTCCAGAACCTCATTACCTTACCACCTTTTATTACTTGAATAATAAATATTCTTCAATTACATACAAATAAAAATACTGAGCTTTTTAAACACATTTAACTTTTCCTAAACCAACAATTTTGTCCAATAGAACGCCATAAAACAAAAAGACGTTAACGTATGCGCACTCTTGTTTGGCAGCAGAATTAGATACCACATAAGAGCGCACCTTGGGCAACCTACTGCTAGAAAACCGTCCATAGCTGTTCACTATCTCCACTTAAAATATATTAACTGATAATAGAAGCAATGAATATAAGTAGAAAGAGAAAAATCGCGCGGTAGCGTGTAATATAATTGCTTATAGTTTATTTCTCTTGGCTACACACCGGACGGCTTGGCCGCACTTCAATAACGCGTACGTAGTACTCAACGACAAATAAAACATGATCCCCGCTAAAGCAAATATTTTCCCAACATTGTCTGCGCCCACAGAGATCAATATAAACTAGACATATAGACTTTATACACTTTATCGGTACACTCATAACGACCAGTCTAACATTGATCTATGCAGATGCGAATTCTTCTATCGATGCTTTACGTTTCCTGGATAATGGAAGTCGGGGGAGATCCAGTTACGTTGGACCTTCCGCGATAAAACTAACAATACAAGATAAATGGTAGTTCAATAAAATTCGGAATGTTACGGATGATTTTAAAAGTTTTATTTTTTATGACAAACTAAAACTTGCTGTACACCTGATCTATGAGGAAACCAATGTCCAGTATAGACGTCCTAACGGTTGAAATTTTGATCGCGCGTCAACAAAAAAAAAATTAACTATGAACTTTTATAATTGATGACAGAAATTTTCGAAAATATATAAATTGAACGTAGTATTCATATTTCTAGCATTCTATTCTAAACCAGTGTTAATAATTAAAATCTTTTTTACGAAGGTTCTTGAGAAGTATGAAGGCAAAAATAAATATTGCGCGGAGAACATCTCATGAACTCCTCCTCTCTCTGACCTTGTTAAGGTCATTGAAAATCGTTTGATGATAGCAACCTTCCAGTGTTGAAATCTATGGGGGAGGCCTATATCCAGCTGTGAGTATCCTAAAATAGCTTGACATCAATACCGTCAAGCGGTGTCAAGACGGACACGACCTTCAGAAATAAGAGAATTAAGAATAAGATAAATGCACAGGTGTAATTTCGTGTACTAATATATGAGAATGATTAATATTTTACTAGGAAATATCATTGTTGTGCTTTTAAATGAAATTATGAACAAACGTAATTGTAAACGTCACGATCTTCACCTTACAAGGCCTATGAGTCTGGTGCGAATACTAACTTTAACGATTCATTTTTAACAATATAAATTATTTTTACCAAGAAAGATTTACAAGTTGTAAAGTAAATTATAATAATGTACCTAGATTTATTAATATATCATGTATAATAATATTTAATAAATAATTAAATTAATAATTTACAATACACGCTGTAACCAATAACCGTTGGAGTTGAAAGATTCTCGAGGGACGACCACAAGCCAGTAGACGCAGCGTGGGTAGACCCCTCAATAGGTAGACCAACGAAATTGTTAAGATTGCGAAAAGTCACTGGATAAGAACAGCGTAAGATTGTTCATTGTAGTGCTCCTTTGGGAGAGCCTTATTTCTTGTAGTCGATGATATATGCTTTTATAAAACATAAAAAGTCGTTAAGCATGTACAAGTTCCTATAATACAAAAAATAGATAAATTTTAATGAAGAAATGTGCTATGAAAGCTTACGAACTGGAAATTTTGAAATTAGTATTTTTTAAGTCTGTTTCATATATTTACGATTATTAAAAATCGAACGACATTGTCAATTACAACTTATAATTCACACACTTTAATTATTTGAAACACACTATGAGGTTACTATATTATAGTATGTTCTTTTTGAAAAGAGCTTCTTAATTTTCCTGCAGTTATTAGTGTCCAAGATTTTGTATTCCAAAACTTCCGAATGCTTTATACAGTAATTTTTAAAGTGGGTACTACACCTTGTAAACATTTTTCGTCACAATATGATGCTTAAAATTAAAATTAACTAACACTTAAAAAATATGTAAAAGATCTTTTTTCGAATTATCGAGCAAATTATGTTGAACCGCGTAATGAGAATTTATATTCCAGTTTAAAATATCGTTATTCAAATAAGCATTTACACGCACTTTTGAATAGTCAATTGTTTTTAATCTTATGAAAAGGTAGGTGTAGTCAGTGCGTGAATAGGCTACCACCTTCCTGGAATGCTGATCTGCTGAGAAGAAATCAAAAATTCAACAGTTGCTCTTTTTAAATAAAATCTAACAATGTAATATTATAATTGAAATTATCAACAATGCAAATGGGTAAACTTACCAAATTTGAAACATAATCAACTAAACGCTTGGATATTATTATAAAATTTATTTTATGTACGTACTTTTGATATAAAATATAAACTAAGAAAAGAAATGTCTTTAGAAAATTTACTATATGTGTAGTAGACTCAGATCCAGAAAATATTTGTTAGTTTTTGAAAGACGACGTTTGAGTGTTTTGAGTCTATTTTTATTTTTATATTTATCTCTGTCTGTATCTCTGTCTTTTCACATAAATATTTAAATTATTGTCTATAATTATTGTAGATTAAACAAAAAATTCAAATAACGGTGAGCTGGGACTTATATTAAAAGTTTAACCTGTGGGATTAATGTAACCTCACTTCCCGTAACACTTATTTTGTACTCTCTATAAAAGATTTATTTTAATGTTCTTAGCTAGATTTGAGCATTTAATTATTTATCATATATCTTAACACTCGATTCGAATTCAAATTATTTTATTTTTGTATAGAACAATCTCTTATATTAAAAGCTGCCATATTATACAATATAAATTAAAATTACAGAACTACAGTTTGTTTGAATATTTTATAAACTCTGATTTGAGGTAGAGAATAAACACACAATCAATTAAATATTTATGTATGTGTCTTTGTATGTACACTCATTGGCTGTACAAATCAACCGTCACTTACTATATTAAAAATAATTAAAAATGGAGGTACCTGTAAATTTTATGCTATCGGCACTTCGGCTAAATTCCTATATTTCGTTATACTAAATTTAAAACAGACCAGGTTCAAATCCTGACATCAAATATTTCATGTTTAAATAAAGACAGTAATTGTCTTTTTTATCATTTTACAAGCTTTGTTCGATTGAAAAGACAGAAAATTGTTCGATAGATTAAATTTTAAATTTCGAATTGAAAATTATCAAAGAAAATATAGATGTACATTTATCATATTTTCAAGAAAGTGAACAATAAATTTTTAAGGTATTTTTAGGATAATTTTAATGCATTACGTTTATTCCTTCAATAGATATTCTGAATCACACTAATGGAGTTTGTCGCACGTTGAACTGATAACGTGCGCATGTGTAGCAACTGTCGGTGGTCAATTTCTACACAGTAAACCGAGTACAAGGGAGCCGGTCATAAATCCCCGACAGCCTAATCTTGCTCGCTTTAACACTTCGTCCTTCTGTATGTGTTCGAAAAATTTAGAAAACGAAAAAAAAAATGACAGTTTAGAGGATGTCTCAACACCACTGCTGTAGAAGCTTTGACCATCGCTTTTTACTTTTAATTTTTATAACTACATTTTAATTAAAGGTTAGTTATTTTAAAATATTACATTATATTTATTTATAATATATACATTCATGTATATGTATGTATATGTATATATATTTGTTAGGTTAGTAGTTTACGTATACGTATTTGTTAGGAATATTTGTTTTGCCGAGTAAAGGACCTTCGAACGAAATGATTAAAATTCCACTCGTGAGGGGGTTCATTAATTAGGTGTATATATTCAATTTATTAAGTATAAAACTTGGCCAGAATATATTTATTTAGTTTTATTCACTTCTTATACTTGACAGTTAGCTACGGATTTTAGTTTATTGTAGTTTCTATGCAAAAAGAAAAGAATTATTTTCGACATTTCTCTTGCAATTTTCCTATTCTTTCTCTCCGTTAGGAACATCCACCAATCTTAACGAAGATTGGAATAAAACAAGCGCATTAATGGAGAGCCCTCGAGTTTTGCACTCAATACAATTGGCGTTTTTTATTTAGAAATACAAATACTTTTAGCTTTCAACAGAAACTTGATGTTGTAAAAGCGAAAATTTTTAAAAAATCGTTAGAAGTTAAGTTTAAAAATAATGACATATTAAAACGAAAATTTTGTGTTATACCATCATGTCTAAACTTGTAGATACTGATTTTTTATTTATATTTTTAATTTTATTTTTGTAAATTAGGGGGTGTATTTTGGTAATCACATTATGAATTTCAAGTTTCAAGGCTGCAATCGATTCTTTTGATTCTGAATAGACTTTAATATAGGAACATATAAAACAAACCAGTTGTCAAATGACTGTTCGAGGTGGCCGATTTGATTTTAATAATTTTATGAAAATAGGCGACTTGATTAATTTTATGAAAATAGGCGATAGGATATTTTTGGTTAACTATATTTTTATTTGGTGGCTGTTTATTGGAAAGTATCAAAAAAATATGTATAAATCATATATTAGTAATATATTCGCGTGCTCTCTTGTATCTTTTCAAAGACAATTTCATTCGAAATTGTTGGATATAAACAATACAATTTGGTTTATTGGAATGTGACTGATTCCTGTGACTCGTAATTATTACTGTTTGTTCTGCAGAACGCGCTGGATTATTGATCCCTGTTTAGTAATGTTTTGTTTTGTTTTATTATTATTTGACATTGGTTCTATCAATGTTCTTAGTGAGATAGTTTTAAGGTAACAATTGTAACAATTTTTTTAATCCTAGGTTTGTAATTTCTTACTGACTCTTGTTACTGCTTATCTCTAATAAAGTAAAATAAAAAAATGTTTCTTTTTTGTGTAATCTTCCGACGTAAGTTCCGACAACTTTTTGTTGTAATATATTACTTCATTAATATAGAAAATTACAAAACTACCTCGTTAAGGTGTCGCAAAGCGCTGGATGCCGGTCGCCTTGAATTGGTCTTATTGGGAATCTATGGGAGAGGCCAACATTTAACAGCAGACCTCCTACAGCTGAAAGGACGATGGTTATTATAACGAAATAGTTTTTTTTTAATTTATTAATAAAAGGAACAGAAACACATAAGATACAATTTAACTTAAACTAATAAGCCAATTATAAGTTTCACTAATTTACCGAAAGTAAGTGGTTTAAATATCATATCCATATATATATATATGCACTACAATATATATATATACGATTGGGCTCCTAACCTAAATACTTGAAATGATTCGTTATTTTAGTTCATTTATAATTATAGCGTTTCTAAACTGGAACACAAACATTTCTGAACAATATCATTGTTAAATGAAATAGTCGTTAGGAACATATGTACATACCATTTAAGACAGCGTCTTGCAAAAGTATCTTCCACTAGAGAACTATAAATTCAATCCAATATTTACTGCATTCCTAGACATATTGCATCGAGTTCCGATTTCAACAGCGACGTAATTAAAGCAATTACTGGACAAATGAGACGCGATATTGCATCTATCGTATGTGTCTAAGTGACAAGAGTAAATTGGATGCTGTTCAGGATTTAGTATATCAGGTAATACTGTATTGTTCAAGATATGAACGACTTCATTTAAGATTAAGCCTGATATGCTGCTGTTTTGAACACTTCCCTGAAATAAATATCTATAGCATATTCATTTTAACAAATAAGTGTGTAAAATTTACTAAACATTCTTTCATACTTTCTGAAAAGCTTTACATCAGCTGGTTAATGTGAATATCATCCTTTCAGCAACCGCGCTGGACGATCTTAGTTTCCCATTAGGAAATTTTGAAACTATGTCGTTGTGATATTGCCATAATGCCATGATGTTTCAAGTGCTTAGAACAGGCTCCACTCTCTCCACTCAGATGATAGACAGCAGCATCTCCTGCCAACCGCATATCAAGAGTAGTTAGAGTTGATACTTACCCCCTTGTTGATATATATATGTCAAGTACTTAGTGTACCAAATAAAACGACACAAAGTGAAGATGATTTGTTGATGACTTGGTAAATTTAGAGCAGTTCTTTCTTCTTACTTTTCCTGTGTAAGAACGAACTTGTGCACCCAGCACCCAGCTAAGTGATTGAATGGTTATAATGAGTTGATATTTTCTAAACCGGAATAATATATTGTAATAATGTGTAGTGTAACTGTACAAGCTTCTTTTTATTAATGTCTACACGAAGTCTCTTCATGTCATCGGGGTATAAATTCGAATGTAGCACGGAAATAAAAAAAAATAAGCAATGTTTGTCACGAAGTATTCGCCGTCTGTAATGACGATATAAACATTAATTCGCAGTCCGGACGTGTTTACAACTACAGAATGTCTACGCAGCGACCTTACAACGAGGACAAAGCCGAAATAGGACGACACGATAATTAATATCGTTTTGTACAGATCCGTGACGTATATATTTATTTATAACTTCAAGATCGTAGAATAAATAAGGGCGGTAGGTCTCTCTCGCTAGAGGTCATGTAGGTACATTAGCTTTTTTTCTCGTCCCCCTGCAAAGTGGGACAGGGCTATAATTTACAGTTTTTCAATGATTTATTTATTTAATATTCCTTCTCCTTATAAATATCACATTATCTACCACTCCTTATTCTTTCATCCTTGACAACATTTCATTTTATATCCCTCCTTTTACAATTTTTTAAGCTTATATATAAATAGATAGCGTCTTAAAATATCGTAGCATTATTGTTGCTCAAAATCCCCTAAAACTTGGAACAATTCAGCTGTGTGCTAATCTTTAAAGTAACAGTTTCAATGGGAGACATCTCGATCTAATCTTAGATATTCACTTGGCTTTTAAAGGGCACTTTGAACGCCTGATTACCCACATTAAGAAGGTGATGGGTGTATTGCACAGTTTGCTGCCGAACCCAAGGAGAGTCAAGGAAAGAGTCTACAGCCCCTAAAGTCGTGGGTTCGTGCCCTCTATGGTGCGCACTCATAGCTTTACAGGTATCTTAAGTAATAGTAAATTAATTAAATAAATTAAATCTGTAAATTCATTAAATCTGTACTTAGATTTTAAAATAAAGGAGGAAATAAATAAGTAAAATGTGAAATAATGAAAATGACAAAGATAAAAATATTAATAAACATGAAAATTCTTAAATGTTAAATAGCGTGATGTGACGAAGGATGAGTGGTGATTTATAATTAAATTGTAAATTAAAGCCGCCAGACTGAAAGAAACTATGAAGGATATTATATATAAAAGAAAGAGAACGCAAAATAAACAAAAAACTAAAAAACTCATTTAGAAATACAATACTTGTCAAAGTATGAGAAAAGGGAACGATTGGCCCCCAAAAACTTTGACAATAAAAAAGCTCTGTCTGCTGCGTTTGATAACATAAAGTCTCGTGTGAGGATGTACAATTTTAATACATGAGCTACTTCCTGTTCTGGAATGGTTCTTACTATTTGATGTACTCGCAAATGTTGATGTGAGAATCACGCGACTGCCTTTCATAAAATATGTTTCTTCCTGTTAACTCTTCAGTTCGAGTTCTTTAGAATATAGCTTAAAACCAGCGTCGGATTTGCCGGCATTAAAATCGACCACATAAAGCTATTTTATTTGATGTGATTGAATAATGAAAATATTAGAGAGATTTAATATAAATATAAGGCGTCAACAGTATTCTTTAATAAAATAGTGACCACCACCCTTGTCCTATAGGCAAGGCGTTGATTATAAATTGACAAATATCGAGTTCGTACTTTCTTTTTCTAGAACACTTCGACAAGCCAATGTAGACACGTTTTTCTTACTATGTTTAAATTAGACAAAGAACGTGAGGAAATATAAACTGAAGATGAGCTTTAATAGAGATCACTTTATTTTTAAAATAAGTTCTTGCAAACAAAACATCAAGAGTTCAATGTACTACTTCCTGACTTGGTTTCAGCACGACGGTAACACTTGTCACACATCTGATGACAGAATGATGGTTACGCGAGAAATGTTCCCAAATAAAAGCCAGATCAAATAGAGGTGATATTGGGCAACCACTTAAAAATCAAATTTGTTTACTTGGCGTTTTTAATGGAGAAATCTGAAGGATGGAAATAACTCTCCGAAAATATTTGCCAAATTAAAACAAAACATTCAGGCGTGTTTGAAAACCTTCAATGTCATTCACAGGAATGTTCTCGAAGATCTAGAGGACACATTGACAATACAGTTTTCAAAATATAAAATATTTTCCTTCCTTTGTTTACTGATAAATATATATTCGTTAAAATACCTCATTTATTGTTTTATGTTAATTTAAAACGTGAAATTATGTGAGTGATCGAGTGGGTCATCAAACATGAACCAAAGTATGCGAAATAAATTTTAGAAAGATTTATTAATAAATTGAATACATACTTAACCTAAATAAATATTTAAAAACTTTCCACGCGACGTGATATGATAGATGAAATGATTTGTGCGATACAAATCGATACATTTTTGTTGTGATAGGACGTTATGTTGTCAAGCGAGTAAAGGACAGGCTTGTTGTGATTAAACTAAAATACATTGAGTACGGCATACTGTGTAATCAAAAATCTTTCTGAATATTTTTTGATAAAAGGAATTTTTTAAATAAGCTTAAATTGTTATGATAGTATCCAATCATTAAAATCGCGATTTGTATATCACATTTTAAGTGATCAGCACATACATATTGTGAGCAGAATATAATACGTTGTATTATGTAATTAAAAAAGTATATTTTATTAAAACCTATATATCTTAAAAAAAAAGTTATGTTATTTATTGTACGAGCTGTTCTTCGCCTGCTTTGCTTGGCCCGCGCTGAATTTTATAGAGGTAATTTCATTAATTCCGCTATATGAATTTTTTAATCGCTAAAAATTATATATATGTGATATAGATATAGATAAGGCATCAAGTTAAGTTGTTGTTAAATAACTTAGCTTATGTGAATCTATAGTCTTAAAATAAAGTAAGTCCTTATAAGAGTTTAAAGAGATTAACTAAAAATAGAACACTGGTAGCCCAGCGGTAGAGGACAGAGACTTTTGATCGCAGGTCGTGGGTCCAATTAAAGGAATACAATTTTATATAATTCACACTTTATGCATTAATTATATAGGATTGCCACTGCTCACGAACAAATTTTTAGAAAATAAGCAGCAGCTTCTTCTGCGTTCCATAATAGCACACTGGGAACGTCAACCCGCCAGCTAAGCACGACGATTCACCTACTGATGTCTTAGGGGGAGGCCTATGCCCTGCAGTGGGCATATATGGGCGGAAACGACGTCGACAACAACGAGTTAAAACCAGAGCTAATAAATCCAGCTAAGTAGGCTAAAAAATTACCGGTAGAATGTAAATAGGCACTTAAAACTAATAAAAATAAATAATTCAAAAATTATTTCAATTGGCATAAGTACAAAACTATTTAGAACCAACTTCCCGTGCTACGATAAAAGACTATTTCCGTGACATTGCTGGCTAGCAATAAAACGGAAAAAGAAAGGTAACATTGGCAGAAAAAGACGAATAAATATTAAAACTTCTTACGTATGAGGAATATCGATTTGTTTATTGAGTTCAACTAACCTGAAGGGCCTTGTCTGGAGTTTGAATTTCGTTGTTTGCTCCACTTAGCGCTTATGGAACTGTGACGTCATTGGTACGTTAAGGCCAAGCGACTTTGTTCTTTACGCTCTAAATATTAAGTCTGAGTGATGTTGCAAAACTGGATCATAGATTTTCTTTGGAAGCGATCACAAATTTAAAGCTGTAGTCGTCTATCTTTTGTTCTCAACAAAGACAACGAACATTTATAGTTTTTTCAACCTATTTACGAAGTCACTGTTGGGACAAATCACTTGAAACTTTTACCTTTATTATTTTTAGTTCTAGAATACACTAGTTTATAATTTAAGGACAATTCCTTTACAAACACAATGTCAAATAAGTATGAAATTAATTATAGCAATTACATAAACTTTTATGCTTATTTCACTGTGACATCTATCACAAAGACGGTTTCTGGTAATATTAAAAATAAAAAAATATAACAATAAATGGTACTCGTGTGGTTGTATTATTCATTAATAAATAATAATCTATATTAAATTAAATATTATCATTTCTACCATAGGATGTCCTTTATTGGACGTGTTTCGCCCCCAAAAATTTTCAAAAAACACAGGTTAGAAACTGCCTGCATCAAGCGTTTTCTGTCTACCTAAACAATATCGTCTGTATACCTTGACGGTGGACGTCCAATGTCAATTGGTCAATGAGGCCGTCATCACTGATTATTATTATCGTATATCGTCTTGAGTCACGAACGAGAAGAATTTTCGTAGTTTCCCAAACGCTGCTCAGCTGAGTTGGATTCGACCATTGACATTCACGAAGTTGTTCTTATCTAGTTTTAAATTAACTACGTCGTTCGGTTTTGTTAAAAAAAGCCATGTATATCTGCCACGGCGCCTAGTATTAATGATCAAATGTCTTTGAGTAAAACATTTTTATCTGTACCTTTTACATGTTAGCTTGATACATTTGTACACTTAAGGTCTTATATAAAATTAAAAATAAAATTTGAACGAACAAAACTTTCCGAATGCAGATAGCAACATTCACACAGGCATCGCGACAGCATCCTAAATGCGGTTTGCTGAAGCCAACGCACCGTCCGTAGAATGTTTGCAACATTTTTAATTAAAAACTTTTTACACATGAAAAAATCATGCAAAATAGAGTTGCAAGCTTTTTGTATTTAGTGAAGCGTTTTCTACCTTTCACCTTCCAGCGAGTAACAAGGCGGTCCGGTTCAGTTTGCTTATGTTTTATATTAAAACCGTTGATGAAAATTATGTTTTAATATTGATATTTTTTATTACTCAGTTAATGAGATTTTACTATATAACTTTGATATTCACGTATTTTGTGTGCAGAATTCGTAAAACGAGAAGAGTATAACATACATTAAAACTAACTAAATAATACACATAAAAACTATATCAAAATAACCTAACCTAACCTATCAAATAGCAAAAGACACCACAATTATTTCAGCCGTAAGGTGTCCACAGTTGGACACGAGTCCCCCCTCCCCCCATAGATTTCCAATACGATAGGTTGGAAGCAGTCTGCGTTCAGGGTTTATCGATCATCTTAAAAAGTAACCTATCCACCTTGCTCGTAGATGTCATTCGAATGAGAAATTCAAACCCTAATTACAAATGTCATAACTAACAAAAAATATTAATGTATTTTCTAATAAGACAAACTCGGTGTTTTAACCAAAAATAAATATTTTTTACCTGCATAACGCAGATATCTGATCACCACGTGCTACTTCATAAACATATTTTTAATGAAGCATTCGACCGATGTTATTAGGCCAATTTCATGGTTAACTTTAAGTTGTTTTCAAGCTATTTTCACCGAGAGAAACCTTCTACAGTCTAGTCTGAAATTTACATCATCCATTAATAACCTAAATTGAATTAAATGTATATTATACAAAAATAAAGTAGAGTAACATGTTACTTTAGGTATAAACCTAAATATTTTAATAAATACTTATTTATGTACGGAGTGATCGATACTGTAAAATCTTTCAAGATGTGCAAAGCTTAGGTCTCCTCCAAAGAAATCTGTAGCAGGCGAGTTTTTTTTGTTGACTCCGTTTTGGGGTCCTCTCTTAACCCTATCATATTAAGGACAAGAACTTTTTTAATTTTTTTCAGCTTGTTTTTTTTATAACTCTCCTCTTCCGTTCTTCACAATCTCTATTACTCTTCTTATTCCATTCTTCACATTTTTTTTATTTACATTCCATTCATACCTCGCTTCTCCTCCTTCGCCACACCCTTTTATACATATCACAGTACATGGCAGGCAGGTTTGCGATCGCAGCGTGGTCTACTGCCCATCCTCTGGGTACTTATTTGTGAGAAGTGGTAATCTAACATAATTAACACACAAAGTGTGAATTATATAAGATTGTGTCCCGAAAATCGAACCCGCGACCTACGATTGCAAGTCCCAGTTCTCTGCAGCTGGGCTACCCATATGAATGCATAGATATGCAAAAATCCATGGTTTCAGTAATTATAAATGACGACGATAAATATGATAAGGAAAAGCGGTTTTTCACCATCTGTTCCTGTAGACTCTCTACAGCCAGAATTTATTGACTTGAGTTTTAGAGTGATCACTATAAATGTATAAAAGCCTCAAAGAAGTGAATGTGTAGCTAATTTGCAGTAAATAAATGTATAGGTACACTCTTTCTAAACATCAATGGTTTCAGAAATATTAAACAACGTAATAATAATATAGTAAAGAAAAACGTTAGCAAAACTTATACTACTACATATTAAAATGAATTATTGTTTAGTACTTGTCCCTGGAGACTGTACTGCCAGAAGTTAGCATTTCGTATTTTTATAGAATGTCTGGGTGATCAGTTTACAGAAGTTAATTAAAAAAAGCTTTAAAAACCTTCAAATGTCTTGCCAACAAAAATAGCTTTAAAAATGAATTTAAATTCACCGTTTTAAAGCTTTTACACATATAACCAATCAATCAGTATGATTGAGAATCGTAATTATACCTGATTGATTTATCTTTGTATTCTTATTATTATTATTATATATTCCTATTAAAAACATATATACATTTAACGGAATAATATTGACCAAGCGTTATGGCTGGTCTTTTCCCTCCAAGGAAAAGCCTAAATTTGGATATTATTTACTCGAACATTGTTTATAGTCCACTGAGTCATTTGAACTTAATAACAATGAAACCTTAATGTACCAAGACCGCAATCACGATACACACGCCTTTTTATTTCCCGCTAATTGCAAACTGCCACTGGATTAATCAAAACCTCTATTGTTTCAGATTAACTTGCCACGAAACGTGTGAAAGAGACCCACATACCCGGCACTCCCTTTAAAAAGCTTTATATGGAGCGAGACGGGTATACGTTACGTGATGCGCCGCGTATTAGAACACACAAAAACCAGGATAGGTAATAGCGCGGGAGCCAAATACCATTTTTGATTATAGAATTAAACATATAGACAAATTTTAAATTTCGAACGACCATAGACGAACTTGTTGATGACTTTAGGTGCTTTATAGATGGACTAGCCTTATATTCATTATGAAGATGTGCACGGCTGTGTAGTTAGAGGTCCGGGTGATTAGGATTTATAAGGGATAGGTATAGAGGTCATAAAGGCGGTGGGGACCGTGCGTGGGTGTGTTGTGGAAGTGAGGGTGACTTGTGTGATGCGGCGGCGGCCGCGGAGACACATCCAACGGATACTACTGAGGCAGATCTCCCCGTCCGTCTGACGAATCCGTTAAGGTAAGATCCATTCACTTCATCTCTCTTGTTGAAAACGTTTATATAAGAAAGATAAAGGATAGATTCCAACCATTCAAACATACTTATAATTTTTTTTATCTAATTTAATTCACAAAAAATTAAATTTAATCAAGTCACATTTCAGCTAAAAAGGAAAAACTACATAATCGAACAAAACTCACAATATATTATAAAAACGACAAGATATATAACTATAGTTTTTCTATATTCAAAATGTTTTTAAAGTCGATAATTTTCTGATGATACTTAAAATACTTTTAATAAAAACAACACTCTACTTTCATATTCATACGCCTCCATTAATCAATTACATTACATTATGACCACATAAAACTACAAAAGATTTCAAAACTTTTTTATTATTTTATTTTACATTTCATGTTTATAAACTGTAAAGCGAAAAATAATAAAGTACATTGCTAAAAGAAATTACTACTAATTACTAGCTCCGTGTGCATAAAACTAAATAAAGAAAGAGTACAGCAAGGATTTTTGATTATTGAGTTTATATGTAGCGTGTGAGTAGAATGTTTAAATGAATTAACACTTTTAAAATATATGTTATGAAAGCTTCAGGTGAAAATAAATTTGTTAGTTCTCCGATTTAATTTTTCACAACTTTATATATAATATATATATTTATTTGTACACGATTTTATTTTGTTTATGATACCTTTATTTATTCGTATTTTAAATTAAAAAAAAACTTTTTCGGTGTCGTCTCTGAAATGAGGAGATCTGTAGATGAACGAAAGAAGACAGCGTATCCCCGCGGATTGGTAAGTCCTATAGCACACAGGACAAAAGGCCACGGAACTTTATAGTTCGGTAGTGAAGACCACAGACCAGCAAAAACCGCGTAAGTAATATCCGTCCATAAGGTAGACTTCCTTGTTAAGGATATTAGTTTGAAGTAGACACTGGATGCAGGTCACTTTTAAACGGTCTTATGTGAAATTTACGGCGGTGGTCTAAGTCAAGCAGTGGACGTCTTATGGCTGAAACAATAATGATGATTACAAATAATATTATAGTTCATTCTGTTTCCGCCTGTAAAATTCACAAGACGTTACTACTCATTATTTTAATATCGAGTTTTAATATTTTCTAATTGTTTCCTAAATATGATATATATGTTTCTATACCATGGTTGTCCGGAAGAAATTGCCTCGTGTGATAAGTCCACCCATTGTACTTTTACTTAATTATATATATTTTTTTCTAAGTTGTACTATAAACAATAATAAAATAAATAAATAAAGTAAAATAAATAATGGTTGCTTTATATTGATGCTGCTTCACACGAAAGTTTAACAAATTTGCACAAAAGATGATTGGTATCAACATTACTCTTTGAATATTTTTCGTGCTCTACATAGAATGTGTGAATGTTCATTTACGTGCGTATGTAAAACCTCTTGTAAGACAAGCTTCCATATTGGAAGACATTTTTAAAGAGCTTTACATCCCACGGAGCTTACTAAAAGCCGGAAAGCTTTTATGCGCAGAAGCATTTGAGCAAAGACATAAACGTACATTTTTTTAAAGATATCAATGTTAGAGAAGGTATTTAAATCATGTTTCCATTATATACTCTACTGTATTATATTTTTACACTAAATACGAAATAAAATAAAAATAGACAGAACAGGAAAATATTATATTATTCCCGGAAACTAGAAATGAAAGATTTTTCGACAGACGATCTTTTTACGATCTTTTTTTACATTAAGTTTGATAGATAGTTTTCAAAATGACTACTTCAAGAAATTTATTTAATATGTTCAATTTTTATATACATCTAAATAAATATTTAAGATATTTTTTGAAGTTTAAATATGAAATTCATTTAAATGGTAGTCTTTGAAATCACTCAATAACAACTTGTGATGTCCCACACGCCAATGCAAAGATTAAACATATAATATTTATATTATTTTAGTTCGAATATTTGTGCACCAAATTTACTTTTAGGGTAAGGTAATATATACTCGTACATAAGTAGGTAGGTATTTAAAACAATATAAATGTACTCTTTGATAACTATTTCAAAATCTACATATACATACATATCTCTGTTACATTATAAAAAAGTTATTTATATGTTTTAATATAAACTTTAACGACCATCATCAATAACTGAACGTCTAGTATTAATTTCACTGAAAAAATTTACATAACAAATATTCCATTTCTATTTCAATTTCTTAATTCTTTTATTCAATTTCCATTTCTATATGTGTATCAGTTTAAAAAAAAGAGTTACTTATAGTTCTGTAACCTTTTAAAAAATATAATTATTAATTAAAAATTACTTTATTAAAACTTGTTTGTGCAGCTAAATTCGCAACTCCACCTCAAAACGAGATCGTTAAAAATTGTTGCTCTTTCCTTTATAAATGTAAAGAGATGTCGACAACTAACATCTAAAAATAAGGCTTTAAGTTATAGAACCTTCTGTTCACCCTAAAAAAAAGATCGGTTGGTTTATGTAATGTAAATCATCGACATCATTTCATTCATAGGATATCCTCTGCTGGACATAGATCTCCTCAATGATTTCCAATAGAATCAATAGGAAGCTAGCATCCAGTGTCACTCTACGCTGAGCTTACCGGTCTGTGGTCTGTATTTCAGAACCTGAAGGATTTCGCTATCAGTTCGAATCGCTATGAGACCTTCCCACAACTTTAATTTACTGTTGGAATAACATTAATCTGCTCATTTCTTATTTGATCTCATAGTGAAATCCGATGGTCGTTCATCACGGTTCGTTGACCGACTTTAAGCTTGCCAATGAAGCCCGAAGTGAAAAACAGTTCACTACTACCTTATTTACTAATCACGTTATAGTCGAAATGGTAACAGAATGTTATTAGTTAAGAGGCGTGAAAAAACTGAATGATTTGACACTTTTAAACATATTTATAGGTGTATATTTATAGGTTTATACCTTATGCTGCAGTACCTAATTTTTAAAATCCACTTAAAGATCCCACCTGAGGTTGTGGCGAAGGCTCGTGTCAATTAACAGTGTAAAAAATAGATTGCTGATAACCCGGTGCATGCTGTGCATAGATCGACGTGCTCAATCGCCGTCATCGCCGACCCTCCACCTCGAGGGCATGCTGAGAACTGCCACGTAACATACGCTTACCCTAATTTCAAGAAAGGCTTTCGGGTACAGTGTATACTTATACATTCCATCTATGTAAAGGGCGGTTGGAAATAGGTGTTAAAGTTTAAAAGGGAGGAAAGTATGGCTCTATCAGCAAAAAGCCTCAAAGCTTTCAAAATTATATCGACATCACTCTGAAATATATGACATTCATTTAGTTTTTCTATTGTAATGCTATAAACCAGTGACTTCTGACAGTACGAAATTTGCTGGAACAGATCGTAAACAGTAATTAATTTCAATATGTAATAATCCGGATTTTGAAAGCGCTTTTTCTTACCTTTTTCAACCTTCACGCCTTTAAAACATTTACGCCTATAGCCAATCACCCTATAGAGATAACAAGCGTCTCCTGATTTGATGAACGAAGTTACTAAGTAAATTTAAACAAATAATAAGACATAAATAGTGTGAGGACTGTATCAGTTATCTTCAGGTAAATACTTTGCTTATCACTGTGTTTTACTTCTGAGTGTGCATTACAATGGTTGTGCAGGTTAAATGCGTAATGCTTGAATTTCAAAACCACTAGTTGAATTCATTACTTTTAACACAAGGTGTATTGTTTTTGTACCCGGTGTTGTGTCCGGTTTTTTTTGTTCGTTAAAAGAGATGTAATTTTGTGAAGAAATAATTATTTATTGTTCTTTGTTGACGATCGTCTTCTACAAATCGATCATCTTAATTCATGAATATCACGTCAAAACACTGCTTGTCTTAGACCGCAAACGATTCACCGACCCATTGTCCAACTTCTAAATTACTGAAATGCAACTTTGTTAGTGCGTGAGATGATAAACCAGATGGTGCCTGATCTTAAGAGTACGACGAATACGGCAGAATATGTGATCAAAACTTGAAAAAAAAATCTTTATTCAAGTAAATAAATTCACGCATTTTTGAATCATAAATAATTTTAACATTGTAAGCAGTAAGCTACAATCTGCTTGGGACGCAGATCTGCCGAAAGAGATGGTTTGAAACACAACAGTTTTATTTTTAAGTGAAATTTAACAATGTTTGATTTTTATAAAATATCAATAATGTAAATGAATCAACAGACCGACTTTCGTACATTTCGATCACCTAAAAACTTTTGAATGCTAAAGGTTTTATAAAACATTTTTAATTTTAGATTTAAAACTAAGAAAATGCACCATGACCAACACACACTTCTATTGATCAACCCATCGTAACGAGTTCAAGATGTCTTTCATTTATTTTGTGTAATTAATCACTTTGCTATATTTTTTAGTTCGATCTGGTCGACTTTATAACAACTCTTTAAGAAATTACGTAAAAAATACCACGTATATATGACTCGTTCATGATGTGATTCTTATCAAACTCCAATCGGCATGGTTACCTTGGATACGTAAAGTCTAAATTAACGCCTGAATGCATTAGATACTAACAAATCGTTTTCGCTCGTAAAAACCGTATGATGATATTCAGAGAACTGAAATAAAGGCGAGGTTGAAACTATAAATCAATGGACGGCTAACAATACAATCGTTGTAAACGGTAAGCGCTGGCGAGAAGAACCAAAGCGCTTTTCCAATATCTGTAAATAGTGACAAGGGGTAAATATTCAAACATTTATATACACATCGACATTAAATAAGATATTATATAAACTGGAAGGTTTCATATGCCATCTACGTTAAAAAATTGTAGCCTATAGTATCTTTATTTTAACCATTGAATATCCACAGTTGGATATAGCCCCCCCTCCATAGATTTCCAAGAAAACCAAGTAGAGGTCAGGCAAAAACAGATTTCACGAAATTTGACCTACAGGAAGTTTGAAGGGACGTTCATTAAAAATATTCACACACGCATATTTTCACACAACAGCCTTTATGCGTATAAAACTTTATCAGAATATTATTTTTGGTTTGAGTGGTAGCAGCTATTATAATTTCAACTGTAAAAGATCCACTATTGGACATAGGTCTTCTCCATAGATTTCCAAAAAAAAAAAAACAGTTGGCCTGCATCCAGTCGATGACCTAAACATCTGTGCACCTTTTGGCGGAAGTTCAGCGCAACCCGTACCGCTGTGACCTCCACTCTGAAATTTTAAGATCCTTGAGGTCGTTTTTCTGTGTGCTACGTGTACTGACAATTCCAATTTATTTTGTTAACCCGCTGGACTATGATTATTTTTGGGCTTCTTCGAACTTTCTCAAAGCTGAATCGATTTAGTGAAAATATCTTGAGCGAAGCCTATCACATGGCTCGTACAGTCACTATACTCGTAAGCTTGCCTGTAGCAAATGTATATATAACTGTATAATTTATAATTCGTTTTATTATTTTTAGGAAACACAATTAATGTTAGAAAAAATAGAAATAAACATACACAATAACTATACAAAAATATGTAGTTACTAATTTCATATTTCTACCGATAGAAATAAGTAGGAAAATGTAAAAGATGTTAAATTAAATACTTATTTTAAGCATTGTAACAGAAAATAATTTCGTTGTTAAAAATATGCAATGGTTATAGACACCATGCATTCATTGACGCTGAAAATATTTAAGCATTGCAACGAGAATCTGATACACAATAGTTTCACACATGAAGAAGTTCGTAAGATAATATTTTAAAATACGTAAGTTATGAAAAGTTTTTTGTGGTCTTAAACTCACACAGTACTATATATTTCAAATGGCAAACTTACATTTGTTCAAGAAGTAATTATTAAAAACCTATGGTTTAATTTTCAAGATTCATTATTATCTACGATCGTTGTTGAACTTATATCTATCCTTAAATCTAAGAAATCATTAACAAAACTAGTCTACAAATACAAGAAAAAATGCAAAAGTAACTGGAAACTAAACACGCTCGAATCTCGTGATTTATCCTTACAGTTGGTACACGCTAGCCTGTTTCCATGTTATGAGTCACATACTACTTGTTTAATAAGTATTCTACCTAACATAGTAGTATACACAAGTTGTTCAGAAAGATATTTACTGTATATGCTGCTCGTATGTAATATTAGTTAACTTTGTTGATTGAAGAGCAAAGGTCAATTTGGAGTTTTGAAAAAAAAATTAAAGGTTGTTTATTTTTCCTTCTTCGAGCTTAAGCTGGACGCGCTTGGCTAATAGAATAGGAGGTAAACGTAAGCAACGATGGCTTCCACAACGAGGAAATTCTTCCCGGACGCCGTATCAGCCCATCGCGTACTACGGAAACTTCAACTGGACACGTGTCTGCTCCAAATACTTACGGTCACGGGCAATTGTCTGAGTTCCTGTACAGATTTAAGCGGGGACCCGACCGTGATGCACATTATCGCCGGCTGCGCTATGGTTTATGTTGACGTTGTGATCTCGTAGTGGAAATAGGTAAGAAAATAGAGGAAGAAAGTGCCTGCCAGCCTGCACTTCTCAGGTTTTGCAAACAAGTAATGCAGTAGATCATCGATAGGAATAAAACTAAACAATTAAAACAACGGGTCGGGTAAACCGGACTTCAAAAACATAAAACAAAATAAAAGATTAAAATAACATTCGATGTTATTAAATAAATAAATATAAGTAAAAGTACAAATAAAAATTGTTGAAAAAGGTGATGTGCGAAAGAAAATCAGAACGCGACGAATGAAAAAAATGTGAAGCATGTAAGGAAAGTAATAAAGAAAATGTGAAGGGTGGAAGGAGACAAATTAGTAATTATATATATCTAATCGCCAAGTTTAAATCGATCTTATTATTCTAATGTTTCAATTCCATGATACATATTTATAATTAAAACATTTATGAATGAGATGACTAATGCTTAAAGGTTTATGACATATGCATATTCAAGCATTAGTGATAATGAAAAAAGTTCGAGGTTATATACTCTCTTCCTTGCAAGGTGCGGAACTATTTTTATAATACACTACAGTTCCATGTGAATTGAGTATTTAACTTGTGCTTTATTTTTAACATTTTTAGGATGTCACTTAGCATATTATTCGGACAAAAGTGGCATAAATCAGCTTAACGTTAAAAAGATTTGAATGACGTTTTTGGCAGCCTTAAAGACGATGATAGAAAAAAAAACATAAATGCTCACTTGCACACCTTTAAAGAAATATCGTAAGTAAATCATTTACTTCTTTACACTTATCAACAACCACTTTACAGATCCGCCCCTTCACTTCCTTACAAAAATACAATTCTTATTAAAATTTATGTTTAAATAAATTAAAAGATTTTTTTTATTTAAACTAATTAATCGGGGAAAAAATATAAATATAAATAAAAAATAATATAAATATAAAAAAAATTAAAAATAATTAGTAGTAGTCTCTTTGAGTTACAAGTGTCCCTAGCCCATTACTGAAACACAAGCTTGCAAACCTTTGGCGTTATACGTATAAATATAGTAAACTAACTAACTCTCCAGGATCGATCACAAGTCCTCGTCAAACATATATTTCACGTACGGATTAAAATTCACACGAAGAAGTAAAATATCGTACTTGGTGTATATAACGATATTAGTAAATCATCAAAATTAAACTTGTGTAGTCATGTGTTCGACAAGACGAGTGATGACTCAATCCTAAATCTTCTCGTGGAGTCCCTTGAGTCTTAATAGCTGGCTATCAGCAATCCAGTAAAAAAAGAATGTTGCAGCCCGGGCAAAGGGTTCCCAAAAGACCTTGTGCTTTGCAACTTTAAAAAAGGTCTAGGCTAGCCGTCTACGGCGCCCTGCCACCATCAACCCGCGGAATCTGTAAATGCCATTTTAAACAATCTAGGAGAAGCTAACAGAAGTCTATATGTATTCAAATTTAAAATGAAAACAATAAACAGACATCCGAAAACAATTGACAGTTTAATATACGATTTACGTTTGAATTGTCTTTTCAACGATTTCTATCATCTATTAACGCAATTAATGGATTTATTTTATTTTATTTTCTATTTAATATTCTTTAATGTACACGTTAGGATATAATTAAATAGTTTCACAATAATGTGCCAAGAAGTACAAAGGGTGGTCTTATAACCCAAGGCAATCTCTATAGATAACCATAGTATGGAAAAGGTAGAACTACTAATGATCGGTAGGTTGACATATATATTTATTTACTTATTATTTATTATAATTTTGGACGGAGGATGATTTACAGAGATCACTAGCGTTCTTTATGAGAAGGATGCTTGAAGATAACGATTTGACAGAAACTTGAGTCAGATTGAGCTTCCCTATAAAGTATTATAATGACTTTCTTCAAATTAAAGCAACGAGGGTTCATACCACGGGAGAAAAGCTCTCAACAAACTCAAACGAATTTTATTGTAAACACGTTCTTAATACATCACTACTGTAGCCATTCATTTATAAGTTTATTATAATTTAAAAATCCCAGTTCACTTTCTAATAGGATCTATTACAAGTTTTATGTTTAATGAAATTTTATAATTAATTGAAAGATAATTAAGAGATTTCAAATTAATTACATTGGAATGTATTGTATAAAGTTTCCTACAAAAGCGTAATTAATTTTATGAAACTAAGGTAAAGGTATAACAACTTACTTTAATATCTAGTGCTCACGTCATTTACATTGCTATGCTATGCTATATTATATATATATATATATATATATATATATATATATATATATTAATGTTTTTAATATAAATAGACAAGATTATCAGATATATATCGACTATGTTTTTTTTCTCTTTTCTAATCGTTTCTCTAGGGGAGTATATTAGAGTAACGTATTTTTGTAATGTAATGATTGCATTATATAGCTTTTTTTCTGTTATACAAAAATTGTATAGAAATTAGCCTCCTTACCCTATTAAAGTAACCCCAATAACATGATATTATATAAGACATTGACGAAGAAAATCTTGTAGTCGTATTACGAATATCTTGCATCGTTTTGACGTAAGCGTTTCAACATAAATCTTTATTGCTGTAGTAATCAAACATATAAAGTAATCATTCCCAAGCCAATCAAAGCCTTAATAAACATCTTTCTAATAAATATCGATTAACTAGATGTATGCTCATTCGTCGTAATGGAGCGTGTAGTTCGGTCATCGAACACCGTCGCGTGTTACGGTCAGTTCGTTCACTTCGCTCGTTCAATATCATATGTGTCTCTTTAATCAGAATATCGCGCAAATTAAAAATTCACACTTCTGTTTTACAACCATCTAGAATTTTCCACTGAGAATGTTTTCTGTGAAACAACTTAGCGTACAAATTATAAAAATTACATTACCCGGCGATAAATATAGCGCATCGACCTTTGGAATGAGACAATCGGTTAATTTCGGCTTCGCAGAGCGTTATCTCTGTCGCACCAAAAACAACGACGGACAATACGTCACATAGGGAATGCTAGGAAAACTCGCAGATTTAAATTGATTCCACTATAGGAAGCCTGATTCTAGTTTATATAAAAGTAGGCTCTTCTGATGTAGATACACATATATAAAAAAATAGAAATAACAAAAAATATAGCTAATCCTACTTTAGGCACGCTAGTGTATTAGCTCCTTAATAAACAATGACGTCACGATGATATCACTAAGCAGTATAATCCATATTCATCATTCAAATATATGCACTACGCTGTATTAAGGTCTCTTATTGATTGAATCAAAATGTATTCCATAAGATAAGAAAGTATGAATGTATGTATATAAGCGTATGTTTGTAATATATATATATATATATATATATATATATATATGTTCGTATGTAAACGTCCACTACCCGCTTCTTGTCTTACTTCTATTTCCATACCATTTATGTAAGAAAATACCTTCAGTTATAAAGCCGCCCTATACATTTATATATATATATATATATATATATATATATATATATATGTATTTCTTATCTTTCATGTACATTAAGGGGTATTAAATAAATAAACGTTTGACGTGCATAAGATTATAGTGCACATAACATCGCTACTCATTGTTGGCAACCACAGCCAGAAAACTTCTTGTTTTAAATCATTCTTTATAATTCGATTTAAATTCGAGCGGCGTCAGAGATATGACCGCATTTGGGTTGATTTTGAGGAACAAGTTCCGGCACGGGTAATAGTGTACCGCCATAGGCTAAACGCGTATATTATTGACCTTTATGTGAACGCGTATAAAATTAATATTCCTATCTATAACTCAGCTCTTGCTGGTGAACATTTTCGAAGTCCATATTAGTGAGGTACATATTGACCAAAATATTGGTTTTTTTAAATATAATAAATCTTGATAAATTAATTTTTCCGAAAAGCAAAAGGTTCTCTTCTGTGGATATAAAAGAGGTAAATAAATTAAGACCCATGCGTTTTTGAACGCATTTTAATCAAAATTTTCTAAATAAAAAATTTAGTAAAATGGCGATTCTATTTCATTAACCACGTCACAGATGATAAAACATTTTTAAAATTGACTTTTGTACATTCTCACACCAGTTTGAATTTAGAAGTTTGGTTCTATTTGTCAGCATTTAATTTGACCATGCTTTTTGTGAACATAAAATAGAGAATCTTATTTAATATAAAAGTGTATTTAAACAAAATATTAAAAAACCCTTTTCTCTCCAATCCTTTTCATGACCTAAAAACTTTAACAATGATTAAAAAAAAACACGCACTTTTCCCGGAAGCACGAAGGCTTTGAAATAATAATCTCGAAACTTTATCGTTTTTATAATTAGTATTACACAACGCAGTAAACACACACAAAATATTACTAAATACTGTATATTTAGTTTTTATAAAAATTTTATAGGACGACTCATTTGTTGGCTCATTTGTTAGCAAAACGCCTTCAAATCTTTTACACCTATTACCAATCAGTCTGTATATATATACTACGTCATAAACAATAATGTTATTCGATTGGTAGAAAATGTTACATGTCAATTTGAAGGAAAAGTAGGATTGATTAAATGTCAAGGAAGATATACGACCGACGCAGTAAAACAAATATATAAAATTGAAATCTACAAATTTAAAATGAATTAAGAGCTTAACTTCGAACGTATGTGTAGGTAGAGGGACAAGGATATGCGTAGAGTAGAAGAAAATTATTTTTAACAGTCTGTAGTTATGTAGGAAATGAAACATAATTGAAAATTAACAACGAAACACATATTTGTTTATTTAATAGAATCAGGCGTTACCTTGCGGAAGTCCATCATAAGTAAGAAAATGACCAATATTTAGCCACTTCCACACATACAGTGGTAGTCGTGCAACAAAGTTGCACCGCCCGCCAGCCCGCTGATAAATGCGTATGCGGCAAACAATGCGAATTACACAACTGCCACCGTTAAATTACTCAAAACATGTTTCACCCCTCCACGGGGCATCTTCAGCAGTTATGTTACACCGATTAGTGCCAAACACAGTCTCTCTGTCATAGTCACTGACTCTGTGTTTGGCACTAACCGGTCCTTTTCCCACATATATTTATTTTAAAATCATTTACAACGAATATTTAAATGATGAAGTTAATATACTTACTATTAATATATTTTATAGTCCCAAATTAACATTAACTTTCATTTTCCATCATTAGTATGCGTACTATATATAGTAGATCGATACGTCCGTTGCTAGACATAGGCCTTCCAGTAAATTTCCAATAAGATCGATCGTCTCTCCAGCTTTTGATTGGACGCCCAATGCAGGCTATAGCTATATTCGATTGGTACTGAACGCTGTTATTCGTTCTGGCGTTTACAGCTTCCTTGGACTCAGGACTCGCAGATACGAAATCCGCGAGCTAAAAAATTTAAAAAAATCTACGTCAGATGCATCGCCTGACGTATTGTATTGTCTAATTGTTATCTGCTCGATTTTTAGAGAAAGGTATGATCGGTATGAGTCGCCGGTGCGTGTAGCACTACTTCACACACGGATACGAGGGCGGCGTCCAACGCTACGCATGCTGATACGAAGCCTCCACCCCAGTACCTTAAGGTCTCATGGGTCCCCAAGTGAGTGGTAAATGCCGTAAATCATCATTGGCGACATATATTGGTCGTTTAGGCAATTATTATTAAAGTTAGGTTTTATTATAGACAAAAAATCTAATTAATTACTATCATCCTTAAAATCTAATGAAAGTTTTATAAGAAAGTAAAATTACAACAACGATCTAGTTTTTAATTAAAAGTCGAAGGTAATTGTGACCTTTTTCTTTAATCCTGTTTAACAAAACTAAGCGCTTTCAGCGATAAACTTGTGCTATTTTGTTAATATTCCTTAGACGCCGAGTAAATGCAGCGCTTTAGGGTGCGGTGCGGATCGATGGTGGTTGCGCGCGCCTTCTATGACGTCATCGTCGCCGGTCAGCCCAGAACTTTAGAACTATCAGCAAATACAATTTGTATTTGGTAAAACAATGCCTCAGACAGCTGTAATTGAGTCTAAACGTATGAGTTAATAAACAAAATCATCTATTTTAGTCCCCATTTTAAGTCAAACCCGTTTTAAGCTCAAAATTGTTTTTCAAATAGCTCTTAACATTGTTACGTAATAAAAGGCTTATAACGTAAATAGCAGTAGCGAAGTTTAAAGAAACATTTTCATTGTATTTAATGATATTATTTCGCCAACGTCAAAATACTTAAGTAATCTCAAATAAATAATTAAAATATGTAGATAGAACACGATATCGAAACTAAATAAACATTGATATTATCTTTACATTATTACATATATAGATTATAAAACAATATTTATTAAAAAAGTAAAGTATTTCCTTATTTTTGTTTCAAACAGTAACGGGTGATTAATCTTTATCATTTACAATAAGATCTAGTTATACATACACAGTGATTGGCTATATATGAAGAAGCTTTAAAACAGCGAATGCATTTATTTTTTGGTAAAAAAAAATCGCTTATGTTAAAAATATTAACTATAAGTATCGTTACCTTTTCTTGAATTTCTTGAAGTATTGATGACCATAAAATGGTAAAGAAACTAATATTACGCGGTCTGATATACATAGAAATATTCACAAAAAAAAGTATTATTTATTCCTTTATATGATAATAATCAAAGATTACAATAAAAAGTGTACAAATAATATACAAGAATTCATTGATTTAATAAGCCTTTTAAATAGGTTTAAAAAATCTTTAAAAGTTAGCAATACATGTTCTAAAAAAGCATGTGTTGTGGTATCTGTATTGAAATCGTTCACCTAAATTACATTTAGTTCTTAGTGTATTTACCTTTGTCCATAATTTTCACAGGTGTCTCTTTTTCTTTTACTTGACATTTGAAGAAGCCGTGCGAATGAAATACAATTAAAACTAATCTTTTATTACTTCTGTTATTGGAATACTAATCTTTTTAAAATTTTCGACGAATTTTACTTAATGTTTTCGGTCAAAAAACGAAATCTTTCAAATAAATGACAGTTTAGTCAAACTTTTTAAATAGAATAATATTGACTGCAAATAGATTGTCTCGACATTTTTACGCGAAGATCTATGCAGTTAAAAAAGCTTGTTTAAGAACTTACTTCACTTGTTTTACGTAAACTTGTGCTGAAAACAGACAGAAAGCTTTTTGCGGGTAATTTAATCTCCAGTTTCCTATATCAAGTGCACTGAAAGATAGTAATCTGTAAGAGGTGGACCTAACCTGAAAGCTGAAAAATTTAGAATATTCGTATTTTTAGAAGTTTCGTTTTTCTGAAAGTTTTTTTTTTCTTTATTCTGTATGTGATTTCTAGATATTACGTTATTAGTAGTTTTATTTATTTATAGTGATTGGTTATATGTGTAAAAGATTTAAAGAAGTGAATAGATGACTCATTAGTCAGGAAGCTTTTAAGTGTTTACACCTAAAAATCATTTGTAATTGTTTTGTTATATTTGTAATTATTGTACAAATTGGTCACTCATATGAAATATGTTACATTAATTTATTTTGTCTATTGAAATGCAGTAGGCTTGTAACTTCTGGTAGTACAAAGTAAATAAACAGATAATAAAAAACTATTAAATTTAAGAAGTAAGAATCCGAATTTCAAAAACATCTTTTCTTACTATCTTACCGTTAAGTTATTAAAAATGTCTATTACGATAGATTTTTAGATTGAGTGTCGTCGTTTTAGCCCGTAAACGCCCAAGGCTTTGACCTTCCCACAAAGAAGTTTATAGGGGATATACAAGGATGGCAGAGGTCTTAGTGTGGTATCACGGTACGCAAAGGATTCTACTGCCCATCCTTTAGAAACATATATAAACAATGGCAATCCTATGTAATTAATGCAGAAAGTATGAATTATATAAGATTGTTACCGGGAATCAAACCCGCGACGCAAGTCTCAATTCTCTGCCGCTGGGCTAACACTTCTTAATAAGAGTTAACCATATATTAATAGGCGGCTAATAAGCCATTTATTCAGACTTTTAAGGCTTTCACTTGTATAACCAAACACCCTGTATAAATATTCTGTTATTATCTAAGGTTAAGAAAAATATATTCTACATCACACCGTCCGCCATTTTGAAGACATAAAACTATACGTCTCATTAGCTCAGAAACTACACCAGCTACGATGCCCTTTAAAATGGATTATGTCAATATTTACGCACAATAAATCCAAGAAAATTTTACTAATGTTCGGTAACGTGATTTTTTCAGAAATTCTTTAGTTTTTAGTTATAATTAAAACCTTTATGGCGTCATATTTCTTTGCTTGTCATTGTGGTTTTAATTTTTCTTTTATATTTTCATGTAAAATAAAATATTAACATTAATTATAAATAATAAAAAAACAATAATTAACCTGTGACATTTTATAGTTTTAAAAGTAAATCAACGTAAGCTTTATCTCTTGATCTGTTCTTAATACAGTGTAGCGATTTTTGGATCACTACTTAAACATTTGACTAAGTCGTCTCTACTTCGCATGTGTCCATAATATAAAAAAAATTCGCGATAACGATTGCTGAGACACGTTGCTTGATCTTACGCTCCTGGGAATAAAGATATTAGTACCGCTCCAAGTGCATATTAACGTAAATTAATATTACAACAAGTTTAAGTGGTTACATTTGAAATACTTAACATTACGTTCAATTTACCAAAATACTTCTTATTTCTCCCGGTTATCCAGTATTACTCATGCAATGTCTCAATTATTTTATTTTACCTTGATGTTAATTAAACAAAAACGAAGGAAGATGGTATCGCCATTTTGACGACAAATTATAAGTTAATAAAAGTAATTATTTAAGTGTTAATTTATTATGAAAGCCATAGAACTTCCGCTGCCGGACACCTCATGGCTTAGAGTTGATTTTTGTTGTAAAAACTCCGTACTTTTCTTGGACCCCTGAGGAAATTTCTTCACATACACTTACAAGGGCAAAGATAGGTCTTGTTGGACTTTCACTGACTAACTAACCCTCAACGATTTTCTTTCATCTTCGCTATAAAGCAGGGCCACGTTTAAACATCGCAACCTAACGCAACGTTTTAACAGATCCGTAGCTCTCCCAATAACAGCCCCATTCTCGTGGCAGGAAAAATGACTCCTTGTCCTCCCAAGTAAATTGTAAGCATTTAAAAATTCAGCCCCTAGCTGACACCGGGAACGGGCTTCCCTTAGTTTTCCACCTAGAGGCCAAGGAGAACATGAGAGGATACTTATCCTTCATATACCCCGCTCCATTGCCGCACTATGCAAATTTTGTTATAGATACATACTTTTGTAAACAAGAAGACGCCTTGCGAAGGATGTTCAGATATGAGAGTATTGTATATTTAAAATTGCATTTCATTATCATCATTATGATATCAGCTGACAAATATCCACTACTAGATAATAGCCCCCTCCCTAAGAACGTCACGATAACCGCTCTGGAACTGCCCGCATTCAGCGACATCCCGCGACTTTAATAATCTCTTCGGTACACTTAGTGGGCAGCCTTACCCACGCCGCGTAAAGTAACATTTACTTAGCAAAAAATAATACATATATTTGCCGAAGCCGCCATAAAATTTTATTTCTAAAATAAAATACCACTAACTTGTGAAAGTTGTAATAAAAATCAGCATATATGTTATATGCTAAGCAGCATATTTTTTATGATACAACAGACAAATTGTTAGAGTAGAATAGATGACAATAACGCGCGAGACTTTACACAATGTTTCCGTGGAGTCGTTTTATACGAGCTGTAATTATTCACTTCTTTCAGACGACGCCAGTATTTGTAAAGGGACCTAACTCTTCCGTTTCAATGTCGCCCTTGGGAATCCTTTGAATTCGGGAAGGTCTCTGCCCGCTCCGTGCGACGTACGTGCTAATTAATTGTTACAGAATGGCGCCATGAATATGAGCTCTTTTATCGACCGACGTTTGAAGGTCATGTGACAGTGTTTGCTGAATTTATTTCAGTTATTTTTTGGCAAACTCATTCGAAGTGTATATGTATAAATTTTTTTTATCATCCTTAAAATTAAATCTCACTTATAAAGAGGATTAAGTAAAAGGTGGATTTATACTACCACGTCACCAAAAAACTTAAAAATTTTAAACACTTAATTTCAATCAACTTTTGTAAAGTGATCACGCTGAAACATGTTATATTAATCAATATATAATAATCCTTCCATAAGAATGCAACGGGCCAACACGCAATAACTTCTTTTAATTCAAAATTAATTTTAATATGCTGTTATAGATGTGAAAAATGTTTATGACCTCTGTCAGAGATTTATAAATATTACTCGTTCTTTTAAAAATTTACAAGCTCACCATCGCTCAACGAACCATGGAGAGGGCTATGAGTTTCTCGTCGGCTCTTCTCAGCAGAACTGCCTTCTGAGCCGGTGTTAGTTTCTTGTAGAGGCAACAATGCCAACATTTTATGTTGATTGACGATTTGAAAGTGCTTGTAATAGCCTAGTCGAATAAAGTATATTTTTATTGAGATTTTTTCGGAATTTCTATAAAAGATCGAGTCAAGAATGAGCAAGTCCGCAGTTGAAATAAGCGGATTGGCAAGTCAAAGTTGCAGTAGGTCACATAGCGTGTAGAACAAATGACCGCTGATGATGATGGCTTTAGATTTATAACAATTGAATTTAAAAAAATAACTACGATATTTATCTATCGTAATTCACTTATCCAAATGGCGTGACTATCTTATCAATGATTAGACTAAATAACAGAGATTATTATTACTATTTTTGACGTAAATATTAAATGACTTGATAGCTGTTATGTAACTTTTATAATGTTTATCTCATAAAGTGTTCCTAGGCACTTGTTTTAGAACTCGTTACAGTTAAAATATTAACCAAATATGTATATAAGTATGTTTTTTTATATCCTTAACGATACCATTCGATTATTAAATTGTAAAAGTACCACATTTTGAATTTATATTAGTAACAGCACTCTTCAAACTTTTTTTTCTAATTAATTAATGCAGTAAGTTAGCCAGCAGCAAGAGCGACTACCGCAGTGTTTAGAGGTAAAACGTGTATGTAATAAGTATTACCTTAAAGCATCATCGCCATTTCAGCCGCTGGACATCTACCCCTGACACAGATCTTCTCTATAATTTTCCATTAGGAAAGTAACTTGAATCTAACGCCTTCCGACAACCTTAATAAGTTCTCTTTCACCAAGTTTCAAGCTAAGCGCTGAAGGCGTTCATCCTATATCTTTTTAAAGTAACTAAGCTCAAGGAGTATCCACGAGAGCATCTTCAGCTGTCATAAGTTTCGCATTGGGAAGAAAAAAATCAAATTGAGACGATAGCGAATTGGGAGGATGCTTCAAACTGATACACTGCGCAATTATGCTACGTCGCTAAAATGATTTTCATGTTCGTTCGAGACGGCCTCTTACGAAATATGTTAATAAATTTTTCATTCATTTTTCTATTATTACTAAACGGAGTATTTTAATAATACACGTAGTAATTTTAATAGTAGTAGTAGTAAAACGGAGTAATTTTAATAACGAATATACCTTTTATGTCTCAATATGCTTTACTGTCCTCAGCGCTACATATAGACATTTAATTATATCTGTATGTATTAGTAACCTATTTTTTATGTTACCCCAGTTATTGGGGATCTTTCATACGTTCCGCTGTCTTAGGTACGCAGAGACACTATGTTCACGACTTTTTCATTTTTATCCTCATCTTTTAATGCTTCATAATATCTTCTATACATCTGTCTTTTATTCGTCATTCTCTTCCATTCCTTTCCAAAACTTGTCTTTTCTAAACTAAATAACATATTAATTGACTTTAATTACGCAATATATATATTAGGGGGACCGGAAAGTAATGTCGCTTTCTTCAGTTAAAATCACACGACTCCTACATTTTTAACAAGTTTTTATTTCTAATCAACAATATATTCACCTTCGTCGTCAACAACCGTCTGCCGTCTAGTATACAACATCTTCAATATACGTAATAAACTACCAAATGGTAATCAAATATCGACATGCGAAAAAACGACTTTCGGTCTCCCTAATATATAGTGTCCTAAAACCATCTACGTGTAAGTAGATAAAGATAAATATTAAGGAGAATCATAACTAAGAAATACTAGCATTAAGTACCATCTGACCTATCAAAAGGATGACATCACATCAAAAATATTGTACGTTTCGTTAGTAGTTTGCAGAGAATATTCGAGCTATATTTATTTCAATTGTCGACATTGTTTACGATAGTCCGTGTCAGCTCTGAATATTTCCGTGAACAGCTCTGACGTTAACAAACTTGAATTTAATAAAACAGTGACGTGAAATATTGAATGGTCAAGTATTTATTTATGAAAGTCCTACAACTAAACGATTTACTTTTAAATGATATTTATAAAATTTCAAAATTTCTCCCTATCGTCCATTGGAGTTTCTCGTATGAAATCAAGTTCTTTCTGTTATTGTTTATATATCACGATTTTATTCAAAAGCATACAAGTTTCACAGACCACATAACACGCAGAATAGATGGCCGCTGGGACTTTAAGGCTGGAGTGGGAACAAGGGCCGAACTAGCGCAGCGGAGGACGTTGTGAAGGCTGTAAAGGTCGTCGAAAGAAGTTGGATGTAGTCCGCTTTCAACCGGTCATATTAAAAAATATATGGCAGCGAACTTATATAAAAACTGCTGCATTCTTTCCGCTGAAATGATTATACAAAATTTAATGATGTATATAGCTCCATTGTCCTTTACTTTCTTAGTTATCATTTGTTTGATGCTGCAAGCTACTTTTTATGTTTTATTCTGATACACGTACAATATCGTCTATGTGATATATTCTATTTTATATTAAAAAAATCCTGGACACTCCTAATAATTGACATTTTTAAACTAAATACTTATATATATGTGTGTGTATATATATCTCTTCTTGCTTCAAATTTAAAAAGGAACGTATAAAGAAATGAAAATTATGTGTTAGAGTAATTTGAATCATCTCAATAGCGTTGTGAAAAATTAAATATCTTGTATTTTAATTAACCAGTAAAAAAAAATCGTAAAATTATTTCATCACGCTTCCGTGTTCTATTTCGTTAGTTCTGTGTAAACGAAAACAAAAACCACGTAATTAAAATAAATGAATCCCAAAAATATGTTTCTATTTAATGAATATATTCCAAACGTGCTATAACTAATATACAGTAAAGTGCTTATAATTTTGACTTTTTGCTTACTTAAATTCCTAAGCATTAAATTCAAATAAGTTGAAATTATTAAAATCTAAGCAAATTATATGTAGGAAATAAATATGTATCATACAAATATCTAAGAGGCTCTTATTTCAAAAATTAAATTTACATTTTATTTCTTATGTAACGTCACAATCCTAGTTTACTGAGTTTTCAACTATTTGTATATATATAAAAAAATTGTATATAAAAAATAAGCAGATGGACAGAAATACAAATATTATAATAAAAATATAAAATTTAAAAGCGATACTGCGGCAGTCGTTATCACCGTAGAGATATCATTTTTAAAGTAGTGCGTCAAATCTAGCACGAAATGCGTCAGAATGAAAATTTGTTTTATATTATCAGGCTTTACATCTCGGATAAGTTTACCGCATTATGATAATTTACTTACGACATTCCCTATTTGAAATTATTCTTGCGGATATTATAAAAATAACCTAAGTTTATTTAAACCTTACTTTATATTTAAATAAACTTCAGTTTTTTTGATCGCCTTTTAAATGTAATAACAAAAATAACCTAATTACTCACTTGCGGATTAGCCCTCGTTTAATTTTATATATAATTGATATGATATTTTATTAAACAATTTAATTGAATCAGGCGTTACCTTGCGGAAGTCCATACTAAGTAATAAACTCTGTGTTAGACTCTGTGTTTGGCACTAATCGGTGTAACATAACTCCTGAAGATGCTCCGTGGTGGGGTGAAACACGTGTTGAGTGATTTGGCGGTGGCAGTTGTGTCATTCGCATTGTTTGCCGCATACGCATTAATCAGCGGGCTGGCGGGCGGTGCACTTTGTTGCACGACTACTACTGCATGTGCGGAAGTGGCTACATATTGGTCCTTTTCTTACTTGATATACATTGATTTCAAATTTTATTCATCATTATCTTTATCGTCATGTCAGCCGGTGTACGCACTAAAGATCGGCACAACGACCGGTCTTACGCTGCCCGTATCCAGCGAATTCTCGATTCTTTGACCATGTGGTCGGTCCACCTAGAGCCAGGGAGGCTGCCAACACCACATCTACCTGCCCAAGAACCTATCAGCCCCAACAGTCATCGGTGGCACCGCCCATTGCCATTTCACCGTTCGAACCTCATTTCCAATTCTATATCGTGTACCAGATAGGGGCTACTTCTCCTTGCATTCCTCACTAATTAATAAACACGACCCTTGCAAAAGTTTGTCGCGCACTATGTTATGCCATATGTACTGATCTTCGGCGGCGATGTCTTCCTACTGTGGTACCAAGCGTGAGAACCTGATCTGACCTGCTCTTAGGCTGTCTCGTGGTCATCATCCATCCAGCCCCATGACCAAAACTATTCTAAGTTGACATCTCTCCAGGCGACGTGACCAAAAAACTTAAATAACCTGAAATAAAAGAAATGTCATAACTACTCGGAAAATATTTTTAATTACACAGAAAGCGCAATTTTCTTATAAAATCCGGCCAATACAATATAATTTTTGCTTAACAGTTGTAGTTTAAAATAATAATAAACAAAGTGAAAAACTTGATGTAAGTAAAAAAAAGTAGTGACAATTAAAAAATCGCTTAGTTTTTAAAATTTGAGTTTCGAAAACGAAATTGCATTTTTCGTGAGAGATTTAAATTTGTGTGTCATTTATCAGGCACTCAATAACAGGCAAAATTAAAAAGAAAAAAAAATAATAGTGCGTTCGATTTAAATCGTTTTTCAACAGCGGTTACTTTTTGCGCTTCGCACGATATGAAAACGTGACGGATTGATAGACTGTGCACTGTTTAGTCTATGTATTGTCTGAACACGTTTATTTTAGTACACAAAAAAGTCAGTAAAACTACGTGATCTTTGACTAGTCTGAAACAAATCAAACTGTTTTTAATTTGTATATTGAAGGACTGCTATATCGTCCTAACAAAAAGCACCGTGCTAAGTAATTTAAACAAACGTTATATTTCTCTATCGAACGCTATATTAACGCTATTTTTTATACAATGCGATATGCTAATAACTTCTAGCAATACTAAGCCCGCAGGGACATGAATAACCATAATTAATTTTAATAAGTAGTAATTCGAATTTTGAAAACACTATTTCTTACTATGTTATTAATACCTTATTTATTATTTTTAAAATCATTGACTTTTGGATACGATGTACCGTATATCAATTAATAACAAATGACTTATGTAAATATTGACTCCCTATGATTTTATATACATAACCAATCATCCCGTATATTTTATATAATAAATTTTCTATATAACTGTACATACATAGTAAGGCATGGTACATAAAATTGGAAAAGAGAATTTAATAACAAACGATCCATGCCTTTACAAAGTGCAAAACAGAAGAGGTGCTAAGATGTTGTCACCGCCTTACGTATTACACTGTATAAGAACTACTACGCTAAGACTCTATCGTCATAAATAGTGTAATCTACAATGTATCTGCTTCGCATTTCAACTTTCGGCCCCCACAGAACGAGCACGTCCGTTGCCAACTGCGCTCCATCCACTTATGTCTTCCAATTCACATCACTATAGAGTAACTCTGATAGAGAAACACCCAGGTCCACCCAAGAGTCCCAGAAACTCGGGCACGGCTCCCATGTTAAACAGGTAGGTCCGTGGTCTTAAGCTATCATCAAACACTGCAGGATCACTGTTTCGGAAGGGTCCTCCACACTCGCCCATGCAGATCCGCCACAACCACCATCATCTCAACATGGTCTTTAAGCTATCTCTCGATATACATTATCGTATAATACCAATCAATCTACTAATAGTTTGTGTAACTTACCCTGGCTAAGGGTAAGTACTAACTAACCTTTATCGTGCAAGAATCTTACTACGTTAAGCTTGTGAACACGGCTTTACCTTTGCACCTCTCACGCGCGCACTCCGTGCGCCATCACATACTTCACCAACGCATGTTGGTTTTTCCACACGCGCACTCTGTGCGCCATCACATGCCTCACCAGCGGCATGTCGTATTCTCCTTTGCATGCGCGCTGTCCGTGCGCAATCACATGTCTTCTTCCACGCATGTAGTTCTCATCCTGAAAAATTCTCAATCTTCCCGAATAAAAATTCAGTCTTCTTCCTTTTCCATCTTGACACAATCTGTCATAAAAAAGTAAGATAGCATAGCGAAAACACATTTTCAGGGTGACAAAAAGAGGTTTAATATATTTAATTGCACTAACTAAGCGTCCGAAAAATCGCGTATTTCGCGATAAATGTGGTGCATACTACTTATAAAAGCGTGGACAAAGCTGATCTATTCCGGATTTTTATCACGTAATCGTTAAAAAAAACTTAGCCAAACTCAAATACATATACAAAATTTAGATTTTATAAAAGATATAAACTTCTGTGGAACCGAGGTTCTAAACTAGGGCTTCTTATAAATGTTTTTGTACATATTTTAAATATTTTTTAGCATCATTATTTCAGCAGGATGTCCACAGTTGGACATTATGGGGTATGCCTATTAGGTTTACAATACGATTAGTTGGAAGCGGCCTGCAACCAGCGTCTTGTGACGGGCTTAATAAGGACTTATATCCACGTAAGTGGACGACCTTCGATGTGCTTGCCGGTCTGTGGTCCCCACCACAGAGCATTAAGTGCCCAGATTTTTACATATATTAATATATGATTTTCCTTAGTCTTTTCGTAATGCGTTTGTTAAGTAAATACACATCTTCATCAATAAAATACTGCAAAATTTAAAGTCTTTTATTACTTTTGATGCTTCAAAGTGTTGGTGTCAAAATCCGTATTGTTTGTACAAGGGTTTGTTGATTTTTTTGAAAGCAGCCGTTACACTACTGACGTTTCATTTGCATAAAATTTGCAATTTAACTCTCCCGGCGTTTTAATCAACACCGTACTACCGAATCTTTCGAGGAAAACATTCATATACTCGTAAATTATAACAAACATTTAGTTTCGTGATGAGAATCTGTGGTAAATTATTATACGGTTTTATTAATATATGATAGCAAAACAATATTATAATAATTTTTAGAATATCATGAATCTATTTATGTCAATTTTTACTTATTAATATTGCTACTGAAATCCATATTTCGCGCGTTAGATATGTGCGTGGCGAGACGGGGGTCTATATCGGTCGCTCCGTTCCGTCAGAATGCTGTCAATATTTACTACTGTCAAATTTCAAATTAAATATAGTTTTTGGTACCACACTTACATACTAAATATTTAATTATAATCTCAATATTTGCATTAAATGTAATACATAAAAAATACATTAACATCTATTTCCAATCACCATGTATAAAGTGATCAGTGAAATATGTTGCATTGATTTTTTTTTGTAAGTCTGCAAGCGTTCTAATATGGAAAAGGATTTTTTTGCCATTATTACATTATTTAATAAATCCGACTATTGATTTTTATAGGGTGTACCGTATTTTTATTGACAGCAAATGAACTTCGTGTTCGCCGTTTTAAAGTTTTTACGCCTATAACCAATACCCCTCTACATAGTTGTAATGTTAATTAAATACTTCTTGGAGGAACATGACTTTTATTACGTTATTAAATATATATTTTATAATTGTCTCAACCTCGCTGAGTCGCCATCTAGTGCGCGCCCTATTGCCATAGAGCATCCAAGTCTATGCGTTCATACGCATACATTACAAGTGGTAAATAAATAATTATCGGAAGGATGCGCAATTGAGCTCCTGTATAATATCTTTAACTTAAAACTACGACCTTTTGAAACATGTCGTTAGGAGAGCCCACGTCAAATTGACACTTTTTCATATGATTATTTTTACCGTGATTTATTATGACTTTTTTTACTTCAGTATATTTTGTTAAATATTCTAAACTTAAACATTTTTTTTGAAAGACATTTCCATATTTGCTCGGAAGATACATTACATGTTTTTGATGACCTTGAAATTACATATATCATTATTGAATATCTATATAGAATACTCAAGTGTTGTGTGTTTTCTATCAGTGGATATATTTGAAGCTGCTTTAATAATATCGATTTTATACCAAAATAAAGGTCTTAAGAAAATAAAACCGTTGTATTTATTGTACAAATTACTGTACAAAACTCAACTTTGGTGTATTATTGTAAGTGGCAAAGCGGTAAAGTTTTTTGTAACTTTTTTATTTAACTTAATAAAGTCACTTCCAAGATTTCCATTTAGCTTATTACAGTTTTGGAAGCGGTTGGCCACGGGGTTTATGAAACTTTTTTTAATATCTAATGTTTATCAATCTATATAGATTATGAATCGGTGATGTATTGTTAAGCGTGAAATAAGAGAGGGGTTCAGCCAATTCGACTATATTTTCGTGAAAGCATGAAATTCAGGAAATTCTAAATTATTTATTCCAAACTAGGCTAACTTTGAGGTGCTTATGTAATATCAGTTATATATATATTCTCTACCACCGTGTTCTTGACGCAGATATGCCCCAAGAAGACGCGGCAAGAAACTTGACAATTGCTCTTTTGAAAAAGCCAAGAACATTACATTAATTTTTATTTAATTTTTACATCTCGTGTGTAGATGGAATTGGAGCCGCTTGTCCCTTGGAATAATTTTTTTATTTAAATATTATTCAATTGTGTGAAACCTTTAGCGAGTAAATGTTTTTCTATGAATGTTTTTAAACTTATTTAGAGGAGAGTCTCGAACAGCCTACAAAATCAAATATTAAAAGTGGTACACTTAACCCCACAAAAGATTTCTAAAATTTGCCCAAACGGTTTTGTAACTAATTTGTGTATTCCATGTCAGATTGGGAGCCCGAATCAACTTTGTTTGTACGAATTAATATTTTAACCATCATAAAGTATATAAATATGTCTTTAATACTTTAAATTTAATACGATCGGATTTGCGAACATTAAATTCATGTATTGCTCTAGGGAGTTTTTTTTTATTACAAACATAATTTATGTGATGGCTCCTTTTCAATTCAATAATAAAATGTAAAATGTCATGATATGATAAATACATGCGAAATCACAAAGGCCTGCAATTTCTACATCTGTGTATTGGCTGTTTTTTCTAACTGCATAAACGACTGAGCTTAAATTACTTGCCAAAGCTTCTTTGTTAGACACATTATAAAAGAAAATTACAATAGAATAGTAAATATAAAATATTTCTTATTCTACACAAACCATAAAATAAATTAAAACACTAATCTCTAGCTGTAAAAGTTGTTGTGTTAGAATGTAGTCTAAGAAAAATATGGCGAACCATAAAGCATAACACTGAAAATATAATCGTATTATTAGTAGTTTTCATTAACTTGTATATTCTACTTTATGCTTTAATTTAGCAATCCAATTTATGTTAACCGTCATAGAAATGACACAAGTTTTTTTTCTTTATATTATTTAGTCACATGTTAATTATGTTGTACACTTGTAAACGAAATGTGAACCAAATAAATAAATAAAAATAGGCTTTGTTTTACAAAATAATATATTTATTTAAACGTCGTTTCTTATTAAAACAAAAAACCCATTAAGCTAATCTAAATTACCTTTCCTTTTTTTATTTTTTTGTTTTCGCATGCATCAAGCATTTGGCAGTAAGAGATTAATGAGTATCTATTTGAGTAAATATATTCATCGAGTGCTTAAATAGTTCATCATCATCTTCATTTCAACTACAGAACGTCCGGTTCTAGACCTAAGCCTCCCCCATAGAATTCCAATAGGATTCAGTGTCTTCTAACGATGTTAACATGGTCTTGCGGCATCTTTCGCTGCGACTTCGTGGTCTCCACTTCGGAACCTTAAAGTCCCCACGATCATTGCCACTTCAACTTGCTAGGGTCTACATTTGTTACTTTGATACGTCTATAGATCTCCACAAAACTCTCCACGGACCATCCGTGCGAGACTATAATCTTGTCAATGAGGGTTAGAATGAGAGATCACGTTTCTGAACTGTAAATAGTTTACTTTCATCATTGAAGTGAATATTGTTAAAAAATCGTTTTAGTGAAATTTATTTTTAAAATCGTTATGCAATGTCCCTAAATAACACCGGCCAGTAGATCCACCCGTCGCTCCACGTGCTATACGTTGGCAGACAATGAAGTAATCACGCGCATTGTAACTGGTTATTTATAGGCTCAAATCAACGTTTACTTCCTAACGAGAATCTACGTGATGCTATCTTTTATTTCGCTTCGACTAATCCGTCACTGATATTACGGTATCATATAGGTATATCAGAAAATATATCAAACCAATAGTCAAAAATAATTATTATTGTGAACAGAGTAAAGTATACTCTTAATTACCAAAACATTATACAGAGTAATTGGTTATAGGTGTAAAAGCTTAATAATGACAAATGAACTAAACATATACTCCTTGTATATGTTTAGTTCATTTGTCAGCAAGTTCTAATTCTTTAAAACCTATTTACTCACACTCTAAAACTCTTTTGAAATGCGATAGGCCAATATCCCGTTGCAGTTAAAACAGAAACAAAAGTCTGCAAGAACAGTAAACAGTTAGTAGCAAATAGTAAACAGTAATTGATTTTAATATGTTATTATACAAAGTTTGAAATCTTTTTCTTAGTGGATATATTATATGATTTATTATTTCTGAAAAAAAAGATTTTTGGATACGGTGTAGCATACATTAATTGGCAGGAAATGAGGTATAAATTCACTTCTAAAAAAATTTAGACAGGTCTATCTCTAAAAACTATATCTATGTTTACGAACAGCATAAAGTACACTTTTAACAAACACAACATTGGTATTTAATGTTTTGTCTGATTTCAACTAAACCAACTTATGAAAATGAGACAGCAAAAATGACGGATTAAGGTCAAAGCAATATTTATAAAGCTGTAGAATTTTTGTAGAGTAGAGTAGAGCAATAGGTGAGAAAAAAATACGTAATCGTTTTTGTACTCATCATCATCATCATTTAAGCCGTTGCAAGTTTACTGCTGGACATCTACCTCCACCGTAGATTTCCAAAATAACTCATTGGAAGCGGCCTGCACGATCTCTGCCACTCAACTTGTAAATCTGCTGGGCTGATCCAATCCGATAATCTTCCAAGTCACGTAACGGCTCAGGCCCAGGTTCCCGAGGCAGCCATTGTGCTAAGTTATGTCCACTCTGCCTCCTCAAGTCTGGGGAATCTGTTAATGTAACAATGTAACAGTATTGATCCAAACAGGAACAAAAACCGTACATTTTCTTCTTGAAACTATATAATAATCCACGCAGGAATTGAAGGACATACGATACGATGCTACGTTATTTAGTGAGACCAATTATTTAAATTACAAAAATTACACCAAATTATTTCTGTTTCGAAATAATGTCAGACAGAAGACAACTTGGTCGAAACAAAAATTTTTAAAAAATATATATTTTTTTATCAAAGTATATTGTACGAAATAATAATAATAGTCGTAATCATGTCGGCCGATACACACCCACTGCAAGGCATAGGCCTGCCTCCAAGGTAGCCATGATGACCGGTAAAGGACTGCCCGCATCGCTCGACTTCCCGTGACTCTGACTATATCGTCGGTCTACCGAGTGAGTCGCCAAAATATTATCTTTTCAAATTTGTAACAAACGTTATTAATCTACTTTCGTCATTCTATAAATCCAATTGGTTTAATAAACTTTTAAGAGTTTCGTGATATTTGTGTCATTTTACGACAAAGTATAGATATAAAAATCGGTAAAAAAAACCTTTAAGTTAAACGGTTTTTTAACCGGTTTTATTTGATACCCCTATTGTGGTGGTTGTGAAAAAATATGTACCTAGTCCGCCATATTGGAACGGCGTCCATCTTGAATTTTATATTTTGACATATTCATCGTGTTTAACTAGTGTAGCCCTTTCATTTGATTCCCATATTGAGGGGGTTACGAAAAAATATGTAATCCGCCATTTTGTATCGGCGGCCATCTTAGATTTATAATGTTATTGATTTTATTATATTGTATTGTCATCTAAATTAAATGTGTGTACCAAATTTCAGATCAATCTGACAACGGGAAGTAGCTAAAATTTCAATTTCTAATTTTGACCCAAATAAATAAACAAATAAATTCCGTACGGGTCGAACTAAATAAAACCGTTTAAAAATAACACTAGATGTTACTATTGCTGGATTTTAAACAATTTACTTAGTTTAAGCTATATTTAGATATTAAAAGAAGCCGTCTCAGTTTTGATTTTAGTTGATCCCTTAATTACTTTTATATTTAAAAAATATAACTCAAGTTTTCTACAAAAACAAATGATCTAATTCTACCGTAGTGTTATCTATTTTAAAGTTTGATATTATATCAAGTAATATTGTCCCTCTCTAATACAGTTAAAATAACGAAAGGAATAAGTGAGAACACCAGCATTATCATAAAAAGCCTAACAGCCAGTTGTGAGGCCTTAAATAATCATTAAGATAACGTTTGACGCACGACACCTATCTCTGAACGCGCGATACTAGGCCGACTCTCACATTATGTTTCGACTGCAGCTTGGGAATAAACCCGTAATTTTAATATATCAATTGCTTATCCTAAAAATAGTTTAACAGCGTTATGTTTCATGTGGTTAGTTAGATAACCAAAATTACTAATAAATACTAATTGACACTTACTTGTAATTTGTATTCTTTTATATACGAATATACAATCATCGTGGCGATCTTTTGGGAACGCCTATGTCTTGCAGTAGATGTCTTTCGGCTGAAAAGAAGAAGAAATATGGTCAATGCCTCACAAAGTGGGCTGACAATATGATCACGAAAAGTCATTGGCGCATCCAACAGCAGCACGATCAGCGAAAGGCCGTTCCCTGTGGCAAATTTTGGAGGAAACTGCCTAGCAGTGGACGTGTATCGATTGACATTAAAGAATGATTAAAAATATATAAATTAAATATGTATGTATGTAGAGCAGTGCTAGCCCTGGCGGTCATAGGTTGCGAGTTCGATCCTCGAGACACAATCTTCTATAATTCATACTTTGTGCATTAATAACATAAGATTATCACTGCTCACAAATAAGTTTCCAGAGGATGTGCAGCAGCATCATTTGCGTTCCATATTACCACATTGCGATCGCCAACCCTCTTGTAAAGCATGGCGATTACGGTATATCCCCCATAGATATCTTTGGAGGAGAGGCATATAACTTGCAATGAGCGTCTAGTGGTGAAAAGACGACAGCGACGATGTTTAATTACATACAGCATAAGTAAACTATTTGGACAACTCATATACTTCATGTATATATATGTACCTACTTGATGGGATTTCTTTTAGAATTATAATGTGCCGTGTAATAGACTGGATCTCTCTAATATCTAAGACACAGACATGGCCTAGTTTTGATACTAGAGAAAACAAAATATAGTAATACACACTTTTAATATTTTAACACATAGTAACAGCAGTCAATTAAATTAACTTACAATAATACTGCTACTTGTATAAAAATGAAATATAAAATAAAAAATAGAAAATATTATATTTATGTCGCTGATGTCAAATACGATATCTCTATAACACGCTGGTACAGCGCTACATATGTAAACATAAGAATGACTTACATAAGTACAACATACAACAGGCAAATGCCAAGAATATTTATTTTTTTTACCAAAATTAAATAATACATTTTACAAAGTTGTTTAACAAATGATGGATCATAAACAAAATTGAGTTTTTATGTATATTTATATGAAAAGTCATAGATTATCTGTTTTATTATATAACTAACTTATTAATATACCATAGGTTTTAAGTTAAAATTAAAAATATTAATATCCGACCATAACGGCTAAAGTCATAAGCTGCCTCTTTTACATTTTTATAGATGTACAAATTCCCTGTACCAAATACGTAATAAAATGGCGTCTCCATTTCTAAAATCAAATTGTTTTGCGATCTAGTTAAAATGGCGTGTTAGCTAGTGAAGTTGCGTAGTTAATACGACGCACCCTCTAAGTCTATATGAGTCGCACAAGCCTGTGATTAAGTACTTTAAAATCTTGCTGTGTCGTATTACAAAACGTAAATAACTTTTTAATTAGAAGTGTGTAGCACCTATTTATTCATGTTAATTTTTATGAATTACATTTTTTTTTATTTAAAACACACACGTACTCCCTAACTTTGACAAACATTTTTTTAATTAATAATGTAACTCTTTAGTAACGGCACCTCTCTTACCAAATTATTACTAGAAAAAATCCCTGTTAATTATTAAAAGTGGTTATGATTACTAGCGTTGTTTCGACAAAAAATAGTACTAGCCCAGAACCTCTTTGAATTGCACTAAAATATCTGATGCATCGAAAATTAAATACAATTTTGTTTACTGCGGTAATTGGTGCTTTCACCCTAGTAGCATCATCTCAAATATAAGACGTCCGCTGTTGCAAGTGGGCATCTCGCATAGATTTCAAACAAAACTGGTTGGAAGGGACCTCTATCCTACGTCTTTTAACGAGATCGTCCATTTAGTAGGCAGACAGTAGATACGCTTGCTGGTCCGTGGTCTCCACTCTAGAACTACAAAGTCCCTATGGCCATCAGTTCTACGCGTTATGTGACCTTCCCAGTCATTTAAATTTGCCTATCCTCTAAGCAATATCGATTATTTTTTATCGTCTACAGATATCCTAATAATATTTCTCATTTGATCTCGTTAAGAAATTCCAAGAATAAACCTCTCCGTGGCTCGTTTAACGACTGTAAACTTACCAATTAGGTTCGAAATGACAACCGTTTCTTTGCCACATGTTGATAACACCCTCTAGTATCTTTTTGCAGTTTTCTAGTATTTGTTATCTGAACGATTCTTATTGAAGAGACTTTTTAGCAGTGGCATACTAGCCAAATAAGCAATCAAGAGCTGTTTTAGCTCATATTTTTAAGTTTGTAAATTACTTAATTGTTCTGTAGTCTATGATAAAAAGTACATGTCCTATCAAGATGAAATGTTCTGGAAAAAACAATCAAGATTGTAGTAGAATTATCCCGTTAATTATTTTTAATGTTAAATATTAATTAATGAATTCATCATAAAAAATAAGGGTGCCAACAATGAAAGATTCAGTCGCATTATCACGGCTTCTGGTCTTGGTCCATCTCGTCCTTCCTACGACTGTTATTTTTCAGCTAATGTGCTATCATGCATACCTATATCTAGTTGTTCAGTATACCGTCTTGATATAACAGGAAACGAGTTCGGAAGAAACCTAACCATTTAGAAACTTCAAAAATATTTCCACGTTTTGCTGAGAAGCAACCGTTAAAAATATAGTAAATTTTTCTTCAGAAAATATTCAAGAATTAAATCCGCAAACAAGAATTAAACATTAAATATAAGAAATTTAGTCTGGAGTGACTAACCCAGACAAGAGAACTTCGAGATGTCCAGTGAAATGAAAAACTACTGACCCGCTAATTAATTCGTTTCGTGTCTAAAAGTATAATAAACACGAACATAAAAATTTATAAATGATCACAAATTAAACTAACATGAAAATTCGTCATAGCATCTATCATTTCTGTAATAAGTAAAACGTTGTACCATGATATATAATAAATTATATTCATTAAAATGCGTTGAGTAAAATTTTGGCGCAATTTGGTGTATAAAGTAGATGCAAAGTGGGTTCCTAATTTTTTTAATACGGATTAAATTTGTCTTTTTAAAGGGGTATACGGTATCTTTTGCTGCTATATATAGTTTTATATAAAAAGAAACCATTTTAATGAAAAAACAACCTCTTCAGCGTTTAAAAAAAAAACAAATACGTATGTTTAATTTTATTCAAAACTGTCATTTGTATGTCAGCGTGTGTATGTCTTTATTACACAGTTATATTTTCTCACTTCGTTAGAGTAACAACGTAGTTTTGATACCGACACGAAGCAAAACTTCGTGAGGCCTTTCGCGGTTCATTAATCTAATGGCGAATATAATTATTCTTTATAGCAATATCTGTAGGATATCCTTTCAGTTATTAAAACTAGTATAAAACTAATACTACAATTAATTAGAATATGTACCAGCATGTAAAAAATCTACCTGAGAGGTAATTGAAACAAAAATAATATTCTGTGAAAGTTTAATTTTCTAAAAAATATAAATACAATTTCATTATATTTTGAGTAATACGGTTATTTAATATATAATAAATAATTTTCGTAACAATATGTAGTTTTATTTTCAGATTGTAACAATAACCAACCTATTTTAGACAAAAAAACCGGTCAGTCGTGACCGGTTTTCGATTCGCATGCGCTGTGCACTTTGACTACGGTACTAAATGGAAAAACGGTTTCAGCGCTACGCTGCTCACGACACTACTATTCTTTTAAAATCGATCGGCTAATACAAGCGCAGGGCTTGTCATTCACTGACGTCGCACCCGTAAGACGCATGCGCGTCTGGTAGTCGTCTATCCCGCACAAATATAAATGAATACCCGCTTAAAAGCGCGCTCCTATTCCACGGAGATCTTTTCAACATGGCCGTATAACTTTAACGCCAGAATCCACATTGGGGCAGTTATCTCATTTTGTCGCATCGCGATGTAGATAACGAGAGCGCTAGCAAAATATTTTATTAATAATGCGATAACTAAATTGTCGTTGTTTTGCTATAAATGAAAAGTAAATTGCGGCAAAGGCAAGCGGAATGCTCAGTCAATTGTCGTCGGGCGTGCGGCGACGAGTGGACGGGTTTCGTGCCGGGTCGGCTTTGCAGTAGCTCCGTCAGTCAGTAAAACAGACTCGAAACGCGCGGTCGCGCGGCGCGTCGGTGCTCGTAGTTTTTTAGTTTGACAGTTGGCGCGTTTTTTCGTTTCAGTTCAACTAGGTATATTTCGTGGAAAGCATAGATTTTAAGTTAGTGTAATCTGTGTATTTTCTGTTAACTTCCATTGTGCGACTAGTCATTTGTGAATTTACCACATTGGCTGTGAATTTAGTGATTGTACGCCCTGTGTACTTTGTCGATTTTGTGATTTTTCTTTTGGAAATCAGTTCAGTCTACGTGTCGTCTGCTGCAGGAGACAAAGGTACATATATTTGAATTATTAGAAAGTGAGCATATTATAAGCCCCTTTAACGGTTGGATAAGACGGACATTGAACATTGCTATTTGGGGCAAATGGTTTCTCTTGCGAGTTCAATTAAAACCTGTTCCAAATATAGTAAATTATGCCTCACTTGTAATATATCTTTACACCCGATATAAATTTCATGGACCATGTTCAAAGTTATATAAAGATGTACTTCGAGTAAGTTTGGTTGAGAATCTCGTTTTCCCTTGGCCGGGGCGAGACGATGTAGACAGCTGTGCACACGTAACGGGTAAAAATAAATACACGGGCATTATCGGCTGCTAGACAAGCCGGCTTTGCTGTGGACAACGCGATATTATTAGTGCATATTATACAATATTCACGGTACTTGCAGGTTATGTCGCTGTTATGCCGTGCTATATATCAAAAACTTAATTAATATATGTAACCGGCCATTGCCTACAGATATTGAGCACTTTGAATACATATAATATGTTATAGCATGTAATATTCAACTGAATTTGTGGAAATCTATTTGCCTACTCCTATATTATAATATACCTACAATCAAAATATTTAGTAAAAATAAATGAAATAATTGACAGATCCAAGAACTCAGTGTTGCCCCTATGAAAAACTTGATACTCTATTATTAATTATGAAATTGTTATGGATTTACAAGTAATGTACTTGTAATGAATTTTTTTACAATTACAATATTATTGCAGATATATGTATATTTTATCAATTACATTATAAAAGCATATAAAACTTAATGTATTTAACATAGTAGAACATGAATGATAATTTTATTTTTATTATTATGTGAATAATAGTTTATAGACAAGTTTGAATTTTTAAATACATTTTGAGAGTATGGAAAAATGTAAATCATTATTCATTTTACTGTGTCATAACTCAAATGTAACAAATAAAAAGTATTTATAATATAAATTGATGGGCAATCTGCCAAAATATAATATGGATGCTGGGTCTGCTATAGCAATTAAGTATTCATTTGGGACTATAAATCTTTTCTATTTTATTCATAAATGGTTGGCAGTTAGACATGTCCTCATTCCATCTGGAACACAAAGTGGGACAATTCTACCCTCTCTTCACAAGACATTCTTTTGGCTTACTTTATTGATTATTTTATTTTTGCTATATTATTTTACGATTTTGATTTTATTCTTTAATCATTATTGCCTTACTGTTTTGTCTGTATGCTGCTCCTTGAAAATGTTTATGGTAATCAAAGTAATTTTGAACTAATGCTGTACTAGAAATTTTAAATTGAATGAAACCTACCCTCTTGATATTTACTGTTGGGGTAGTGCTATAAATTGGTGTGAATAACTTTTTTTTACATTTCATTAAGTATATTAATGTTTTGAAATTTGACTTTTATTCTCTATATAGTAAATTATGCAGTATATAATTTATAATTGTTATAAAAATGACAAAAAAAAATTAAATTCCAAACTTAATTTACTAAAATAATAGTTTTAAATGTTTTGTTAGATGAAATTTAGGTAACTTCATTTTATTTAACAAAATACTTGCTGTTTTAATAAATATCTGTATGCGTTTTACAATATTATTAAAGTAATTGTTATAACAAATATTAAATTCTTTATTGTTTAATTAAAATTTAAAATAAGTGTGTGTTTATAATATGTATTATATATAATAGTTATTGTATAATATGTCATATGCCTAGTTCATTAAAATACTCAAAAACTTTAAGTGGGCAAAATTTATCAATCATATAATGTTTGAGAAAAAATTGGTTCAATTTATATACATTAATTTTGCAAAGCGTAACTACTACATATTGCCTATGCAATATCATAAAGGCGTTTGTGTGTAGATTCAACTTTTCAATTCGTTTCACAATAACTACCAGCGATTTGGCAACACTGGATCGTTTGAAAGTCAGCAGTGAAGTATATGGGAGTGCGAAGAGGGAGCAATATTCTCTGAAATATGGCGACTAGACGGCCGTTTCCCCGCCATGACGCCACTTTTGCTATTAATTACGTGTCAGAAAGCCAAGGGATCTCAATGTGGAATTCCTGTTATTGATTTTAATAAAAATAGTAAAATTTTGTATGTGGCATTAACTAATTTTTTTGAAACATTTAATGTATGCAACTGTTTTTAATTTATCATATTGATGACTTTTACTAATTTCCTTCAGAAATAGTGGTAATATTAGAAAAAACCTTACTAATTCTTTGGTTCTCCCTAGACCGAACATGATTAGAACCCTTTTAGGTTTAAGTTATAGGATGTGTTTATAGTGAGGTCAATTTAATTTGAGTTTCCATTAAATCAGGTTCAGGAAATTACATTGGCAATAGTGGAAATACTGAGAAGATAAAGCACTTAATTAATATGAACATCATTATAATATACACTATGTCTATAACATTATTTATTTAGGTACACTAGTGGTATGCATAATTTAAAAATATATTAAAAGTTACCATATAAATAATAGTTCTGTTGTGTCCGTTAATAGATGGCATAACATTAAAAATTTACTATATAGTTCATTATTACATTTTAGAAAGATCAGACAAAATCAAATCAAGAAAAGATTGAACAGAAAAGGAATTGCATGTAAGTTTAGGATAGTTGTATGTATACTAATAGTTTAGGATACCCAACTGTTATAAAATTGGTATATAAGACAATAAAATAATAATAAAAAAAATCTTAATCTAAATAGAGAGTACTCAAGGGAACAAAATAACTCTTATGGTCATTCTATAACAATTTGCAATAGAAGATCTTTATAAATAGATAAGACATACATTTTAGGTATGGATTTATTATAGGAGAGAACCTCATGTTATGGTTTTTTTTATTAATTGTAATTGTTTAGATAGCGCTGGTAAAAAACTTCCAAAGTGTAAACAGCATATAAATGTGACACATAAAAATCATATTAACATATCTAATAAATAAGGTTTTATATAAAAAGTTGAAAACTGGAATTACAAGTATATCTGTTAGAAATTAAATATTATTAGATAAATATCAATATAGAGTTTTCTTAAAATAATATTATAACTCACAATAACTTAATAGTTTAAGGAGAGACTTCAGTGACTTAGCTTTAATAAGTAAAAGTAATCAGTGACACTCAAGAACAAGAACATAAAAGGTAAGTAATAATTGTAATTGTAAGAAATAAAGTCAAGGTCGCTAATGTCTGGCTTAAAAAAATTTAATAACTAATAGTGTAATGTCAATAGTTTCTTACAGACTTTACCCGACGTATTGAGGGTTTAGGTGTATTTAAAGCGACTCGGAATCGTCACCGCCGCGCGCGTCACTCTGTAACGCGAATAGAAAACTTGTGACCCTCGGCGCTGTGACGTATTGGCTATCATGACGGCCGGTCCAATCCGCTCAAATTGTAATATGTGGCATTCTGAACCCAAGCTCTTGTCCTCAGTCCTTGAGCCTAATCACCCAATGGAGCTTCCGCCTAAGCGTGATGTGAGGCTTAGGAATCTGCAAATGCCATTTGGACAGCAGTGTAACCTAGGTCAAAAAAAGTCGATCGGGAGTACGTTGAAACCTCAACATATATACAACCTTTTAACAAGATATGTTATCTGCTCAATAAGAAACGCCGTGCACTGGTAACAGCTACACATACATGTTATAACTTTTTGAATTATCTACTAAGGAGCATTGGCTTGTAACTAGTCCGCGGCGATATTGGCGCGTGGCCAAGTCGACCTGGCCAGGGTCTGCTATGTCATTGATGAGACGTTCTTTCAGCTTACGCTGTGAATAAAAGCATTTTTATATTAGTTTTCTATGGAATTTTGTTATTAGTAATTTAATACATAATCGCTCACTATTACCGTAATTCATTATATATAATCCACTACCCACCAAAAAAACAAATATAAAACATTGTAATTTCAGTCTTAAGACATCTAATGCCGTACATTGGCCTCACCTATAGGTTTCCAGTAGGACCGGTTGGAAGTGTCTGCGTCCAGCTGCTTCCGACGATGTTAGCGAGACTAATACGTACTTCTCAACCGGTTTAATCGGAAATCTAGATGGTAGACCTCGGATTGTTTTTAGAGACCTATGTCGTTAAGTGTTATATAAAGCTTATATATACTATTGGTAAGCTAAATATAAATATATATAGCTCCATACGTAACTTACCATTTCACTTTTATATTTATATATATTGTCTTTACACAGCTGCGTTATATTTTTAAAATGTTAGAGGCATTGCTAATGCTCAAGATTCTTGGACGAAATTATTTAGTGCATGACGTCTCAACTACTTCCATGTTATATTGTTCAATAAATTAAGTTAATGGTGTCTAGCGTATATACTTGGCAACATTTGTTTGAATTTGAAATAGGACAAGTTAATGTATAAGGATTTTTATGACTAACCCACTTTAATATTTAAGTTACATGATATACAAGTTTTTATTTAAAATATCGCGTAAATGTGTTTCTGGGTATTCATATTGACGTATGCAATAATTATATAATAATTTGAAAATCGTCTGGCAGTGCAGTCTACAAGGACAAATAGTAAACAATAATTAATTTTAACAAATAGTTTTTTTGGAAACTTGATTTTTGTTTAGGGTGGTACCAAATATTAATTAACAACAAATGGCGTATGCTTTCACATCCTTAATGCTTTAACACCTATATTCAATCACACTGTATATAATAGGTACGAATTTGTTGCATAAAACATAATATTGTTTCCTCAGAGAAATAGTTTATCCATGCTAAAAACTAGTTTTGGTAGAATTAATTGCGAAATACCCTTCACTTTTTATTTACGCTTAGAAAGAGACAATGACATACGATGTCTCTCTCCGGCATTATAATCTTGAACATTGACTTGACAATTGTATGATATCATCAGATGACGTCACGGTTTTATTGCTCAGTCGGTATTTGTACATATTACCTAGTTAATATTCATACGAGGTTCCAAGCGTTAATAGCGTTGCATACCCCTAGTGGTCCTGCATGTTTACGACCGGAATTTAAAATTCGCACCATACGCTGAAATATAATACGAATTTAAAATTAAGTGCACAAATATTTTAATACTTAATATATGCAGGCTAAAATTAGAATATTACCTCATTTACGATGATTTGCATCAACACAAATGTATGTTGATGCTAATGACTAAAGTTTGACTTAATCCGGATACGTCTTTACTTATTCAATTATCTTTTCTAAGTTTATTCAATTTCAAAAGTTTTTTTGATGAATATCCATCTTGGATTACATTTATTATTCACTTTCAGAGGAGTTTATTACCCGTTCAAATATTAAATTTCTTAGACCTGAAAACAGACAAAAGAAACTCAACGGGACTTACATATTAAAAGAATATAAAATAACATATTTAATATAAATTGAAAGAGATTGGAGCACATATTCAGGTGTGGTCTATGTAATGATTTGCAACGCAAACGTTTTTAAACAATTTTGATTCAATGTAGAATAATTGAGATATTGTAAAAGCGTGTACAATGATCATAGAAAGATTTACTAACTTTATAAAGTTCATTTATCAAAAAATTTACTTATATTGTTTATATAATTAACAATACGTTTTCTTGTAGGTGTTAGAAAGCTTCAGTATCTTATATAGTAATATAAATATCTTAATTTTTTTTACACTGTCAGAAAAAAAGCAAAAAATATTGAAAGGTTAATGTTGTATTTTTTTAATGACTAACTAGCTGTCTCCCGATCGTTTCGCTGGGGTCGCACTAATTTTTGTGGGTGTCAATATGTCATTATGTTATAAGAATTATTTTAAAATAAAACTACCCTCAATTACTCCTTATTTCATCAGCTACCTACCCGTTTAAATCCCATCAAAATAGTTCCTGCCATTTCAGAAATTAGTCGGAACAGACAGACAGAGACAAAAAAATGTAATTTTGGTATATGTACCTTATATGCACATAGTAAAAAGCGTGTATTTTAATATTACAAACAGACACTTCAACTTTATTTGTTTATGTAGATGATTCGTGGCTGTCTGTATAAACAGCTTCATCAGGATTGTGATGAAAGAATGAACGCTAGTCCTCTTAATCTAGACCTCTTATATTGCATCTAACCTCCGAAGCTAAAATTTACATTTTATATTTCACCGGTCATTCAAACAAATACAGCATTAAGTGACAATATAACAGCCTTTTTTAATTATACTCATCACCATATCCCATAACTGGTCAAAGGCCCCCTTTAGATTTTTATAACGCCAGTTCGAAACTGCCTATTACCAGCGATTTCCGAGGACCTCAACAATGTTATCTCTCCACTTTTTGGAAGTCCAACTGTGCATGCCCATCCATCTGTTCTATGCGCTATATGGCTGACCTACTGTCACTTCTACTGGTAAATCCGTTGTGCTATGTCGGTTATATATATATGTATATTGTACATACGGTGATGTACTTGTGTAACTTCTTTTCATTGAATAAAAACAGTGAATATTTACTCCAAAATCACTATATCGCGGGTTTATTTTAAGACCTTATCAATAAGACTCTGAGTCATATGGCCTGAGGTCATGGGTCCGGACCGCAATGACATCATAGCGAGCGTCACCAGATGGAGTTATGTTAACGTAATTAAAAGGTCTTCAGAATCAGGTCATAGTGTTTAAGGGCAAGGTTGAATGACCTTAACACACGATTAAATCACTTAAGATTAAAGATTTGAATTAGCCGGTTCTGCAATTGTTTTTGTAGAAAAATACTCGCTACTCGTCCTTGTTTATATACTGTGGTCGTCTGTAAGAAATTTCCTCGAGTAATAAGACCACTTGTAGTTTTTTTATATTATAATAACTCTCTTTTTCTTTTTGAAGTTACGTGCACAATAAAGAGTATCAAATAAATAATAAAATATAATAAAATTATAAAGGAAATTCTGCGGTTTTCTGCCCAAAAATCCTGTTACCGCGTAAAAGATTTTTAAGTATTTAGGGTATTGTAAAAGTGAAGAAAATAAAACAGTCTGAGCTTGTTTGGGGTCTTGTCAGATCAGGGAGCGTTCAGAATAAATTCAGCTTAAATTTGAAGGTGCCATGGTAAGGAAGCTCAATCTGATTCTATCTAATTGGACCCTTTTGGAATTCTTCTCACGACCTACACAAGTTGATTGCGAAATTAATAAATGAATAATGAGGTCCAAATTAAGCTTTGAAAGCTCTCAACTCAAACCTGTGGAAGCTGCTAATTATTTATGAAGCTGATAATTATATCGTTGACAATGACAAAATAAAATACTGTTACGCTGGGTTCTATGTAATTTCTTTACTAAATCGTGTTCTTCAAACCGGAATACTGTAATGCAACGCGGTGGTAAACATTTATACGGCTTCCTGCAGCAACCACCAGTAGAGCTTTTTATTTATTAACTTGAACGCAACCGCAACTACTCTAGACAGGAAGTCATGCAGTAGGCTACTATTTTATCATGAAATTTAAATTTCGAATGCTCTAATTTGTTTCGAACGTGCTATTTTAGAACGATGTAAACACATTGCAAATTTATGAAGTGTTCAGAAATTTAATGTATTCATATTGTTATCTCGTTTGTTTGCATAATTTAATTTCTGAACGTGATTTTACTACTGGCACGTTGTAAAGTTCATAGAAAATTGGAAATTCGAAACTTGCTTACCATGTTTTTATGTTCATCCTATCTTGTTTGAAAACTATTCTGTTATATAAAGTATTACTTGTTTATTTTTTTTTAATATCACGGATAAAATTTTTCTAACATGGACAGATAATGCAAAAAATTTCGACTCTTACTATTATTTTTTTATATACTATGATATTTGTATATGTTGCCTTACTTAAAAACATGTATTCATTCAGAAGTTACAAAAATTAAAATTTAACTAAATGACTTGTATTATTATAACTTATTTATTTATTAACTCTGTATTGTACGTCAACAGGAAATATATAAAATCACACGTAATAAGATGAAAATTATGTACAAAGGGCGGTATTATCACAAAACGAGATGTATTCCAGACCACCGTTATATACATTACCTTACTTAGCTTTTATTTATTGTACATATGTCAGTAACATTTTTTTTTAATCAACCGATCAGTCATGAGACAGAACAGACAGACATGGAGAAGGCTATACTCGACAAAGCAAACGACTGATTCGCAAGTTACCTGGCATTAGGTAGACCACATAGCGCAGACCTGTTGGGCATCAAGGTTCTGGAGTGAAGGCCACAGTCCGGCAAGCGCAGCGTGGGACGTGCATCCACAAGGTGGACAGATGTTCTTATTAAGGCTTTCGTAAAATGATTGGTGCAGGCTAAATTCAACTGGTCTTTTAAAAATCTATGGGTGGGACCTATGTCCAGCGGTGGAAGATCTACTGCTGAAATTACAACGATTAAATACAAACCACCGTTTCCAAATCTTCCATTTTTAAAATCTAAATTAGAATCTTTTTTTACTAACAAATTTTTCCGTGCCTTTGAATAATATTTACTACGAATATATTCCGTTTGTTTATAGTTTTTCGTCGTCCTTGTCGATTTTCCCTGTAACACTAATGCTTCTTGTTCAACTCTGCCGGCGTTTCATTACTATTTACCAATTAATGTTACTTCAAAGATTTATTTACTTCCATTAAACTAATTTTACTTGTTTTTATGCGTCTGAAATAAAACAATACCTCGCTTGTAAAATGTTTTATATATTGAGGTTAAAAAACGTTTTAATTTAACATTTTGTTATAGCACAAAATTTATATTGGGATGTAACATTAAATTCCCTAGGTTAACTTTCTTAAACCATTCTACATTACAAAAATAATCATTATTATTATATTCATATATGTTTCTATAAAAGAACGATGGATAAAACTACATACCGGAGCCAAATGGGTCCCCCGTTTCGCATAAGCTTCGGGTTGATACACTATTTTTTTAAACCATAAATACTACTTTTTTGCTAATTTTTTTAATTGTCATGATATTTAGCGTATAAATGATTTGTATATATTAATGATTTTACGTTATGAATAACGGCTCTATAATATCTGAGTTCATAATATCTTTTTACGCTAGAGCTTTTTAAATAAACTTAATAATTTTTTAAGTAAAAATAACTTTTATGATAATGTTAAACATTATTTTATGTATTATTATATGCAATTACGTAAAAAATGACGTGTAATTAGATTCGCTGTTAGTTTCAAACACTCGAATGTTTTTTATCTAAATATTTCATTCGGTAACACTAGTGTACGTTTGCAAAATGTCTGAATCAGTTCCTAATTCTAAGCGTCTCCAATCGCATGCCGTCATCGCCGGGTAGGTCAGCCAGTTGACGCCTTGTGCGTGGACGAACACGCTCTTTGCCGTGACTCACGCGAATGATGGCCGACTGTAATTAATATATTGTAGTTATTCTATCAAATTATGTTTGTAACCGCTGGATATTGTAAGTTGTGGCTGATTAGCAACGTGGCTAAAATATAGCAAATAGGGTGAAACAACGATTGAAACTAAGACTCCAGAAGGAGCTCTCTTATGTAGCAACTGTAAAGATTAAACAAGACCTTACAAAAATCCTATTCCAATGTGAAACATTTTTAGTAATGCCAAATGATTGTACAGTGCGTTAACAATGGTATAAATATAAAGATGCGTTTACGTGAATATTTTTTTTTCAAGGTTTGCAATCATTTGCCTTGTCTGTTGTCGATGCATGCAAGTCTATTTTTGCAAGGTATTCAGATGTACGTGTCAAACAAGTTAAATGGGATAACAAATATTAAACTTACGAGCAAAAGAGCGAGTCCACTTTGTGCAAACGACTGATGTTGACTGACAATTCGCCTGCATGTAAACGGTTCCTTAGATTTTTATCTATTATCACATTGATTAATTGTGGATTATATACATAATATATACATTATTTATAATTTCTGAAACTATTGATCTCTAGACAGGGTGTACTCATCATTAATTGACAGCAAATTACCTATACACTCACCCTTTTAAAGCTTTTACACATATAATTAATCATCCTGTATATCGTATGTAATGCTTCAGAAGTTCTAGCGACAAGCCATACGTCGCGTCGCCTCCCGTTATCGTCCTCCAGTAGGCGTCTGTGTGCGTGGGTGTGGGCGAACGCAGCGCCATGACTCACACAAAGATGGCGGCCAACACTCGCTAATTATCAAGCTCGGGTCCGTTCACAAACATTCTCATTTATTGAAGCAACAACAGCCTTTGTATTTTTTTTTTATTTGTAACTGCCAAGGTTAAACTTTAATCTTGTGTATTCTACTCATGTTTTAATGGTTAATAAAAAAGTTATATTGATATCTGTTAATACAAATTAATTAGGATCGAATCAGAAATGAAATCAGTAGACAAACAAAAGCGGACGTAACCGGCGGCCACAGTAAAGGTAGTGCAAAATTGTTCCACGCATGTTAACCTTGGCATTATTTGTGCGCTTGGAAATGGACAAAGCTAAGAACAGTAAATTGGGCCCCGTAGAATCTATGTTTATTCCGGCATAATATTATTATTGTTATATTTCTTTATGTTGGTATACTATGGTAATATTTAAATAACTCGATTAATTGTGGGTAGTTTGTTACTTAATGTACCCCATTTAACCCTCTACTTTACAATTATTTCCATTGTTTTTTTGTTGTTTGTATACTGGATTGTCATTGCTGTCCAAATATCATTTGCAGATTCCGCAGGTTTGAAGTAGAAGGGCATCTAGCCTAAAATCTCTTTTAAAATAGCGAAGCTGCTTTCTCTTTGGCTGCTACTACTATTTTACAGGATTGGAAGGCCGCCGAGCTCCTAGATCGCTTCGTTGGACACTTCTGAAGTGACTAGGCTCAAATTCCATCATCACGGGACCTCGGCCTGGGCTGTCACTCATCGATATTACCCGCTTAGCATTTCGTCATAAGGGCGCCCAAGAGGGCCAAACCTCGACTTGATTGGTTGCAGTTTGGCTAGTTTTCTTTGTTGGTATTTATAATTGGATTTCAAATTTATTTGTTATTTGGAATGAGCTAAAATGAGGATATGTTATTTATTAAAAATGATCCAAGCTCGTGTCTTGCTGTCATTAGACATAAGTATTAATAAAATAATAATTCTTGTAAATATATACATCCAAATATATAACACAAACCAAGTTTAATGACGCTTTAACTATTGAAGAAGTCAAATGGTAGATTCTGACCTTATTCTCACCGTGTTTTTGTTAAGATTTTGAATGCTTTACGTTTTGTATTAAATATTATTCTTCATTACTTAATGTAATTGTACCGGAGATATATTTTGAAAGTATAACCGTAGTTACACAGAATATAACACCCAATTATAAAAGCTTTCCGTTTTGAAATTCGTAGTGAGATGTCTGTGTTTTCCCTATTGGGATTATTGGGACTCGCAACTGTATTCGTCTGCTAACTTTTCATAAATGCTGTTTGAAAACTGTATTTAGTACACGTTGATTCATTCTGAGGCGGCCGCCATTCCGTTTTCAGGCAGTGTTTTGGAGAATACATCAGATTCGCTTCTTTGATGATTGCTTCACTTTGTACTTGTTTATAAACAATATTTACTGTAGGTACAGAGTGAATTGTTGAGCGAACGTATCTATGAACTTCGTATAACTGCGTTACATTAATATTGACTGAAATTCAAAAGGTCAGCCGTCGGAATATTTGTTTTTTTTTTATTTTAATTATACTAACGTCAGTTAACATTTTTATATTTATTTTATAAAGATACGCTAAAAACATAATATAAGCACAAGGTTCGTATAATAATTTAAAAATTAAAATATGTCTGCCAATTGTAGAATTATACAGCCCTGGCCATAATTTTGCTAGCTTTTAAGTTTAAACAATAATTATAATATACGACACGGACAAATAATTTTATTATATTTATCCATAAGATTTTATAATTGCATTAGTGATATTATAAGAAAAAAAATACTATATTAATTACAATTGCTTAAATGTATTTTAAACTGGATATATTTTTTGCTGTACCTAAAATTATTGTCATTTGATAAACACTTATTTTTAATTTTCATGATAAACACAGACGTCCTGTTTGATGATAAGCATTATCCACTTGTTTTATTACATTATGATTACTACACAGCCATAAATGAAATATTTTTATTACTATTTATTTACGTATATAAACTAAACTTCGAATTAACTAATGATATTGTTTGCGATAGACCTGCAATATACTGACACAATGACATATCAATAATTATTTACTTAATTATATGCCGACATGTGCTAGACATTATCAAACGGTTGTTAACGCTTCGATGAGTCTGAATAAGTATTTCCAATTAAAACAGTATGATAAGGTCATACTATATAACATAAACCATTCTGTACTTAATTTTGCAAAGGTTAAGGACCACTATCGCGTGCTTATTCGTCTCGAGTATTGTCTCCCACGTGGTCCGACGTAACAAGAGACCCAGCCACGGCAATACCGATGGAATTACATCATTGCTTGTATGTTTTATTCTCACCTTGGGTATAATTTAACTTTATTTGGTGTGTCTCCTCCGTTTGTATGTGTATATCCATTTAATACATTGCGGGTTTTGTAAAAGATTCTGCTTCGTCGTTTTATGTACATCGTAATATACTTGCATATTCTTATTTAAAAAAATAATCTAACCTAGAGGAAAATGTCGTACATAAGCAAAAAGCAATTTGCAATACGTATTGTATTTTATAAGTCATATGATTAGAAATTCTTGCTACAATTTTTTTCGGCTTTTTAGGCTTCTTGGGAAATTTAAAATTTGGACTTGTATAGTTATCACATCACGCACTACGTTTACTGAATTAATTGTTCGATGATTTTCAGTCAAAAGAGTTTTGAAATATTTCGACGGGTGAAAGTGATTGCACGTGGCACCACAGTCTTCTAAGTTATATATGTATTTAATATTGTAGGATACGTGGTATTTTATATCAGATGGCCCTTATAGCTTACCTTGCTGGATATGGTCCTATCCCACATACATCCAAAAAGAGGTCTTGAAAGCGGCCTGCATCCAGCGTACTCCGACGACCTCAACGAGGTCATGTCTACATATTCTTAATCCAGAAATAAGAGCAATTAATCACCAAGCTTTATTATCATATAAAATTCACACATGGCGATAGGGTTTATATATTTGTGCGTATAAAATATCAAATAGCTAGTTCACAGGCACCATTAGCCGTTGTAACCTCAAGCGCTGGTTCGCCGCTCTTGGCCCCCCGGGCGTGCGGTGTTTCCACACTTTGTTCCAATTTTTCAATGTTCCATTTTTTCGCGCCCCAACAAACGAGCCGTCGCTGCGACAATTGTTTGCGAGCGCAGCCTTTTGTGCGCTCAAACGAGTAATATTGAGAGAAAAGCCTCTGTAGGTATGTCGTAATGACCATCTCGTTCAAGGCTATCATATTATTTAAACTAGCTTCTCGTTTTATGTACCTGTTCAATTCGCAATCTTGCGTGTAAATATTTTTTTTATATGCAACTGTCAAAGAACGAAATGAAATTGTTCAAATCTAGTTTATTTTTGAGCTACTTAATTATACAAGTTATCTTTTAATTATTTATCTTCATCATCATATCATCCGTAGATTGTCCACTACTTGACATAAACATCTCTCATAGTTTCCCAAAAGGACCGTTTAGAAGCTGCCTGTATCCAGTCTTTCGACATACTAAACATTGATATAGAGTAATTGGCATTTTATTCGCACTTCTCAAAATGATCAAGGGATATGTCCAGTTTTATTATGATTTGTATTTCATTATTACCAGCTAGCTATTAGAGAATTGTAATAAAGATAACGCTTTGCAAAACAAAACCCAGCATATCTATGCTCAAAATTCTACCACCTCATCTGATGTGCCAAATCAAAAGCCAGGTGTACTTATTAGAATATACAATTTATTTCGAGCAGTTTTTAAATTATTTATCACTATCATGTCAACAGATAGACGACTATTGCAAGGCGTAGATCACCCCCAAGGTCGCCACGATGACCGGTCTTGCAGAGACTTTCCGCAACTTTGACTATGTCGATGGTTGACCCGCTCGTCTTTGCCACTCGAGAACGTTTCGGTCCCAACGGCTGTCGGTTGCCCGGGCGATCACCTACTGCTACTTCACGCAAGCAATTTTTCGAGCTACATCAGACACCTTGCTAATCTCTCGATATCCTCATTTTCATGTCCATATTTAAATATATTAATATTTAATAACACTCAGAAACTTCCAACCTCTATTTAGCGAACTAATCAGCCCACGTGCGGCTTTATTTGAGCGTAGGAAAACTATTTATGTAATAACGCATGGGTTGTTCACTTTATTATACATGCATTAAGTCAACGGACCCGATCATATCGACACGTATTATAATTCATGAAGCCAGTCGCTCGAATATAATTTTATCAATGACTATATTATGATCAATGAACGTCGTTTGAATTGTAAAGTAAATATAATTTTTATTTTTATTTTTAGTTAACTGTGTTGTTAACTCTGTGCTTAGGAGTTAAATATCAGGATAGTTATCTCATATATATATAACGCATTACAAGTCGAAATTTTATTTTTGGTAATAAACGGTAGAAAAATATGTTATATTAAGATAGCGAATTTGTTATGAAATGTAAGAACAAACAATTTACTCCAGTCATTTTTATTGAAGTATTAGATTGATTAAGCAAACAGAGATTGAAAACATTTTTTTTAAAATTATACTTTCATTTCAGTGTAAATTTTTATTTTAATATCCAATTGGTCAAGACAGGGATTTTAAATGTAAGATATGAACCATTCGCTTTCAGGCAGCCTATGAAACAGAGAATTTCGATTGATTACGTAAACAGAGGTTGGAAACATTTTTTTTATTATTCTTTCACTAGATTCAATTCCGAACGAACGTAATGATCCGTACATAATCAAGTCTAGCGTGAAAACAGTGGAATTACAACATAGTCGTAGTTAGCTGCTAAAAAAGTGAACGGCGAGGCGTGGATGAGCAAAAAGCGTTGCCTTCGCTTGCCATAGTACGCTCGGAATTGTTTTGTTTTGCAACACTAGCGTTAATGCTTGGAGAATAAATTCACTAGTGTTAGTTTTTGCGTTAAGACCGCACCACACTTGAGATACATTTAAATGAGATAGCGAAGAATTTTTTTTAAGCTGAAACAACAGTGAATAATAGTCCTAATGTAAATAGAATAATATTTATTGATGCACACTTACGAATGCGCTGAAGTTATGCAAAAATGAAGACACTAGTATTGATATCTATTTTAAAATCTTTATTTTGTTAAAGAGATTTAGTAACAGTCTTTCGTTAAAGGAGTTTGAGAAAAGAGCGCAAAAGACAGATTCCGTGTAACGATCGCCATGAGGACTTTTCTGTCGTGAACATATCAGACAATCGTTCCTTTAAAGCTTTTATGAAGGGATCCTTCTGTAAAAGTTTGTGGGAGGATTTAAAATTTATGAATACATTTATAAAACAAACGTATATTAGTTTCTAATATTATTTAACCATATATAAAAATAGAAACTTAAATATTTTTAGATAAAATACAAATACATTGTTCCTCGGTGAAATAAAGTTGGCAAAGGTTATAAGCAAAATTCCTTTGACTCGAGAAGTTTTACGGGAAAAATGTACATATTCGTTTCGCATTACCGAAATACTGAGAACTATTTCGAATGTATACGTTGGTTAATGTAAAGAAAATATTCAAATTCCGTGTGTGAGATTTCGTTTGAAAAATCAAATCCCTTACTGTAAATATATTTTATGTTCTTAATATAGCAAAATATTTTTCAATGCAGCATCGGCTATTTATTTGTTTCGGTTATATGTGATTGTAAAGTTTTGACATTAGATCCAAAGACTTAATATTTAGATCGTAATATAAGATGAAATCGATCTCGCTGGATGTGGACTGCGCAATAATAGTGATAGTAGCTATTTTTGGGGGAGGTTTATGCCTTGCAGTAGGCTTCTATCAGCTGAAATAAAGAAGAATCAATCGAATACCCATTTCTTTGATACTGTTATAAAAGATAAAAAACAAAATCAAATACCGTTCGTCCGAAATTTTAAGTCGTGTAAAAGTGTTCAAATATTCCACAGAACTTGTACACGGAACTTTTTTTTTACATTCAACGTAAATACGTGGCTGTCTGGAGGTCGCGCGGATGACATCCAATGAAATTCTTAATCCAGCCAACGGCACCACGTTGTTTAGTCGCTAGTGTATTAAATGCAAATTTTAACTTCAATTCCAACTTGCTGCGTAAATTGTTAAGAAAGAATATAGCAATTTTTTCTACAATTATTTACACGATATAAACAGCTATCGATCGTATATATTAATATTCAGGATAATTATGAGTTACCACAAAAATTACTCGCCTAATTTTGTTGTAATATCTTCGTAGGTCAAAGCGCATTTGGAACTTGCGTAGCTTTAAATTGAAGAATGCCATTATGAGGTAGCATTTTGATTCTGTTTTCCATTAAATTGGATTCATCAGAAAATTGGGCGAACAAGTACGCGGGGACGTCTTACGCTGCACTTGCCGATCCGTGATCTTCACTCCAGAATCCCTAGGCTAATGGCTATTGGCTTCCCATCTGTTCTGTGTGATGTGTTCTGCCTTTTGCCACTTCTATTTACCAATCGGTTCATTTAATTTCTCTCCGTAAATATTTATTACATTTATAATATTCGGACGATCATTTTCGTATAAGCCTACAAAATATCTACAGTGGTAATCAAAATAATAAAATAATTTATAGAATTTTACTTTTATAAAAATATACATTTAAATAATAAATAATGTATAAACATACTATTTATAATTCAAAGTTGTTAAGCATATCAGCTGTTGTGTGACCGCGAAACAACTTGAAGTATTATCCATTAAGTCTGGCATTGTGCGGGGCTCTAGCGGGCTCCTTTGTGTTTTTTCTCTGTTCACAATAAAATGTGTTATTGCTTTTATGTTTGTTCACAGTTCAGTGTTTTCTTTCACGCCATTGTTGTACCTGTTGGATATAATTTCTATTTGTATCTATATGTTATGGAAAATGTTATTTAAAGGTGTTCTGAATATATTCAGGTCAATAAAATAGGTCATATAAATTTTGATAAGTACTGCAAACCAATAGTAATCTCGAGTTACCGATCGACAATACCCAAATACAAAAGCGAGTCGTATTAACATAAATATTACAATGATTTTCTACGCAAGTCTACGCCGAGGTGAGTCATTTAACTATTTTTCAACAGTAGAGTTTCACGATCCATTTGCTTTGTTGAAATAAAATGCTGTTCGAGATGTTGCGGCACTACCGCACAGCGACGGTGTACATTCAAAACGCGGTCCGATGGCGGTGTTATAAACAATACATCAATCTTCCTGTCCAAACATGAACGTTCGGTAAAACAAGCTAGTGCGTTCCGTAGCAAATACCCTACGATGAGTTATTCAAAGTTATAAGTGTACACCCGGCACTGGCTAGTGTAAATAATGGCCATTAACAAACTAACGTCTGCATTAAAAATATAGCTGTTCCAAACGGGTTATAACCAGATTCGATCAACTCGCTGAACGCTATATGGCCTTGTGAATGATTCACTTTTACCCGTCTTCTAGTTACGCTATTAAATCACTAGTACACTTTAAAGGCTTCTTCGGTGTTGAATAATCTGATATTAGCAGTTGAGCCAAGCTTTAATTCACCCGAGCACCTTCGAGTTGGAATAGCAAACTCATAAAAGTGGCAGCCCAATTCAAGGTCCCCTCTCGTGGGCCTTTATGAGTAAGTCTATGGAGCGTCGTAGTATTTGGAGCTTTTATAATACGATAGAACATCTAATGTTGTTACATCGAACTGGGACCTTAAGGAGATCTCGAATTTAGAGGTCAAGCAACTTTGTCGCTTTGAAACATCAAACATGAGTGAACAAAGGTGAAGCTAACGAAATAAATATCAACAGACAAACATCATTCATAAATGGAAAATGCTCGCAAAGATAGAAGAGTTTTGTTCATTAGGAGAATTTTCAGCGCGTATCTTATATGACAACAGGCAGTGTTGATTAGAAGATTGTTGTATGTCTTTTAATATGTAGACTAATTCTACTGTAGTATACCCGCGATGGATATCATATATGCCAATTGTGAAGCTTAACGGAAAAATCGCTTAGAAATATCTCTTTTAAGAATTACAGGTGGTTTTTAAGAGTGTCAAATAATTGGTTGAAAGAGACAAAGTCTGTCTTAAGTGTGAAACGGATACATTACTTGTGAAAATATGTAATAGTTTTTAAAAATGTTGTACATAAATTTATCATACCTATGCTTGAAGAGAGGTAAGGAAAATTGAATATAAGTTGCTGATGATGAGATTTTTTTACGGGATCGGATCAGGAATGAGGAAATCCATAAAAAATAATAGTAATTAACATAGCCCAGTGGATTGGTAACTGAAGTGGAGACCATGGACCAGCAAGCATAGCAAAGAACTTCCATCTACAAGAGGGGCAGACAACCTTGTCAAGGTCATCGGAAGACGCTGGATACAGGACGCTTCCAACTGGTCCTATTTGAAATCTATGAGGCCTAAGTCCAGCTGTGGGACAACTTTCTGCTGAATTGATAATGATGTGTTACTTTGCTTTATATATTTGCTGTTTATTTATATCAAATTATTTCCCGTTTTGCACAACGTGGAACCATATGTTAAAATCTCTTCATGTATTAGCTTCTAGGTAGCTGTAGACTGCAAGAATACAAATAACTTTGAATGAATCTTTAACGCATAATTAGGTGGGAAAAAGAACTACGGCTTTCTCGACAAACGATATTCTATTCAGTTCAACCTATAATAATTGGTTCAGTCTACTTTAATTATGATCCCGTATTGAGAATAGCCGTACCATAAAGTGGGTAGTTCAACTTTTAACTGCTTTCGGATCGACTCGTATAAAAGTTTTACTGTCACAATGTTACTACATATAAATACAAATGTTAGCAATGATTTAAGGATACAAAATCAATCGCAACATGACTTTTGCATACATAATTCGGCAATAAATGTAAATAGATTTATTGTTTCTTTACCACGGATGTCTGTAAGAAATTGCATCTAGTCAACACCGCCCATTGTACCATATGTTAATAAACTTTGTTTTTCTTTCTAACGTGTATAATCATCATGTCAACCGATAGATGCCCACTGCTCAGGTCTCATCCTAAAATCGCTACGATGACCGGTCTTGTACTGTCCGCATCCAGGGACCGCTTAGTTTAGGGCTGACCCATATCGCATCTACCTGCTTGTAGTCGTAACTTGAGAACCTTACGGCTCCATTCGCCGACGGCTGAACTATCATTGTGCCCCGCCCGCTGCCATTTTTGATGAGCAATTCTTTGTGCTACGTCGGTGACCTTAAGTCTTCTAAGGGTTTTATCATTTCAATGTGAACAATAAAAAAATTAAAATGTTTTTATTTAATTAACCAAAAACGCTTTAATACTTTTGTTTGAAAAAAAAAAACAAAAAAAAAACGCCGTGTTACCTATTTAGAAGACCTCCTGCAAAGACCCGGTACTGTAATAACCACCGCTAACTATATACAATTGAATGATTGTGACACATTTAGTAGATGTGTTTGCAAGCAAATCTATGCGTCAACAATGATGCTTGGCGTGACGCACAATTCAATAAGTGTAGTAAATTACTCAAGTCCATTCACAGTTAACTGGGGGGCCTCGGTAACTGAGGGGATTGACCCGCTAGATCCGTTTGTTTTGGCTCGTTAGACCTAACGTATAATCTTGTTTGGACAGATCGCGACAATAGAATGACAGATTATTGCTTGTCACGGACAAAGTGTTGTTCGCATGTAAAAATGAAATTAGACTTCAATTGTGGGTATAATCTGTGATTTTAAACATCTACATAATACGTAAGTACAATTGCAAGCTAATTATTGATTTAAAATGACTTAATAGATTATGAAGCATTGTCACAGATGTGGTTTTGATGGTGTATTTATTAGTGTAAATATTATGTGTGCTAAAAAAAACCTTAAACTAACTCAAAGGGATGACTGCGAAAGAAGTTTATACCACGAAATTGCTTCTGATCAAACTTTTCTGGAAGCAAATCATTTAGGGTGGTGAAGGACTTCTTGTCTGTAATATAACAAGTTCAAATTAAACATAACTATAGATTGTTTATTACTTTGTTATTTTCAATAATGTAGGTCTTGACTTCCTGTTATTTTTGTGAGAGAGGTTTTTTTGCAAAATAGATAAAACCCATGGGTTCCCTGGTCCTGTCAGGTTATATTTTTAAAGGAACTAAGTGTTCACAGTCAATAGAAACTGCTTTAAAAGATGCAAATATAAAATAGTATGTATCAATATAAAGGGTCAACAAAGCAAGAAGAACATCCGATCACAAAGTGGACAGACAACCTTTCGATGAGCTTCATCGGCAGTCAGACTGCTGGCTGTAGGCCGCTTCCTAACGTTCTTAAAATCGAAAATTTGTGGCGGTGGCCTATATCCAACTGTGAACATATGCTCGAAATGATGATGAAATATAAAATAATTGAAATATATTTTTAACAGTTTATTTTAAGTAACCAGCGTTTGCCGAGTAAACATGTAGTGCATTGCACTTTAGAATTCAACGTCGGTCCGGTCGCGTTACGTTCAGACCAGATCGTGTTATCGCAAACGCCCACTCTTATTCTAACCATTATTTAACCAATACTGTACATAATTTCGAAGCAGATCAGTTATACACAACTAATCAGGCTACACAATTAATCAGGCTTTTTATTATTTGTAGTTATTAATTAAGAAAGTAATTTGTGTCATTATATTTTTGAATGTTTGTTCATAATCTAAATTTATAATTCTTGTTTATTTAATAAATCTAATTATTTTTAGTTTAACAAGGTGTAGTCAACATGCTGTACAACCTTAATAAGTATATGTTAGTGACTAAACTACTGCCATAATTGCAAACATCATATCCAAAACCCAAAATGATCATCATCATCTGAGTGATAATACGTCCACATGCTGGACATAGACCTGGGCGAGTTGGAAGCGGCCTACATCCAGCGTTTTCTGATGTTTACTTGTCAAAACAGTTCTTGAGAAATAACGCAATAATATTTCCAACATTTCATAAAAGGACACGTGTCATTGAATAATTTCGTAACGAAAATAAAATCGTTGACAACTGTATGTTGCTAATTTATTACGTGCTCAATCAAAAATTTTAACCATGCAGCAATATCATGTCTCCTCAGGTAAGTGATATATAGCCTCTAGCCTTAATCCAGGTGAAGGTGATGAAAAATACTAATAGACTCATCATAGTTTTTTAAGTTACAAGGATAAAATGCAATGGTTTTCAATTTCTTATAGAGTACCATTTCTGTACCTATTCATCACCATTCTTTCAGCCGTAAGACGTCCACGGGTGGACATAGGCCTCCATCATACATTTTAATTTGGACTGGATGAAAACTTCTGCATGCCTGCAGTTTGTGGGTGAACTTCCAACGCTGCACTAACCGATCTGTGGTCTTGACTATAGAACTTTAAGGGGGTGATCTGTTCTTCGCGCTATGTGGTCTGCCCACGGCTATTTCAATTTGCCCATTCGCTGGGCTATGTGGCATATTTAATAGGTAAACTCCATTCTCGTGTAACCTTAACGTTCTGTTGCTTTTTGGTCTCTAATTTATTATATAGTTTTGTATAAAAGTAAGATATTATACGTTGTACCAAAACCAATTTAGAACAACAAACTCATTTTAGAACAATATTTCCCAGCCTTTTTAGTTCTTACATACATAAGTAATTTTTATGTTAAATCAAAAGGGTTAAACTCGTGTCGAGTACACTTTCGAATTACTCCCTTTAATAATCAAATTGCCGCCCTGTAGGGCTCGGGCCGCACGCTGGGAAACATTGAAGTAAAAGGTCTGGAACTGTACCATATTGTCAATTGAAGTGCAGAGAAACTGGACTGGTTTAAATCGTTTTCTCCGCGGAGAAATCGCATAGTGCCGTTGTAGAATATAGAATACATAGAGTAATACTAATGGGTGTTCCGTAACGATTTTAGTTAGTAAATAGTTGTTTGATGAATGTAAATTTGGCAGCTACTCTACGGTCGATTGTTTTAGTTGTGCGTGCGCATTGTTTATATGCAATTTACCCCTTTGTATTTCATTCGATACGGGTCATTTGGCCGTGGTGCCGTGTACGAATGTAGGCCACGTTTCAGTTAAATTATTTTGATAGTTTGTTTTGCAAAGTTTCCTTTAGTTTACTGTTACAAGATATACGCCTTGGTTATTACTTTTTAGAAATCATTTTCTTATAAAATAGTCTTGTATTAAGGATATAGTGAAATGGATCATAAAGAAGAGGTTCCAGTTTTTTCTCTCAGACCATTGCGATTTTAAAACACACGTAGCTAAAGTATGCCTTTGTAGGAGAACCATATCTGATTCTGGTTGTTGTTGGTATTCATTGTCAGTAATCCTTATTGGGGATACCAAAATGAATAAACTGGTATGCTATTATTTCAAAAATTAGCAGTGAGGAATGCGAAAAGCGCTTTCTAGCGCGAGTTCCACGCGGGCATACTTATCTCGAACGCGACAGATGGCTCTTAAAACTCGACAATGTTTGTTAATCGCTTCTCTGAAATGTTAGTGAAGTTGTTTCCTGGAAGCGTTATGTCTCCGTCAGTGAGTCATCGAGGTCGGCCGTATAAAATGTTTTATTAGAAACAAACAACTTTATGTTGCCCCTTTGTTATGTTTATATAATCAAATGTTTACAAAATTAAACATAATCTTTAGATAGATTTTTTTAATAACTATCTCTGCTACGTGCTACGGGACCGTAGTACGTTTTAATGTAAAATTGGAAATTACTAATTCACATATCAAGTTTATAAAGTAAGCAATTTATGGAAATGATTTTTTTACTTACATTTAATGAAGAAGTTAACAGCAAATTTTATTTAAAAATTGAAATAGAAATCCATTTAGTGACTCATTATTAAACATTAATAATAAACAGCCTCTTTTATTTATTAATAGAAAGATGATGTTGATAGCAAAAATTAATTCACGTGTCAACTTTGTAGAAGGACTAACTATGCTGTGCTTGCTGTAGTCACCGTGGTTTTTATCTACATATAATTCTTTACCAGGAATGATACAGACGATGTTTTTTTCTACTTTACTATCCAAAAATATGGTACAGACAGTCGCGTTAAAAACTTGATGTATTTATGTATGTAAGCAAAAAAGAAAATTTTTATACATATTTAAAAATTAAATAACGTCGCAGAAGAACTTAACTGCTGGCTGTAATAATAACTACATATAAAATAACCTCTTGGTCGTAAAAACAAAGTGGGAGCGGCGGGAGATACATTCGCAACGTGAAGCCAACCTTATGAATAGCCTTAACGTGTACAATGTGGTAAAAGTTGTAAGTTCGGAATAAGAATAAGCGTGTAATATTTTAAATAAACATGCAAATTAAGAAAACTAAGTCTATTTATAACATAAATACGAATATGTAAATATTCTGTACTAACCACTGAAACATTACTATTACTGTAATATTAGGGGGGACGGGAAAGTAATGACGTTTCTGTCGACATATTTTCAGAAAAACCGATAGAATTTTACCGCTCCGGCATTGAAAATTTGTATACTAGATGGCAAAACGTTTTTGATAACGAAGGTGAATATATTGTTGGTTAGAAATAAAAACTTGTTAAAAGTGTATTCGTGTGATTCTAACTTAAGAAAGCGACATTACTTTCCGGTCCCCCTAATAAAAATGTATTCGATTAATTCTACCCACGTTTTTAGCAAAAATAGTTGCAATAGGCGTCTACCGCTATGCACCTCCTTTATGAAATGTAGCCGTAGTGGTACCGACGAATAGAACGGTATCTATTACTTCCTCTTAGAAAGATGGTGGATGGGATTTTGCTAGATTTTTTCACTGCATAATTTCTTATTACTATGGATAGGGTGTACCATATATTGTTATAAAATGAGACAATCATACACTTTAAAACTTTTACATCTATAACCACTCATCCTGTACTAGTGTTTAAAAATCAATAGTGTGACAATATTAGATAATAAGTGAGTTATTTTTTTACTCTACTTATTAATATTGTACCCGGCATTTGATTCGACACATAATACTTATAGATATATAAACTCAATTTAGAGTTATATTCAAAGAAAACTGTATAAAATATATATTATTATGTCTAGTCACTTAACAACTCCAGTAATTAAAATTGAAACACATCGTTACTCATCGTCTATTCTCCAAATTGAACGCCACATAGAATAACTGTTAGGTTTATAAGCACTGAACACAGTCATTATTATTCTATAGCTGTACGTAAGTTATGGACAATGGTGAAACTATTAATTTCACATTTCATAGATGAGTTACAATCACGAAGCAGGTGTAAATTAGGTTTATAAATTAAACAATAGGGACGTTATAACAATGTTATCGTAGAACTTGGGACTGTAGAGTCATTGAATGTTCCAGCGGACGTCGAGGGACTTGTTAACGGTGCAAGAACAGGGAGATTTATTATCTGTAACTGTGTAGATAAGATATAAACGGAGGCTTGAAACTCGTAATGGTTACAATGAGTAATATTCAAATTACATTTGATCTTTACTTTTAATTCTGTTAGACTGCATTTGGACAGATAAATACAAAATTTCTTACTGTTTAATATACACGTCAGATATACAGTTCAGAAAACATGGACGTAACAACGGAAGCTTCTAGAGTGTAGACCATTTTTAGTGGATAACATGTCTGAGTGTATAGATAAAAAAACAAATTTACAATTTTAATTCATGTAAAAAGATGGAAAATTTTATTTTACATAAAAATTAGTTTATTATAAACTTGTGACAAATAGAGAAATGTTTTCGATTGTACGTAATGCTCGGTTCATTTGGCCTTGTGAAACTCGTTTCAGCTAGAAATAAGAGAACTCTTGAATAGAATATTGAAATGTTATATTCTCTTTGTAACTGCATAAAAACATTTTAATATCGTCTTTCACAGTGAAGAATGACTCTAGTGTTATTATGAGCTTATTGAAAAAAAGCCTTTATCTTTGATCTTGTACCGCTTGAGGCCAAGCCTCTGTCGCAAGAAATCTTGCCTGCGGTTTTGTTTTAACCGCAACATAAATCTGTTCGCATGGATAATTATGGACTTTGATAGTTAGAAAGCGCACTTAGGAAGACTCCATGCTACGAAATTGTTTAATTATTTCTTGTCTAGTTGCTAACGTATATAGCATCTTTATTATTATCACTTATTTTGTACAATTAATTTCATCTTATATTTATCTGACTTTCAGTACAATGGTGGTCAATATTTATTTAAAAGCTCAGCATGTACTTTGGCTTTGTATAGGTTAGACAAATTATAAAGAAGTACAAAGTGTAATCATTTTTCTAATATGAAAATTTATAACAAAGAAAAAATAGTCTTTCAAAAAAGACATTTACATTTATATTTAACAACGATAATTAATACATTAATCATGAGCAGATGACATGGTCCAAGTTGCCGGAATAGATTGGATGGATGAAAGTAACGACAAAGAAATGTGATACCAATTGGAGAAGGCTTTTACTGAAACCGAAATTTATATCATATAGCATAATTATTCTAATACTAATGTAAGATAATGAGGCTTTTTATTATAATCTATCATCAACATTTATGCCATAAGGCTTCCACGGCTGACATAAGCCTCCTTTATAGATTTCCAATAGGAACGGTTGAAACCGGCCTGAATCCGTGGTCTTTCGGCGACCTTAACAAAATCCTTTGTCTATTTTATGCGTCGACGTCTTATGCAGCGCTTGCCGGTCCGGTGTTCTCTACTCCAGAACTTTAAGGATCTAGCAGAAACTATCAATACGGCACAACTAACAACATTTGAAATGTAAAAAACCTAACCTCTTGGTATAAAATAAAAAGGCCTTATTACTATTATAAACATTTATATAACAAAAGCTACGAAAGAATAAAAGCACGTATATACTTTTACAATACATACAGAAGTCATCAAAGCCTTACCCGTTCTTATTTTAAAACTTTTTAAAACTCTAAAAGTCAACGGCACCAAGGCCGTTCAACATTGGCTTCTCTCCAAAGGCCTACGACCAATTCAATTTAAACATCTATATAAAAGTAGAAAGTTTTTTACTATTTCTGTTTGTTTCACAAAATAACCCTCGTATTCAAGTTTCGAGTTACAAAAATAAATCATTAAGTGTAATGGTCAAGGCTGGCTGCCTTACATTCAAGTTAGTTTGCAATGGAGGAAATTACGAGCTAAAATTCGTTGTCCTGTTTTGATCCGGTCTTGTGTAGTCTTCTATAAGCTTGATTATTTAATTGAATTGATTCATTTCATTAATTTATTTTACTTTGTAGATTGGATCACGTATGGCAGGTTTTGCAACGACGTGAAATAATCCTAAATTGCTTTGTCGACGAAAAAAAAATCGTCGTTTCAGACCATAGATTTTCATCGCAAGGCTTTAGCCTCCCTCAAAAATGTCTATGGAAGGCTATGCCATAATCGCAGCACTTGGTCCGCCGGTCGATTGACAATATAATAACATAATATTTTTTTATAAGTCTATTCACAGAGTTAGGAGACCCAGTATTTTTCGAAATTTTTCATCGCTAGTTTCCAATTTTGTTAACATTTTTTGCCATTTCGTTAACTTCCTTACGTCTACTTTTGCGTATTCAATACTGTTATCTATTATGTCTACCTACTCTCATGGTTTATTTACAATGTATCGCTTATTTTAACTTACAAGTATATTCACAACTTTCATTATATTACCGTAATATAATCAACCTATGGGTTTTTGATTCTTTTTCCTAGATTTTCTGCCATTCCAAACAATGCTTTATAAATTCCTCGCTTGTTTTCTTATCTCTGATAGCATAATTCAATATTCTAAAGTGGCTACGATGTCTGGGAATTCAACATTTTTGCCAAAATGAATGCTTTAATATTAGATCTGAAGATTATTTATGAATGATGCTTTTTGATGAACGAAAATATTTTACTCTTTTAGAATAACTTATAATTTTTTAACTTTCCTATCTGCGAGATATATTGGAAAATTCCATATATTATATTTTTCCATTTTTAAACTACCTTTCACAGCTGGCTTCGTAATTTTAAAAATTATTCTTCATTGCTTCATTAGTGTGTGGCAGTCGTAGTAAAAAAAACGTAATTGCGGATAATCACTTAAATTATCGTAACATCGCAGTAATCAAAGGTTATATTAACATTTTGTTTCAATTTATCATAATACAACATTTATATAAAAATATATATATATTATATATTATTCGTATTTTATCGACTTGAGACAGATGTTGTAATTTACTTTTTGGATGGTATTATTTTGCTATTACTAATTATTTTTGTTTCTTTTCGTCGTAACGTTGTTTCTCTATTAAAGAAACTTCGTGCCTTAATGACGATATGAAATTGAAATAAACAGTCAAACCAGTGCCCAAATTTTCCGCTTCGCAGCACATTGGACGATTAATTATTTTAATGAGTGCGCGTATTGTAAGATCAAATTAAAATATTCAAAGCGAAACGGCCAACGTACAAACATTTGTCAGCCCTTTCAAATCTTATCCGACTTCCCATTACATGATTACGTCGACGTCCGAGTGAATGGGGGACCTTTTTCCTCTTTTGCAGATGGCGGACACATGTGAACTGGCTCGCCTTAATAGGCTTTTCAAAACCTTGTTTTCCTTCAACTTTTGGACATTAAACTTTTTTATAGCACAACGATTATTATTGTTGGTATATTCAATTTCGTCATCTTCGGTATTCAATTTTAATTGATAAAAATTTAATAGGTTATAATTTAAAAGGTCTTCTTGGAAATCTATGCGGGAAGTCTGGCAGCAGTCTGACAGTTGACGTCCTAAGGCTGCAATGATGGTGACGATTTTAGGCAATACCTGAATTTTTACCAATACATTGCAAATTAAAAATAAGTATTTTTGAAATCGTTATGGTTAGAAGCATTTATCATTATGTTAACCATAAGGTGTATAGATGTAACCATGTTAAGATCGTCGCTAAACGCTAGAGGTAGACAGCTTCCATCCAGTGTTATTTGAAATTTAATTGAAAAAATCATTATGATGATATTTTAGAGTTCTTGCTTTATTTTTTGAATAAATTAATTTTGTGATCGATAAATACAGAGCGATGGTGGTTCCGCGTAGCTGAGGTACATCGAGAGATCTTATGTTCAAAGTATAAATCCCAAACAAATTTGCCTCCTCCTCATAGAGTACAGTATCCTTTGAACACATTTTACCCTAAAACAAATATTTGAACAATCTTTAGTTTATAAAAGCTTTATTTTGAAATTCTTTTAGCATTTCCGTTTCATTTCAAGGAATAGAACGTAAATTTAAGTTACCGTACTCATGCGAAATGGCAAGGGGGTCAAGGCACGCACCTATGTACTCGCGCAACCTTTTATGGGACCAATCGGACCGCCTATTTGGGCGTCATCCGCCATGTTTATGCACAACGTTATACATGCAAATATCATGCCAGTTATTCTGTGCGCTTGTAACTTGATTCACATACGGAATTATAATTAATCTGTATTTATAACAATAGATAGGAATGCGTAAACTAAACTAGTATCCTGGTTTTAAAGGCGCCGTTACCTAACCCCACAAGTATACTATATGCAGTGTATATGTATATTAGTCATTTGCTCACAGAAAGGTTTGAAGATTTCACGCCTATTTTCAATGATCGTTTCAAATATGTAATCTAATTATTTCTTTATATTGGAATAAGGCTGTAACTTCAGGTGTTATAAAGTCTGCAGAGATAGATAGTAAACTATTTTTAGTTTACGGAGCTGAAGGGTCTCAGATGAAGCTGTAAAAGCCTTCGGGCTAACAGGCACGTACTTCTATAAAGAATAAGCAAGTAAACTGTAATTAATAATTTTAATATCTCGCTATATTGTGATTAATTTATTCATTATTTGACAAACCGTTGATTTTTAGATAGGGCATACCATACTTTAATTAATAGAAAATTTTTAAAGCTTTTACACCTATTTCAAATCATCCTGTATAACGCCAAAAAGAAATGAATTAACTTTACTTGTATCTTGGTTTTAAGGACGCCGTTATTTGTCTCCACAAGTGATGTATGGCATGTAATGTACATATATAATCTTTATGTATGTACTGGTATAACAATATATTTAGCATCATGTGTGCTAAATAGTTCGCCCTTATAAAAATAAATCAAAAAATCACGTAACGGCTGAATGTAAAAAGCCATCATAATACATTACATTTATGCCCCACCGTAATCTATATATATGTATAAATATGAGATTTCCACATATGTACAGAATCATCACGATATCTCTAGAATTATAAAGCTTGTGTACTTGAAACGTGGTAAGAAAGTTTGTTTCGCCGAATAGACGTCAGCTAATAACAGAATTTATGTAATTTTGACTGCAACAGGGTTGAGAGGCTTTCGTAAAACATGCATATCCAACTATAGCCTCCTTTTTGCTAATATAAAACTGGCTAAAAATTTTTCTAAGTATGTTAAAAATTATAAGAATCGACTTTATAAAATTACACCCACAAAAGGCAGGGCGAGCCATGCCCAGCAGTAGCAGGATAGCTAGTTGTTAGCATGTACATTAAAAAATATAATATTTTATTTCAATCGCAGTTACGTAACTAAACAAAACAAAGGACAATTAAGGTTCTGTTGGATAAAATATATAAAAGAAAAAGAAGAAAAGATATTTGATACAATTTCACAAAGAATAAACTTGAAAAGTCATAAATCGTTACGTCAGCGGAGAGTTCTAGTGAGATAGTTTTACGGCGTAGTGGCCTCAGGGGATCGTTACCCTAAATTTACTGGCGGATCTCGAGTTTGACCCGAACTAGGTCCCGAATAGAAACTCGTCGATGTGCTCCCGCAATCGACTGGCGTGTTTTTCTGCCAAGCCACATTGTTTGCGTGCCAAGTCTCAGATATTGAACGTCGTTATTACTGGGCGAGTTCGGTCGCGCCGCCGCGGTCACTTCGCTTCCCGGTGCGAGGGTGCGTGATCGGTAAGTGGCTATATTCGTGCGATGGGCTGCAGGAAGTGCATCGCTGTCCGTTGGTAACCTTGATGCAGGCGGCGACTGCCCGGGACGGGGTTCGATTTTCACTTGGAGCATCAGCGCGCTAGTGTCTCGCCCGGGTGGGCGTGGTCTTCCAGCCGGTCAATAGCACGGCATCGCGCGTCTCGCTCCCTCTCCCGGCCGGCGTATGCCCCCGTCTCGCTCTCCGCGGGGATGATTGAAACGTCTGATGCCGCAGGCGCCCCTCGCGTCCCCTCGCCAAGGACGTTCAGTGAATCCGTCCCTCTCTGCCGCGGTAACACGTGTCTCCGTTACTATTTCGTAATATAATGTGTGCCCCCTTGGTGTCGCGCGAAAATTCACAAGCAGCTATGAGTCAAGTGGCTGCTAAATTACGTGACGAGTTTGATGCGTGAAAAGAAGCATCTGCTCGCGGCGTCTAGCGCGATGGGACCGGGCCTCGCTGGACTATTCCCTAACCCCACGTTGTGATATGGAGATAAGGGAAGACTCAGCTAACGTAAGCGCCTCTTCGTGTTTTCCGTCCTGTGCACTCTCTCGCCTTGTCACTGCTCTCGTGTTCCCTTCAGGTATGCTTCGTAATGCTTTACTATCGTTGCCTAAACAGCATTCTTACTTAATTTCTTTTCTTTATTAAAACTAAAAAATAAAATAAAATACTTTTATTCTATCACGCAACATAACTGATCCTCTATGAAAATGTGCATAGGGTTTACCATATGTAGGACACAGTTATTTAATTTCAATTATTCTTGAAAAAAATTTTAGAATTTTAAAAGAATATTTTGTTTTTCGAAGAAAATAATACGAAATACATTTAAATTTGAAAAATACAGTTGTAAGCAATATTCTCTAGATTTATTTTCTAAACTAAAATTATGTAGATTGGAAATTTGCAAGCCTGTCAGCGGTTGGTCCATCGGGAAATTTAACTTTCACAGAGACGCCAACGGAATTATCTAATCAAACTCTCCGTCGCAATTCTTTTGAATTGGAATCGATAAGAAACCATCGCATTAATTAACTGTCATATTTCTATTACTTCTAATTTTAAAAAGCTGCGATTGAGTTTTCCATATAATTTCTGCCATAACTTCAATGGCATATTTAGATCCCAAAAAACGGCTTAGAACATGCAAAGTAAGAATATCATTACAGAATGTCACTTAGACATTTTACGAAAATAGGTAAATTATTAACATAAAGTAAAAAAGGTATCCATAAATAAATCGTAAAAGATGTGCTAAAACCACCAATTTTTAGATTAGAACCAGCCAAAGTAGTATTTACAACAACCGTCTGGATTACTTGATTCAAGTAAGACGCAATAAGATCAAACGCAGTAACAACGGTTAACTTTGTACGTAGTACTGCGTTTGAACGTAGTAATGTTAAAAGGGAAGGTTTAACTTAGCTTTTTACAAGAAAGATATTATATAGATAAATAGCTTGAACTGTACTACATCGCTGATGCGAGGGACCCAGTTATTTGATTTTTGAAATTGCGGTGTCAGTATTGCAATAAATCGCAACATTCCAATTGCACGTTACATGCAGTCCATGCGTGGTAAATATGTTTAGAGTATTTTATAATAATCATATCAGCCAATAAACGCCTACTGCAGGACATGGGCCACCGTTAAAGATCGCCAGGATGACCTGTCTTGCGCTTCCTACATGCAAATTCCACCGCGACCTTAATTATGCCATCGGTTCAGCTAGTGGGGAGCCTGCCCAGATTGCTAAAAAAGATGTTATATAATGAGGACAATATAAGAACAGTAAGGTTCAGGTTAAGTGTATCGGCCCAGTTTTCCGACATTTGTTCGGTAAAAATGTCACTGCAGCGATATTATATTCCTTTTGCCGCCGCCTAGCCGACGCCGCGAGTCTAGACATGTAATAATTATATATCGAGCCAAGAGAGGCGGGTATACTGGAGATGTGAGTCATCCGAATTCGTCTTAGGATCGATCCTATCGCGCCTATTTGTCGAGAAGGTCAGCCAGTAATCGAATACCGCCTATTGTTTGCCATGAAAGCCTCGGAACATATTCTCATGTGTGCGTCATTTTTATGGCTACGTTATATTCTTGTTCCTTCGTCTGTTTGCTTTCAAAACTTCAATACGTTTTTTATCGTTATTTCACAAGTTTTTTTTGTAATCGTGTTCTTACCACTTTTATTCTAACAATATTTCTTCGTTTGTAAAAGTATTGTAACTTTTTCGTGTAGTTCTTCTATCGGTTATTAGCATCGTTGAGAAACTTGGCTTTAAATCTATCTAGTTCTACATTTTAAGTTCCAATATAGATTTTAAATATTTTTTTTTTCATAATTCTTTTATACAAACTGTAATCAATCAAATTTTATCATTCTGTTCTACTTTCTGATTGCTAAGTTAATTTTCAGAGTATTTTACTTGCGTTAATCCAATTATGACATCATTGTTATTTTATCTTTAGATTTAATATAATCGTTTGAAACTTGAGTAATGTAGGTGATCAAAGCATTCTAATTACATCACCCTGTGGTCCAGACCAACTATTTCAGAAGCAAAACAAGATTCTAACGAGGTATTTAACTCAAAGATAATAAGACAATTACGATCTTGTGGAAACGGAACGGCTTTTTGATGGTATCGTAGGTTTAATGAGGATTTGTCGCTCGATCATTTATGGAGGGGCCAGTGTAGCTCGTAACGGTGTCAGAACGTGACTTGGAACCGTAAGCGAATTGTGAAAGCCCAGGTGAACTCTTCGATTAATTGCTTTAGCTTCTTTCACACAGTTATATTACATATATATGAAAGAAAAGATACGGCAAATCTTAAATACGGTAAACGCTTTTTATATTATTTTTAATCACACACAGAATCACGTCGCTCGTGCAACCGACGGAAGATGGTGCTGAAAGGTTCGTACGTGGTGATCACGATCCCGTGAGCAGGCACACCAGTAGGGTGACCAACAACAAAGTCAAGGTCGCGGGAAGTCACTGGACGCAGACAACGCAGTGGGTGTCTATCATCGACTGACATGATGGTGATGATGACAACTAGAAACTCTAGGAAAATTCAGACATCAGAGTTACTTAGTACGTTACTATGAACGTGCCACAAATATAGCGTTACGCGTATCCGAAGTACAAAACTTAAGATTCGATATGTCCAGTGTTTAGTTAACAATAGGCATTCGTATTCAATACAACGGTAACTCGACGCAATGCGTTACGTTCGAGTATTTTTAAATCGGACTCCCGCTGTCGTAACGCGAGTGAAGTCATCGGAATAAGGCAACGGATACAGAATAATCAGTCACATGATTCACTTCCTTGTTTTCAGTACGTACCGCTTTTTATGCTGTATAAACCATTGTCGCGATACCAAATCGGAGTAATTACGATATAGTATACCAGCTAGCGTTATAAGTACGACCGGTATTGTTTTATTGCTTAGTTATAATAAAACGACTCACTGTGTTATATATCAAATCCTAGCATATAAAAAAAATTATATATGTTATGTCAACCACTTCCTAGTAAGCTCACGTGATTGGTTTTGGTTCGATTCGTACCATTATTCAGAAAGATTTGTCACCCAAAGTGGGAACTTGGCGACTTGTCGGATAAGTAGTCATGAGACGTTCACATGTGCACATAGAGCTCCCTTATGGACCTATAGACTTACTGAACCGGTTAGAAGCGGCCTGCATCCAAAATATTCCAACAATTTTAATATGATCGTCCGTCCTCCTATGGGGAATGTTGCTGCGCTTTTCGGCCTGTGGGTTAAGGCCATAGCGGCCATTAGTTCTACTAGCTTTAAGGCCTGCCCGTTGTCACTTCAACTAAATATAAGTTACTACAAAAATGTTTAGGTAAAGAGGCTTCAGCATTCAAACCCGCTAAAACAGTAAATCCCGTCCTTCAAACAGTAATTATATATCACGCAATAATCTATTTTCGCCTAATTAGTACGTATCTTATCGTCGTATCACATAAGATCTTAAATTAGTAAGTATAAACTTCCTTGATCAAATGATAGTGTCTAAATTAACACCAGGCGTCGGCGTGACGGCTGCGACATTGTTATCGACAATGGTCCGTAGTCTTAAATGATAAAAAAATTTTGTTAATCTATTGAGAAGTGTAAATACATAATTTTGTACCGCTATTTGTAGAACTTAGTGTTTCAAACGTGACACTTGATATGCGCGTCTAAGGAAATACTTTAACACCGTTATCTGCAGAGATAAATCAGTTTTACAACGTATCTTCTTGTAGTTATATTATTGTACAGTTAAGTTTTCCAGTGATACGTATAATATTTTGTTAGAACTGTCTTCTGAATCTTAACGCATATATAGCATAGAAAAAAATCTTTACGTTCTTTATTCGTTTAGTAGTTTATATTTATTTTTACAAATAATTATACACTTAAAAATTCATAACATAGAAAACAATAAGTATAATTCGTATCAAAAGTCTATATCTTATTAAATGTTATTGTAAAAAATTTCCGGAATCATATATTTAAAGAAAAACTATCGTCTTAATATTTATAGTGTTAGCATAGTAAAAAGTTTCTATTTTATAATAATTACAGGTTTTGCTTTCAATAATTGTATTTGCAGTAGGGTGTTTACCTTGGAATCAATATTATCAAAAACAATAAGTGACTTTAGTTGACAAGTTTGGTGAGTGCTTCAAGGTACAACAGTTTATAAGAATTCAATAAATTTGTAAGTATATTTTATTTTTCATTATGTTTCTTTACGTAAGAATAAAGAGATTTTTTTCTAATTCGTAAAGGGAAGAAAAATTTTTGGATTCAAAGTGGTGAATATGACGTATTCATTTTTGGACATTATTTTAAAATTATTTGAGACTAAACTGACTCAAGTCACTATCGTCAAATCATCTACAAAACTACACTGTGTTACGTCACCGTCGAATTTTTTACTCTTACGCTATAAATTCTTTGATAAACGCACTTAACCCGGCAAACATTTGCATGGCGAGAATTCTGTCCAGTTTTTCCTAGTAATTTAGTAAAACTGATTTATTAATTATTTGTAAAAATTAAATTGATTCATTTTCGTGTACCATCAATGATTAAAAATATTTTGTAAGTTTATTATTAATTATGTAAGTAAATGAAACGTCTTACGATGCACAAAGAAACATTGCATTAGAAAATTTTTCGCTGTTCTCCAATATTTGCGCTAGCAAAGAACTCGCGTATCTTTTGTCAGAATAAAAAATTCTTAAGTATAGTTAAATATCCTCTGGAAACCCGAGGTAGTTTTAATGGGAAATATTTTACCTATTGCGACCCCAGCGGTGCAGTACTTACGACTAAGTACCTACTTAGTTATCAATTATTATTGTCGTATTCTTTAGATGTTCTTACTATTGAATTTTTATATGTCAGCGAATGATTTTAGAGCAAAAGTTGTAACAAACAAGGTTTATTGTAGATAGAATATCTATCGCTCTTCTTTTTTTCAGTCGATAGACGTCCACTGTAAGACATAGGTCTATCCCGAAGATTGCCATGATCACCGGTCTTGCCTCGCCTGTATCCAGCGACTTCCCGAGACCATTACTTTGTCGTTGGTCCACATTATTTGGGGTCTAGCCGTTTCGTGTTTATCGCTTCCTGAACGCCACACGAGGACCTTTAGTTCTGAACGACCTTCGGTTGCACGAGGTATATGTCCCGCACACTGCCACTTATCTGAAGCAGTTCTTAGATCTACGTCGTTGACTTTAGTTATATTGAGAATCCCCTCATTTCTGATTCGATCTCGTGAAACTTCAAGCATAACCCTCTCCATTGCTTTGTGGGCGCCTTCGAGCCTTCCTATAAGGCCTACCGTAAAAAATCTGTGTCACGAACACTTATGACTTAAAGAATTCGAACACCTTTGTTGGAACATCCGGGCGCGATAATCTAATAACAAAGCCTGCTATCTAATTTAGGGCATTAGATGTACGTAAACCCATTACCGCACGGTAAACTTGCACAGAGCGGTACTGGCTTGCTTTTATTGTTGAACTCCTTTTCATATATGTAGCTTCGTCATTATATTGACACCTGTGAGGGTAGTGAACTTATTTTAGGTTACAAGTTATTCGACATTAAATATTGTAAGTAATGTTATTTATATATAATAAAATTAAAAGTAATGTTTATATATATCTTACTAAATGTACCGATAAATACTGACCGAATTATCTATTATATAAATATTAATATGCAGTGACTATCAAACGCATATAGTTAAAGCCAATTTTCAAAACGCTTTTTGTTCCAGTGGTCATACATTTTTTTCCCGAAATTTTTTAAGTTTATGCACAAATTTGTTTTTTCTTCTTTAAGAAATATTACAAAACCTATAAATAAAATTAAATGAAATCAATAAAGTTATTCTCAAGTTATGTCGTGGCCAAGGGATAGGAATGGGAATTCATTATATTCAAACAGCGAACATATGTGATTGTAGACGACGCTTTCATCCTATCTGACTTCGGCTCGAAACTGGAAATTAATAGTGGATATACGTTATATTGTTACATTTAGACAAGTTCGACTAAAAGTGAATGATATACATAAGTTTTGATGTATAAAAAAGGACTACTAAATTTTACATTACAATTAATTTAACCGCCTAAAGATATGTCGGCTTATCTAACACCACGTATGCGTAAACATCCTCATCTAACAGTTAAGGAAAAATTTGATTACATGTTTGTGTGAATATTAAGATATTACTTACTGGGAACAGCGCGTATTTGATAGTCAAATATTTAGTCTATAAGGCAAATACGTACGAAGGTAATCTTTTACGTATGACCTCGTAAAAGAAAAATATTTTTTGTCTTTAACAAAATATGCATTAAGCCTTTTTAAATATAAATAGTGATTAGAAATAGATGTAAAACTTTTAATATATAGCTTACTTATATATAAATAAATTAGTGGCACTTATTTCCGAGTGATGTTTTATAACTAAACACCAACTATCCTGTATATAATGAGCGCCCCTGTCCTTTTTATAAGCTAATGTAAATTCCATAATTTGTTATTTATTGCCAACATACATTATACGAAGTATTTTCTCTATTGTATCAGTCTCTTCAGTTTAAAAGTTCGCTCGGATTTGCGTGGTTGATTAATTATTCTCCGCAAGGAGGCCTTTATAAGTCGATACAACTTTCCTAACTTAGTTGTAAAGAGGTTAGTGAGCAAGAAAATTGATGGAACTAAGTTGCTGCCGAGTCAGTGTTCATGGAACTCGATTCTTTTGAATGGCGCTGCGAGAAAGTAAATCGGATATTAAGTTTTTGTGTACTTTTCATATCTAAATTTGGTGAAGTAAACTATATTGAATTAGAAGTGAGGAAATCCGTAGACGAAAGAAAGTTACTAACAGGAGAAGGGAAAGTATGACCATATGGGCCTTAGGTCGTAGAACGTTAACATCTTGTTAAAATTGTCGATAATTTCTGGATACCAGACGCTTTTGATCAGTTCTTTTTAAAAATTGGACGTCCTACGGCTGAAATAATGTTCTTTGTGAAAATGTATTATTTCAGATAATTATTTAAAATATTTTCTTGATATTATGACTCTTAACTAGAGTGCAAATATTTTAAAACTAGATTATCATATGATTAGGATATGCGCAAATTTATACGGTTCTTATACGGTTATTCGGTTCTTACAACATATCTATTTAGATCCTTGTAAAAGAACTAGAAAATAAAACGGTATGTGGACCGAAGATATGAGCAAAGTTGCGGGCAGCCCAAAACTGATCATTATGGCGCTTTATTGGAAAGCCTATACTTTGCAGTGGTCGTCCTTCGGCTTACTATTGATGAAAGTAAACAGTAATTGTAGTTAATTTTAACTATGTATTTAATTAAATCATTATTACCGACACTTATATGTATATCATTATATTAAATCATAAAAGAATAATTAACGTCGTATTTTTTGTCCGTGTTGTTCCTGATGTAACTTGAGGTGAAAACATGCTTTCTGTCGGTGACTGCAGTGCACCCTGTTTTCTCATTAATCGTTACACGATCATTAATCAAGCCAACGTCAGAAATAGCGTTCTGGGAAACGTATCGTCGGAATTTAACCTTGCCAATAACCATCTTTAGAACTGCCACGATTGTTGTGACGGTCGTGTTCTGTAATTTAATAAACACGTATGTTTTTTGTATTATTAAACGAATGATTATATAAACATCATATTTGCAATATAATAAGGAATTAAAATTACATAAAACTTATCGATAATAAAGCTGGATAAACTTTGACTATCGTAAAGTTATTGGCTTGTAGTAAACAAAATTTCGAAATGACCGCTTTATGTAACAACGATTAACTTTACGTACAAATGTAAGTTTTATATTTCGTACATTATTCGTGTAAGACTTAAGTAACAAATTGATTTTATAATATATACACTGAAATGATTTATGATACGCGATATTTTTTGATTGATTATACCCTAACACGTCTTGTTGGTTTTGATTGACGTCAAATATTTGAGAGCTAGAGAAATTTGTTTTTGTTATCATCTCTATAAAAAACGTGACAAAAAAATTAGCCGAATTGGTTCAGCAATTCTAGTTTTTCTATTATCACATTCGGTTATTTTTGTAATTACATTTATTGTTTCCAGGTCGCCACCTGCAGCATAATAGGGAGCCATACGCCGCGGCGGAAAGACGGGTGCGACACGCACTCGTGGTATGTACTTTTTAACATAATTAATATTGTATTATATCTGTGAAGTTTTTGCCGTTAGCCCTAAGCTTTTATAGCTTCATCGGAAATAAGTTCACGGAACGGAAGAGTCCGTGAACTATACTATTAATTATTAGCTAGGCACTTTTATACTCACTTCACAATAACCAGTAACCTGAGCTACAAGTGTACTAACCGGTTTGAAGATCAATAGTAATGTTCCATAAGTGCCCTCGCCTTCTCTTTTATATCGACACGTCTACCAACCTTTTCTTCTCTTCGTGCCTTTTACTTACGCTATTCGAAAACTTTTTCTTTCAATCTAAATAGTTCAAAGCAATTCCGCGCGCGGTGCACAGTAGTAAGTCTATTATGATGAATATCGCTGAAGAGCGCAAATTAGTGCAGAATTTAATTATATGAATGAATGAATGTATTATCTGAATTAATCAATAATTGTATTCTCTTATTTGAAATTATATCAAGTATTCCAAATTGACGTTAGTAAAACCGGAAGTCGTTATGATTATTTTCAACGTAAATAAAATATTTTTTAATAATAATTTAAAAGTAAAATAAAAAAAATAGTCCTACCGATATCAATGCCGACGACCCTAGAAATTAATATCCTTTATTAAAGCTAGTGATGCAGTTCGTGAGACTAAACATTGTATAACATTGTATATACCATATTGTACAAGTGACAGTAGATTAGAATGAGGGACTTGAATTGAAGCATGTGTAGGTGGGGTTAGGTTTCTCTTTGCGTAATTGATGTTTTAGATCTAGTGTTCACAGACAAACGGTCTTTTAATGCCTTGTTAAATATGAATGTTCATCAAGATGACTTCGTACAGGAAGTTGTTTACAAAAAATGTTTTTAAATACATTTTAATTGTGCTAATTTTGATCGTATGTTATTGCTTCATTTAAGAAGTTAGAAATATTTTTGTGGACTGTACTTTTATACACCTAAGTTTTAATAACGTTAGATATCCTCAAACTGAAGCGAATCCCCGCAAACATGTAGCAAAATCGGTTGCTAGCAATTTTGTTGCAATCAGTTTTTTTGTTATCGCAAAAATCTTTCCAATATTGGTTTACGTAAACCGAAATAAGGTTAACTGTCACTATCCAGGGCAAGGTCGGCCGCGATGACTCATAACATAAACTTTATTAATCATAGCGTGTGTGACATAAAGAAAATATATTCTTCTCGGCTTTTCTATTTCTTTTCGTATTTTCTTATCTCTCAAGGTGACAAGCTCACTGCATTTTTATGGGAAGGGCTTATCATTTGCTAGGTGAACGCCCTACTCGTCCTTCAGTGTTAGTTGTGCAGTAAAAATCGATTTATGATAATACACTTGCCTTCAAGTACGTGTCAGATATAAAAAGACAGAAAGAAAGATTTATTGATGGATTGAATTAAAATTGTTACAGACTAGATACGATATACGTAAGAGAATTCTTCTAGTATTCAATTTTTTTAAATTTATTAAGTGGTTATTACTGTTGGTTGTTGGAAATGCTTCTTTAATTTGAGGATTTTTTTTTTAAATTTAGATAAAAGAAAATTTTGGTGACACTAAAATTGCAAAAACCCACGAAGTCTTCTTTATGGCAAGCGGTTACTATAGGTTATTAATGACAACGGCACTATAACGGGACTAACTAGACATTCACTTATTTATATTATTTTGTGTTTAAAATAATTAACAGTCACCACTAGTGTACGTACCTTGATCAACAAGATAGCAGTATTATACTATTTGTAATTAGTCTTTTTAAAAAGCATGCGTTTTTTTCATTTTTAAAAATTAATACCTGGCCAAAAGAAGCTGCAAATTCTAACCAATAAACAAATCTTCATCAACAATTTAGTCATAGAACGTCCGCGGCTAGACATAGAACTGTTTCTTAAATTTCGAATTGAACCTGTTGGAACCTGGCTGCATCCAGCGTCTTCCAACGATCTAAACAAGTTCGTCTATCTATCTTGGGACGTCCTAAGCTGCTAAATAATAACTATTTCTAAATTTATTTGATTTTGTAAACGTCAAAGATATTCCCAGTGTCACCACACGTTTATACGACCACCTACACGTACATAGATCTTAAGCATGAATAATAAATTAGTCTGGATGTGTGGATATTTACGTAATTTTAAGCCTTAACATATGCACGTAAGAGCATAATTGGCTTGGAGGGTGAATCTCGCCACCGGCGGTGAAAATATTTGTTTGCGTTATCGTTAACATAATTGCTAATCGTACCTTGTACCCGACTTCAATGTATGAAAACATTTAGACTAACTTAAATATACCTAACGCTTTCAACAAAACATATATAACAAGATAGGGTGTAATGCTAATGGTCAGAGTGATGCAGGTCACGTACACCCTGACCCAAGCCATGCGCGGTAATCCTATTTACGCTCCGGGTATATCAAAAGAATTGCTGAAGTCGACTTTGTCGCTTGTCGTATGCTTTCGATATTTATTTCGTTTCCAAAACCGATTGAGCTAATTTTAATTTCTTCAGTTCATTGTGAATGTAATTCACCGACAAAAACAAAAATACATCACAAATTGGATGATATTCGTTAAAAGGAAAATAGAAACCATCATCGCCATCATATATATCAGCCGTCGGACGTTCACTACCACACGTATGCCTTCTCCGTAGATTTCCAATAGGAATAGTTACAAGCCTTCTGCATTCAGTGTATTCCGACGAACTTAACTAGGGACCTTAACTTTAAGTTAGGGTTCTCCGCTGTGATTACCGGTCCAGTCTCTATTCCAGAACATTAAGGGCTCCAGCGGCCATCTGTTCTGTGCGCTATGTGGCCCGTATAGATACTTTACCATTTTCAAAAAAATCCGTATTGCTGTAACATACTAATTTTTTGGACAAGTGATTGATATTTAATTAAGAAAACTCGTTTTTTATCATTTATCTGTTATATAATAATAATAATATATTATCCGATACAACACTATTCTACAATGTATATGCATGTTTACACGGCATTGCGTTTTCAATTAGAATACAAGTCCCCATTAATCTCACAAGGCATGGATCACAGTATTATATATGATCCGCACTAGGAAACCCAATCATGGCAGTCGATTTGCCGGCTTCATAACTCCAATATGTCGATTACGAAACTAGTTTACCGATTAGTATGTACCATATATGTAATACGTGTAAACGGTTAGTAATTTTGGTATAACCAATATTCTGGTATTAAATAGGTTTGATACTTTTATGTGTAACTTTAACTTTGATAAGAATAATAAGTATATTCCACATAATCCGTGGTTCAGTCCTTGTAGGCTAAATACGAATTTTGTGACAAATTAGTCTCTCTTCTCTGGGGATCCTTTAGAGCACCGGCCATGGAGCGTCTGCCTGAATGTTCTACGAGCTAAGCCATCCTCCATTTAGTCACAGTCAAAGCCAGGACTCCGAGATTTAACATTAACGAATTCTTGGACCACCCTGTATAAAATGTTCCGAGACATTGACCAGCAATAGGCCTCTCACGAATCCAAAGAGATTTGGTCTCTAGTAATTTACATAGGTAAATGACTTGAAAAAATGTTTGGTAAGATTGAAAATTTTTAACTTTAGACTAACGTGTTGTAGACAAGAAATGGAAGCAAAAGGCATGATCATCATTTTTTTGGAATTTAAGTTACATAAACTTAAAAGGTAAATTCTTTACCTACAGTATCATCAAGCGAAAAAAACCTTTATCAACTTGTTAACCCCTAAAATAAATACCACGTACGTGAGCTAAAGAACTCAGCAAGCCGAGAGTTATTAAGTATTCAGATAAGGTCGGAATCCCTTCGTTCAGGGAGACGACATGGAATTTATAATAAGGGCATTATAAATGACAATGCTACTAGTTTTTCTATTTCATAAAAAAGATACAATGCGTAATAATTTTAGAGATCCTATTGTGTATTCTAGTTGGTATGCAAAAGACATACTTTTTTCCATATATTATCTTAATAGATTCCTATATTAAGATTCAATTACATTTAAACTTAAGTATTTTTATGAGGTTTAAGTAACAACTAGTTAATTTTGAAAGGCGCGATAAGTGAAAATCAAAGGAGCAGTAGAGTAGTTCCGTGCTAGTTTGTGATATCGTAGGTCGCGGGTTTGAATACATGTGTAGTTTATTTGAATTATATAAGATCATTATTCACAAAACGTGAAAAAATAATACAAGGGAGCCGTCTTATAATACAACCAATACCATAAAAACCATACAAATAAAATAACGTGAACTGATTTACATCGAGCCCGCGTTTTCGATAAGAGACCGTATTTTGCACCTAATAAAGAGGCTGCCAAACTTTATTTTTCCACATAAACCACTTACAAAATTTAGCAAATAATCCCTCTGCATTTTCACCATTTCCCCATAATTGAACTAAAATGTGATGATTAGATCTAACTTGGAAAACTTTCATTACTAACGAGTTCTAACCCAGAATTAATAACGCGTTGTACTGAATACGAAATATATTAGAGGGACCGGAAAGTAATGCCGGTTCTGTTGACATATTTTGCAGAAAAATCGATTGATTTTTACCGCTTTGTATACTAGATGGCAAAAGGTTATTGATGACGAATATTGTTGATAAGAAATAAATACTTGTTAAAAATGTAGTCGTGTGAATTTAACTTTAAAAAAACGTTAGACGTTAATTTCCGGTCCCCCTAATATAAGTTTTTTACAATTAGCGGCGGCTGTATTTGCCTACATTGATAGGAGAAGTCAAGCCAACATAGCCCCTGTCGAGTCTCCTGTGCAACCTTAGGGGTCCACCTGCGCCACTTTAGCAATGCTCTAAGAGAAGACTTAGATTACCGCGTAAACATTTCAACTGATACAGCGTATTCGCGTTAAAAAACCCCTTTGACTAATAAGATCGAAGTATTAGACTAGTTGTAGTAAGACTTTCATAAGGTACGGACGTGTCTTTTTTCGGTTTTAAGAAATATCCTGCCTGTTATCAATTTTATATATCAGTTTTGAATTATTTAGACTATACATTATGAGAATGCTAGAAGAGCCTATTAGGTAGAAATTAAAATCATGATTGAGCTTACCTATAATGGCATGGTTGAATTTAAATCAATGACTGATAGGATTCCAAACGCGCCACGATCTAAGAGGCCATAACACCGACGGTTTGTTATTAGCGTGATTAATGTAGCTAAAGGATACACTGTAAATGTATTATATGGAACGAATGTTTTACGAACAATGTATTTATTTATCGATACGTGTGTACGTTGCACATAATTACTGTCGCGCAGCTGGGGAACAGGTGACAGAGAGCAGTGCAATCAATTTGACGGGCGCACTCCCCTGCGGCCGGTTCGTTACCGCTATTTGCCGCGAATGCATTTTTTTTATATTTTATTTTAAAAATAGGTTTTTTTATTTTTGGTTGGTAATAGATGTAAAAGCTTTGTAAGGGTCAATGTATAGCTAATTTTCAGACAATTAATGTATGGATAAACAGAGTAATGATAACAGAGTAAGAAAAATCGTTTACGAAATTCGCATTACTACATATTTAAATTATTTTTATTGTACCTGATGACTTAGTACTGCCAGAAGTTTGGCCTGTTGCATTCTAATAGAAAAAAATTGAATAAAAAAAAAAAGGTTAGAAAAAACTTTTCATTTATGACCAATCATCCTGTATATAGTATTAGGTATAGACTAGTTTAAATAGCAAAATGGGACATTTTAATCGCGAATTTTGCGAACTTAACTTAAAAGATAACTGTATATCTAAATGTTGAACTTTTTTATAACAAAAACCGGCATGTTATTTTAGAACTGGTTGTTAGTTTTCAAAATTAAGTACATACTATTTTCATTTACTTATCGCTAATAATTTATGAAAAGTTTTATTTGTGCAACATTCACAAACAACAACAGCTAATTAAAAACATTCGCTCGGGCACCTGTGTTGCCACACTATATTCTCTCACCACCAAATCAATGCGTCAAAACCTTAATCCTATTCGAATCTCTATCCTTAAAGGTTTAAGGGCTATTTTGGGATAACGATGCAGGCACATAGAGCCAGTACCACTTCACTGAGTAATGTATTAGAACCGCAATCTGTGGCCGCATAAAGCGCTCCCCTGCCTGCGGTCTTATGTTCTGAATTCGAATTAGATTAAACCTTCAGGTTTTGTATATGGAACGATAATAAAAAAAAATTAAATGTTGTGAATCGGTCTTCTTGCCTTAAACCTTAGAACTTTATGAATTATAACGTTTCGCCTTGACGTTTAGAATACAAAAAGCAGAGGAGAGGCTTGAGAAAAAATAATAATATTCAATTAACTTTTTATTAATAGACCAGTCCATTACTATAATGACTTCATCAACAATAAAAGTCCGGAAGTCGAACGAAACATTAACATAGACTTTAATTAATCTACCATCTAAACAATCTATCAGCAAGCTGTTTGACATTTCCTGTTGCAGAACTATTGAGATCAATAGATCAATGTAACGAAAAATAAAGCACACTATTACTACATTAAATTCGAGGAACGATAAACTTTCGGATATTAATTCCATCGTTCCGTTAAGAATTCTTTATTCATTTATTTACACTTTCTTGACACCATAGATAATAACTAAAAAAAAAGAAACAATTCATGTAGAGGCAAATTCGCTCTAGGCAATCTCTACCAGACAAACTTTATATGTAAATGGTGATTGGTTATTGCAGTAAAAGCTTTAAAAGGATGAAAATAATCGTAAGGAAACACGTAATTTGACGAGGAACGCCCGTAAATGTGTAATCTGCCTAACTATGGATAAGCTTCACGATCAGGCTGATCAGCCGTTACAATTAATTACTAAATTTTTAATAATTTTTTTTCAATCGTTGTCTTGTTTGCGGTATTTCGATATTATTATAAGGCAAAGTTAAAATACATGGAAAAAGTTCTGCTAGATACTACACAGGCAAATCCTCAACCTTGGTAGACTGACGTCATAGTTAAGCCTGAGGAAAGTCCTAGATGCAGGCATTGCAAGACTTTTTAGTGGCGATCTTTGGGGGAGACCTAAGCTTTTCAGTCTACCTGCTGATATCTGCAGATGGACAATTTATTTTCATGTGTAGATTGAATATTGAAATTATAATATATTGTTTTTTTTTTTTAATTGAACATATTTACCATTATCATTTTTGCCATAGGATGTCCAGTGTTAAACACGAGCCTCCACAATTTCCAACGACCGGTTGAAAGCAGTCCAAACCCGGCGTTAAATCACATATATTAGTGAATTAAATAAAAAAGCCTGTATCGCAAATAACGAAAATGTATTAACATAGTTTGCGTTTGTGAAATTTCAAAAAGCTAGACGTAATAAAACTGGATAAATTTATTCATTCCACAACGCTTTATGCTGTGCTTTCGAACCGGTTGAGTGTGGCTCGCGAAATGTGCGAGCACAATTCGATACTACTCGCATACGAGGTTAAAAAAGTTCCAGCCACAATATTTATTTTATACTAGTTTTAAAAACAAACTTTCTACTAATAAAAATAATCTATGTAACCTATTTCAGATGTGAAATATATATAACCGTAATGAACAATGATGATCACTTTATTAAATATAAAATAGATAAATCAATTTTGTGATCTATACGCACACTGACCTATGCAGCAGGCAAACGCGCGAACTTCATGTCGAACTGTCAAATTTGTGAAGATTCAATAGTCATTACCATAATAATTCAAGGTTACGCTCGGTTATCTTATATATTTTTTCACAAGAACACCCTAAAAACTTGGGTAACTTATAAAAGATTGTTCTCAAGTTATGGCGTGACCAAGAAAAATACACATTCTTTTTATATACATAGATACAACTGAAAGTCTTTCATTTTCGTCGATGTTTAATTCCATTGTAATAATACAGAGTGTATTCTGTCTAAAAACGAATATTGACTGAATATTTACTTAAAATTTATACGCAACAATATCGAATATGGTTGCTGTTCATGTCATGCGAGAGTTCTTAATTACACTGAATTCGATTTTCTACTTCGAAACCGTATCTTTTAGTGAGGTAAATACCGCATTGTTTCAGGGCTACAATTTGATAGGATTTCTTCGAGTGGCGATGGAAATCCTTGTCTGTAGGTACTACGAAAATGTACAGTACCAACCCATTTAGAAATTCATTAAGATGGCGATCATTGAATAACAAGCGTTATTGAAGGCAATCCGTAGGGCTAGTATATTGTTCTTCTGGCGCACTTCAACGAACATTGTAAAATGTAAAATGGTGATTACATTCGAAGGATTAGCATTAGTTAAATTGTAATTATTAGTCAATGTGTAATAATAATAGTATGCAATTGTTTTTCGCCCGTTAACCCACGCAATATTTGTGTACATCTAAATGGGTAAAGCAAAGAACAGTGAAATACCTAAAGAGCCTTCATACCCAAATATGAAATAAATTCAAAAAATCGAATTCGAGTGCCGGTCTGGCGTTAAAATCAGGGAGGAGTCAATAGCCTCCCTGACAGGCGGAAAAGATAAACAGTCATTCGTATCCCTCTGCAAAAAAATCGCAAAAAGTGCGATAGAAATAAATAAAAAGCAAACACAGCAATTAAATAGATAAATAAAGACAAAATAGAACCAAAATGATACATAAAATTGTGATAGAAAATAATTATAGGATATTAGTAATAAAAATGTAAATTGAAAATGTAAAAAGAAAAAGGGAAAGAATGATAGATGAACAGAGCAAAAGGGAAAGAAAGCAGAAATGTAGTATGAAAGATAGATAATAGACCGAAAGAGAAAGTAAAGTATGAAAGAAGAGAGAGAAAATAAAAAATTACTGTCCCACCAAAGATAGGTGTACAAGAGGCACCCAATAGCGGGGGCCATAAAGAAAATGAGGAAAACGTAATTCGATCACCACAAAACTGGCTAGGTAAAGTACTGGAACTACATAATGAATCCGGGCCCCATCTCGTCGGGCTCTTTGTTACTGACCTACTTCGCGGTGACAGCGCAGTCCCGCAATGTATTACGTAAATTCTATTTGCCAGAGACCCGGATTATTTCTACAAGCCGTGTAGGCTGAGTTGTGGATCCGGGATAGTTTTAGATGTCACCTTAAGACTCTCGATTTATACAGTTTGTTACTTGGACTTTAGTGCCTACCCGTCTCTGTTTATCTAACCATACTGACATGAGTAAGTTGTAATTACTCTCCTAATAAACATTTAAAATTTAAAAGTATATAGATGTTGGCATAAATAACCTTAATTAAGATATGGCATATTGTAAAAAAACTTCAGTAAGAGCAAGATTCGAGCCAAGGACTTGTTTATCTAACATCATGTAGTACGGTCTGTAGCGCTTGGGCAGCGACTTAAATAAAATAATGTAACAACTAATATATAATTGTGTATCCCAAATTGTATAGTTAATATGTATAAATATTAGCTGTATTTACCCGTAAGTGAAAATTGTGTAAAAAAAAAAATTATAAAACGCTGTCGTGCCTCGCAGCTGGGAGAAGAAAGATCCGTTTCAAATAGCGGCAACCCTCTCCCAATTGTCTGCGTTTAGTTAAAGCGAAAGATAAATACTGTAAAAAAAAACACTAGCAATACAAATTAGAATTAATAAAACTAAAACATCATGTAGTACTGACGGGAAGTCCCTTTTGCTTCCAAGCTGTTTAGTATTAATATCAGTGTTACGTTTTGAAATATCAAACCTAGTGATTATATAGATCTAACAAGCCGTACACACCGAAATCTCTATGTTGCGAGCATTTTCCGTAATTGGTGTATTCTTAGCAGAGCAGAAAATAACATTCTTTGTACGACCTTCCAATTTTACGGACCCAGGCATTTCACACTCACGTATTCGGATGAATTTTAAAAGGCTTTGACTTTGTCCATTGTAAAACAGTGTCTTCGATCTGAAGCCGGCGTGAATGAATAATGAAATAAAAGGGAGTAATAACTTCCAAGTGATTAAGTTCTACATTTGATAATCATGATGATGATAATATAGAACGAGTTTATGGGGTTTATGTTTTTATTTACCATAGCTTATAGCCAAGCTACCTTATTGTTTAAAAAAAATCGTCGATTACTTTAACACGGGGGATAACTTAGGGAAGTATAAGAAAAAAATCTGTATTATGTAGCGCCAATGCTTGCATAAGCTTAAAATTATTTTACTTTCGGTTTGAATGTTAAAAAACTTAAATGAACGTATCACAAGAAAGTGGAGATAAGAAATGTTTTGACGATAAGTAAATAACGGAAGTTTTGCAACCAATCTCGAATACTGGTTACTTATTGAGACATACCATTACTTCACCGCTTAAATATTTTTTATAAAATTAATCTATTGAACTAGTTTTTTATTAACTTTTGTATAGATATAGATATAGAAGCTAAAAAGGACCATATCGCTTGAGCCATAGCAACTATACTGCCATGACAAAACAATGGCAGGATGCCCTTAGCTTTTAAAATGAACGCACGTGCATGTTGTCCATTGATTGCATCCAATTCACGCCCATGAATAAACGAATGCCCATGAATAGAAATACCCTCTTCGTTTTGTGTACGTTTCGAAAAGGTTCGTGATCTAACATAAATGACCATGAAGTATTTTCAAGTATATATAAATATATACATTTATATATATACTATATATATTATTATCCTGTATTTTTTGTATCGCTAAATAAAGAGCATATGAAATTAAAATGATCAAAATAAAATATAAATAAAGAATGAGTTTACAAGTAAGTTTCTTGTTCATAAATTTTAAAGTTTTATTAGAAAAGTTAGAGAAAAGTTTTTATCTTAATATACTTCGATGACCTCATACCAAAAAGGTTAACATTCTTTTTAAGAAAGTCGGCTATAGGGGCATAATTATACGAAATCATTTAAAACTAAATGTTTAGAAGCTTACGTACATTTTAACAATTTACTTCACAAAGTAAAATGCATAGAAACTCCCATATAACTTAAAAAGTGACGCTGCAATACAAAACGAATTTTGTATTGTTTACGAACACACATAAGTTCAATGTGTAGTAGTCACTACCTGATTCGATTTTTTCATTTATTTATCAATATTAATATGATTTATAATTTTTGAAAAAAGATTGCACAAGGCACCAATCAGGTTTAAATTTATGTTGTAATAAAGTTGACATTTGATGAAAGTTAAGTTAAACTGTGGCAACGAGTAAAAGACGACAAGTCTCGGCTTGCAATCGCACTAGTTAGTGTATGTGCATTTAAGTTTATCCTTTATTACATTATTTAAGTAGTAATAATTAAGTTGCGGCATGAATAATAGGCGCCCTGCTGAATCGCTGGATGCGGAACACTGAGACCGGTCATAGTGGAGTACTTTGAGGGAGGCCTATGTCTTGCAGTGGTGTCTATAGATTGATATGATGATAATGATGATGAATTCGTTTGTGTTTGTTATTTAGCGTTAAAATATCTCGCAATGTTATAGGTACTTTTTTAAACAGTCGCGGTTTAAGAAAGGACTAGACTTTCTTACGATCACCTAAACTTGATTTATAGATACAATTAAATGAGCATTGTTCTGCATACGACTGTAATAATATCTATTAATATTTATTTAAAATAAGAATCGTAAGATGAAAATGTATTTAGATATTATAGACATATTTTTACTATTTTCAGAATATACTTTCCCTTTTCATCGGTCGATAAAAATTAATATCAACCTTTTTATTAACAATATAACGTACACCTTAAATGCCCATTAAGTTCAAAAGGCCTTTGCGAAATGATGTTATCAATATAATAAAACACATTTCATAGCGCGATTCACGTCGAACCACCCAGGAATAGCCCACTTAGCTCAATTAAAAGAGCCCAAAATTATAACCCAGCAATTTTTGCTCGTTGCGCGGGATAATTAACCAATTCACGGTTAGGTGGTCGGGGAAACAGCGTTGTCGAAACGCGAAGTGTTCGCCCAGGCAATTTTTAATGAACCCCGCTGTTTCGATGATGGATTTTTGAGGGTAGACGTAATTTTTCCAACCTACTAATTTTATAAAATTCACTGGCCAATTGTTTTACACATTAGAAGTATCATCTCCATTCCTATAACACAATGTTAGTTAAAAAAGTAAGTTTTAGTTAATACATGTCGTGTAGGTTAATACAGTAAGGTGCTAGCTTACTGTAAATCTAGACTACCAGATTGAATTTACGGTAGTTAGTTATTATATTCCAGGACCTTTAGAAAAATTTGTTAAGGACGTCCGAAGAAGCTTGATGTAGGCCGCTTACAAATTATATGGGAACTTACGGGGAAGCCATTGTCTAATAGTGGATCGTACGGCTGAAATGATGAATCTTTTATACCTCAAGGTATTGAGCTATAACTTGATTATGACAACCGTAGTTCGAACATTGATTCGACAAGCTAAACACGTTTCGAATGACATTCTATGCAGAGCCTTACTGCTACAGTTGCATAAACCTGCGCTACAGATTTTTTCTTTTTTCAAAAGCAGAGGTTGAAAACGGTCTATAGTCTTCAGGTGACTTGACCAAGGTCGTCTGTCCACCCTATAGGTGCATTCCTATAACCTACTCTGCAAACTTTTCATTTGTAAATGTTCGTTAATTTGTATAAAATGCTATACATAATATTTAACGGTGGCATAAGTGATGCGATATGCAGTGAAAGAAATAAATAGATGCAGCAATTTTTAAGTACTTACACCTTTTCTAAAGGTATATACTTTATAGTATATACCTTTAGTACCTCTGAGTAACATTTTATAAATATAAAATAGAAACAAAGTCAGAAGCAATAACACAGAGGTATATTATCATCATCACTTCAGTCATAGGAGGTCCACTGTCTATAAACGGTTATAAGCAACCTAGTTCCACCGTATTCCAACGACATTAACCAAGTCGTCTGTGCGCCTTGTGGGTTGGTACTTCTACGTGTGTTATCCACAGCCGCCTTGACTTATTAAATCGCTGGGTTATGTCGTACTAACCGTATTTATGCTTGTAGTATTCTACAAGCATTAAGTCCAATCGATATTTTGATTATGCGATGCGTAAAGAGAACGACAAGTTCTAGAGAAGTCGAAAACTAGGATGAATTGTAAATCGTAAAATTAAGCCAACAATAAATCTTTTTCTTTCTTAAGACGAGTATTAGAGCGCAGTTAGCGGTAGCGTCAAGGAACAAGATATAACTAATAATAGTCAAACTGCAATAGGGGCACCATAAGCAGTTAAAAGTATAAGTAGTAACCATTCTCCCAAATTCCGAGATTAAACTAAAATTTTCTTCAACGTCGCAAATTACCAAATAGGGGCTGTCATCACTCAACTCTAAATCTCCCGTCAGCCCGAGACACCCTTTTCCCCGTTAGCACATTGAGACCGCAAGTCACGATGAAGCCTGATTGGCGGCGGTGGCTTGTTGCCGGGGCCGCCGTGTGTCGAATGTACGATCGACCTGCTTTCCTACGCAGACACCCTCCCACTTATACGGTTTGATCACTTTAACATTCCCTCGACTTGATATAAGAAAAACATTTCGATAATAACATCGAGGAGCTCTGCGTCTTTTTATCTGAATTAAAGAAAATAAATGAATTTGTTACAATGCTCATATTATTGCTTTCTCTCGGTTTTTTTTTATTTGTTTTAAATAAAGAAAATTTTAAAGTTAACTACCCACAGCTTTGACGTAATATAATCGACTAGTTTGCCAGAAAAATCAAACTACCGCAGAAAAGTGCTACAGGAAAAATATATTAATGTAACATATTTTATAGTAAACTTTTTATTTATTAACAAAATATTTATTTATTGTCCGAATAAATTAATTTCGTAATCTATAAATACTGACTGAATATAATTTCTTTTAACTGCTGTTTGTCAAATAAGCGAAGTTTTAGTAGTCATTATGTTTTCTGACATTTATCAAGTTTCTGCGTAAGTTTTACCCGGTTACCCTTAAAATAAAACGGAATCGGGGACTAAAGCCATTAGGAATAGAGATTTCTTTCATTCTATGATTCGTCGATTTTTGTTGTTTATAAGCAGTAATTAAATTATGAATTGCAGAGAATTGAACCCGCAGTCTACGATCGTTAAACTCAATCTCTTACAAAAACCTATTACTGCATTTCATGTATGCAATTTTAGAAATACATCTAGGTGTATATACCCTGTGGACTTATTAAAATACCTCTAGAGGTTATTGCTATCCCTCCTAAAACGCAATTAAATTAAACTTTCATTTACAAAATACTCGAAGTCCGGTTTATTACAAAAATGCAATTAACTATAGTGTATCCAATTCCATTTGAGTCAAGGGTAAATAATCCAAATATCAGAGCGCGGTGCAACGTTCTCGGCGCTGTTTAAACTGCTTCTGAACCGGTCATGACATTTACAAAACGCGCTAAAATATAAACTCAGCACACAACATGTGTTTTTGTAAAGATCCTTTAAATATAACAAACTGCAAATAAGATTCTTGTAAAGAATCTTTAAGATACTGTGTGTCTTAGCGTTGTACGAAGCAGCGGTTGCTAAATAATCGATATCAGATTAACATCTAATGTCATGAAGCTTAGAAAATAAAAATGCAGAAAATCGCAGAACAATACATTACCCACCTGATGTAAGGGTGGTCTGGGTTTTGTAGCAAAACAAACGGCCGCCGCCACTTTGCTCATTAGGGTGGATCGAAGAATAAATCTGAGTTTAAAAGTCTAGAAATATCCAGCGTATAATCTTAATTTATAGAAAGTGACTATACGAACATGAACTTTCAATAATACGAACTGCCAAAAACGTTGAGGATTTCGAGGATGAAGCAAGATTTTGTTATAAAACTTCCTGCGCAACGTATCTGCGTTCATCATTTTTAAATATGGAATAAGTTATAATAATGATTATAATAAGAAGCTATATTTATTTATAAACCAAGAATTTTTTTTAATAAAAATAAGAATATCGATTCATATATCCCCTACATGAATGGGCGGAACCTCTGCATGTATCATTTGCCAGGAGTTTTACAGATCATCCTTTTTTCGTTTCTTAAATAGTCTAAATTCAAAATATCCAAGTAGGTATTTATACGCGACTTTGTATTTCAATATTATAAGTAGTAAATTACCGTCAGATTAGAACGCTGGTCTGTTGAGGTAAGCCGGCCAGAAATTCAACGGCTGCTCTAAGTCCACTGCTGGACAACATAACACATATTATCCCAATAATTAAACTATTAACTGCGCAAGTAAACTGGAACAGTAATTCTTAAACATAATTGTTTTGATTGCTTCTAGTAAAAGAGAACTATCACTACATAAAAAGCCGATACGTGCTAAAGTATGCCGGAAACAGGTCACTGTGAACTTGATTTTTTAATTTAAAAACGAGGCTTTACTAGCCTGGTCAAATAATTCACAGCAATCTTAACTTAAACGGACTGTAGTGAAAATGTTATACTGAAAACGTGTTCCATAGCATGTAATAATTCGGTAGAAACAAAACCTTTTTAGCTTTACTTTAATTTATTCATAAAAGAAATCACTCTCTTATATACTAACAGTAATCTTCCTTTTATGTCAAAGTTATTTTGAGGTAATATTGCTTTAGATTCTTTATTCGCGTATACAATTTTCTCATTTAAAAACCAATTTCTACGTGATATGAGTTTATTGATGTTTATGTTTTTTCTTTTAACGTTTGGGGAGCACCGCTATATCAAAACATGTTATTAAGCTCTCGTATATATCTAACTTATCTGGCTTTGAGAATCTAGAATGGTTATGTTAGATGATTTCAGCCATAAACACTACTGGGCATGAGCAACCCCCGAATACCTCTAATAGGGTCAGATGGAACCAGCTTACATCCAGCGTATTGATATCACGATTGCTAATTTTGAAGATTAAATAACACCTTGCTATAATAGTTCACAACAACAGATAGGTATTTTAATTATTCGACTAGAAGCACGGCGCGTAGCTTCAAGTCACGCCCAATGCAAATGTGCTGCGAACTCATAAATTATTCACCTTTGAATTAGCAATGTGTACGCGTGAATGACTCGAGCTTTGGACAGACATTAATACGAATTTATTTGGTCTAACATGCTATTTAAAATCCACCTTTTCATATCGAAGTTTCTAACAAAACGTCGTTTAATTTTGTTTATAGATGTAAATCCTTCAAAGCGATAAATATATAATTCATTAGTTAGAAAAAATCCTTAGAGCTTTTGTGCCTATTTCCAATCATAATGTATAAAGTTATTATTTTTTTTTAGGAATGGGACAGGTCAGTAATTTCTGACAGTACAAAGTTTTCAGGGACAGTTAGTAAACAATAATGAATATAAATATATTTTGAAAACGCATTTTCTTACTTTTTTATCATTACATTTTTATTTCTAAAACCATACATTTTAGGATAGTTTGAATCGTATTGATATACCGTCTTGACAGCAAATGTCACTCCATTTGTATTAAGATATTCCTGTCACTAACACACGTTAAGTCTAAAGATTGAGAAAGAAAATAATATTAGCTAAGGCTACGAGTGTATACCTACAGAATATTGATCAATTCAAGCAATACCTTGAAATTCGCAAAGTACTTCGAGCGGAATATAAATAACTCATGTTTTAGTGACAGTTCATGAATTTGAAGTCGTCATCGATTGCAATTTTGTTATTGGATTCGACTCGTCTACGTGTATCTAATTTTAATTGCTCACCTTCACAGCTTTTTAAATTTACTGAGGCACAACTTACATGAGTGTATTTGATAATCTTATTTTGTTAAAAAGTTTCACTAGTATTTTGCGAATATACATACCAAACACCTTTTTTACATGATACGTTCCTTCGAAAAGCCTGTAAAAATCGTTTTAAAAATAAACGTGTCGTATTTATTTATTATTTAGATTAGGATAGACACATAATAACACCTGATTGTTGAATATTGAAGTTAGACGAATAAAAAGTAATTTGTTTTAACTTATTAGTTAATGAGTATAACTGGCAATATGACGACGGCACAGAATCAATTGTTAGTTGGGAGTCTCAAGGTGTTATTACGCTATGAGTCGAATATTAAAAATAAAAAACGATATGAAATTATGTTATATATAAAATATTATAATCAATAAAGTAATTAGAGCTATGTTCAAAAAACTGATATCGCATAACCTGATTTAAAAAATCTAACTCAGCTAATGTCCATCTTATACGTTTAAATTTTACGTTTTTTTACGTTTTAATTTTTTAGAAACACTTTAATTCTACATTCCACTAGCCTGCTTTTACACGAAGCTTATTTTGTAATTCCTTTTCCTTCCAAGGTATGCTTTAATGTTCGTGCTTACCTAGATTACCGGTTCGTGACGCTCCAATAATGTCCCCTGAGACCAGGATTTAAATTCCACCTCGCTCTCGACCTAAGTGTTTTCAGCTGCTACGTTTTGCCTGTCTAGAGCGTTTTAAATAAACAACCGTGACATCAAAGCTATACGAATCATTTGCGAATCTTTTTTCATGTTTTTGTTTTAACGTAAATATATGTTGTTAGACACAAGTTTAAATTTCAAAAGCTTAGATTAGATTTAATAACGACACACTGATCTTGAAAATGAATTGTCTGGATTTATTCTCGGTTTTATAATTTAGTAATGAATTAATAATGCATTTTATATGACTGTCCCTAAGTTTTTAAATGTTGATTTATTTACTTTAAAACTGACATTGATAGTGTTCACATCATACGTAAACCAACGAGTTGAACAATTGGGTTTTGTTCCTGTTACATATTTTTTTAATGTATTCCCGCTAGCGAAGAGAGTCAGTGCTCTTTGTTTTATTTTATTTTGTTATTTATTTTTTGCTATTTTTATTTAACAATTTCTTCCATTTCTTCAACTTCCTTACTTTTACTATCACATATTTTATTCGGCACTGTTTATCATTCTATTATACTACAATCTTAAACTTCCTTTTCTTTTAAATAGTCTAATTTACAATTGATATTTCTACTATTATGTTAAACATATTTTATAATGTTTCACTAGCTTTTATTCACAATTATTTTCCCAACTTTGATTATATTTACTTCTCTAAACCATAACATATCCCTAAATACAAACAATTTTGTTACATATTATCGTCTGCAATAATTTCTTCAAATACTATATCGTACGAAACACTATAGATCTATTTAAATGACGTAAGAATTTTCGAGCATAACAATGCGACGGTCGGAAGTCGCATTGCCAAGAAGTAAGTGGAAAGTTTTAACAAGATTGTCGGATTGTCAGCACCGCTCATTAGTATTCGACAGGGAGATGCAGGCATTGCGCGAACGCAAAGTTCCAAAAGATAACATTAATTAATTCGTCGCGAGTTTGTAGGGAAAACTATAATTGGAAACAATATGCAGAAGAGATTAGTTATTGGATTTATTTAGTTTTTATTGATCATTAACACAGAAAACAAATAATATATAATAGTCCAAAAAATGAATTACACACAGTAAAGCGAGATATTAGAAAAAATAAAGCAGGGCCGGTCTTCAACCAAGAGGAACTGTTGGAAATACAACCATGTTACAAATTCCTCACATAATAATAATAATTAATAAATCATCATCATCTTTGCAAATATAGGACGTCGACTGTTCGATAATTAATTATTGTCGTATATCTTATATTATCGATTGTGTAATAACACTTCAGGCTCACTATATACTCAATATAATTTACATTTTAAAAAGTGTTAAAAGAAAGGCGAGCCCTGGATTAAATACACAAACAACAGCCCAAATAAACTAATAATAACAAATTTTGCGCTAAAAATTTAAAATGTCCTATGTAAATTCCAGTTCGTATCCAATACACACACAAAGAACACTTGGCTCCACAAACAATTGTCTATCTAAATATCCCCCCATAGTATTGACTTTAGTCACTCCTTCGCAATACAATCTATTCTTCTGGAACGCGCTCCCTCTCGATATTAGGATGATCAGGGATCGGCGCTCGTTCAAAGCGCAGGTTCAAAATCGAAACTTGACAATCATCATGATAAGACTATCATTTATTATATATGTATGACTAGTAAATGTACATATTTTAATATATGTATATACATATATATACACACACATCCTTCTCTTCTTATTCTCCTTCTCTTTTATGATGTTTAGTTATTTCACCTACCTGTATTTACTTATCTAAAATGCCTTCGGCATTCAGTTTAACGTTACATACATATTATAAGAAGTGTCGAAATAGATAAATGGGAAATAGAATAGAATGAATTGACATGAATTTCTTTCTGTTGTATCATTCCATATTTAAAGGTTGTTTTTTTATTACTATTTCACATACAATACACTGCGAATAAAGATAAGCTTGTTATACCTACGTCTGGGCTTCATAAAATTAGTAAATCCTTTTGGTGACTGTATACGGTATTAAAATACGCTAAACAGGAATGTATTGTAAAAATGTGATGCCTCTTAATTTCATTTTCCAAATGATAATAAAGCTTGAATTATTCTATTACTGTACTAAGGATATTGTAAAAATTATAACAAATTAAAAAATCTATATGCGTTTTTATATGGAAAAATCAGTAAATTTACTCCAAAGAGGTCTCCACGAGCTTCTTAACCCACATTTTAAAAGTTAGTCAAGACTATAAGCGGTAATACAGTAAAATGTACCGGTTGAGGCCACCGGAGACGCCCCCGCGCTTTGCAACACATAGAACTTTAGGTTAGGCGCCATCTGCGTCTTGCACCCTTCAACCCAGGAAACTACAAATGCCATTTGAGTAGCACTGTAGTCGAATTGAAAAGAATTATCTTATTACAAAAATTACGCAGGCAAACTATTCTATTTCCAGATATGAAATATATGAAATATGAAGGAAATATTTTCACTATTGGTTTTAATATCAAAACAAACCTTTAATTTATATATATATATATATATATATATATATATATACCGCAAAAATTACATTGTAGTAAAACAACCTGTGATAAGAAAATAATTCTTCTTATTATTGACAGTCAAGACTGCAATAATTTACTAGGCCGAGGAAGATCGTAATATTTGGCTATAGTTTAAAATAAGTCATTATGTAATTTCAAATTAATCAAAGCTTCATGACTGCATGGAAATGAGTATTAGAGTATTTTCCGACTCGTCGGAGAAAAGTTTTGCCGTCGAATTTTGTTTTTTTTTTTTTTTTTTAATTAACACGCCGGCCTGTCACGGACGGTTTTTAAAACATTTGATTACTGCGACGAAAACGCGTTCGCTCGGCCCGATTGTTCGCTTCCGTATAAAGTCTGTAGGGGCAGCTAAGTGCACTCTCAAGCGACGCCAACTTAACTAAATGAAGATTGGAGCTGCGAGAAAATGAAATGCTCCATAGCGGCGCCCAGTGGTAAATGAATGTGCTCGTGTGCCGTGCGCTTGTATTTCTATTTTGTTTACGCGGAAGATGAATAGCACAACGCTCATTTTTATCTTTCTTTAAACGTACCTACATTTAAAAAAAATACATTTTATATACTGCTATTAACATAAGCTAAAAAGGGATGACATAACTCATTTGCTGTCAATCAATGTATGGTATACTCCATCCTAAAATCAACGATATCAGAAATAATATAGTAATCATAATTTGCTAAGATAAAATGTTTTCGAAGTCAAGATTACTACATATTGAAATAAATTATTGTTTACTACTTGTCCATCTTGGATTATGTATTGACAGAAGTTATTTTCAGTTAGTGGCATTCCATTAGAAAAAATAAATTAATGTAACATATTTCAGAGAGGTCACTTTATAAAGAGTGATTGGAAATATGTGTAAAACTTATCAAGAAAAACGAACAATATAGAACCCCTTTAAAGCTGTTATACAAATTTTCGATCGACCTGTATTATAAACTAAATTGGATATATTGGATAAGGAAAAACGAAATTGGTTTCTTGAACTTTAATCAAAACAGTGGATCGAAAAACCTTAAGAACTTATTGTTTTCTGTGTAAAAATTTTCCGTTTTTTATGTTAAACACGGCCGCAAATAGTAGCAGTCACTGCGGTGTTAAACTAAAATGAATAACGCACAAAAACGAAGTTCTGACAGTTTGTGTTCCATAAATATGACCGCTATCTAACATCTCCGTAAAACTTGTACTAGATTTAACAGACGATAAAAACAGGAAATTATGCTGACTGTATAAACTTTGATATGAAACTTTCGGATCGTCTTGTTGACTTTGATAAATGAACAAAAAATGTGCAGTACGGCGAATAAAATTACTCGTAACGTACATTTTGACATAAAATGAAACAGAGGTCTGTGTTATTTCACGGTTGAAAGACTTAGAAGGGGATTGTTGTTGCTTTAGTAGGATAAGTTTATGTGATCTCTTCTTCGTTATAAATTAGAGATAATGCGTTGCAAATATTGCCTTTTATTACTGACCCAATTTTATCAAACGTCTCAAGTCTTATAGTGAGAAAACCGAGTAAGATAAATGGACTTATTGTCGTTATATGCAAAACCAGTGTTAATAACAGAAACATAAGATTTTTTAAATTGTCATGGTCCAGCGGATTGGCTGGTTATTGTGGCAGTGAGCAGGCCACGTAGCACTTAGAACGGATGGCTGCTGAAGCCTTAAGGTTCTGGAGTGGAGACCAAGGACCGGCAAACAGAGTAGGAATTTCATCCATATATGAAACAGATGTCCCTGCTAGGATACTGGTTTTTAACCAGTCCTTTTGTGTATAGATGTGGATGTCCTACGGCTGAAATAATGCTGATTATGACTCAGGACGTTCCGTGTTACATTAAACAAAGGTCACCGATCTACTAATTGTTATAAAATGGTCTAGCAACGAAATTACCTGGAATGAGGTGCGGCAAGATTAAGCCGCCGCGGGCACGCGATACGGGCCTATATAAGAATTATTGAAAGCTATCAGACACTGACTAGATTACAATTGACCTTCGTCGCCAAACAGATGTTTCAGAAGAAATATTACCATGCTATGATACTTTTTATTCAAACGCCTTATTTTCTATTTTTATTTCTCAACCCTAGGACATCAAATGCTCAGCATAGGCCATCCTCACAGGCAATAGTCATGAATCCAAAGTTTTCAATCATCTTTATAAGTTCGTCTATAGTGATCGTCACCATATACCACCTTATTAAGATCAATCGTCATGAAGTTTTCATTCCGGAACCTTAAGGCCACATTCGTCATTTATTCTGCTCTATATGTGACTTGTCTAGTGCCACTCCAACTTGGCAATCAAGTGAACCATGTCGGAAACTCCGTTTACGGAGTTCATCATTTTTAACTCGAACTCGTAGAAAAATCCCGAGCATAGCGTTCCCTCTATTTAAATTGTAAGCTTTGAAACATTGTAACTGAGAAATAAGGTATAGGTGGTACAAAACTCATGTGTATTTGGAATTTTTCTGCTATAATTTCTTGGTTTTCTCTTAATTTTTCGTTAACGATTTATGACCAGTACAAATGTAATATAATAAAGACACATTCGCAGTCTTTATAACGTTACAGCCGTTTTATTTTATTTACAGTTACTATTTCTTTTAGTCGTTAATGTTGGCAGAAATAATCTAGGATAGTATTAAATGGGAGACACTGGTAAAGGTGTACAATAAGTGTTCAAGCTGAACTGAACCAAGATATGGCTGTCGAGTCCACAGAATCTTAGCTTTTATTTTAAAACATTAAAACAAGGTGGTTAACAATTATTGCATTAATGGTACGTTGACGGCATTATTAGAGTCTGAATATGATTTTTGATTATTACATTCTCGTAGTGTAATTTTACTTAATTTTGCAGATTATTGCTCTTTGGCACAATATATATATATATATATATATATATATATATATATATATACGTTAAAAAATATCTGTTCTTTGACGATTTTCAAACAAATGCCAAGTAAGTAAATTCCTCGATTGATAATGACGTTCGGCAAGGAGATAGATATATGCTCACACCTCGTTGTTTACGAAGTAATACCAAACACATACTTTTTTCGTTTTACTATCTTTACCATTTTCAGTAATTTGTTGCTGTATGCAAATAAAGTTGGAATAACACACACACAAGATTGTGTCTATGTTACAATATAGGCACAATTTATATTACCTAAATTAGAAGTCATTAATAAATTAATAAGAATGTTATGTAATGCCGCATGTCACCTTTGATTTAGCAAAGAAAAAGCACAGCGTAGAATGGTCCACACACTAGGTGAACACGCTGAATGTAGGCTGCTTCCAAACGAACTTATCTGTAAGCTATGGGGGGATGTTAAAATTTTACAGGTGGAAAATGCTTTTCCACCTGTAAAATTTTAACTTTAGGGAAATAATTTACTTGCAATTTTAAAAATTTTCCAACATACGTTAATATATCGTCGGTATATTTTTAAAGTAATTAACGCGAAAAAGCTTTATTTCAGTTTGGTCGTTAAGAACTTTTTTCATTGTCAAAAGCCGGCCCGGCGGCAAACAATTTTCGATCTCCGATTTATTGCCTGCCCAAATCGACCTGACGTTGACTAATTTCTCTCGCGGCAAACTATTAGGAACACTTTCAATCAAAATTTTGTATACTTTTGGCATATTTTCGTATATAATGTTTGGCAGGTTTAATTTGCGGTCAGACGTGCATCGTACTAGATTTCTAATTACAATCGGATTCGTATAAGGGCTCTTTAAATGAAAATATGCTACGCATTTCCCCAGGATTGCCATCTACATTAAGTAATTTATTAATTATTGCTATTACTGCTTGATATTGAACAAAGCGTTAAATAACACAAAGACTAAATTGTTTATTTAATAAATAATCTAATAGTATAAAAATCTAAAAGTGTAAATACGGTATTTGTATATGCAATATGGAAATAAGGTTGAAAAAGTAGAAGTAAGAGGCATAATGCCTTTGTGTCACTCTTTTTTAGTGGCACGCTAATTTTCGAAAATTTCATAATATTTGTGGCCACTCCCAAAGAGTGGCCCTTGCCACATTTTTTTGGGTTTTGAATACGTCGATTTATTAAAAATCGAAATAATTTTGTAAAAGCAACCGGAATGTTTGTTTTTTTATTTTTTTTTTAAACTATTTGTTTTAAATATATTTGCTACAAGCTTTCAATATATTTGAAATTTACTTTACGTCCCGCAACCTTAGTCATCGGCTTTAGAATGTCACTGTTGTACGTAATTTATCCGCATACATTTCCTATGGGACCAGTATAAAACAGCCTGTAGCCAGCTTCTTCTGACTACCTAAAGGAGGTTGTATGTGATCCATCAAAGAAGCTCTGGAAATAATTACGAAGACCTTGTTCCGTGTAATTGAATTTAAATTTGCGAACAACCAATTAACTTTTAAAATTAAACATTAATTAATTTCCAGTCTTCAGACCCGTAGTAGTTCTAATAGACATCGGGTAAAAGTCGAAGATTCCACCGGCGGATACGAAACGCTGAGAATCCAACAAAGATGGGCACTCGCTCGACCTAATTGCCGGCCGTTCAATGGCACTCAACCCGGATGCCGTTGGCAACCCTCTCTGGGGGGAGGGAACCGCCCTCTTGACTCCCTCCCTTTCGCACTCAAGTTAGGGCTAATAGTAAACACCTACTTCAAGTCTGTGTTGTGCTTTGTAGACTTAATATACTTTCGGATACATTCTCTGTTTAGAACAAAGATTCCCAGATTTTTTTCTGACCCCCGGCAGTTACATCTCTACCATAATATTGTCAAAACTCCACAAAAACATAAACATTAAAATTGACTATAGAAAATTTTGTGTTAGCGTTCCGTTCTGATGAATATGGATTTTGCTAGTTTTTTTAAGTAATAGTCGATGAGCTTATTAAAATATTATCTACCTATAATAGGTGAAACTAATCCAACGTTTAAGTTATTATCGAAAGCAGATATATACAGATGTATTTGTAGATCGCCATTTTTGTTGTCACGCAGACGTAGACTTCGTCGAATCTGCCAGAACCCTCGGGGTCCTGGACCACTTTACTAGTTTATGGTTTAGAAAATCCTATAGAACATCCATAAACATAGAAAAAAAATCTTTTTCCTAGCAATAAATTCTCCGTAATAAATGTGAATGATAATATCAAAATTAGTTATATCTACAGACCCATTATAATTTGGACGAATATTGATCAAAAGAAACTAAGTTTCAAATATAACGACAGAACTTATATATTGATGTACAAAATTGTTAATCATACAATACATGGAAATTTCAAAGCTTATGATGACAAGGAACTTTTCCACTGAGATCAATTTTTATTTCAATACGTCCTTCAAATCTTCAAAAGTCGTGACTTCTAATGCGTCTTTACTTCAGTAAGGATTCCCCGGGTCTGTGTAATAGTAAAGCTTCCTACTCTTCTGGCGGCTTAGGAAAATAACACGTTTTGAACATGAAGAGTTTTGTCCTACGTTTGACTCTTCTAAAACAAAAACTCTCGATGAAAAACTCAAACACTTTTTATGTAACTCATAAAATATAGTTTATTATTATTGTTTTAAAAACTAAGTAATGTTCATCCAAATAAGCACAGAAGACCGCTAAAATTGAGACACTTCGAATTGTATAACGACGATAATTTTAACGTTTTTTTAGTATAAAATTGGCGAATAAATAAAAAAGTTACGAGTCATGAGTGTTCGACAAAGAGCGTTGTTACGTTACATCATCATTTTTAATTATTTCGGCTGTTGTTTCCGACGCACGAACACGAGTGTTTCACAGATTCAGTGCATGTACATATGCAGACAAATTAATTGCTCAAACAGAGCACTGTTTTGTCGGTGCTCGTGCGCTCGGCGGCGTAATTTCCGCTCGAGATATTCGAGTATTCATAAAACACGCCGTGCCTACTTGTGTGCTTTGTTCACTTTATGCGAGTACTTAAGCCGCCCTTACGTAACCCGCGCCGTCACTTGGCGACTTCGATTGACGCGTTCGCCTTGATTGTTGAGCTAACAGAGGCGGCCTATTTCACTCCTCCATAAACTTCAGAGCCATAGGAGCAATGCGGAGATGGTATATTTAATTTAGCGTTTCTTTTAAATTACGAATTACATCTTAATCTAACTTGACATGAGATAGCAGATTGCAGATGACTCCTATTATAAACCTCTCTATGATCTCTCTGTGTTTACTATTATAACTCATAATTGATCACAACAATATGTATGTTCAAGTAATTTAGCATTTACGAAATGCGATAAAGTAAGGTACGTCATAAGTACGGACTTGAGACACTATACTATATTTAACTTGGATAATTAACAGTCATTTAAGATAATAGTTACGCCAACTCCGTGTAGCAAATGACGCAGCCACTTTACTAAGTCATAAGCTACATTTGTATATTAACTGTTGGATGGTGAATGGAATAAAATATATTAAAATGGCTAAAAATACTTATCGTTTGATGACAGCTCATAGGTCGGAATTCTACCAGGAGCTATCATTTCAACCGTTGATTGTCCATTGTCGAACAAAAGCTTCTTCCATAATAATATAATAGAGTCGAATGGAAGCGGCGAAGTATAGGCATTTTCTATACAAAACTCAATTTAAGTCTGCAATATAGGAACGATGGAAATTACATTAAATACAAAAGGTTTATTAAAACATTACATTTATATATTAAAAGGCTTTAACGGCTTCGGTACACATCCAAATAACATTATTACAAGGTGCGTTCTAATTCGGCCCGAATTCGGATGATCGCATTAAAACGATCATTAATTCATAATACAAACAAGCTCGTAAGTTGCCGTTTTATTAACCCTCCGACGCCGTCTGAATTATGCATGGCAATGCAGAAGCGCGCCGAATGACTTTACGGCCTCGTAAACACCGGTAACATCCTCCGCAGGTGTACTTTGCCACCCCTTACACCCTGATTAGCCCTAAAACCTGCACCGTACGATCCGCGTGCCATTTCTTAGCAACATAATCTCATAATCCTCTCATATCTGTACTGTGTATTTGAAAAGATTATTTCAAAACTAATGCCCATTAAAATATATTAAGTACGAGTAGAAGTTACACAAGGTGTCTGGTTGTAGATTTAAAAGTCTTAAATGGGTTATAATGTATGGTACGCTATACTAAAATCAATGGTTTCAATAATAATAAATAAGGTAATAATAGAATGGTAACAAAAGGATATTCGAAATTATTATTACTACATATTAAAGTTTATTATCATTTACCATCGCCTCTATAGACTGTGCCACCAGAAGCATTGTTATAGGAAAAATAAAGGAAAAAAGTGTACGAACTAAAGATTTTTGCTTAAAAATAAGCGATACCTATCCTTTTAAAACTTAACATACATTTCCAAACACTCAGTATGTTATACTAATAAAAACGAAGATGCAGATAGGATTATCACATGCATATAATCCAGTCAGTCGATAAAGGTCTTCTGCAAGGCATAGGTTCCTCTCTCAAAGATCGCCACGATTACCAGACATGCGTTGTCAGCATCCAGTGACTGCCCGCCACGTGATCCCACCTCACGAGTAGACCCCTACTAGGAACCGAGCTGTTAGGTCGACTCCAGAACCTTTCGGCACCAACGGACCTCGGCTTCACGAGCGATATGTGCCACTTACCACTACTTCAGACAAGCTATTCTTCGAGCTACGTAGGTGACTTGCTTCTTCTGCAGTGCTCTTTATTTTTGATTCGATCTCAATGTGAACCTACGAACATAATCCTGTATGACACATATACCAAAGCTAAAATGGTTGTTTATTACTCGCCCTGCCTCTCACATACCTCATGACGTGAATCGCGGTTGAGACGCACATTAGTGTGTGGACAAGGAGAAAAAACATACCTCGGCATTTCGTAAAGAGTTAGCGTGCAAAAGACTATTCTATTATGTTACACATATTGTATTATCGATCAGGAACTTACATATCTTGTTGGAAATATCGAGTGTAATATTTCTGTAAACGCAGGCGTAGTTTATTACTCTACGGATCAAAAGAACGGTTCGGAAATACGCTTTTAATATTATTTCCAGCAACATTCAAGTTGTGTGGGACGATTTTTGTGCAAACTAGATAGTTATATCAAAGCTTACAAAGGTTACGGATTTATCGATTGACTTTTAAATGGTAACGATTGTATCGTTTTTAATTATTTATTAATAAGTATTCTGTAGATAAATAGTTACTGAATACGATAGTTGAACACGGGTTTGATTGTTGGAGATCCGAACAATGTGTGTGAATGGTATGGTATGCTTAGTTTATATTTCATTCTCCTATCGCAGTGTAATTAAAAAATAAAAGGTATATCAGAGTAATTACCGTTATGACTTAACGAGTTAATCACAAAGATTACTTACAAAATAATTTGTTCACTGAACTTTAGAAATAATGTGATTATATTTTCATTACAGTGTTTTTTTATAGTTCATAAATGTTTTCGTTTTTTACATCCTAACTCTCCGTTTTTGTTTTCAATTAACGTTAAATGTTTACAGTTCGGATCGGGTGTTTTAATTTACTTAGTGTATTGTATTAGAAAAAAGTGTTTTTATTATTTACATCTCAGTTTTAGTACAAAGAAAATAAGAATAGAAAAACTTGTAGCCGATTTTAGGTTTTACATTATAGCAATACATTTGATGATTCATTTCTATTAATAGTTTCATCGTTATCATCATTTCCGCCATAAGACCTCCGCTGCTGAATATAGGACCCCATGGATTTCCAAACAGAGTATTTAGAAGCGGTCTTTGCCCAGCGTTTTCTCCATCGAATTTTTTATGCTGCGCTTCCGTCCATTGCAACCATTCCAAAACCCAGCGCCTATATACGCTGCGCTTTATGTGACTTGTTAACTGCCTTTTCAACTTGCTAATCGGCTGTCCCATGTTTAGTTACTTTATTACGTCCTCTATCATGATTCAACCTCGTAGAGAAGTTCTAGAAAACATGTATCCTATACTGCAACATCTTACACAAATTATTGTATAGTTATTTATGTTATTGGTACTTCATTAATGTTTGTAACGGACTTAGACTCTGTTTGAAAGAAGGCTTATCTCATATATTGAAGGTTTATTGTCTTTTATTGTTGCAGATCTAGTGGGTGGTCGGGCGTGGTGCGGGCGACGGCCGCGTGCCCGGCACCATGGCTACGGTGGAGGGGCGGCCAGCGCAGTATGGCGTCAGCCTACGCCAGCTGCGCGAGCTGATGGAGTCTCGCGGCGCCGAGGGGCTCGCGAAGATCAACGCTCTCGGCGGGCCGCAGGAGTTGTGCAAGAAGCTTTACACGTCGCCCACGGATGGTCAGTGCCAGCTTACACTAACGCTAAAGCATACACATCTTGTTTCAAATACACAGCTCGAGTTTCATGATCAAACAAAAGTTGTCTTTTTTGACATTCATATATGATAGCGAAAAAAATCACGACTGTCTCTGACTATTGAGGAACTTTTAAATCTAGTTCATTGACAGTTAAGAATGTATAACATAATTTTTCGAATGTACATAATAGTATACATAGTCATCATACTTACTGGCGTTTTCTGGGGTTACATTTTAAAAATACGTAAAGATACCGAAAATGTTTAAGAAAGCTTCGTCTTAGTAATCTTCTTAGTGTACTTATTATTTCTAAAGTACATCCATTTGGATATTTTCAAATTTACTTTTTTAAAAAAATCATTTATTACATTATAAATAGTTAACATTATTGACAGTGTATGTATTATTAAACAAAATTTATACCACAGTAAAGTCACGTGAGCAAACATATCGACATAGACGCCAACGTATCAGAGACAAAGAGAATGTTTATAAAGTTGTCCGCAGTGCAATTGGGTTTACGTTCAACAATTTATACATTGCGGCACCGGTTGCCCGCGGGTACAGTGTGACGGACATATTTGGCAACATGACATCCTTGCTGACTTATTTATTTAGTGCGTCTAGTGCTTTTCCATAAACACATTTAGAGGTTTACCTACTATAAACACGAAAAACAAAAGATTGCAGAAAAAAAGATGACGAGATATACGAAGGATCAAGATGGATAGAGAGAGAGAGAGAGCGATAAATGAAAAGCTATGTCAAACAGGTACAGTTATTGTAAAAGAAAGTATGCCCCGCGCTTTCCTATAGCGCGGTACAGCGGTTTTGGTATCACTATAGTAAACTGATAAAGTGAAAATATCGAAATCTCGAAGTGCAAACAGCAATTATTCCTTTGATACCAACAATATGTTAATTATTGTTAATTATACAAATTCGAATTCCTTAAAAACGAAATTATTAAGCTGCACAAATCTTATTCTTGTTTAAGTTTTTAATGTCTTAAAAATCGGTGTAAAAAGTCCACCAAGGAAAAAAGCTTTCAAAAGTTTTAAACAAATGTCATCTTTGGTACTTTTTTGCTTTTCGTTATGATTGATTTATTTAATTAATCTTAATGTAATAAAGGCTAAAGATATTTAATTACATCACGATGCAGGTCTCAAAAATCGGTAAATTTATTTCGCTTACTTAACTTAATGTAATTAGCAATTATTCTTTTTAAACTATATAACTAACAATTCTAATATCCCACTGATACCATCGGACTTGACTCGGTCTTATTTCCTTTATTAGTTAGTTTAAAACGTTAGGACTATGTACAGATAATGAAATTGTAACTTATAGGGATGAAGTTCATTGGTCTGATAGGAAAACGACTACTATCTATGTATTATCTACACACGCTCCATCCATTATAAAACCATAAATAACTTAAATTATTTCTCATTTTGTCTTATCCTTCGATTTATGAAGGTACTGGTATGCCTAAAGTTAGATTGACAAGTTGCCACCTCGTCATCATCTCTATGTTTCAAGTTAGGAAATTAGCGTTATCATCATTAAGTTCACCCATACACTACTAATGCACATAGGCCTCACTCATAAATTCGTTTTCGTTTTCCGTCGACTTTAATAAGATTGTCTCTCCGTCCCCCTAGTTTATATTTATTTAAGGCTACAGCGGCCATCTGTTCGGATCAGCTGGACCTTACCGGTATGTAGAACCTTATTTATACATTCATTTACTTTAGGCATATCTGGAGAAAAACGTAAGCAATTATGTTCAATTTCAGAATCTCCCTAAACGTAGTTATGCGTATAGTATAGACTATAGTATAAAGTCCATTTTCGGCGTGACCCACGAATATTGAACCTTCGCGTGCCGCAACCTTATTACGTTTGAGGAACTGCGTAATATTGCTTGTTTAAAATGAATCATTTCGACATAAGCGCGACTGTTAAAAACCAAATACATTGTTGTACTCTGAGTTATTACCACTTCACGATAGGGTCTTGAAAACACAACGTGAAATGTAATGAAGTAAATGTAACCAAAACTTACGAATTATTAATTATTTTAGGTTAAATGAGAGTTTAAAAAGTTGAACGTCTGCCATCTAATTTTACCGCCAAATTGTATTGTATAAATATTATTGTTTCACATTTCTAGTTCGTACTACATCCTTAAGGAAGACAGATAATTATGTTAAGATCGTCACACAAGACGACATTGGAAATCTATGGAGAGGAGGCCTATGTCCAGCTGTGGACGTCTTACAGCTGAAATGATGATGATATATTTATTAAGTCCCAATATAATATTGTACAACAAAATATTGGAATTTTTTAAATTTCAGCAACACCGCATGACATTATGCATTTTGAAACAAAAATTACGATTTCTTTCATTACACTACATACTAGAAATAACGTAAAGCCTGAGATTACATCACTTATTGTTACTGTAAAAGTGTAGTGTTATGCGTAATTGTCTTTCTGTTTTGTAGTTTGTACTGTCAGTTTACATAACACGCGGAACAGATACACGCTGGGTTCTAGAAGTTCTAGATTTGGGACCACAGACCCGCCACCAAAAAGTAGGTCGTACACTTACATAGGACGACCAACATCGGTGGTCTCCACTCCCAGAAGAACCCTGCGAGCGAAACAAATGGCCGTTACCCTCTGCCAGTTCAAGTTGCCAATCCGCTGGGTTATATTGGTTAATTTTGTTCGTCTATGGATCTCATTCTGAGTATAATATTCTCTTTGAGTCTTCGACGGCCGCTTCTTACTGGCCCTTATGGTAATCTTTGAGGCTCTGCTATTTGTTCTGTTTTTTAACCTAATGCTGAGTGAACATAAAAGTAAAAATTTTTATAAGAGTGAATATAGATCGTCATCACCATTTCGGTAGTGAAACCTCCAGTGTGTCCAACACATAGGCCTCCTCCAGAAAATTTATACGTATAGCTTATTTGTCAGCAAAATGCTTTAAAGCGTTTTCACGTACTTCCAATAAGCATTGTATAAAATGATCACTCTGAAATATGTTACATTAATTTATTTTTTCTATTGGAATGCGACAGGCCGATAATTTTTAGCGGTACAAAATCTGCATAGAGTAAACAATTATTAATTTCGACATGTAGTAACAACGCTTTTTTATTATATTATCTTTACGTTATTTGTTATTTTCGAAACCATTGATTTTTGGATAGCACGCACCATACATAATTGACAGCTATGTACCAATCATTCTTTATGATGTATTATTTTAAATATATGCCTGTCGCTGCGTACGCAAATTGTTCCTAATTGTTCTAGTAATAACCTTATACAAGGTTAAAATACTATAAATTAATAATAGAAAATTTATAGTCAAACGGGCTTGAAAGTAATAAAAATGAGCTAAGTTAATGAAAAATAAATAAATTCTTATCAAGATAATAGATATATTAGTATATGTTATAACAATTATACCTTATTAAGCCAAAATAAGCATAAAACATTTTTTTAAATGCAATATTGTTTACCAACCATGTTCGTTGTGAAATAAATATAGACTAACAAAGCCACTCCAGTAGCGCTCCGTTAGCAACCATGACGTTATCGCCCTAACGAAGTCTCAGCGGCTTTGCAGAAAATATTCTGATACGATCTTTGACAGGCACGGCTTATTTATTCAAGCGATCTCGCTTACACAGCGCCACGCTGACAACGGATTCTATTTACTATACACGCCATACATTGTACTGAAACGTGGTTTCACATAGTCGCTATTGCTCAAGAGAGAACTATGCTCGAGATTTCTCTCAAGAAAAACAAAAGAATACGACATATTTCAGCGGGTTAACAAGTTGAAATGGCAGTGGACAGAAGGCCACAGCGGGCAGCTGAAATCGCAGAGGTCTTAAGATTCTGGTGGACACTTCGGACAAGCAAGCGCAGCGTAGGACTTTCATCCGGAAGGCAGATAAACGGTCTTGTTAGTCGCTCAGAGACCCTGGACGCAGGCCACTTCCAACCAGTCCTAATGGTGATATATGGGCAAAGCCTTTGTCTAGGAGTAGACATCCTCCGGCTTAAATGATAATGATATCGCAATAAGATCATTATTCTACATCTGTTAATGTACATAAGTAAAACAAGGACCAATATTTAGCCACTTCTGCACATGCAGTGGCAGTCGTGCAACAAAATGCACCGCCCGCCAGCCAGCTGACAAATGCGCATGCGGCAAACAATGCGAATTGCCATTGCATGTGCGGGAGTGGCTAAATATTGGTCCTTTTCTTATTTAGGATGGACTTCCGCAAACTAACGCCTTATTCTATTAAATAATGTACACAAGTCTTCGACGTCATAATCATCTTTTCCTTTGTAACCGCTGTTTTAAAGAAGTCGGCAAATCTAAAATAGAAGAGCCTCCTTTACATATTCAATATACAACGCAATCTCTATTACAAAACTTTCCTCCCCCGTAACAATTAATGCCGCCTTATTGTACTTTAGTTTAATGATTTTGAAAGCTATATTGACAAATTTTCCGTGAAATTTCTTCGTTTGAGTCGTGCTCTTAGAGAAATGTCAGTAAATGTTAACAAAAAAGAAAACAAAAATATATGCAAAAAGAACAACAAACCGTGGTCTGTCATGGCGTTTGATTATTTAGCGAATAATAGAAATCAATTGCCGATATGAATTTTCTGTTATACTACCGTGCTGCTTCATTTTGTCACGTATCATTCTCCCTTGTTTATAATATACCAAAATTTGCCCTTTGAACATTGTTTACAGTTAGTCACGTACCTAGATAAAGTATAAACTATTCTAGTAACACTGAATCAAAGCAGTGATAACTCCAAGTCGACTGAAAAGCTTCGTATAATCCATAAAAAAATCAGGACACGCTTGTGAAATTTATGTTTGTGTTTGCCATGTAAATAATGAATTAACCTCGAAATTCACGCGTTTAATTGGTTTACGCGGTAATTGAGATGTAACAATAAACATGGATGTAAAATTGCCTAATGCTGTTTTAAAATTCGATATCGGACGCCGGCTGTTGCCGCAAATACACGCAGAATTTAAACTCTACGAACATTTTCTTTGCTCTCAGCAAAGTTCTCAGGGGCCACTGCGCTCTGACTTCAGCCAGCATAATTATGAGCATGGCTAATAATTTTTACCTGGCTTACACTGCTACCTAACTGGCATTTGTAGATTCGGCGGGTTTCAGGGAAAGGTTGCTTAGTTCTAAACCTCTGCAAGCAAAGCTGAAGTGCTTCCGGGGGGGCCTCGACTCTTTTCGCTAAATATTAATTTCTCCGGATTTGTAAGCTTTTAGATCGCGTAGGCAGACTCTCCGTGGAATGATTAGGCTCGAATGCTCCCCGAGTGGACCTCAACTTGGGTTGTTGCTCATGGATAATACCACTTTCCGACTCTACAAATTAGTTTACATTACTGCCACTACGGTAGAAGCGGCGAAACAATCTCCAACAGCGCTTGAAGCATTACACCTAGAATGATCGGACGTTGGCTATGCCCAAATAGAGCCCTAGAGGTTTATTGTGATAACTTTAAAAGAAAAATATGTAAATTCGTAAAAAGAAAAAACAGTCAAACAGCATTTCCAATGAAAAAAAAGAAACAAATCGCACATCAAACAATCAGCGAGTTGACCTGACGATGTATCAGACGAAAGGCATACCGAGGCTTGAATTAACGCGTCGCTCCGGATCTCAGGCCGTCTGCTTCCCATCAGCCGGGCAATTACGAGATAATGGATACATTTACGTGGACGATCCGACTTTTTAACGATACACAATAATGGAACACGTGTCGCTCATCAAAAGGCAGTTAGTGTTGGAGTGAGCAGACGCCGACGGCTTTATCGCGAACACAATGCGACGCACCCGAAGGCGGTGCGCCCGTAAGATTTGCACAAACATGACTCAAATGGAACACGGCGTTCTAACAAATAAAAAGGATGTTTTCTTCATCTCTGTATATTGTTGACTTGCTGACTAAAGAAGCAAGGGCAGCGCAAGATCGGTCATCATGGGCGTCTATCGGCTGACATGATAGTAATGAATTAAGGATTCACATATGTATGTAACTCTAATATAAATAGCGCAATAGCTTATTGATAAAAGACAGGCATTGTCATAATTGCCAAAGATGGCCACGATGACCGGTCGTGCGCTGCCGTGTCCAGCGACTACCCGCCCAACCATTACTGTCGTCAGTCCAATAAAGCTGGGATTCTTTGCATCCCTTGTCGCGGTTCAGTTGCCATAGCCGCTATGCTATCTCTAAATAGTCATACAAGAAAAACAAGTTTACTTCTAGATTAAATTAACGTTGTTTCTAGATTTAATTCATTATCATCGAGAACTAGAGTTATAGAGAGTGAATATACAAGATTGAATGAAACCGTAGTACGTAGCAGGAACAGCGGCTCTACCGGGGCCGATTCAAATGGTGGATTATCATTTATGGGGGGATACTCCGGCACAGATAAACAGAGAAATAATCACGATTGGAGCGGCGAGGAATCGCTTCTCATTTGTTTCGTCGTCGGCCGTCGTCAATTTAATTTTCGCGTCAACTCGAGTAATTTCGTTAGGCTGCCGAATACAGCGAGCCCCGGGCCCGGTTCGTTGAACCGCGCTGATCGATACGCGGAAAGTCTACGTAACGTTCATGCCCGAACCTAAATAATGAAAATTTCATACGAATCGCCCGCCTTTCTCCGCATTCGATGTTTAAATCGATTCCGATGCGGAACTCCAGCCTGTGCTTGTTAAATTCAAACATCGACGTTCAACACAACGACATTTATTCCGTGTATTAAAAGATAAGAATGTAATCTATTTTTATTAAGAAAAAATCCGAACAGTTGCATGTTATGAATATAATCACAGTAATAAGTAATAAACTTACTACAAATTTTATTGCCCCTGGTTTATTGAAGGTGTGTAGGTACAACATTAACAATATTATTACATTATCTGTATAAAGAGATTGGTTATTGATATAAAAACTTTAAAAAGGTTCATGCTCATTAGTCAGCAAAAATCTTTCAACATATATTTTTAATCATCCTGTGTAATGTGATCACTCTATAACTCTATTAGAATGTTACAGGCCTGTAACTCCGGGTAATACAAAGTCTACAAAAACAAATCATAAACCATAATAATTTTAGTAATTTGAATTTGTAAAACCTTTTTCTTATTATAATTATACATACGTTATTTATTATTTCTGTAAACATTTATATTTGGACAGAACATTCTACCTAGCGCTTTTACAGCTATTACGAATAATTGTGTATCATTATAAAAAGGAAAAACGACTTACGATGTAGTACAGCAATCAAAATTAAATAAATTAGGCGGACAATTAATAATTGTGGACAAAATGCAAATATATTCATTATTGCGTACTTAATATTTTTCAAAAGCCATTTCTTATGTTATAATGGTTTATTATAGAAAACAAAAACTATACTGTCTTAACTATAGTCGTTATTTAAGCAGCAACCGTTAAACTACTAAAATACAAAAGTATACAAAGTGAACTTAAACATACAAAGTTACCACTGTAGTAAAAACTTACAAAGCAAAAGAAAGTCAGTCTCGTAATGTGAAAGCATAATCCAAATAAAACCTTCCACCGGGATCTACATTGTCTTCTCCCTCGTATACTCTCATCCCACCATTAGCCGACGTTTTTATACGCAATTAATTCCCTCTTACATTTATTTTCGTATTCTTTATTTAAAGCTCCGATATTAATTTTTTTTTATTATGTCAGGCGCATCTAATGTCGAATATGCAAACAGCCAGATTTGGAAATCATAGATAAGGAAAATATTATTTTATTGTAAGGAATTTTTGTAGCAAACTCAAACGTTCAATAGGATAAATGAGACATACAATTTACGCAGCGGTAGTATAGCAGTCTTATCGTTCATGTCGATCTCTACCAAAACAACCTATGACTGAAAATGATGTAGCGGAACTTGGACGTATTATACATAACATGAAAAAGACAATGTTATACATGTTATTTGTTATTTGGACTATGAATACTGGCGTCTACTAACAGTTTTTTCTGGCGAAAGTCCACGTCTAGCAGTAGACGTCCCACGGCTTATGTATGATGGTATAAAAGACCGCTTAGCTCTTAGGTGGGAACGCTTCTTAATGTGTAACCGAATGTTCTTGAAATTGTACCTCGACTTTGGGATTCCGACTCGAAGGAGATTAAAGGAGCCGAACCCTGGCTAGATCTTTTGTTACTATCGACCTTTAAAAATAATAACTTTGTATAAAACACTGAGTTTACCACGCTTATAAAGCTTTAATAGTTTTTTTTTTCTAAAACAAGTCAATAGTAAACGTTCGTTTTAGAAAATAATACTCTCTACTCCCAAAGGTAAAACTATGCACAAAAATGAGCAAGGATGACAAGTCAATTTTGGAGAAAATTCCATTACTTTTTCGTAATATTTTTTAACCACATTGTAAGCTATAGGGACCATATTCGGTTAACAAAAGTCATCCTCGCCGGTTGATGGATGCTTCTGTCAACGGTCGAGATACAACGAAAAATAATCCGAGTCTGCCTGTCTCGGTAAAGTAATCTCTTTATCTCGCGTAAATATCGCGTCCACTTTTTCATCCTTGTACCAACTTATGTACAAGTTAAGATCCAGATGAAGGTAATATAGACAGGTGTGTGTTAAAACAACTTAGTAAATATAGTTTATTTAGTGTTTTAATTGGGCAACTATTAACTTTTTAATTTTGTATTTTGCTCTGGTGTTTCTTTTATAATTAAAACGGTTATTTTAATATGAATTTTACTATTTATAAGTAAGGCGTGGCACAACGTTCGTGCAAACCGACCGGCGGTTGAGGCTCAGAGGTTCTAGACTGGTGACCACGAGCTGATAGATGCGACGCTGGTAGGTCCCTCTATAGCTGGACCGACGACATAGTCGAAGTCGCGGAAAGTCGTATGTAGTCATAAGTCAACATCTTGTCAATCGGCTGACACGATGTTGACTAATGATTAAACTTATAATTGTAGGTATGGGGGGGGGGGGCTTGAGTGTAATAAAGCCAAAACAGTGTAGCTTTATACTTGTATATCGCTCGGTTTATGTGTGTAACAATAACAGCTACATAAAGTATTTATTTACTTTCACATTTTCTCTACGAAACCTCTTAAAGTTGGTAACGAGCTTCGCGCAAATGCATCACGTAAGTTCGCTTCAGTGCCAAGTTTTCGTAAATGCATTCTTTATGCATAAATTCTTAGCTCTTACGAAAATTTAAAACAGCGATAAATAACGGTGTAAAGAGAAATGGCTATTTCGAAAGCTTCTTTGAATTTCGCGTATTACTTTACGTCTTTGTACAAAATACTGTACAGAGATCTTGTTGGTCTAAAGTATGAATTCTGTATCAAATTATATGGTGCTATTTAGAATTTCTCTCAACACATTGATTGTCTACTAACAAAATAAGATAGTAAAATAAAAAACAAAAGGAAACAATGTATGTATTGCGATAATTGTAACATCTGTGATAGAAATAAGACATATTGTGATAAACTGTGGTAAAAACCCTTTACTGTAATAATTGAGGAGAGCATGAGAGGAAATGCGAAGAAGGAAATTAAGAATTAATGATAATATAAAGACCGATAGAAGAGAATTACAATAAAAAGCCAAGTGAAAAAATTATTAAACACAAAAAAGTCCTTTTCCCAAAAATAAGATAGTGTTCCGGTGGTCCCCAATGACGGTGGCCATGTTACATTGTAACGAAGCCGTACAAAGCTACAGAACGAAAAAAATCTGTTGTGCTTTGTAAGGTTATTTTTTAAAATATAAGCATGAAAATGAATTGCTCAACTACATAAGGATTTTGTGAAAGCGATTATAAAAATAAAAACAGTCTGAGCTTGTTGCAGGCTCTTCTCAGATAAGAGCTTTTAGCAAGTTCTCCGTGCGCGTAGTTTAAACTGAAACAATAGTATGTAGGAGGTATGACATTTTTTAGGCTAACAGATGTGGCGCAGATGTTTAGGAACGTGCAAAAATGCAGCCACATACCGCGCAGTCTATTGCGAGTCAGACCTAGCTGACCGTACAACTAACATTACCTAACTTTAATTGCCACGCGTCATAGCTTAGTTTGTGTCTATTGTAAAACCGCTATATAAACAAAATGTTTGATAGATGTAATAGTTTTAAAGGGGTGAATGTACATGTTTATATATAATGTATAAATATCTATCAATACAAAGTCCGTTGATAGTAAACTATAATTAATTTTTATATGTAGAAATCTGAAATTTGCGCACCGTTTTTATGGTATATTATTTATATTATTTCTGTAACATTAATTGTCCTCAAATGATCTTTACATTCATCCCTTTAATGCTTTCCACCTATAACATATCACAGTATATAATAAGAATGTTTTCGAAGACCCCCACAAAATGTTTTATTGTTGGACCCTTACAGTTGGACCCCTACAGAATACTTGTGACCCCTGCGTTTTTTTATGGCAATGTTCATTTACCCCTTTAAAACTTTTACACCTACTACCAATCAGTCTGTATGCAAGTTTCTATTACATTGTCGCCTTGATATTTTATTTAAAGTAGAACATTAAAGATATAAAACGCTCATGTTTATATACTGTTTAATTACCGACACGGAAACACCGCAGCGAACCACTATCGAGAGTAATTTGTACTGCAGTCTGTCATTACGGCGCTGGTACGATTAATTACAATAACGAAACCCTTCGCCGATTCGTGCCGGCGATATATTAATTAATTTTAGCAATTAATTGTTTTGTATCAAACACCAATATCGTTTTGTATCTCAGTCAATTTACTGAGTATAAATGACGCTTATTGCGTTGTTTATATGTTTAAGTGTTCATACAATATTGTATTTAAGTTCTATGGTATATATTTTTGTTAAAAAAAACTAGCTGAATCTTTTTTAAAGATACATGCTCTTAAAATTTATTTTTTAAATTAAAAATAAAGATCTCTGTAATGATTTAAACCATCGTCTCAGCCATAGGAACTCCACTGATGGAAATAGACCTCTCTCATAATTTTATAATAGAACCAGTTGAAAGTGCCATGCATCCAGCATCTTAATGGTATATTTTAGAACAGAGGCTCTCTTAAAGTATATATTCCGATTGGTACACATATAAATGCTTGCAAGTAATTCAAGATCGTAACATTTGCCTTATCGTTTCTTACATACATGTTCTAAGATTTGACAAGGTCTATGTTAGAAAGGAATATTTCTGACGATAACTTGCAATGATTATATCAAAGCTAAATAAAGACGTGACGTTTAATGATAATAGAAATAGTAAATAACCGTATTGTTTACGTCAACGCAATAAAAACATGTGCTTCACCCTTCAGGGCTGTATCACCTCTTACAGTATTCAGTAAGTGTTTAAGTTCGTACATAAATAAAATCACTTTGGATGTTCTTAGATGGGAGTCTGATAAAAGCGCATTTGTAAGACATTACCCGTAATGGATACATAGTGGATGAATGCATATTTCAGCAAGCCATCCGCAATGAAGCACATACAATGACGTGCATTATGTTGATTAATTATTCATTGCAGTTTCTCTATTGTGTTTTCTTTGTAAATAGGAAGAATACTTGCAATGTATCATGAACAATTCTAAAATTTATCACATTTTATAATACAACGATTCTCATGTTTATCTTTATAATTTTCTTTCATAAAATTACGAATATAAATAGTAATAGGTTCACATTATTTTCAACGATTAATAATTTATAACGATTTGTTGTACTTCGAGATAAAAATGCCAGAGAAGCCCAATTTGAGAGAAAATTATATCAAATTGAACCAATATTAAGACATCCTGCAACTTAACATAAAGTCACAAGGTTTACACTATTGTAACATGATCATATTTTCTCAGATCATGATGTAACATCAAAAGCCGACAACAATCCTGATTTTTATTTATTGTCTTAATATATTTGATGGAGACAGTAACATAGAACAGAGTGTTAATTTACTCTGGTATCGACAAGAAAGTCATTGTTTTTTGTATTTTCCTTTTTTTTCATTATTTCCTCTTTTTATGTTTTATGTATTATGGTTTCTCGTGCCATAATGAAAATGTACAAAAAATTCGAATTGATACAGCGATTTTTGAAACAAATAACTGTACAATGAGAAAATAAATTTTAAATATTTTATTTACATTAAAATGCTAGAATGAGGCAACCCTAGTTACAAAAGCCGCTGCAAGCTCGTTTAAACTGGAGTAGATGGATGCACACAAGGTCACACAAATCGCATTAACTAGAATCCGATGGTCGCTGCACCGTCACCGCCTCTAGCGAACGCGCTTCCCTATATGTAAGTCACGCATGGCAGTTATCACTAAACTATAAATACACTGTGCACGTGTTGGAATGTCTACAACATTGTTGTCTTACGATAATTTAAAAATGTCGAATAACGATATTTTGGTCTAATTCCACGAAGTGATAGCATCCGATGGTGACTAGGCTAACAAAATAGTGGATGCCAGATAACGCAGAAGTAGTTACGAATAAGTATTGCATTACACCAAGCCGATGATGACAACTGGTTGATGTGGTTGCAAGATGCTATGATCCTGCAATGAAGGCGATTAAAGATGAATTGAAGATATTATAAACACCTCAATCCTTGTCATCTATTGTCAAATCTTATTAGTGACTGTGCCAAGTAAAGAGGGATAAGTCAGGTCATAGCCATCGTGGACACAAATGTGCAAGGAAGGGGATAATTAGACAGTAGTTTAAACGTATAGTTAAAGATATTGTAACCGATATAATCTCACGGATTGAAGTGACAGTAAACAAGATACGTGGCGCACAGAATGAAAGGCTGCTGCCATGATAAGGTTCAAGAGTGACCGCAAACTGGCATACGCAGCATAAAACGTACTACCATTAGACATACAGACGATCTTGTTAAGCCCGGAATAAGCGTCCGGTCGGTCCTGTTGCAAAATCTTTGTGAAAGACCCATGTCCAGAAGTGAATGAACTGAGGCTGAAATGATGCCGCAACAAATTTTTCAAGAACGGAGTAGACGTTTCGTTATGAAATTATAATTTGTCGTCATAAAATAGGTTAAATTTACTTTCTGAAAATAACTTGAAACCTACATTGATTCGAAAATAATATATATATATGCAGAAAAGAGATCATGACTTATGTAAAACGAGAACTTGTTGTTCATAGCTGACCTATTTCATCCTTTAACCGCAGACCTTTATGAAAAATAACTTCATGCAAATATCTGATCTCGCGCCGCGGGGCGAATAAATCAATCAACACCGAGGTCTCGTCCGCTCGGAACGCTGTACAACTTTTATAACTTGGAACTACGGACTTTTCTATTTGATTATTTGCGCAGGTCGGGTCAAATTCTTTAACTCTTATTCGAGATTTGTACGGGAAACTTTAATTGTTGTCATAAAACTAACTTTACTAAACAAAAACTCGTTGTATAATCCCATTACAGTGTAAAGGGTTAATTTATTGATAATAAATCTTTGGAATGAATTGCTCTAACTACTGGATAAAAGATATTTGTGGAAGTGGCCATAGAAAAAATCAGATTAAGTCAGCTTTAGGTTTTTCTTAAGTCAATCTGCGTTTTGAACCATCATAGCAAGTATTTTTATTAGTTAAAGAATTCCAATATAGGGGAACAAAATTTTATTCTAGCTTCTACCAAATTAAGCCTTATGGTATAATACGCATGATGTACACAAATAAACACTTGAAATGTTTGAAACTGGGAATATATAGTAGAAAAATTTAATAATTCAATTTTTTTACACAAATCTGTTCAGGAATACATCCCTGAAGGCCTTTCGGAGAAGGAGCTTCTCTCGCTTCTTTATAATTTTAAATAATACACATGTCTGGAAGCGAATTGTAAGTTTATATTTTATAGATTCATTTATAAATTAATTATAAATTGAATTCAATATATGTAAAGCACGTTGTCTATTGATAAAGTTTATCTCGCGAATTTGAGGACACGTAGGTATTATTATTTCTTCCGTCATATCATTATGTATTTCACGTACCTTCATGAATTATTATTAGCAATTAAAAAAAAAATAATGACTTAAAATGCCATCACCGGCACGTTCACTATTGTAAATTGTATAATGGCTGTAAATGAATATATAAACCAAATGAGACGTTGCTATATTTGAGTGCTGCAATCTAACTTCCGCGATACATAATCCATTTGACGTCGCGCCGATTCCTACAGAGGAAGCCGTGAAGGCGCAACTCAGAATAGTATACGCATCGAACGCCGGCCCTGCGGATCGGCTGCCGAGGCCATCCCGCACTGCGTCACTGCGTTGTGTTGCGCGCCACTTGTCAGCCTGCATATCAAATTTATCACCTACACAATACACAGGGCCATACTGCGCCGATTTGTTATTTATAGTATCTTGATTTCCTAGTTATCCGTATAAAATAAAAAAAAAATATGTGTTTAAAATAATAATAAAAAAAATAATAATCATTAAAGTGACGAGAGGGTACTCTTAAAAGTGATTGTTAGAAATGGTTTGTTAGATAGTCGCAGAGACAGTTTTAATATTATATTAATCTTTGTGAAGCAATAGAGTGATATGCGAAAGGTTTGTCGTATATAGGGTTGTTTATTGAGTTTGATCTAATAATTAAGTTTTAAATAGTTCCTTTTAAACACAAAATGGAAAGACATATATAAACCACGTATAAATAACGTGGTTTATTTACATCAAATTTTCAATGTATGTCTTTTTTTTCTTTTATATACAAAGCATTTGAGATCCGTCTCGTCTGATGTTAAGCGATGACTAGGTCTACCGTGGTACACGCTTGCCTAAAAAAAACCTCTAAATATTCTCTTTTGTCTTGAAGACTTCTAAGTTATAGATAACTGGAAACAATGAGGTCGGTAGGTTGTTTCGTTCCTTGGCTGTTCGCAATATAAAAGCAGTAACGAAATACTAAGCGTGGGTGAATGGGATTACATCGATTAACCTATGCGTAAAAGTCCAAAATAATATTTCGCAAAAACTTTAAAACTCAAGGTTAAACATTTATAATTATGTAAATAGTGACCTCCGTTGTTCTTTTATAATGACAGTTCGCTACGCTTAAGTAGTACGTCAGGAGAGTCTACTGTACATCTGTAGTAATGTACATTACTTCATACGCGTTAAAATTAAAAACCGACCTTAACATTTAGTTGGCATTCGTTTAACGCGTGCGAGTAAATGTCATCTTAACGCTGAATGGGTTGGGCGTCACCTCGGCAAGGGTCGGTCGGTGGGGTTGCGTCATGAGCGCCCGTGGCGCCGCAGCTCACGACCGCCGGGACAAATTATCACTGTGACGTATACCGTGTTACTTATTTTCCTCGTTGTACAGTTAGATAGTGTTTTAAACTTTGTCTTTTACAGCTTCGTTGAACTCATATTTTCGTAAAGAATAAATAATTTTTATCCTAGGTACTACATATTAGGTGTTGTAATTATATTTTATTATGCTAAGTACATCATATCGCCCACGCCGTATAATGACAATCGCCGATATTATATGCCGATTATTTATATGAGATTTTAATGTTTTCAGTTTACAAGTTCCAATACACCTTGTTAATTTTATCCATAATTTTTATTTTCTAGCTAAAAATGGAGATAGGCACAGTCATCTTCTTTTTCCGTAAATAAATAAAGTACATACAAAAATAAAAATATACGATATAAGTAAAAACTTATATATGCTGCAAGCTAAGATTAAGTTCTTATCATTATAACGTAGTAAAACATAAGTATCAATTTTTGAGATATTACCAATATTTAGTTATTCGTCTCTACTGAAAAGTTGTATTTTCGGATTTATCATTTTACTCGGTGGGGGGCAAAGATATTTGCATTGCATTTCTTTAGTTTCTCTTGTTGAAGTCCAATAGAAAAATAAATAAAACGATTTGAGGAAAAATATTAATAAATTCAAAATAGACACATACAATCTTTAAGCGTCAATTTATTTTAACATTATAAAAAGATCATTGTAGTCAATTCGCGATTAAGATACCGCCGAGTCGGTATGATCGACGAGAAGAGACGGCCAGTAACTGTTGCTCTTTTTAAAAATGAAATTTTACACTGATGTATACTTTATATTACACATTGAGATCAATCAAAAACGTTGAATGATTAATAATCAAGGATTACTTACAATAATAAGTTTCAAATTTCGAACACTGCAAAAAATAATAACAATGTGATTATGTTTTCAATGTAATGGTTTATGGCGCACGATATTTTTTATTACACCCTAACACGTCTTTTTTTTTTTGGTTTTCATTGACGTCAAATGTTTGACAGATAAGAACAGTTGTTAAGATTTATTCTGTGGTTTGTATACGAAAACGAGGATTTAATGTTACTATTTTTCCATTTCGCTACTTCATCAGAACCTTCTTTATGCATTAACGAAACATTAACCAGGTATTAGCTGAATTATTATAGCAACATATATAGACATGTTTGGGAAAGCATACTTAGTTTATTATGCATGCTGACGATGAATGGAAAAAATGTCTCAAAAAATATTTGAATTTTGAATTTAAAACTTGGGAACTTTAGATTACGTGTAATGATAGATTATTACAAAGGTAGATATTTATTGCGAAGAAAACAGCAATTTAAAAAAAAAAACGTCAAATGTCGCGTTGATTTGTATTGACGGTATTACACTTCATGTGCCTTTTATCTGTCAACTTTCATAATAAATTATATGTTATTAAAATAAACAAAATATATTTACTTAATGTGGTTACTGTTTTTAATGTTACACACCAAACATTACATTAATATTCGTAACCAATAGTATACCGCGCTGCTTTGTTGGTGGTTATCGGTAAAACTAAATTAATTGAAACAGCTCAAGGTCTTAGAAAGCCAAAAAAAAATGCTTGATAACGCAATGACTACCGCGTACATATCACGCTATTTAATGCCTTCCACATGTCAGTTCATTCATAATATAAATTCACAATGATATTATAAGCTACTAGGTTTTCTTACTAAACAATTGTTGCAAATACTCCTTCTTCCTCCTTCTCCTCTATACTCGAATTATACAACAATTAAGTCTTGACCACGGACCTTCTGGCCCAGCGTAGCACTTCCGGCCACAAGGTGGACAGACGAACTAGTGAAAGTCCTCAGAAGACGCCAGATGTATGCCGCTTCCAACCGATCTTATTGGAATTCAATGCAGTGGTCTACGTCCAGCTTTCTATGGCTTAAATGATGATGAATGTTTTGTGTATTATATTCTTTATATGTAACATTATTTCTCGGACGAAATAATATCCTGTATTTCAATTGACAGTAATAAATGACTATTATTGTTTAAACTGTTTACGTTTACAAGTTATGGCAACACCGGTGATTGTCACGGAATACACTGTCAATAGGTTTAAGTAATTACATGTGTCCGGTCGCCGGCGATTTAAGGGTTGTTGTCTTATCGATCGAATCACACACCCTTAAAGTATTTTTCAAAAAATGTTACATTTTTTTGTTTATATTTTCCGTAAAACTCACCGTTAGATTAAATTATAATAAAAGAACGTTAAAAAGGTTTTACAAATTAAAACATAGTTATGCTGTCGTTATTTTTAAATAACTTGGATATTAATAAAATTACGTACTTCAAGGTTATGTAAAGAAATTAAAAATTTAGAAATTATTTATCATACATTAGTTGCATGTACAAGACGTGATATCTTTTGTATTTCTAGGACATCTTCATGTATTGATGTGGCTAAATTAGTGCAATTACCCAGTACTAATCTGAAAAACCATAATAGGGAGAAAAAAGACTCGGATGCGGTTTGTAGATAACATAGATAAAACTCCGATATCGATATCCAGATGCAGTCTTATGAAGGTATGAAAAATGTATTCTTCTACAACGTAGGTTTGACAACGGCAACTCTGAAACTCGTCGGAAATGATTACGTCATCACGTGATACGTGAAACGTGTTTTTTCATGTTGTAATTTTTTTTGGGTTTTTGGTTAATGAGCCGAAATTAATCCAAACCGGCCCCGCTGTGGCTGACTCATTGCTATTTAGCGAGCGAAACCTGTTGTAACAAATTAATTATTCGCTATCCTATTCCATTGTTACAGTATAAATTGTATAAATGTAATTAATGTATTGCAGATGTTTATTTTACAAACTATGAGAACAACAACCATGTTGAGTTGGAAATATATTATAAATGTACTTTAGGAATAAACGTTTCAAGTTTTGAGAGAAATTCTAGGCGAAACAAAATGACTTTTTAAGAGAACCGAATCATGGTCGAAAACACCATCACATAACACCTCGTAGCACGGTCTATTTGATCTGTAGACATCTGCAATTTATTTAGTAATTCTTAATAAACACATTATATTGTTTTTGCAAAACCATGGATTTTTGAATTATTTACATTTTATAATAATAGTTGAAATATTATTACTTTGTGTTTAACACACAGAGGCCTTAAGTTTCTGGAATGAAGATCGGACCGGTAAACGTTCTGCCGGTGGACAGGACAGTACAACCTTGTTAATATCGTCTGGAGGCGCTGGATGCATGTCGTTTTACTTTTATTGGAAGTCTCTTGTGTTGGTCTATTTGGCTACAACGCTATACCATAACGCTTACGTATTTTATTTTTATTAACTTAGTAGTGTATTTTTGGTACCTTTTGAACTTTATAATATTCCTCATAATATTAAAGGCACGCATGCCGCGATAGCAGGTAATCGATACGAAATGCACCGTTTAACCTAAACATGGCTGGAAATAGACCGGTATGTAAAAAGCACATTAAACAATATTAGTCATATCGCGTCATGGAATTAACGGCGCCGTGTCGCTTCTAATGAGCACTGATGTCACACCGGCGCCTCATCAACGGACATGTCTTGTGTAACGTCCAACAAGAATAGTTATTTTTAACGGACTTACACTGCTGGCTGGCATTTGTAGATTCCGCTAGTTGAAAAGGATATAGCTACGCCATAGCCTCCTCCTTGCGTCGTATCACTACTAGGGATCGTGAACCTTTTTGGACGTCACGTCACAACTTGGTGGTTACGTCATCTATGCCGATGTTCAGCTACTGTGATATTGACCGTAGTTCAGACCTGATCAAACCCGCACGCAGATAAACAGCCTAATGTAAAAACTCGAGGGTTCCCTAGCTATCCTAAGCAAGGGGCGCTACTGACTACAGTTTCATCGGATTGTGCCGCTGAGCTCTTAGTATACTTAGATAGACGCTTTATACAATAACCGAACTTGAAGACACCTTCGAGTTTACTTTTTACACTAATTTTCAATCACTTTTTATAAAGTGATAACTCTGAAATATGTTGAATTAATTTAATTTTTCTTTTGGAATGCAACAGGCCATTCATTTCTGGCAATAAATAATTTTATTATGCAGTAATCCAATTTTTAAGTGATTTTTCTTACTATATTATCATTACGTTAATTTTAATATCTGAAAACATTTTTTGTATATGGTCTTCTATATATTAATTGACAGCAAATGCGCTATACATTCACCACATTAAAGCTTTTACATCTATTATTAATCAGTCTGTATTCGAATAAGTTTTATTATACTTGGGTCGTTGAATTACTGCTTCAATAATTTGATTTACAGTATTAATAACACTAATACATGATTTTACTTTAACATGCAGTCACCGTAATATCCTTTTAGAAAATCCTTGAAGATTTATTCTAACCGTTTCCAGTCCAAAAGGGTCAGATCAAGATAAATGTTCCAACGACAAAGTATACCGTCAAATGATTTTCTCATTTTTAAAGGAATTCGTTCTTTTGAATTGGAGATCAAAGGAACTGCGCTGGAGTTTTATAATACATCATACACGCACTATATTAATTACATGTAGAATTTTGATGACATAGTAATTATAAAACATTTCTCTTAGCCGTGGGACGTATGCTGCTGGGTATAGGCCTCCCGTAAAAAAATCCAATAAGTCCAGTCACAAGCGGCCAGCGTCTAGCGTTTTCCGACGACCTTCATAAGGTCATCTGTCTACCTTGTGGGTGGACATTCTATGATATGCTTGTTGGTTTATAATATCGTTAATATATCCGAAGACAAGGTTATTTTAATATAGAAATATCCGCAAAGAACAGATATCCGCTGGAGCTGTAAAGTTCTGGAGACTTCGGAACAGAAGAGGGCTTTTTTCGGTATACCTTTGCGATATCGATTCAAAAATAGAAGATCCGTAGAAGATTAGAAGGTGACGTAACCCAGAAAATTAAGAAGCTGAAAGGCGGTGGACAGACTACAACGCGCGTAACGGATAACGCTGGGTCTTAGGGTTCGGGAGTGAAAATTATTGACATAGTTTCGCGGCGATGGTCACCGGAAGACGCCGAATAACAGCCTCCAACTTGTCCTGTAATAAATATATGGAAAAAAATAATAAGCGAAAAATGAATATCAATTGAATACATTTTCATTAGCGGGTACAGTCATGCGCAAAATATTTAAGAGCAACTCAATACCGTAGCTATTGTGTGCAAACGCTCTCAGTTTGTTCGCGGATGGCATGCAGAACAGCACGCAGGATTGCAGACAATTTCACGGCGGCTGGACGCGACATGCACTCACATTATTACAACGGTTAAACGAATGTATTTGTGCATCCCGACGTTGACGTATTCGCTCCATGGTTTCACATATTCTACCAATCGCATTATCTTACATTGCCCATTCCTTAAATTAAATTATACGCTCTTTTTTCTCAAATTTCCATCGCAGGACACTCACTGCTGGATATTAATGCCCCTCCCCCATAGATTTCCAATTTGATCGGTTGAAAGCGGCCTACATCCAGTGTTTTCCGACGACCTTCACTCTAAAACTTTAAGGTCCTCCGGGATTGCCCATTGTCACTCGTCACTCATTCGTTTATGGATCTCATTTTTTGATCTCGTAAAGATATCACGCGCTGAGATTTTGTAAGATTTGCCAATGAATTCAATTAAAAACTAGTAAATGATTAACAAAAGGAATTATTTTCGGAAGCTCCAGAGAAATCTAAATGTATCTCGTTTGGCTCATTTGCATCCTAGAATCTTTTTCAGTTTTTTATTTTGCGGACAGGTTGGCTTTACGGTAAAGAGATACCATACCATTGAGCCACAACCCTCCACTACGTCAACATGCATCCAAACATATATCTCTGCTTATAAATTATATATACATATTATTATACTTCTTACATATATATTTATTAAATATTGTCCCATATATTATATACAATTATGAAAAATATATACATTTATTCCCTGCCACCTTGACCTTCAACAAATGTCCCATACATCATCTCTACGTCAACTGACCTTGTAGTTTGGATCATGAATTTCTCGGACACGCTCCGTCGGTATCTGAGATGTATTTATCGATCACATTTTTCGTTCCATATGAAAATATTTGTTGTAAACTATTGTTTACTTAACTGCTTTTTATTTTCCTTTTTTTTTCAATTTATTAATATTTCTTATAAAAGTCACAGTTTCTGATTAGCCTTATTTGCGTTTTAGATTAGAGGTAAAGCGCTGAGGGTCATTACTCAACCCTTTTTTGTAATTTTCCTCAAAGGCTTCTTCGGGAACCTATGAATTGACTGTCGCTCAGGCGGAAGTTCCTTTCCTATTGGACGTTCCTATTTTTAGAAACAGAACGTGCCTTCGAAAAAGTAGAGAATGCTGTTTGTGCAGAAACAAACCAGAGAATGACTTAGCTCGAACTCGTTTTGTACGAAACTGTCTGTATCAATTATTGCTTTGGATAAATATTAAGACCCAATACAGATAGAAGGATACAGTTGCAAATCTGTTAAAAATGAAAAAATTCTTCAAAATTACAACAAAGACTGAATAAACTACAAATTTTACTTTTTGTTTCGCCTTAATTAGCATTTGTTTTGCATACAAAACAATAATCATGATTCAAGTAAGTACTCGCGGCGACATCATTTACTTGTTCTATTATTTCAAGTTCATATAATTTATCAAATTAGAAACTTATTAAAACCCCAAGGCCGCTAACAAGATTAACCAAAACATTATTAAAGCATCAATGCTAATGACAAAATGTACTTTAATTTGACGCAATAAAATCCATATTTGATGGGAAACAATTACGCCTGTCAATTGACACGCGGATAAAGGACGACGTCGACCCGGCTTAACAAATAGACCAGTAATTTATGCTACGTTGACGAACGCGGCGCCGACTTTGTAGCCTCGTGTTTCGCCCCCGAATCAATTTCCACGATGACGTCATCCTCCACAACTCCCCCTAAGCTATCTCCACCACCTGACTACAAGTCCCCCCGTGCAGCGTTTTATGGAACAGGGATACAGACATTTCCATTACATAACGAAGTAATGAAAAACGTCGCGATAGTATTCAGGTACTATCACGATGTTTTTCATTATTTCGTTATACAAGATGAGAACTTTCGACTATTTGTTTGAATTACTTCTCGAATAATCTCAGGTTACGGAAGATTAATGTAACAAATGTAAGCATATTGTTTCTTATTTTAAACGCTTCTATCCTTTATTTTCCCTAGACATAAATTATGTAAGAATTAATTATATTTGTATTATCATTCTCTCTTCAAGCGTCCATTATGTATTGTCATACGGATGTTCAAATCTGCTTGGCTTTTTTATTTTAGTTTGTAACCACTTAGCAAATAACATTAATGAATGAAAAAGTATAACTTTGAAATGTTGAATGAAAAACTTTCTTCTGTTATTGTTTTTATATATAAATCGTATATTTTTAGTGACTACAGTGCGCTTTATAGTGTTTTGCATCATTAATTATATACAAAAATAAAGTTTCGTTTGTTGGTATATCGGCGATAATATAAAATTGATGTAACAAAATTTTAATTACGAATATACTTAAAACTCTATTTTTATTACCTCGTTAGGTAATCGAGAGTAGATAGATAGTCAGTTACGGGGTTTTTATATCGTTTTTTACTTTGTTCACTTATACTGTTCATTAATGTAAGACATGAGAAGAATAGCAGAAGAATCCAACTTGATAGAAACTAGAATAAAATTAAGCTCCCATACTTATCTTAAAGCTACGAAGATTCCGAGAGCTTTCTAAAATCAGAAGAGATAACAAATTTACTCGAGGTTTTTTTATAATCACTTTAAGAAAAGGTTAGCTGCATGCTGAAATCTTCAAAAAGCAAAATATCAGGGGTACCGGAAAGTAATGTCATGTGTAATCAAGCTGAGGTTACAAATTTAAATAATTAAGAATAGAAAGCGCTTTTCCTAATCAATTAGAGAAGTATGTAATCGTGTATGGAGAGGCAGCCAGTTGCCATTTAGGGTAATATGCTTGCACGTGGTAACTGAGCACACACGCGTCGGGTACGTACGGGAGCGGAAGCGTGTTCGTGTATCGCAACTCTAAAACCGTGCGCACTGGAAACAAACCAGGTTCAAACGTTTATGATTGAACGCTCGCAGGTATTTCTTGCCTACTCATATTTATGCCGGGATTAAAATAAATTTTAAGCGGCGCACGCACGGCGGGGAGCCGGTGGGCCAAAATTACAATTTTAATTTTTCTATCGCCCACACGCCGCCGCGGCTTACGGCGGAATGATTTGTACTACATTATCTGTCAGTATCATATCCAATGTTGAAAGGAGAACTAAACACGATAATAATTTTATAGTATTCTTAAATGATTTGTTACGTATTTTTCTTATGATTATTTAGATATTATAAACCTAAAGTATATCGTAAAAAGGCTACAATACATTCTGCAATTGCTCCTGAGATATGGTATAATACAAGCTAAAAAGAGTCAGGACATGAAATGTGAAATCAGCTTCTGGACATAGGCCTCCATTGATTTATATTGGACGGAGTCTTAAGCAGTCTGTATTCGGCGTATTCCGAAAATGCTGCGCTTGCCAATCCGTGGTCTCCACTCCAAAATCTTGACATCCTTGCGGTCATCTGTTCAGCGTGCTGTGTGTCCTGCTCACTGTTTTTTTTTAAATTGCTAATCCGCTAGGCTATGTCGATTCGTCTTAAAATCATGTATGAAACGTAATATCTTGTAATAAAAGATTCGGTAATAAGAATAAACGTATTATTTAACAGTACAAGTAGGGCGTTTGAAAAATCTGCTCTAACGCAAGACAAGAGCAGTTCGCGGTGGAGCGTGTAAAACAAATAACCAAAATGTTCTCAACATATGTTACGCGAGCCCGTTATTGAGGTGCTACATCATTTTATTTACCGTAGTTACAGGTTGATGCGGTCGGTACAGTAAACTACAAGAAACAATTACGCTATTTATACCCTGTTTATACGCCAGAGATACGCGGCCAGTACATTGTTTAAGTTTATAAAACATCTCCTCTACTATATACATTAATGTTACATTATTTATTTTATATTTGCATTTTTAAATGATTTTTACCTATGTACTACTCAATGTATTTCTGGAACCGTAAGGATAAGAGACTTGAGTCTGTTAAGAAAATTCCTTTCACCGAATAGAGGTCAACTATTTCTAATTTCGAATTTAACTAAATTCCACTTGTAAAGGTAGTTGAGAGGACTTTAAATTAATTCGCGAAGCAAGCGGTGGACTGTTAATTTTATAAAGCTTACGGCACTAAAAATGTTTTATAAGAAATCTGTTCAATAAGTATCGAGATTTTTTTTAATTAATTCATGAATAAATAGCAATTTTTTTACTTTTTGCGCCCACAGGATATTATTAACCTGTACCAATGTTTTATTTAAGCACTTCGAAAACTATTTTTGGTGACATTGCTAACATTCCACAGGCCTCCTCGATTTTGGGAACAAGAAAAGTCACAAGAGAAAACGTCTTCTGAAATATTTAGAGACTTGAGAATTATAATGGTAACATAAAAATGTGATTGAGTTGTTTGTAAGCTTGGATCATGCGTTTCCAACTCTCGTAGATTCATATATATTTTATTACATCTTGTTTCTTTCAAAGTGAGTTCTTCGTGCGTTTTTATAATTTAACGTGTGGTCACCGTGAGTGATGTTTGCATCACTAAAACACAAACTATAAAAAATACTTTGAATAAGCAAAACAAACTGACCACTCTTATAATGTTTTCAATGTGAATATTTTCATTGTACCACGAAACCTTATTCTATATTCGTGCATCCATCAAATGTATGTAGCACGAATTCACCTTTATAAATATCGCACAGATGACATATGTGCTTATGCCTCAAGCTACTCGTGCCATGTACCCGTTGTTGACAAACAGATTGATTTATTTTTCATTTTTGGCAGACGCTGATCAATGCAACACAGTTACATAACGCACGTGATGTCACCCAAGGTTTATCACCTTTATTACTCACGTTCATTACCGTACGTCACGTCAAAATGCTTACATGGATTCAGAATTAGTTTTTAATATAAAGCTTCGAATACGTCATGGTCAGACAGTTCGCCACAGCGGCACGGTGCCTAACGAAAGATTTAAAGCTTTCATATCGCTTCGCTCATACGCCATCGGCGTGTTAATCTACTGTTTTAAATGTACAGATCATTAGTCACATGATTTGTAATGTTCCCAGACACATAGAAACGAATTCCGAGACATGTTTTGCGACGCGCAGAAATAGATCGCAGCGGATACTATGTGATCTCCCTGCGTGACGCCCGCCCAAACTTTCATCCCGCTCTATCTTACAACCTGAAAATATACCTTTCCTGTTCTTTCTCACTCAGTTCATTGTTTTAGAGCGCAGCTCCGTTCGCAAGCGGACTGAAATAGGTCGGGAGCGTTTAAAACAGGCGGTTCACACTATCGAAAGCCATCGCGAGGTCACAACCGGAAAATCATGTAGCTAACTGATCGATTCGAAGCTTTAACAGAAACACTGTCTTATAACAACCAAATAATATACGATTTCCATTGCGATAATATTGAAGCAGCCGTCCGCTTCAGTTGATATACAAGCAACGTGCAATACGGGACTATATTTCGATATTGCTTAATCATTCGGACGTTTGAGCGCTAAATCAACGTCTGCACAGACCCAACCTCACAACAAACTAATTACATCGTCATAAACCTAGAATAGAGTTATAACACGAGCGTATTCCGTTACATTCGGTTGCAATAACCAATTACTGGATTGTTTCCATAACTGAAGCCCATGTTATATAACAAACTAGTCGAACAGTTTGGCTCGATTTACATTTTTGTGTGGAAAATCATTGTATCCCATTTCAACTTTCTATTATATTTCTAGTGGTCAAGGAAGCCTAAAAATTATACTTGTCTTCTATTCTCGAACTATTCTTGTCATTGACAAATGCTACTTGTCCGTTGGTGTTTACACTTACTCGGTTTAAAGTGGCAGGTCTCTAGGGCTTTTTTGTGTGGAATATTAAACCGCAATGCACGTAGATCGTTTAAACAGATGTTCCGATGAGTGAGATTGCGTAAGGCTTCGGCTGTCTCTCGGTACACATTAAGCAGTTATCAAACCGAACTGCTAAATGCAATCGAGCCGTGGTTATATTTTATAAAAGAGATTTCCGCACCTTAAATAATTGCTACTCCAACACTCTAAATATATACACAAACATATGATCTTGTTAGTGGTTTGTAAAAATAAAACATATTTTCTTGCAAATTTGTTACATGGATGTGTTTTAAAATAACATTATTGAAGATGATATCAGGGAAATCTGTCTAGTCTGGAATGAAATAAAATGTAATTTTTATTATTAAGCCTCATAAAATTATGTTGTGTTTCACGTATACCATAATACGTATATAGTTACAGATACATAGACTTATCATTTGTTTATTGTAAAAAAAACATATTTTGGCTGTATGTCATTTTGTGTTCGACCACTTCTCCCACCCTATATGAGAAAAAAGGAGAAGAAACTCGAATCAAATATAAGAAAGAAACTTGCATCGTTTTTACATTTTCGTTAGTAAATTAGCACTAATTGAAGATATTCTTCAACGAGTACTACAGTCGCCATATTAATAACCATCTACTAGATCTTGTAATGTAAAATGAACATGGAGCAGATATGTGATTTATCTATTAGTTCCTGCAAAACACTTGTTTCGAGAAAACAGCTCCCTGAACATTACCGTTATTCCTATCTTAAACATTTACGCTCTTGTGTTTCCTTTTCGAACGTCTCGCTAATCGTGAACATTAATTTGTAATCACTTAGCCGGCCACGCGCGCGTCACGTGGCCGTGGTCCAGCTAATAATCCTTTTATTTAATAAACGTTACGAACGTGGTTATAAACATAATACATTGTACTACGGCACAAATTATAGAACTCTGTTTACTGTTTATTTTGTTTGCAGCTGAGAAAGTTACAGGTGAAATAAACGGTTACAATTACAACGTCTAGAAATGTAGATACTGGCAATATTGATGGATCAATTAATTGCATATTTATTTAATAGATAAAGGTTATGGTGCTTATCAAATTGCATAAACGGTTTAATCTTAATTTTGGACGTAGGACATCTAGACATGGCCCGCTTTATGGATTTCTAACAATATTGGTCGGAAGAGGCACCCTCATAGCGTCTTTCGATGACTTTAACAATGTCGACTGTCCACTTTGGGGTTTACTCTACACCGCCTTTGCCGGTTCGTGCTCTCCAGTCCAGAATTTTAAGACTCCAGCGACCATAGACTCTGCGCGCTATATAGCCTGCACACTACCAATCTACTTGATTATGTCGATTACATTATTTCATCTAGGGATCTCTCTATTCGATCTTGTAGAAAAATCAATAGATCGAATTTGACCTTACCAATGCGTAAATCATTTAAGTGTCAACTGTTTATTGTAAAATTTAAATGTGTATGGTGAACGAACTAGCTTCTACTTGATTCTACTATTAATGAATGACCCTACCATATACAAATCGCGTTAAAAAATATTAAAAAAATATTGAAATAACTAAGACAAATCCACTTCTTTATTACATAGCTTTAAATTAATAACTAAACTATTGTTGCACTTCAATAGCTCTGTTAACGATATAGGCATAATTAAAAATCTCAGTGGTTTTAAATATAAATATTAATTAAAATTATTATATACACCTATAATGTAAAAATCTACATAAATGGCTGGGCTTGTTTTACAATACTGAGTTAGTTGCGCTTTGGTTATAGCAGAAGGTGAAATTAGTTGTTTTAGTGTGAGCGGAAGTGGTAGTCGCGGCATGAGGTATGGGACTGGTATGAGACGGTTGTGGGCACAAATAACAAGACGCAGACAAGATATTTGTGAACAGACGCCTATAAAAATAAATACAATTTGAAGTTTGTCTACGTACCCCGCCCAGCAGCTTTTGCACACTGTAATCAGATTTACTTCTTGTCACAAGATATATTTAATTACGACAAACAATATTTTGTCTCACAAGATTTTATATTTCAAAAGAATGGGAGGTAAATTAGTTAATTTTACGCTGAGCAATCCAACTATTATAGTGCTTAAAGATAATGAAAATACGCCACAGAAAACTAAACTCTATTTCAGTAATGACGAGCTCAATATGTATAACTCGAATGTTGTTATTTCGACAATTCAAATGATTCATCGATAACACATAAATCGTAACGATTTCCTTTCGAATTCAGCCGTCATGTGGAAACCCGAGCGCGCACCTAACGGCCGGAGCCGTGTTGCTTTCATGAATTTTGATGAGAGCGAATTCTACGTCATTTCACTCCGCAGATACGATTTCTTTAACATTTCTCTGAGTTTCGCGATAAACTTTCTTTTTACTTTCGATTTCATACTCATGAATCTGGTAACAGGTTGACTTTTTAATTTTGGAGACATCTCATCATCATCGTGCTAAACATAGGCTCGCCCCAAAGGTTTCCAATCCACCATTGAACTACGCGCTTTATGCCCAGTTGGTTACTTTCGTTCTTTTACGGATCTCATAATTATTAAAGAATCTATATTAAGTCTTGTAGATAAATCTCGAGCATAAATTTAAAATATTTTAGTTATTACTAATTTATAGATTAAACACTCATGCTATTAAACTTTTGTTACGAGCAACCAGAGATAATATCGTGGAAAACTTTGAATCATATATCATGGTCGGCAGTCATTATTATAATCAGTTGGACGGTTGTCAATAACAGCACACATACATCTTAGCAGTAGTATTTAATATTGAACGTGTATTATCATTGGTAATAATTTTAATATAACGCCCACAACATCGGGAAACCAATTTAAACGTATCATACTTGCACGGTTTGCCAAATTCTGTCTTGACGACACCGTCACGTGATCTCTATACTCGCCTATTACAATAATCTATTCTAAACTAACTACTGACGTATCTAGACGTCTTGCTGCTTCTAGCTATGACGTAATAGCATTCTTATTGTAAAACGTTAGCTATTAAGAATTACCCTGAGGTACATATCGTGTAGCGAGGTTGCCAAGCTCGGTTTCCCCTTTGCGTACGATAAATGCTTAGTCCCTTTGGCATTCTCCGTTGCCAGAAGTAAAATCTAGTATACGTAGATCTGTATCAATTTATAAGCTCCCTCAATTATAAACCTTAAGAGTAATACCCCGAGAACCGAGACGGCTCATCCTAAAACGGACGCTTTTCAGTTGGCACACGCTCGAGTCAGCTTCGATTAATGTTTTGTTACTTCACGCCTCCGTTACCCAAAGTTACTATACATACAAAACTGCATTAGTAAATAATTGTAATCATCTTTCATTCCGTACAGATGCCTTGCCAAACGTTTGGGCTGTGTTAATTTTAACCGAAAACCTTTTGATTGACCATTTGACATTATAATACTTCCTTCTATAGAAGATTAACAAATTTATTCGCTTAATTTAAATTGAGTTTTGTGCAAATATTTCATACTTTCGTACATGTTAGCCTTATAACACGATGGCTGCAAGGCATATGTCTTCCTCAAAAATCGTCACAATGTCCATCCAACGAGTACCCGTGAGCTTAATTATGTCGTCGATCCATCTAGAGAGGGGGATACGAGATGAACTTTTCGGCCGCAAAAGCTGACCGCTTCACCTTTGGTGTACGCTGCACACGGCTACTTTTGACGAACTACGTCGAGAACTTTACTTGGATATTTAGACTTTTACGGATCTCCTCATTTCTGGTTCGATATAGCAGCAAAGCTCCGAGCATCAATATTACAAACTCAAAATTCTTCTTTATACTTAATTAAGCATCTCTAGATTTTTTTCCTTTTTTTATTTTATTAGAGTAAGAGAACAATTAATACATTAGCAAAGAATACAATGATAATATACATTAACACAGACGCCTTCTTGATGACGATCGCCACGTGACGGACGAAAATAAAACATTATTGACGATCAAAGCCCTTGCGAGAATTATTAGCCAATAGAAATTCTTCAGCCGACATCTGGTGACGTTTCTGCTATTTCGACGTTACACGGACGTCAATGCGGCAGACGTGACGTTAAAAGCCGTCCAGACGTGTCGGCTGACAACGCTCTTCGGTAATTATTATGATATACCTTCGTTACATAGCCGTCAACGTTCAAATGATTTGGGAACAACAACATTTTGTGATTATAACTTTCTAATTTTCTAATTTAGCTGTAGGTCTCACACCATTTTTCTAGTGTAGCGTAGCGCCCTTTCGCTGTTTTGGGGCCAGAAAAGATTATACTGGACTCCAAACATCTAAAACACCGTAGTATTTTTCCCAGGTCTATAAATACTACACGAACGCTATGACCCACAACCGTAGCTTCAAGGGATCTGGCCTTGAGCCACGACTTAGATCAGCGCTAAAATTTGCTAACGGTTCTAACACGCTGCTTCAAGTCCATAACAAAAACAATAGCAAATATCAATCAGACAAAATCATTTTTATATTTAATTTCACACAAGCACATGAACTAAAATTTTCATTTTCAACTAAATACGTTAAATCCATCCCAGGCTCTTGTAATGCCTAATAGTACTGCCATTCGCAGTCTTTCTAACCGTAATGTACTTGGCAAACCCGACTAGAAATTGCACGATTTAAATTAGAATTGAACTGAAAAATGTGTGCGTTCGACGGTAGTTCAGTCTGAGTAAACCATTACTTTGTTGATTAAGAAGACCATTTGTTACGCCATTAGCGGTGCGGTTATTTGATAATATTGTTACTTAACTGAGGACAATCCATTTAACAAAATATATTTCAATAGTAATGCGTGAATGAACGTGTCGTAGAACAATGCCGTTATAAATATTAAAAACGGTATAAGCTAATCAAATTGACTTTATCAGATTTTGAATGACGTATATAAGAATTATTATTAATTTCTTTACTTTAAGCTGATTTCGCTATAAAACCTTTATGAGAAAAGAGGAGATCCATAGGCGAACAGACGTGACCGAAAGCGCAGCGAATTAGCGCTTAAAACAAATGTCCTCTGAAGACTCAAAGTTCTTAAGTGGTAACCACGAACTAACAGACACAGTGTAGGAGGTCCACGCACAAGGTGGACTAAGGACCTTTTAAGTTCGACATAATAAATAATAATGGTAACGCTGAATGCAAGCCGATTCCAAGTGATCCTAATGTAAATCTATGGAGGAAACTTATGTCCAGCTGTGCGTCCTATAGCTAAAATTTTGATAATTGCTTTCAATTAAATCAAATATTGATTCTTGTGTTAAAACATTTTGGTTACTTTTGTCAGTTACTATTTGTCACCTTAGATCCCAAAAAATACCACGTATGTTTAAAAACCAAAGTCAACAAACTTTATTATATGAGATCATAACTATAATTTATAATTGTCAGCATAAAATTAAGTTTACGTTCTTCGTAACCCGCCATCTACTAAAAAGAAACTATCTTAAAATTTAAAGGGGCTTGTATTTTTTTTTTTTGGTGACTGTTTCTATGAAGAAAATTGATATCATCTATATTATGCTTGAAATACTAATCTCGTTGGTGTTTCCAATTTACCAACTCCATTGAGCTTGTGTTGTTTCATTCAGATGCAAATTCTTTCGACGTACGACTCTGAAAGCAATATCATTTCGTAACCCTCTCATCGGATGTATGCGACCGAGGCATAAGCCCCGACTTCATCTCGGGTCTCTCGCAGATATCAGAAGTTTAGTACTAGGATCATTGATATTATTCAAAGTTATCTTCGTTTTTGTATTTTCTACACCAGTACATATATTTGCATGTACTCGTTTATTCACCCCCTTGAATTTAATTTTAATTTACTTTTGAAACCAAGTGCTTATTTTTATACTTAATATTACAGTTTATCCTTTATTAAATTTATACATAAAGTTCAATATGTGTACAAAGTGAGACCCGTAAATGGAATTATGGTTAATACAAGCAAAGGACTGAAAAAGAATTGAGACTGAAAAATTGTTCAGGAAAAAAATGTTACGTAAACCGCGGAAAGAATAACTTCATACTCTACCTGTTTAAGGTTTACATCAGGCTCTTCACAATATGCTGCCAGAGTCTTACGTTATTTTGGCAGACAACGTAGTGGTTGTAGGACATGTAGAAGAAAAAAGACCACGTGGGCGATAACCTAGTGATGGGGGACGGAAATAATTTCTGAAGGCACGATCTTTAGAAATAAGAAACGGCTAATGGAACTAAACTACTAAAACTTTGCAATTATATCCCGTGTAATGTGATCGAATGTGTGCGAATGGAATTGTGTATTTTTATAACTGCTAAGATATATTGTTCTTACGATCAATAAAACAATAACTCACGTCTCCTGCGAATAAATACTAAAAGCTAGTATTTAACGTTAGCAACAGACAGAATTCAGATAAAAACGTAAATCCATTTTAGATATTCTAAAGTAATTCGAAGAAATGCTTCATTTATATTCTCTAAGCCATTTTACAATTTCGATAGCATTTGCAGAATACTGTGCAATATTGGATTTTCAAATTGTGCATTACCTTTTCTTTACGGCGCGGGCAAATTTCTTTGAAGTGGTAAACGAGACTCATGCAAGTATAGTGGAAGTCGTTTCAGATATTCACTTTGATGCGCATTTGGACAATGATCAAAGTCTGAATTGTATAAATAATGTTATTAAGGAAATTTTCTTACAATTGCAGACTAAACTATCATCACCTATGCTATTAGCTATGTTAAACTAACCTAATCAAGATCATAACTTTACGGAAAAGAAATGTATTCAATGGAAGTTAGAACGTCATTTGATCCGGTTAGGAATGCAAAAACTTTTACTTTATTGAGAACTTTATTAGTGATCTATATTAATTTCTCAACTTGTGGCCAGCTGAAAAGGATTATACGAAAATAGAACATCGATATCTCACGTCGGACACTTGTACAATTAATGATTATGTTTATCAATGAGGTAAGGATGTTTGTGAGCCACAAAAAGTCGTCCATTTCTTCATAGGCTCTCCTCAGATTTGAGAGGTTTTAGAACCACCGAAGCTTTATTTATACATTTAAAAAGCAATAATTCTATCAACAACACACAACATCTCACGGCATTCTGTTTGTTTAGGGATAACAGTACAGGGACCCAAGTTTTGTAGTTTTCAAAAAATATTATTCAGAGTGTCCCCTAGCAATCAGAAATAAATCAGAAATAAGAAGATCCGTAGACGTCGAAAGTAACCGGCATTGCCCGGGGATTGGTGAAGAGGAAGCAGCAGTGTGCAGGCTTCGTAACGCGAGGAACACATGAATGGCCTTGGAGGGGAATGGAGACCGCAGATCGACAAGTGCAGCGTTTTACGTACACTCACAAGCTGGCCAGACGAACTTAACTACTCGTCGGAGGACTAGATACCTGTGGGGAAGGCCTGTGTACAGGCCTACAACTGTAAGCATGATGGTTACAATGAATCAAAATAGTCTATGATACACGTATTTAAAATTTCCCTTCATATAGTCTACATACAGAGTAAAAAATCGATTCAATGATTCACAACTAAAACATTAAAGCAACGTTTATAGATTTAGTACGCAAACTAAAAGATTACGAATGTACACTTAAATAACGACTTTAACGCATTGTAATAAAACATACTGTTCTTTAAACTTAGAGAATACGGAAGCTCGACTGGCTCCGAAAATATACTGCATATACTTCGTACTGTTTTGGGTACATTGGATTTTATCACAAACGAATAGGGTTCACAATGGATTACCGCGTGTGTGTATAGTGGAGCATATTTCAAGTGAGATGCGCACTTAATATGAAAATATTTGTAAATCAACAAAATCGAATTCTCTTTACGAGAGCCGTGCTTTGCATACATTTTCACTTGAAGTATACGTTCTAAAGTAAACAGCATTCTAGCAAAACAATTTTTTTTATATCTTTCATATTATTTATGTTATTAAATGTGGAGGGGGCTATGCCCAGTCGTGGATGTCCTACGGCTGAAATTAAAATGTATATCACGTGTAAAGCAGACATATTTTTTCATAAGCGCAAGTATATTAGGGACCTTAATATAAATCATCATTAACTGCCAACGAACCCGAAAGAAAGATATTGCGGAGGGAATTAAACGAAGTTCCTAAAACCTCCCTGTACTTAGCACGCTCCCTTGTAATGACTCTCGGGAGAGACGGACCCGAATAAGGTTACCAAAATAACTCGATATGGACGGATCGTTATGTAATATATAAGTTACTAAAATTTTTGACATATTAGAATACCTAACTGTACTCAAATAAGCAGACTGAAGCCCCTAACACCTCGAAAGCCTTGGTTATCGATACCTATATGTCTCTCATATAAATACACTATATTATTAATATTCGAGGGCTGTAATACAGTTTATAACTGGTCCAGTCGCCATTTTAAAATTAATATACAAGCTGATTGATTATAAGGTAAGGTAAGGTACGTTTACCTTTTTAAAGCATTATATGTATATTTATACACACACATATATTTATATATATATATATATATATTATAAATATAAAAGTAAGAAAAAGCGTTTTCAAAATTCATTTCAAAATTAAGGTTGCTACATTTTAAAATTAATTATTGTGAACTGTTCGGCAAAAGTTATTGACCTGTTGCATTTTCATGTTAATAATGTAACATTTTTCATTGCGATCACGTTATATATTTTTTGATGGTGAGAAGTAGACGTAAATATTTTAAAGCATTTTCCTAACTAATTTGCTACACTTGCACCTCTCTTAGGGGTTTACACCTATAACCAATCACCCTGACCCTATCGGAATTATAAATAAATATATATAATAATAAAATACAAAACAAACAAATAGCCGTTTAAGTAATTTTATAGTGGTCGACAATATAGTTTTTACAAAGAAAATTTTATTAATAGCCAATAAATTTTACAACAGTATAAATATTTTTTGTTAATTTTAAAATGTCATTTTATTACTTTACTACTGAACTTTTGAAATTAAAATACAAAATGTTTAACATATATATTACATGATATGAACGGCCACATAGCTAAATAAACAAAAGAACAGAAATATTCTTTTTTCTATTAAGATAAAAGAGGTTTTAATGATTACAATGACAACCCTGAATACATACTTTCAGCCCGGTGGCAAGAGTTGTAAAACGGGTCGGCAGTGCGTACGGTCATGAGTTCGCCGACCGCCCGTCTTGCGTCACTATATGTACATGTATATACATGTATATACGTATGCTATTATATCTACCACAATTTACTAGGGTCACTTTGTACCTTAATAAAAAAAGTTATTCCTAAAACAACGATATGACTCGAATATAAAACAGTTTTTCATGTTAATATCTCGAAATAAAAATTTCGTACGACTTCGTACTTAGTGATGAAAGACGTTCCCGAGGTCTTTATGACATTGAATGTTTCATCGGATAATGACACCGGTGGCAGAGTGTTCAGCCTAAACGCGTTTTTTTAACTTTGGGGTTACATTGGTTATACAGGATGATTAGTTACAGATATAAAAGCTTTTACACCATTTCCAATCAACCTGTATGAAATGATTACTCTGAAATATGTTAAGGAGGATGATAAGGATCAATAACTTCTGTCAGTACAAACTATGCAGGGAGGGATGGTAAACAATTAATAATTTTAATATGTTGTAATCCGAATTTTGACAAAAATTTTCTTTTACTGATTATAATTATGTTATTTATTATTTCAAAAACCGTTGGTATTTTATGTTGTACCGTACGTTCATTGATAGGCAGTTTGCTATAGATTTATCCCTATAAAGATTTTACTCTTATACCCAATCATTCTGTATATTTTCGCTTCTCTCTTTTGTACTTTACAAACTCAAGTTTTATTAATTACAGTATTAACAACCGCAACCCTCCGGTGCTTCTTTTTACTTTCTTCCAATAAACGCATTAAACATGAAAGAGCTCGTTTCATCGGACGGACGCTAATCCAATGCGGGCGGGATTAACAACACCCGATTGAGTAATTAAACCGATCTCCAAGAGAATGGCCCCGTGTCCCCGGCCCGCTCGTCCCTTCCAGCGGACACTGTCCTATTTTTTTTCTCCCCCTTTTTATAACAGCTTAATTCAAATTGTAAACAAAATTGCTCATGAAATATTCATCTATTCATAGGATCGTTATTATTGCTCCTACATTAATATTTTTACATTAATATGATTCATAAATGCAGTCATGTCTGAAAACAAGAATCTATGACCGGTGTGTGTCGCTGGTGAGATCTTATGCATTTGAGATATGGTTAGTATGAAAAGGACTAATATTTAGCCACTTCCGCACATGCTGTGGTAATCGTGCAACAAAATGTACCGCCCGCCAGCCCGCTGATAAATGCGTATGCGGCAAACAATATGACTCTGCGGAAGTGGCTAAATATTGGTCCTTTTCTTACTTAGGATGGACTTCCGCAAGGTAACGCCTGATTCCATTAAATATTTGAGATATGGTTGTTTATGACGGGCGATATAAGAAGGCTCTAGGTCACCCATCGAATCAAAAATGAGGAGAACCGAAGAAGAACCATTGTTCGTCCAAAGTAGCAGTGGTCGAGGCACTCTTGAAAGTGCCTTTTGAATGTCGACTACGGTATATGCGGAAAGTCGCCGGTGGCGGGCATCGCAAGACCATCTTGGTGATTTTTAGGGAAGGCCTATGTCTGGCAGCAGACGTCGAAGATGTTAAATTGTAGTACGTTCATTATCACGAATTAAAATCATGGCTCCTGTGTAAACGATATTTATTCAGTCTTAGTCTTTTAAAGAAAGTAAATTGAAAAAAGAATTATAGAATGAAGATAAATAAAAGCTCTTTTCCAAGCTATGCCGCAAAGCTTTTTCACAGCGTTGTTTTCTCAAAGTTCCGCCCAACTGAGGTTACTTCGAAGGCTATAAAATAGCGTTTTAGCCACGGTTAGTAAGCGCGAGACCCAGGAGTTCCGTGCAATAAATTTGCTGACTGGGTTCCTGATTTACATCACTTCGGAAAATTTTCTAAATTCAAGCTAATAAAAAGAATAACCCATTTCCTCTTTTTTAACTTCACTGTGATTATTTACGTTTGTTTTCTAAAGTTTTATCTTTAGATACATTCATTTGTAATTTAATTTACGAACAAAAAGTATTAATAAATGTAATCTAGACCGATATATATTACCCTATATTCGGGCCTCGTTAACAAGCCTATAGTCACATAACTAGCCATGAAGAGAAGTCAGAAGAAACCGTGTCAGATAGCCGTGCTCGAGATTTATTTACAACTTTGAATTAGGAATAAGGTGATCCGTAGATGAAATAAAGTAACCGTCAACTCATAGTACTGGCAATTTGAAGCACTAGTGGATAGGTCACATAGTGCGCAGAATAGATGGCCGCTATGGTTTTAAGGTTTATAGTCCATAGGATTAGGCGTAGGATTTTGTTAAGGTCAAGGTTCAGAAAATTCTAGGGGGAGGTCTACTTTCCAATACTCGTTCTACGCTGCGGTTCCCAGTCTGTGGTCTCCACTCAAGAATCTTAAATCTCCAGCGTCTATTTTAATTATAATTAACGAAGATAACTAGTATTCTAAATATTAAATACCTAACTATAAATGTATTGTAACACTTTTCTCTTTTCATTTTTAATTTAGCATGACAACAGGCAGTCCAACCTCGACATAATTACACGTGTAGAAATCAAAGTAACCTAGATAACGTTTGCCTGCTTTGTGCGTAATAAATGATAAGCTTCTTATTAAAAAGATTATTAAATGTTTAATTTTATCGCAAGTAATTATGCCGTTATATAATTAAATGGAAATCATGCGCTGGGTCTTATTCATTAAAGCCAGTCAAAAGCTTCATAGAGAAAGGATTTCGTACATATATTTTAATGATTAAATGGGAAATCAATTCGTTTGTCATATATACTAAATTATTAATTTAATTATAATTACTATGCCAAATATGGACATAGTAGGACAGATGGTCGCTGGAGCTTTAAGGTCTTGGAGTGGAGACCACGGAGCCGTAAGGGCAACGCAGGACATGCATCTGCATGGTGAACTAATGACCTTGCTTGGATCGTTAGAAAACGTTGGATGCAATCGCTTCCCAACCGGTCATATTGAAAATCTTTTGTGGAAGTTTTACGTCCAGCTGTGGACGTCCAGAGGATAAAATGATAATAATGAGACCCATAAAATGCTACTTGTTTCTCTAAACCAGAGATATCGTGATGAGTCATCATAGTACATAAGTGAAAATATCATATGCTATGTGAATGTACATATATACGTTGGTGTGTGTTTTTAAAGATTGTACATGTCAAGTTACAATGAATTTTTTACGGTATAGTACAAAGTATACAGGCATGAACAGACAAAAATTTTGGACACGCTTTTTGTTATTTTATTATCATTACGCGACTTAATATTTCTGAAACCAATAGGTTTTTTTTGGACAGGATGTACTATACATTCATTGATAGCAAATAAACTATACAATCAGCACTTTAAAGCTTTTACATCTATAACCTATTAGCTTGTTTAAAAGCTAGCAGTAATGGAGATGTTTCTTGTAATCTTTGAAATTAGGTATTGGTTGTTCCGACACTGTTGGAACATTTTCAGTTCCACCGTTCCGGTGAGTTATCACCCTGCCAACGTCAGTTAATTGTTCGCTTCCTGTCTACGTTAACTATCGTTTAACCCGTTGGCGCGTTTTAATTGAAGTTATTTAGTTCCTTATTAACCCCAATTTTTGTTAGCACAACGACCTTCCCTTTTTTATAAATTAAATGTTTAATTATGTTTACCAAAATATCAACAAATTTTAATTGATTATTTTTTATTACTTTTAGTTTGTTTTCGTATTACTGTATTTCATATACTTTATAAAGATAGTGTTTGAAGAAAGTAATTTTTTAATTTGGGTAATTCATAATATTTATTCAGAGTAAGACTTCGGGCAAAGTTTGGCTGAGATCGGTTTAGTATTTTTGTATAACTGTGGAGAGGGCTTAAGTCCAACAGATTAGATATTAAGATGTCATACATATTAAAATATTAATTTTTCCATCGAACGATTTATTTGTCGTGCCAAATCAAATGCCGGGTATTACATACTTTTAATAATTAGTCAATGTAGATATAAATTAAGTATATATATATTTTTTTTTAATAAGAACCACAACGTCGACAAAGAATCTAAAATACCGCAGATACGAAATGACATATAAATCAAATGCATATAAATCTTCTTTGTTTAAAAACATACAAATACACCATTAAGCATTGACCGTGTGACGTCACAGCCTTGGAACCCCACAATAGTTTTCAAGTTCTCAAGAACACAGGATTGATGTGAGGGAATGGCTCGTTCCAATTTTATCTGTCGCAGGGAAATAGATTAATCGGCTGCAGACACTCTGATAGAAATAAATACTAAAGCATTTTATTCTCTTTCCGTGTTGTTAACTGTGGTTTGTAAAGGTCTTTAGTATACTTATTTATAAGACCAGCGTTCAAATATGTTATACAAGAATTACTCTGATCGATATACTATCAAAAATATGGAAAAAATTTCGGATTTTGTAAAATTCAAATTGATTTTAGAAATATCTTATCTTCATGCCTCATTAGCAAGCTCATGGTCGTTCAACGATCTAATAAGAAGACCTGTAGAGGATCGAAATTGACTGGCGTAATCCAGAGAACTGGCAAGTTGAAACGGCAGCGGACAGGCCACTGGGCTTAGGGCAGATGGCCGCTAGGGTATGAAGATTCTAGAAGACCATAGCGCGGCGCAGAATGTCCACCCACAAGATCGACATACGACCTTGTTAGTGTTGTGTTAGGGTAACTTCGTTGTTGTTGTTGGAAAACACTGGATGTTGGCCGCGTCTTTTTGGAGATACCTTTTGAAATAAGGAGTGTCATAAATATGTTAAGATATGTTTAGATTTTTACCACAAAATATGCCTGTTTCTTGACGATGCGAATTAAAAATAATCGTCTATGGTGGAAATCGAATCTGTAACCCACTACTATACATCGCAATAACGACTAAGCAATACACAGATAATATTAATAGCGCTTTACAAAATTTAAAATATAACTTAAATTACTGAGATGCTTTCGACTTAAATTATTATTAAAAAACATTTTATGATTCAGAACAGTATACTGCTTCGCCTCCGATTTATATTGTTAGTAAGGACGACTTGTGGTTAATCTCCGAAGGTTTAAAGCAACGTAAATCGTATTGACGAAACTATAAACTACACAAAAACACATACGAATAATGCTGTTAATTTATACTTTTAAAAATACACAAACGCCATTGACTCAGGTTGTAACCGCGTGGTACGCGTATTGGTTTTATTGCGGACGTAATTTAAACGCGTTTGTGCGTACGTCCGTCCGTTCGTAACATCACCGTTTGGTAGGAGTTCGACGATTTATTGATAATAAACTCAATCCGACTTACAAAGGGATTCGATAATTATTTATTTCGACATTAAAATACAACCAGTAGCACGTCATTACAAAGAATACAAATACGATTATGCATCTGCGTATCAAATGCTTTAAAATTTAGACACGATGTATTTACACATTATGAAGTCAAATTTGTTTTATCCATATTATACTAGAAGCATCGCAAGAGTTTTTTCCAGCGCAACACTGTCCAAAATAATGTTCACCGGGGAATAAAACCCGATCAAGAGAAGGTTCAGCTCCCGGTCGCCCTTCAGGCGGTATGCTAAACGAATATTATCGACGCATAGCCCTAACCAAGGTCCCTTCGAGGACGCTCTTGAAGCTAATTACTCTATCGCGTTAACCTAAGCGTTCCAAGAACTCGCCGGTCTTTCAAACCGGTGAAACATTTATACGTAGCGCCCCGAGTCAAGGTTACAAAGAAAGCTCTCTAGCTTTACTTCTATAAAAATGTTGTTGGCTAAGCGCCTTTCGCTCTTTGCCATCACTAACCCAAAGAATCTGTAAATTCCACTTACACGGCAGTGTAAGTCCTATACAAAAAATGATTATTTAGTGCTTCCGGAAGCTCAGTATGGCATCTTAGCACAGCGAGATGGCGGTGAAGGAAAAAGAGAGAATGAGCGTTGACGGCGGACTGATGTAACAGAGCGGATAATACCCTCTCTCTCTCTCTCTCTCTCTCTCTCTGCATACTTAACGCACGGTACTACAGTTTCAGTAGGACTATTATTATTTTATTCTTCAGAGCCCCTTCTTTCAATCATGCCATGGAACGTTAAGCGTGGATGCCTAAGAGTTTATTTATCGTAAAAAGTTATTAGCTAGGCTTCGATACACTATTCTCTAAAGTTCAGTCAAGCTATGAATAAAAATCGCATTTGTCAATGACAGAAAAACTAGCAATTGCTTTATACCCAGAACAGTAATAGTAAAAAGTAATATAACTCGCTTTCATTCGAATAATAAATATTATCAATAGTAGAAATGTCGATTGATTTATATGGAAACCTTACATATATACTCGATTATCGGAAGCATATGTCCAAGTGTCCATTCGATACACCGCATGTATTATTTTTAGTAACTACGAACGCCTAACATTGAATTGTTTATGAAGCGTTCGCAAGTTTCGCGATCGATGGACGATTTACGTAAAACCAATAGAAAGTTCCTGAAAATATTCAAATCACTAGCACTCCATTAGCATAGCGTAGAAAGCGAGGTTATTTTGAAAATAAATGTACCTTCATTAAGACGTAAAATTAAAAATTATCTGTGAGCAAATGAAATATGTTGTTACCAATAACAAAACCTCGCGGACGCACGAAATCAAATAAACTTTAGTAAAATAATATTCTGAGAAAGCGTGGGCCAACCTCGCTCAAGCCGCTACTTCGCATTTATTGGAGGCTTTTCCTCTTATTAATTACATGAATTGTAATACAGTTCAAATTATTTAATCATTACGTATTTGAAGTAGTTAAACATCATAGTCTTGGTTCTGCATATAACAGTTATATAACACATTGAAATATAAATTAGAAACACTCAAACAATATGCGATAGCCTTCAATATAAAACTTTCATTACTACAGTTAAAAGGAAACATGTTAAATAACATTGTTTTTTTAAAACATTTTTTGTATAAAGAATATTAAATTATTGTACTATCTCGTAATTGCCTACATCCAATCCATCCTGCCATCGCCTACACGAGAGATTTGCCTCGCCTACTATCATTTCAGACGATCAATTCATTCGAGTTGAGTCGGCAACCTTTTTTCTTCTATGGATCTCTTCAGTTCTAATTCGATCTCGCAGTGAAACTCCGAGCATAGCTCTCTCCATTGCTCTTTGAGTTACTTTTTAACCGCCTTCTCATAAGGCCCACCGTAAGCGACCGGTAACACACTGGTCAAGTAATTGCAGTCCTTATCACTAGTAATTACTAACATACCTTCAGTTTAGTTTACTGATATTCATTCACGCTCTGTGTATGTTAAACATTGTTTAGTTTAGTAAACACGGGCAATATATTGCAAAATTTTAACCTTTATTATATTCTCTGATAAACTGCTTTTAAATAAAACCTTTATTGTTAAAAATTTTCAAATATATTCGAAATTTTTAGAAATTTTTAATCCTATGACTAATCATGCCTCAAATTCCATTTGTGTGTCAAATTATTTCTCTAATTAAAAGCCGTGTTCAATAAGTTTCATTTACTTTAACTCCATCACTTGAAGTACATATGTAATTTTATGTATAGACATAAGAACTTTTATCAACGTTATATATATTCCCTACGCTGAGTAATCTTCGCGTACATATGTTCCTCTACGGTTTACGGTTATGGATCTATTCCCGTATTTCCTGCCCCCGAGAGCGAGCAGTTGACGCGGTCGGTAGCACGATATGATGTTTCCGCACTTAAAATATCTTACGCACCTTTCTTTTTCGTCTGACATCATTTACGTAAAAACAATTGTGTGTATTTCTAGAGCATTGCTCGTGAATCATTGTTACGGTGAGCAACGAAATTAAAAATACGCGTGATGGATCTGATAATGTACGATGCTATTGTACGCATTTATATGTGAGTACATTATTTGATAATTGTTTCATCTAATACGAAAATACTTATTTCGGGATCCAAAAAAATATAATCAGGTTTTCATATATCCCTTTAAATAAAGCAACAATTGTACTGACACTGTTCATAATAGAAACGTATCTCTTTCTTTCTCTTTTAAAACCGATTTTAGACCCAAATTCAACAACAGCAAGACTGTGCAGTAACTTAAACAATGTCAGACTTGCATTGTTACAATTTTGGCATTTTTATTATTTCAAAATTATATTTTAAACTGGATTTACTTTTTTAAAATTAATTATAATGCGATCTTAACTATTCTATCGCATAATACTTAACTGTATTGTTATAATATTCAAGATTTTATTTATTCTTATTGTTCTGTTATTTAAAATTACTCGCAATAATTTATTGTAATGGCATTTAATTAAATCTTGTGGATTAGGATCTAACCGGTAGGACATTGTAACGATGTTAAAGGTAACAGCTTGCTTGTGTTATATGAGGTCGTTGGAAGACGCAAGATGCATGCCGCTTCTAAACAGTTCTATTGTAAATCATCTACGTTAGAGGTTTAAACTTGATTTTTGTAAAAAAAATGTTCTTAATAACATTAATTAAAACATATTTCAAAACATCGCTGAAGTATTATTGTAAAACACAGGTTACTCATTCTATTCTATCTAATGTTACTATATTGTTAATGACCAAAGCGGTTGTATATATGTAGTCCTTAAAACGATATATGGATAAAAATTAATCCAATTCCCCGGGTCGGAACACGTTCGCAGAACTGGCCGTGCGCCAAACGACTAATAGATTCTTTCGCATTAGTATGCATCAGGCATGTTATTAAGCTTTATGTCCGTTGCAATATTTATCTTTTTAATATATTTCCACTGGCTATGCTCTTCTAGTAAGGTACCACCAGTTACATATACCGTTCTCGTACCTAGATATATACGCTGCGACTTCGTAGTAACGTAATTATTGAGCTAATAAAATTTAAAAAATCCTTGTTTGATGAATATAGATGTGTTGCGAAGCATTTTGTATTACAAAACTGTATACCTCACTTTTCGTCTCGTGATTTTTTATCGTAACGTTAATTTGTATTCATTTGCATGGCTACTATAATGTACAAATTAAACATTTAATTTAAAAAGAGCAATTGTTAAAGTTAGTAGCCGGCTCTTCTAAACAGCTCACGAGTCCATGGTAGCAAACTACATTGACCTTTTTATAATTCTAAAAATAATTAACTCAAAAGTGCATGTGCGAATAAATAATATTTTGAATTTGAATGAAAAAAAATTCTTTGATTTTTAAATCTTATAAGAAATAAGAGTATTGACCGATGTGACGAAGGAAATAATAAACACATTTAAATGTACATATTACTGCGATCAAAGCTCGTGCATTTCATGTTTGTTTTTCTAGAAAGATCAAAAAAGTACATTACGGTTCGTAGGTGCCGATGACGAGAATCCGCGTATTATTCGCACATAAATATAAACAGATTGATTTAGAACCACGTCTGTATGTCTGTCTGACAGATGAAGTGAAAGTGAAGTTCATTGACCTCGAAGTGTTTTGGAAGTGACGCTTTTGGCATTAAGTACGCTTAAAGAACCCCTAGTATACGCATTGTGAGAAGGTATCGGAGCGCGATACGTCGCCACCTACGTTCCGCTTGAAGCGTCTGTTATCGTTGTGCTGCGGGAATTGTAGCATAATTCTTTATATCATTGTCTTTGTTTGAAATCTATACTGCTATAACGTTAATGATCCATCTCACAGTGAAACAAGCCATGTATTTTAGCCACAGTATTAATATAAAACAGTATACATAGCGAATGATTTATATTGCAACAGTTAGTCGAGTAGGTATAATGAAGTAAGAATGCGCTTAGATCAAAATATCAATCTATGTCTGTCTAGGCGAAAAATACAATCGTTTTTTCATCGTCAAAAATGAATACAATTTTTAATTTAAATTTTATTATCAATAATAAGAATCCAAAACTGATTATAATATTTTACATAAACACCGTTTTAAAAAGTAGTTAATTGTTGACGCCCTTGAAGTTAACACCATAAAATTTACAGTCTATCTCATTGATTATTAGTGTTGAGCTACGGAAACGTAAAGCAAAATGTCAATTTACATCTGCTGTTTGCACGACCCAGACGAGTTCTTTTTTCATGTTAATTTTTTCTGTTTACTCTACAACTTGTGTGCTTTTGAACCTAATAGTTTTACTTGTAATTTATGCACGTTGAGGAATCAAAAACATATCGAGAACGATAACAGAAAGTTAGTGAGTTATGATTTTGTATTTATTGTTAAAGAACTAGAAAATAACAGTAAAAATGATGATTTTTTAAATTATATTATAAAAAAAAATAATGAAAACTGAACATAACAATTATGCACTGTTTAAACAGTAGCTATGTGTAAAAGCATCTTAAATTTTTTTACAATCACTGACGCCAACTGAACTCGCTGTCCCTTTCTCCTGTTTACAAAAGTGCGAATAAGAGAGCGCTATATATAAACCATCCGCTAAATATGGTATACGTAAGCTGATTGCCATTCGATACGTCTCCATTCCGCCCTAAATTATTACTCGCTATTATTTCTTTATTACATTCGTAATTGTCAATCATCGTGTTGGAAAGAAGGTACAAAAGGTCCGCATCCAATTTCACTCTGCCCTATTCGATATCATTATAGGGAATCAGAAATAATATTACATGGATTATGGCGGTGTGTTCATTTTGTTCTCTCCGATACCATCGGATATGGTGCAGCGAGTGTTAAGACTTGATGAGTGTACTTCTGATGCTAAATTATATTTGTTTTAGAAATTTATTTAAAAATAAAATGTATCTTATCAAAGTCAAAACACAGGTAACTTTATGGATTTAATGTCACTAAAATCTTATACTATACTTCCAGAAGTTAATGGCGTGTCGCATTCGAATAGAAAATTAATATTTTTAAACACATTTCAGTATGATCGCTTTACAAGTTGATTGGAAATCCGTGTACAAGTTTTTTGCTAACAAATGAACTATACATTCACCCCTTTGAAGCTTTTACACCATCACCTTCAATATCATTTTGTTTCTAGTAAACCTTAGCAAAATTACAAGGTTTCATCACCGATTTTCCAACTAGGGGGATTTCCGCAATCGCTTATTCGATTTATGCCACTCGAAATCATCTTTCCACCGAGTATAGAAATAGAACCCACATAAGCTTTGCTTTGATATAGTGCTAAGTAATTCCGTTTAGTGACATGGCCTGATATTGCTCGGCAGCATGACTAACCCATTAATAATGGATGAACTTCGTCGTTCTTTGGTAATTGTTATTTCGGATCATTTATTATCATTACGGTGACAGGTGGTTGACCTTGCTTGTGCGCTTACGTAATTAAAATCGATAAATCTTCTAGTTAAATCAGGATACGTTATTATTATAAAAAATATTTTTCATTTCCTTACCATCCGAAATAACACAAAAACCCACTACTTAAAAACATTGCACCAGGCACAGCCGGTCTCGTAAAAATTTTTTTTTGAAAATATACTTTAGACTGGCGTACAGCTTTAAACAGTAGTAATTAAAGTTACGGATAAGTTAAAAGGGAAACAAAAATTTAAACGAATGCGATATTGTCATTGCAAGCTGTTAATAAAATTTAGTTTGTGAATGGGGCTAATTTCACGAATCTGCTGTGATGATACTTCTAGCACACGATTCAGACAGATACAGATAGATACTTTGTTATTCAAAAGTTTTCAGATGATCGAAATAATTGTATAGTACTTGATTCATTGAATTATTTACACAATTTATATAACAATGTTATATCAATCATTGATAAATTTCATTTAAAAAGAGCAACTGTTCAGTTTCAGATCACCATTTCGAGCCGATAGTTGCTTACGTATAATATTTAAATAATTGATGATTCAAAAAGGCGTATATAAAATGTCTACGAATAAAGATATTTCGAACTTGAATTTCATTTAATAGCAATGGTTGTGAATTTTTTAAATTTGTTAAGGCATAGAATACAAATTGTACTATCGAACGAATATTGATCGGACTGAAGGCATTGGATACGGCTTTAGTTTCGACTGGCATTGAAATATTTAGAAAGCAAAACTTTACACCTATTTGCATGTGAATCGAATTAAATGTTTAATTTGATATAATTGAAGTTTTACTTGCAATATTGTATTAAAATGTAGTTTCTATTGTCACCAGGTCTTAGCGGTTCGAAGGCAGACCAGCAGCATAGGCGTGAGGTGTTCGGTTCGAATTTGATCCCGCCAAAACCTCCCAAGACCTTCCTCACCTTGGTTTGGGAGGCTTTGCAGGATGTCACCCTCATTATTCTGGAGGTAGCCGCAGTCGTCTCGTTGGGATTGAGTTTTTACAAGCCGTCCGAAGATGAGTCCGACATTGGTAAGTTTTTAATCAATCCTAAATACATTGTATATAAAATTACAGTTGACGAAAATCTCTTTGAACACTTTTATATTTTTCCACGCTGTCCCAAAAACCGTTTTATAGAAGATCTCGTATATCCCTCCGGCAGTAAATTCGTCCAAACCCTATTTGTGGGCTGCGAGACGAGTCGAAAGATTCTGCCGCCGTAAAAATAGCTCGCGACTTCGAACTCATTATCCGATGGAAATCGAAGGAAATTAGCCCGGGGATTCGTCCGGCTCACCGAACCGCTGCCGGTCATTTTCACAGTTATCCACTAAGGAAAATATTCTTGGGTTTCTCAGAATATAGACTGAAAATTATTCTACACAAAAACTTATAGAAAGTAGGTAGAAAAAGCAAATAAAATCTGTAGTATATTAATTGTTTTTCTTTTTAAATTTATTTAATGTGAATGTATATTTCACTGTCATATTTTCTGTTTAAGAAACAGAAAAGATTTTTTTTCAATTTTCCTTCGCAACTTTTCTATTTTATATACCTATAACAAACTACCTAATGTTTAAACGAAATTGATTACAAATATCTGAACTAGTTAGCTTATACAGTGTTATATTTATTGAAGTTCAGTGTCCAATCAAAATAACGTGGCTAAAGAAATACGAATGTGTTCCGTAACTTGTAACAAATAATTTCAACGAAAAAAAAATGTTTTACATATGTAAAAACGATTACATAAAAAAAAGAAAACCACTTGAGAGGTGTGGCCTTTAAAGGGTCGATCCATTCAGCCCTTGCTTCCGGCATCATATCCTATTATATCGTTCCCGCGTTGCCTTCATTTACATGTGTAAAAGTGTAAAGGGATAAATTTGTTTCATATTGTCCCCTTTAAGGAGATAAATGAAAATTATACACTTCACTAAGCTTGTGAAATTTTTTTATAAATTTTCGTTTGCTTATTGAAGTAATAAATGCTATACGAATGTTCTTTTTTAATTTCTCTCACTACATTCTCATATAATCTTAATTAACCAATTTAATGTTACGTACATCAGTACCTATATAACCATAGCATTATAAGAGAGGGTGTCCAATGCGACAGAGAAAGCGAATTTTTTGGAGGTGAATAATAATATTATTTTTCTCTTTTCAATAACAATTTGCCAACAGTAGACGATATTGGTAAGAAAATCAAATTTATTTACCGATTTTTTATTACACTGTCTTGCTCGTGTCTGTGAAATTGTACTCAAGCTCATTGGAATATCGATTGTTGTTTTGCCTGTCTTTCCAAAATATACTTTTTATATCAACGCAACTAAATCGATATTATATTGTGTGTACTTCAATTATTTGGTATAACCCTGTATCCTTCATTTTCTAAGGTCATGGTTTTTCGATGTCTCAGAATAAAACGTAAATTGGTATTTCAAATATTTGTAAGGTTGTCAAAGCCGTGATATCCATACAAATTTCTAAAAGACTTTTCAAAGATAAGTTTCATACAGAAAAAAATGTGTCAATCGATATATACGGTAATCTGGTCTATATGTATAACAATATTAACATATAAAAGAAAAAGTGATGTACATAAGGTTGGCACAATAAATAAAGATAAGCCTTTCTACTTACGCTTTATATAAATTAGTGGCTCTTTTGTGAGCAACTACGTACGGTACTACAATACACTCCCTTGTGATGTATCTGATATCGTGTACAAATTTAGACGTTTTTTATACAAAAAATTCTATTACGAAGATCCGATTGAATTGTAAAAATAAATGGAAGGAATGAATAAAAGCTCAATAAAGCGGTGTCAATTTTTTTATCTCCTATGTATCGGCAGTTTTCTGCTGCACATAAAAGTAAGTGAATTGCGTTGCTCTGTAAATAATAAAAGATGCTTTTTACCAGGCAACTTTCTCCATCAATACTTTATGTTGTACTCCTGGCCGGTCCAGTGTAGTAAAGAATACGTAATGAAAGAACTGCTGTATTGCGTATACCTTTAACAACATGTAAAAAACAGTATGTACAGGGCCATTCGTTATAGCTGTAAAAACTGGTAAACATATGTATTATTGCCAAATTACGTATGGTGCACCCTATCTAAAAATTTATGGTTTCATACATATTAAATTATGTAATGATTGTAGGAAATGCTTTTTCAAAAATTTCATACAATTATTTGATGTTTACTATTTTATATTATCACTTACACTTATATTGTCACTGTAGAATTTGTACTGCAAGTATTGGCCTGTCGTTCTAGTTTAAAAAATATATTAATGTAAATTTTTTCATGGTAATTGTAAATATATTTAAAACCTTTTAAGTTTTTTACTGATAAAATATGTATTCATTCACCCTGAATAATGGTTGTATGCCATAACACCATAAGATAGATCTTCTATGAGGTTCTAAGATCTTTTATGCAGGTAAATTTTTTGACGTAAAATTTCGGATACATGTGGTATTCATTATTAAAGATATCGAAGAACCATGGCGTTAGGGCATGTTATTGAATTAGTTGCTTCACCCCTTGAGTACAGAACCCGTCTGTAGCGGATGCACTACACCCGAGCTGTCGTTTACCCGCTTGATACTTGCTAAACACGACGATAGCGGTGATGTGTGCCCACCAGCTCCTTAGAACATAGATATGTGTGTTTAGAACTATTAACCGATTTCAAAAAAATTCCATGATGTAATACGTTTAAATTCTTTAATGGTAAACCTTTATACCAATCTCTTTTTGATAATTTAATCTTTGAACTCGGTTACCTTAAGGATATTAAAAAAAAATTATAAATATTTCAACTAATTCGAACATAATTATATTATTAAATAATTCTGGTACCTAAACCTACTTTATAAAACTTTATTACAATTTTAACTATGTTATGAGGCATGGGTGTTATTAATTCACGTGTCAAGTTATAAAGAAAAATTAGTGCATAAGTTACAATGTTATTTTTAGATGTATAGACGCAAGTATCTAACCGTAGGTCTGTTGATAATAACAACACTGTTCTATAGGTGACCTAATCTAATATTTCATTTTCAAATCGCCCACCAATCCTGTTACGTTCAGTGTTATTCTATATATATGTATGTATGTATATATATAGCACATGTGTATACGTGCGTCATAAATTTAATTTTCAAAGTATAATTCTTAAAAAAGTGCCTTGTAAATAATTTTTAACATTATAAAGTGGTCTGTATAGTGAGTAAGCTGTCACTCGGATTGTTGATGTGCGAAGAAAAGCCAGAAATTAAACAATTTCCCTTTATAGATGCATTTTAACTATGTTTGATGTACACATTATAATATTAACACTGCTAATATGTAAACAAACCCAGTTTTACATATTTCGTCCAACTAAAAACTTTTGAATGCTATAATAAGATTTTTTTATATTATTTTGGTTATAGGAACTAACCAAAAGAACTAACAAAAATTTAGTCATCACATTTAGAAGTGTATATTTTAAATGTTATTATATATAGTAACATTTATACTATATATAATATATTAAACCGGCTATAATGGATAACGATTATTCAAAATTAACATTACATTTTAAGAACATAACATATTTTTAGCGACAGTCTACAGTGTTATGAGTCAAATTGCAGTTTATTTAAACCAAACATTTAGATATTAATTGCAATATCTCCAAAAACTACAAAAGTTAAATTTGCTATCAATAATTTATTAAACCTTGATTGTAAGCAAGATCATTGGTACCTTGTCTTTGTTTTATTATACCCGATAACTGTGCGAATTAACCCAAAATATTACAAGCGTCTAATCATATAACACCTGCGTTATCATGGCTGGGTCACATCGAACCGACACCAGCATATAATTGAATAACATGTTTCTCACTCGCACTTTGCATGTACAAAAATACTTAGCACACTGTGTTTAATCTATGAACAAAGCCGGACTTATAATGCAATGTGGGTATTCTAAAATCAAATTTAAGCTTTAGTCATCATGTCAGAAAGACGTAACCAAATCTTAGTATAGCACACGTCATAAAAATATGTACAGCTCATTTTTGACACAATCTATTAATAATAATTTTAAATATCAAGAAAAGGTTAAAATAATTCAGACTAATATAAAATTAAACCAAACTCTTCTTCTCTGTGCGCGATAAGCATCGACCCTTCAATAATTTTAAAGACTACCCACATAAATATTAATACTTTATACCAACAAGTCAACTAGGGTGGCTATGTTACACGTTACTGAATCAGCACAAATGTTAACGTATTATGGAATATTCCAAAATTGATATACGAAAAGAGTACTAATAGATATACAAATTAAAAAAAATATATATATTAATTATTTATTAGCGTATGTTTTAGATTAATTCGTAAGTTTTTAAGTTTCCTATCACATTTTATTCTTGTTTTTGTCGTGTGTAACTTTAAGATGAAACTACTTTAGACTACCGTGAATTTTAAAACGCACGCTAATATTTCCAGGACATTTGGACGAGGAAGAAGGACACTACCAATGGATCGAAGGTCTGGCGATTTTAATATCCGTCATAGTTGTGGTGATAGTCACGGCATTCAACGATTACACGAAAGAGAGACAATTCAGGTACGTTATAATAAGTTTATTATTTAAACTACGCTATGATATTTTACATTGTTAAAACGCATTTTAAACCACTCATGTACAAAGGAAATTAACACAATTCATATAAGTATATATTGCTAGTGTGCTAGTGGCCTTTTATAAATTTTACCAATAAAAGCTATCTTTTTCAAAAAACCATAGAAGACAAATCAGAAAAATGAATGTGTGATATTTATAAAAGAAAAAGTGCATATTTTTATTAAAGGTTCATAAAATAGTTGCAAAAATTAAAGTATTGTTTTGGAGTTTGACATTAACATGATTGTCATTAAAATTAAAAGATATTGATATTATATAGTATGAATATAGTAACGGTTTGATAAGTAAATAACACATTAATCGTATAAATAAATACACGTGAATAAATGCGCATAAATATAATTTGTGTTTAAGATTTAAGGTAGAAATAAATCTGTTAATGGTGTTAGAATAGAAACAATATATTTTCATGTTAATTTTGTCGTAATTATTTTTAACGTATGTAGCTATGTTATATCCACAAAAATATAAAAATACAGAAAAACGTTTTTAATATTTATTTAATGTGATATGTTATTTCACATGATTATATGCATGATTGTAATCCATTTCAGAGGGCTTCAATCGAGGATAGAGGGTGAACACAAGTTCGCTGTTATTCGCGGAGGTGAAGTGAAGCAGGTGCCCATCAGCGAAATAGTTGTCGGCGACATTTGCCAGATTAAATACGGCGACTTGCTGCCCGCGGACGGCATTCTGCTGCAGAGTAACGACCTTAAGGTAAACCATCAATGATTATAGCATCAGCGATCTCTTTCTAATCGAGAAGTTATTTTCAGAAATAGATTTAGAATGGCACAGGTTGGAAGCGACCTGCATCCATCGTTTTCCGATAGCCTGAACAAGGCCATCTATCCACGTTGCGGTTGACCCTCTGCACTTGTCGCTTTCATATTGAGATGAAATCAAATATTATTTTGACCGTTAAGTTATAGTCGTTAATTATTACTAGAATTACTCAAAGTATGTTAAAATGTAAATTAGGTTGAAAAATATTTTTTATTGAAAATGTCCGATATTTCTGTACTACTATTGACATTGACATACTTAAAACATACGAGCAGTGACAATATCCAAAAAAAAAATCAAATTTCGAATAGTTTATCCACACAATTTTTATATAAAGAAACCTTGTTAAAAATTGTATTGTGGTTTAAAAACCAGCCGCATTTATTCACTACTTTAAAGCTTTTACGTTTATATATAAAACTTGTGCGCTTATATGTACACCCTATAGATAAATCAATGGTTTCGGAAATAATAAATAACGTAACGATAATGTAATATGAAAAAACTTGACACAAAAATTGTCTGCAAAATAAATTATAATTGACTACGTCTCTATGGACCTCGTACTACCAAAAGTTATTGGCCTGTTGTATTTCAGTTGAAAAAAATGTAACGTATTTGAGAGTAATCTCTTGAGACAAGGTAATTGGAAATATATGTAGGTTTAATGATTTTTGCTGACAAGTTCATTTATAAAACTTTTAAGGCTTTTACATTTATTACCAATCAAGATGTATATTGAATTCAAAATATTAAATTTGTGACAACCAAGTGTTGCTACTGCATAAAACAAGGCATATCGCAGCACTCGACGGGTCCGCAAAACAAACAAGAGCGCATGCCCGGGTCGTCGATAACCCAATAAGCGGGCGCTATCTCCCGTTTAACGCACCGTTTACCTCTGACGCACGGACAGATAGAAATCTGATAGAAGGCAAATATAGAAATTATTGCTACCTTATACCGATAAACATGGGCGCGTCGTAGATTACGTCGATAACGATTGCGTTCGAAATTCTTTTCGCCGTTGTACTAATATTTTTTACTTTCCTTATCAATATTGCAATTACCTGTTACATGCATGAACAACTTGTATTTGTAAAACCGTCTCATATAAAACATGTTTTAAAGATTTTGTCATTTTGATTATGGCTGCATATCCGCTGTGTGTTAATATAACGCTCTTTCAATCGCACTATCGTAAGCAATTGAAAAGGACAAGTAATTGTTAATACACATTAATAATTGTATACATTGCAAGATAGATCCACAAATGACTACTTTATTGAAACATTGTCTAATTTATTATAACCTCATTCCACAAGTTGATGATCGCGATTTCTAAAGTAACTAATGTACTTACATATTTTTACGGAATTTCTAAAATGATGTAACAACTACCCTTATAAAAATCGTAGTTATTAACTTAGTGTATTGTATCATTAGCAATAAAAAAGATTTAGTTTTTAACAGTAATTTGGCAAAGAGCAACTGAAATATCGGTTCATTTTGGAAAAAGGTTTTTTTTTTTCAATATTATTTTGGAATCCTTACTCTAAAGCATTGTCATTCTTCTATTTTCACCTATTTGATGATAGCTATATTGTCTACAGAATAACAACCCACGCAATACGTTTATTGTCAAAAATGATTAGAATTTTTATTTTCTTTAGATTTAATTTGTAATATATATATATGACACTACTACTATATGACACACTTTTGATGTCTTATCACAAGTGTGTTTATTAATAACTTTATAGGCAAAGGAATGTCATAGTAAAACATAGTATAACAGTTTTTACAACATCATACGTGGTCGGTCTACTCTGAAGATGTAGCAATACCTTACAATGACGTCATAACACACCTAATGTCGCGTACATTTGTATAGTCTCTACACGCAACGTACATACTAACACGGCAATACAATGGGTATAAGGCATTTTTGACTTTTACGTTGTTGCTAAATCCAAAATGTTTTTGATTATATAAGAGATTGGTTAATTTTTTGCGTTTAGGAATTTTAGTTTTAAAGTTTACTTTACTTGTAAATAGCTAAACATTGTTCAATTAATAATTTCGTGTCATAAGATCAATAAATAACAATGTATAAGTATTTAAATCACTAAAATTTTACAGTTTGACCAGCATACTTTTGAAATTATTTTCATCTTCTTAACGTTAAATATCATATTGTTAAAAAATTAATGAAATCCAAAATAAACTCTAATGTTTAATTAATAAAAGTTATTTTGATTTGTATACTATATTGTAAGCATGGCTCCATTGAACTATGTTTATACACTATAAAATGCTGAAGATATGTTTGTGTCTGTTACAGATCGATGAATCCTCGTTAACTGGAGAATCGGACCATGTCAAGAAGGGCGAATCTTTTGATCCCATGGTGCTATCTGGTACTCACGTTATGGAAGGTAAATTCTATCGCATAACTTTTAATATATAAACATATAAAGTATACCTACGTAGTTTACAGAGATACCGCTCTACGAAGCTGAAATTAGTCAATTTTCTCTTTCCAAAAGTCGATATGCAATATATATCACCGAGTACTGTACAACAGAATTGAATCCCGTATAATTATTGCATTATACAATACCTTGTACCGTCTAAACTTTATTTAACAATTTCGTATATTCAAAAATGTCACAAGGCTGTCTTTATAAGCTTCTGTGAAAAAAGCGATATATTGATTGGTGCAAAACAGGTCAAAAACCTGAGTTTTAAAATAAAAAAAAAAATACTTATTATAGAACAATTAAGTAACTACTACCTAAAATACGTAATAGTAATCAGAGATTGGATACTGGGTGCATATTTATCAAAGTTGAGGTGTTGGGTTAGTATGGAAAGCACTTTTGTATCGAAAAAATATATGAATGCATACAACTACACGTTCTGATGTATAGTCTAAATATGACCGGCAAGGTCGTCGGAAGACGCTGAATGCAGACCGCTTCCAAACGGTCTTAATAGAAATTTATTGGCCTATGTCCAGTTGTAGACGTTCTACGGCAGAAATTATGATAATTATGTGTTTATTAAATTCCAGGTTCCGGCAAGATGCTGGTTACAGCGGTAGGTGTCAACTCTCAAGCCGGTATCATCTTTACGTTGCTCGGTGCGGCCGTTGACAAGCAAGAGAAGGAAATCAAGCAGATGAAGAAAGGTCAGTGCTTGCCCGCTTCGTGCCTCTTTCGTAGCACTAGTGATGTCCCCTTTAGTTATCTGATATCCTTTCTGTAGCCATATATGCAATATTTACATCACTATCTCATGACTAAAGTAAATAACTTTAGTAATGCTAAAGTTATCTACAAGCGTTTGGCAATTATATTTATTTAATGATAAATATTTTATATCCTGTAAAATTAAAAAATATACAGTACGGGTATCTCTATAGTTTAGTCTAGATTAGTGTTGTTCGAACAATTACTTTGCTCATTTAGTAGAGACGATTTTAGTTAAAAAAAGAGAAATACTGCTTGATAATAATTAAGGATTAGATGAAAATAGACTTAAACACATAGCTATAAAGTATAATTTAGCTGCGCTTATCTAAATGAGCATTGTAGGTTCTGATGCTTAGTTGCATATTTAGTGTTACCACCAATGAAGAATGAAATTTTCCCCTTACCATTAAGCCACTGCACTCCTAGGAAATCTAATTTGACGGGGAAGCTGGTAGAAGATTAAAAAAGTAATCTTAATTTGAACTGTTTAGAGTTTAAATTCAGTTGTAAGTTCTACCAGTTTCAGCCGTGGGTATGAGATTATTTTATTGTTCGACCTCAATGTTACGGTTCTCGTTCGGGATAATGGTGTTACGTGTTAGACGTTGTTCGTACTGTTTTTGTGTGTTGACTAATTGCCTGTGTGTGGGTAGCATGGTCCACTCGGTTATTGCCACGGTGTAGTGTTATTGTCAATCGTAAGTCGTATAAAATAATCTCGTTTCGTTTTAAATTTGGAATTATAAAACATCTACCCCTGAACCATACATCTGTAAATGCAACAATTAGTCCCCTAGATCGAGTAGTTATGTGAATTGTGGTTACCTATTTAGGAGATATATGGACGTAATTACTCGATTATATTCCGTGATACCCTTAGAATTAGCGCAACCAACAATCGTCTAGTGTGACCTTTCAATGACATCCAAATTTTTTTTTCTCCACCCCCGACCCTGGCCTGCCGCACACCCACATCCATGCCGCCGATGAAAAATCTTAAAAAATAAATAAAAAAAACATACACATTTAAATTGCATCGTGTAACTGTTGTCGATGATGCATGATGTACAAAACGAAACGATTGTCCTTTGTAATAAATGTGTATGCTTGTGTTATTGGAATGATAAACCACCATTGGATTACGGGGATTATGGCTATAGAAGCTAAAAAGCAGCAACGGAAGGGAACCCAACGCAAGAGTCTCACCGGTAAGTAACATCCTTTGCTAAGACCCGCTTCTAAGGTCCCGCGTACACTTGGGGCCAGATTAACGTTCGACGCTTTACATAATTAACATTACGACGCTATCGCTTACGATAGAAGCTTCGACGCCTAACTGTTAACATATTCTGTCCTTAAGTGTACTCTGAAATGCATAATAAAATCCCGGTCATGAGTTTTTAATTTAATTAGTAAACATAGAAACTGATGCATTTTGATGCTAATATAGATTGCAGAATGACTAATATTTAACGTGGAATGAAATGAAGATTTCACATTCCGATTTGCCTTACATTGCATCTATTTTTAATATATTGAATTTTATAATTTAAACATACTGTTACAATTAAAAATATTTTAAAAACTGTTTAATAATTTATTTCGCTTAACCCTCTGCGATATTAAAACACTACCTGCAACTCTCTTCTGCATAAAAACTTCAACTCTTTCTTTTATTTGTCCAAAAATGTAATTATACATTCTTGTTTGGTACATATCTGTTAAATTCATAAATGATGTTTACAACGTACTTAATGTTTTTTCTAAAGTTTTTTCAAAAGTGTAACTATAGCGTACGATATTTTGATTTATTTCTTTATATTTTGAACTTAGTTATATCTCCTTTTGGTGTGTAAATTCAAGCTAGAAATATTTTTAAAAAACCCTTTTATCATCATTATCAATATTTCAGCCGCAGGATGTCCACTGCTGACATGGGTTTTGCCCATTAATTTCCATTTAGGCTGGTTGGTTCTGATCCTACGTTGCTTTTGTGGGTCCGTGGTCTCCACTCCAGAGCCTTAAAAGGCCCATCGGTGAACTATATGGCCTGCCCACTCCCACTTCAACTTGATAACTGCCTCGGATATGTTAGTTCCTTTTGTTTATCAACGGATCTCAAACAAATGGCAAACATAGAAACTAACGCGTACCAAACAAGAATAAATCGAATAGGATTTATTTTAGATTACTAATGAAGCTGTATCATACAGGGGACGAAGACGCAACACTGCCAGCCGCTGGTAACAGCCACGGCGCAAACCACCGTCCCGAAGACAACCACGTAGCCGCACCCGCCGACAAGCCTGCTGAAAGTGGCCACAAGAAGGAGAAGTCCGTGCTGCAAGCAAAACTCACCAAACTCGCCATACAAGTACGCACATCACATATATACCTTCCGACACCTCTCACAGCGCACGCGTACAAATCCATAGCAACTGGTCGGACCATAATTCGCTCTCGCAAGAATTTTCGAATATTCCTCGCCTAATTCAAATATCTCTAATAGGTGTAAATAGACTTTATTGGAGAAAGGTTTTGTAAAGAAACAATTATGAAGAAATATATTGACGATATATGTATATGTAAAAATTCATTTGTCCTGTATTTATTATGATTATCAAACAAAAACATACAATACAACTTAAGAGCTTAAGAATTTAAGCCATTACTTTTAAGTTTTTTATATACAATCTGATATGATATCAGCTGATATACACCCACTGCAAGGCAGTCCAGCGACTTCCTGATACTTAAGTATGTCGTCAGTCTCCGTCTACCATCTCCTGGCCTTTCGCTTGACTTAAAATAATATATATAACATAGTACTTGAAATTTAATTTAATACATCTGGCATAGGAGTAAAAATGACGAGACCTATCAGAACATTGTTTTATCACACAGTCCTCAGACAGCTGTAAGTGCGGTAGACAAACTAAATAAGTTATAAAGCTGAACCTAGAACCACTCGCACTTGTTTCCGATAAATTTGTTAGATGTTTTTTTTAACGAACGCTATATCATCTGTGTGACACAAGTAAATAGGATCAGTTAAGCATGTTCAGATTGTTTTTTTGAATACCAAGTACTATAACGATAATCGACAGACTTAAGATCCGCGCAAATAACTTAAACATACCTTACATTAAAAAAAAATTCTCTTTCTTATAGTTTTGTGCCAGTAGTTGTACTGGACACAAATTTACGATCTAATTTGACTTACATACTTAGGAAGAATGAGATTCCAAAATAAAGTGAATGGATTTAATTTGCAAATTAATAATGTATCTTCGTTGCAGATCGGTTACGCCGGCTCGACCATCGCGGTGCTGACAGTGATCATCCTCGTTATGCAGTTCTGCATTAGGACTTTCGTGATCGAAGGCCGCCCGTGGAAAGCGACCTACATCAACAACCTGGTCAAACATCTTATCATCGGAGTCACCGTGCTTGTGGTGGCCGTGCCCGAAGGTTTACCTCTAGCTGTCACTCTGTCGCTCGCTTACTCTGTGAAGGTTTGTGTAAACAAAATGCTTTCTATTACTAAACTATAGCTATCGATATCCGTATTTGAGGACGTAATTAATAGGAATAAAAGTCAAAATAGTATAGGTCGGGTAAGAAATTAAAGGAATATTAGAAATTGTAAAACTCTAATGTGGAATAAATAAAAAAAAATAAAACTGAGAGAGGTAAATAAGCAATAATTGTTAAATTTAATAAGTATTTTAATTAAGAATATTATATTTTGTTAACAAGATTGTACTACCCTGTCACAAATACGATAGGGGAGAGCGTAAGACCCCCAATAGCGGGGGCCATAAAAGAAAAAAAACCTTTAGCTAAATACCAAAACCATTGTCTTAATTTATTCTTAATAACAAAATAATGACATTATATTTCTGAATATTCAGAGGACAACCATGTATAGTGTTATATAGATATAGCATTTATAGAAAACTCCTTGGCAAATTCATTTGGCGGTGAGAAGACTACATGGCAAGCTAAATAGATGGCCGCTTGGGTCCTGAGATTCTGAAGTAGAGATCATAAGGTTGACAGGTGACCTTGTTAAGGTCACAATTTCTTCGAGAGTCCACGTAATATAAATTGAACAATTACAGAAAATGATGAAAGACAACAACCTGGTGCGACACTTGGACGCTTGCGAGACGATGGGCAACGCAACCGCCATCTGCTCAGACAAGACGGGCACGCTCACCACAAATCGGATGACTGTCGTACAGTCCTACATCTGCGAGAAGCTCTGCAAGGTCACGCCCAACTTCCGGGACATCCCCGCCGAAGTGGGAGAGACTCTCATAGAGGGAATTTCCGTTAACAGTGCATTCACTTCTAGAATTATGGTGAGTAGCACGTGGTTATAAACAATAAACTCAATCAGAGTAGATTTATCGGTCGAGTTCGTAGAACATCGTCTGTAATATTAAATTTTGCATAGACTGATATTTAACAATTTTTAACAACACAATCAAACTTATAGATATTCAAGTAATTATTTGAATACTTAGCAGTGTTTTAAATTATTTTAAAATTGATTCCAAATGCACATGGTTTTAACAGTATAAATATATCCATATTTTTTTTCAATAAGCTTAAAATTATTATAATTTGACGTGAAAAACTGGTTACCGAACACATTTTTAGCAACTCTACAAATAATAAGAATATATGTTTTGCACATTGTTAACGCACCTAACTACACACCTTGGATAACCTCCCTTCATGAGCATCTAATATTTTTACACTATTTTTACAAGTTTCATATGTTATGATGCGATGTGTACAGATTTCTATATTTTTTCTGAGTCACCACGATATCGCTGAAAACATAAGATTTAATGACTTCAAATTTAGTAAGAATATACATTTCGCTGAGTGGAAGTCAGATATGAAAGAGGTGTTGGGTATAAAATGTAAACTACAATGACAAGCTATTATAAAATAAATGAATAATATTTCGAGTGAATAGGAAAAAAGGTTACTATGAACTAATGTGTGACAACTTTTGCAGCCTTCCCAAGATCCTGGCTCCCCACCAATGCAGGTAGGTAACAAGACGGAGTGCGCCTTGCTGGGCTTCGTGGTAGCGCTGGGACAGAGCTACGACGCAGTACGAGAGCGCCACCCTGAGGAGTCTTTCACGCGCGTCTACACCTTCAACTCGGTTCGCAAGAGCATGTCCACGGTCATACCCTACAAGGGCGGCTACAGGCTTTACACCAAGGGAGCTTCTGAGATTGTTTTGAAAAAGTAAGTAAAACTTTTCACTACCTTTCCAAAAATACAGAGTGATATGTGTAAAAGCCTTAAAGTGGCAAAAGTATTGCTTATTTACCGTAAATAAATATATGATACTCCTTATCAAAAATGAATGTTTCAAAAGTTATAAATAACGTATCGATAATAATGTACGAAAATGTGCTATCAAAATTCGGATTTCTACATTAATTATTGATCACTATCTGTCTCTGCAGACTTTGTACTTCCAGAAGTTAGTGGCCTGTAGTATTCCGAGAGGAAAATTAAATTACAAAGCTGAATTGGAATAACGTGTAAAAGCTCTTAAGTCTTTAAACCTATAACTAATCACCCTGTATAACAAAGACGGTATATTATTATAAATTATTAGAATATATAAAGCAGTTTTTGGATTCATATATATAGGTGTTTTTATATTATTTTCAATTTAAATAATACTTTTACATGTACTAATAAAACACTTCATTAATTAAAAATTTGCAAAGCATTATTCTTTGAACAGAAACATAAATCATTTTTAGTTTTTTTAACTTTCAAGACAAGTTACCGTTGACTCAATTTTCCAGGTGTTCATTTATTTACGGACATGAGGGCCGCCTCGAAAAATTCACCAGGGACATGCAGGACAGGCTTGTTAAGCAAGTGATAGAACCCATGGCCTGCGACGGACTCCGTACCATCTCTGTAGCCTTTAGGGACTTCGTGCCAGGCAAGGCGGATATCAACCAGGTACTTTAATCTATTAACATTTTAAGAAACCCTGTTACATTACACCAGTAAATAAAAATGTTTATTTGTTTTAATTACGAAAGCTATTATATTATGTAATATCACAGAGTTCCTTTTAGTATATGATTTTTTTTATTTTATAAGAAAGTTATATTGTGATAACTAAATTATATATTGCCACATAATTATTTATAAAAATATATGTTTTGATAACAAGATTAAGTTGTATATAATAATTTTCATGAAATATGAAACGACATAAGATATATGTATTTTGTTAATCAGGTTCACATAGACCAAGAACCAAACTGGGACGACGAGGACAACATCGTGAACAACCTGACCTGCCTCTGTGTCGTTGGTATTGAAGATCCAGTTAGGCCTGAGGTACACTTGTCTTTGTCTTTCAAACTCATAAATTATACAATTTTATTCTTATGCAACCAGCCTTATAGTGTGATACCGTGTGTACTGTGTAATGTGGTTGTGTGTAATAAAGTTCACTGCACTAAACTGCTCGTTGAACTTAAGAGCATTTTTGAGTTTATTGTAGTAAGTCATGCGTTCGATTTCCTGGGCTATACATTAATCTTATATATTAATTATATAGGATTTCCACTACTTACTAACAATTTTCTAGAGATGTTTAATAATGTGAGAGGATGGAAAGCTCTCCTCTGAGTACCATATTACTACACTGCGATACCCTGCCAACCCGCCGGCCAAGTGTAGCGATTATGGTATATCCCCCATAGATATCTTTGGGGGAGGCCTATGCCTTGCAGTGGGTGTCTTTGGGCTAAAACGATGAATTATTCTTTTTCTAACAAGAGGCTGAGAGAACCGAAAAATATTACAAATACCATGTATTTTTCATTTGAGACCTTGCGATATATTTCATTGCAATTTTTTTTTCACGTTCACTGTATATATGCTGCTTAACTCCCATTCTATAATTAACGTAATAAGGTGACAGTTTTAATTAGGTAATATTCTTTACTGTACACGCTCATACATAGGTGCATGATATTAAAAAAAGAGTTACATTGGCGGTTTTATCACACGAGGAAATTTCTTCCGCACAACCATAGGCTTTAATCAATGTACATTTTTTGTTTTACCCACGAGTAAGACAAAAACTGTTTAAAAGTATAAAAGCAGGAGAAATAGTCGTTTACAGTCAATCAGTCTTTATACTTTTTTTTCTTTACTCATTTCATCTTAAGAAATCTCCGACTATATCACACACACTATATACTCACTTAAACCTATGCTGAAGGTACATGACTAAATCTTTCTCTTTGGTTTGAATTGTTAGTCTCTTACTGACAGCGATCTTAAAAAATCAGCACAGCTGGACTGGCCTAACTCGAGTCAATAGGACGCTTTGTATTACGAGTATTATTATTTTTTTAATTTAATATTCTTTACTGTGCACGCTATGATACATTTAAACAGTTTCATAATGATAAACAGAATAGTAGAATAGGCTCATCACACAAGGCAATCTCTTGCAGAGAACTTTGCCTAACCTAACGTTTACAAAACATAAATATATACAAAACTAAACATACATACATAGTTAAATAAGGTATGATGCATGTTACGGTACAATATATAATAAATAAATAAATATCAGGTGCCGGAGGCTATCAGGAAGTGTCAGAAGGCGGGCATCACGGTACGAATGGTGACCGGAGACAACGTGAACACGGCACGCTCCATCGCGATCAAGTGCGGCATATTGAAACCGACCGACGACTTCCTCATATTGGAGGGCAAGGAATTCAACAAGAGGATCCGAGACGCTAACGGAGAAGTGAGTTTGATAATCATTTTAATCTGTTATTAAGGAAAACTAAATATTTAACTGCCGTTGGTAAAATGTGGTCCCACAAGGAGGGAGCGGTCTAAGATCAATGACAATCATCATTAAGATGCTCAATGAAAATTAAATATTAATTAATGTGCGATCAACAAACGATTTTGCTATAAGAGAACTTTCGCCCCCAAGCTGGACTGTTTTTGTTAAAGTTGTCGGAAGACCCTGGTTTCAACCTGCTTCCAATCGTTCCTGTTGTATATCTATAGATGAAGTCTGGAAGTCCAACGGCTGAAAGGATGACAATGATTCTTAATTTCTGTTCTCCGTTTGCAGGTGCAACAACACCTGATCGACAAGGTGTGGCCGAAGTTGCGCGTATTGGCGCGTTCCTCGCCTACGGATAAGTACACGCTGGTTAAGGGCATGATCGAGTCAAAGGCTTTCGACACACGCGAGGTGGTGGCTGTCACAGGCGACGGCACAAACGACGGACCCGCGCTTAAAAAGGCTGACGTTGGTTTCGCTATGGTTAGTAATACAACCATCATTTAAAAAATTATAAAGAATAAACCTGTTGGTATTCCCTAAGTGTAGATGGTTAGCGTTAAATAATGGTCTGGTCACTGTATCTTTACTTTCTAATTTGGCACGATTTGATTAGTTAAGGGGCGTGGACAGAAAATAAATCGCTGCATGATCTTATTGGGTAGTGTGAGCATCGTCCTATTTTTCATAGCAAATGGATACTCAAAGTTCGTATTAATTTAGACTTTAAACTTAACAGTAGATGCACAATGAACTTACCATTCCGCGTTGAAAATACAGTAATCAATTTTACCTAGTAACCAATAAAACTATTCCTAATTTGAAAGGTAAGTTCACAATGAACAATTGAAGGGTCGCCGCGAATTATAGATTTTTTTACAAAGTAAAGAAAGTACAGTCGTTTGCGATATTTTGTATATCAGTGACTACATTATAAAACACAGACGATTAAAGCAGTTTATTACCGAGGTTTATTATCACTTCAAAAATCTACCTCACTATTATTGTGAAAAGTTTCATTAATACTTTACAGTAAAAAGTTATTTCATATAATCGAGTTTGAAATATATATATATATAAGATGTTTTCGTTTCAAGGCTCCATATTTTTCAATGTTTACTATTTACTATTATTGACCCAAAAATGGTCCAATGATCATCGTTCATAAAAAATATAGAAGTTATAAACTACAAAAATTTGTTAGAAATATTATCTAAAACACCACAAATTACAGTCGTTAAGATTTATTTCTAATGCTCGAATTTTTGTAGCAGGTTATTGACTTGTGCATGCGTATGATGATGTAAATGATGATAATGATATCTAAAGAGTTTTTTGTAATATGATTGTATACTTCCAGGGTATTGCTGGCACGGACGTGGCTAAGGAGGCTTCAGATATCATCCTCACAGACGACAACTTCTCGTCGATTGTAAAGGCGGTGATGTGGGGTCGCAATGTCTATGACTCCATCGCCAAGTTCTTGCAATTCCAGCTCACTGTCAACGTCGTCGCGGTCATCGTTGCTTTCATCGGCGCTTGCGCAATACAGGACAGTCCTCTTAAGGTATAAATTCTAAATTATTTAAAGTAGTACCCCTTAGGATCATTTGCGTTGACGTTAAAAAAACACAGATTCTCCCAACTGTAGTCTGTATTGTGTCGATAGAACCAAAGTACGATAGTACGAAAAATCAATTTAAAAAAGAATCGCTAACTAGGCAACTGAATTTTTTCAAAACCAAAATCAGAAGCGGCTAGATTATTTTGCATATTTCTTGTCTCCATGATTATTTAAGAGTTTATATGTATGATGGTAGATTGACATATCTAAATCAGCTTAAAAAACCTCAAATCAAAATTAAAGATTAAAAAAAACAAACTTACACATATAAAACTTTTGTATTCATTACAATAACTGGTTTTTACATTTAAATAAGTAGATTTGATTATGGGATGAAATCGAATGTTGTTTTTATTGCAGTAATAATTCTATGTTATTGTAAATCTAATTTGTAATGACTTAATACTAGAGTGCACTGCTTTCTTTATTGAAAACTATTAGTTGGCCTTCAGATACAGTTATAAATTTGTAAATAAATGCTATCTGTAAGTTCATCATAATAAAATAAATTTACATGATGTCCTGCAGGCAGTACAAATGTTATGGGTTAACTTGATAATGGACACGCTGGCGTCGCTTGCACTCGCCACGGAGATGCCGACCGCGGACCTGCTGCAACGGAAGCCCTACGGACGTACCAAACCTCTGATCAGCCGCACCATGATGAAGAACATCCTCGGACAGGCCTTGTACCAGCTATTCATCATCTTTGCCCTGCTGTTTGTAGGTTTGTATCATTCTTTTGTACTTACTACTTTTGACCGGGAAATATTGTCGTGTTTGTCGACATATTTTACAGAAAAACCGATTGATTTTTACCGCTCCGTCATTGAAAATTTATATGCTATGTTCACTGCATGTTCGTCCGTCGACCAATCTTCTCTTTCCTGATTGGATATCGTAGATTAATCTTGAGAATAGTCATAATATTCTGTAATTTGTCTCAATCCACCCATGTCTTGGTATTACCTTGCAGTATAAAATGCGTTCCATTAACCCTGTACTTAATAATGTATAAGGATTCTCCTGTCTTATTTTATTCAAGCACATTACACGTAGTGTTACCTTAAAAGCTAACTTCCCCGGTCCAGGTGACAGAATGCTAAACATCCCGTCCGGCCGAGGTCAGCCATTAGGAGCGGAACCAACACAACACTTCACCATTATCTTCAACACCTTCGTCATGATGACACTGTTCAACGAAATCAACGCGCGCAAGATACACGGACAGAGGAATGTCTTCGAGGGACTTTTTACCAACCCCATCTTCTATTCTATATGGATCGGCACCGCTCTTTCGCAGGTATGTATGGTAACAATGAAACTAATATTTATTATCTCGAATAGGCTTTTTTTTGTAAGTTCCTTTGAACGGTCAAGGCGTAATTATATCAAACTGTAGAAGCAACATTACGTCATCGTCAGCGACCCATCGCAAAACGAGGAATTCCACAGAAATAAAATTGTTCATCTATGTGGGTGTATAAAACGGGCGAAGCTCGAAAAAAAAAACACTTCTACTTTGGACTTCGTGTTGTTACTACCTCATGACCTACCGGCCCTATGAAGAATACCACAATACAATTTTATCGAGAACCAAGAAACTCAATAATTACTTACTTACTTACTTACTCTTTTAACGCCAATTTTACAATTTTTCTTGCTATAAATCGTCTATTTGTCACATGACACAACGTAATACTAATCCCAGGTTTATCTCCTCTGTAGTTTTTAATGCATTAAAAGCATTAATTGTTTTCGCGGATAAATTTAGAATGAATCGCCTTTTTTCTTTTGTAGTAAAATAATGGAGGTCGCTGTTTTTTTTTTTTCGAAACTATCTATATTATTATAAACATAGAGGTTATTATTAAAATATATTATGATGTGACCCTTAGTGTATCTATTTTATTAAATGCGTGGCTGATTGCTGATAATATTTAGATGAAAAGTTGACTCGAAAAGATTAAATTTAAGGTAAACGGTTATGTGCTAGTTCGTTAAAGATATTCGAATGAAATATAATGAATGCGTTCATCATGTTAAAATTTTGCTATTCAAAAAGGTTTCACTAACATTTTTATTCTAGATATTTACATACGCTGAAGAGTTTAACTATTTCTTCGAGTAGTCCGCTATAGTGTACATTTCAATAAGACTACATGTTTGGTTGTCTTATAGGTCCTTAAAGTGCCGTCTATTGCTTTTCCTGGTTGCAGTGACGTGAGGTCAATATTCCAGATGACGTATTAGTATTTATAATTTTAAACTGAAGGCGTGCACATGTCGTAAACAACGTCCATCGAAGAATCTCGCTCTTAGATTGAAACTAGCTTTGAATAAATTGTTAATGAAAAAAAAATAGAGACAGAAATATAAAAAAAACACTTGATTCCAGGTGATAATAATCCAGTTCGGTGGTATGGCGTTCAGTACAGCGGGACTTTCGATAGACCAGTGGCTTTGGTGCTTGTTCTTTGGGGCGGGAACACTTGTGTGGGGTCAACTCGTCACCACCGTGCCGACCAGGAAAATACCCAAGAAACTCTCGTAAGTTTTAAATATATTTTAAAAATACCAAAATTAACAACTAACGTGATAGGCCCGCGTCCAGCGACGTTCCGCTACTTCGACTATGCCGTCAGTCTCTACTTCAAACGGCTTGTTGTCTTTCAAAATAGTCTCCTCGGGCAATCTATGCATTGTTACATCGAGCATTTGAGGTTCCACTGTCTATTTAACATAATTTCACGGTACTAATAAATATAAGGTCGTTTTTGAGTTTTTATCAAATTATGAGGTTCTCATAGAGAGAACTCATTCCTAACATTCTAATGACCGTGACTAAATCCGGCAGATAAAAACGTTCTCGGGTAGCCCTCCACTAGGTGGACCAACGGCGTCGTTAAAGTCGTTAAATGCGGGCAGAGTAAGACCGGTCGATCGATCTTTGGACGAGACCGACGCTTACAACCAAAATTTTCACGTGTCGCCAATTTACTCTTTTCTTGGTAATTATTATAGAAATTGTTTAGCTATAGGTGTAAAAGCTTTAAAGCTGTAAATTTATAGTTCGTGTGTCAACAAAAAGCTTTCAACGTTTTTTTACACGTATTTCCAATCACCCTGTATAAAATGATCACTCTGTAACATGTTACGTTAATTTACATTTAATACAAAGTTCGCAGAGACAGGATAGTAAAGAATAATTAATTGTAAATTGTAGAGGTTCGAAGTATTAAAACGCTTTTGCTTACAATATTACCATAACATTATTTATTGTTTCTGAAGCCATTGATTTGTAAAGGGTGTATAATATATAAATTGACAGCTAATGAGCCCTTTAAAGCTTTTACACCTATACCCAATCGCCCTGTATATTAATTATATTGTAAAAAATAATCCCAGCTGGGGCCGGGGTCAACCGGACCCGGAGACCATCCAACCCGGTCCGGACTATGACGCGGACCTAGATAAGAAGCCACGTGCCGGACAGATCCTGTGGATACGCGGTCTCACGCGCCTGCAAACGCAGGTACGCACGCACTCGCAACGCAGGGGGGAAGGGGGGAGGGAAGGAGAAGTGACGTCATGCGAATAGGCCGATCAAACTTCCGTATTCGAAATTTGTATTATAATATTCATGGATAAAAAATATATATTTCCTATTTAATCTGCCGTTAATTTTGATAAATTAATGTTGCCAAATACAAATCATATATATTTTTGTTATTAAAACAGCAAGTAGTTAAAGCTACTTTGTAAAAACAATATGCAACAAACTGTAATATTCTGATGTTAAACAAATTCATTTTTCCGGAATGCGATTATATAAACAATAGCTATTGGCTTCATACAGCGCTGTTATTTTTTAAAGTTTGTTGGACAATTAGTAAATACCGGCATATATTACGTAGATATCTTATAATATTATAAGAACGAAACGTAAAATTAATTCCGAAAATTTAACGCAATTAAGTTTTTGTTTATCGGCTTATTCGTAAATGAGTTTTGAATTCGGGTTGATATTGTTAAATGTTTGCAATATGGGGGATGTTCGTTTAATTTTGTTCTTGTATTTTGGGAATTCAAAAATTTGTGGGAAAACGTTAAATTTAATTATATTTTTTTATTTTTTACTGTGCCTATGCTGTAAATAATTGTTTACTATTTTTATGAATTTTTTTCTACAAATTAATTTTTTAAACAATTTTTTACAGTATTATAATGACAGTGTTTTGTTTTGACGCGTCGTTTTTATATCTGTTAAGAATTGATATTGTTATTTAAGTTATTATTATTACACTTAAATGAATTCTTATAATTTAGTTAGATTTTATTTATTCGAATTATTCTCAAAAGACTGTCATTAATGTATTGTCATAGATGGCATCATGGTTCCTAAATGGCTGTGAATATAAGTCTGATTATTTTTAAAACAGTAAACATGATGATTTTCTACGACATTTACTGAAAGTTACTAAACAAAGTTTACCGCAGAATAATTTTTAATAAAATTACCTGATGATAAACTTAATTAAGTGACATGTTTGAAAATTGATATTATAATAATTTAAAATAAAGAAACAATATAGGAGTGGCAGAAATGTTCGTGTTTAATGCGAAAGAGGGATAAGTCTTAAGTTTGCAGCATTATTTAAAAAAACAAAGTATAGACAGCAAAATCAACAGGTCGACACTGCGGATACCTTGGGCATCCTAACGCTAAGTCAACGATATAACTCCTTATATATCCATATATATATATGTATATTTACTTTTTTTCTACTTTGCATACAAGCCGAATATAAAATCACCATTTTCAATACTATGCATCCATAGAATCGTCATAGTATAGTAACGCTGAATTATTTTTTACACATACTATAAATGGAATAGCCGGAGATTAGAAAATAAAGCGACACTAAAAAAATCGATAGAGAATTCAGACCTTTCCGTAAAAGACTGTACGTTCATTATTTTTTAGTTTATTTATTCTTATTTCACTATCCTTTATTTTTCTCTTACGTCTCACAATTAGTTTTCATTCTCCTGTACTTCTGTTCTCATTCGATAATTATTATTTTATATACCTACACAGAGAAACACTTTACAAGTAAATCTTAGTAGATACGCTACATTTGGCCCATTAAAGTAGATAACAAATCGTTCGGTTGCTAATTTTGTTTGAAAAAAAAAATATCATATTATCTAAAGAAAATAACAAAATTAGAAACTGTATGATGCTACACTAGATTTTGATTTTTAATATTCTAAAAAAAAATTATTTAAATTCGACCTGGTTTCATGACATCTGTATTCTTTGACTCAATTTTCTTTTCAACATCTCTACCTATTACTGTTTTTCAAAACTTTCGTGACAACTATCTCGCTCGTACACTACTCTAGCTGTCATGGAACCGGGCCCGATCCCCTTAGTGTTACACTAGAAGCCTAAAACATCGCGAGTAACGGCCGTGCATGCTCCGCAGAGAAAACCCAGTCTGACGCTTCCCGATTTATTTAAAAATATTTTATTTTACTTTACCACTGTCCCCTATCACAACCCCATTGGCATGCGATTTATGTAGGCTGTGACGATGTTACTTATCCCTCATGATTGGACCCTTCAAACAGTTACTATGACTACGTCCCTATAGATATTATATTATATATATATGTATAATTTACTGAACATTAACAACATCGCGGTATGAATATGACTGTCTCTTTCTCCTCTATCTTTTTTTTTCTCTTAGTCATACTGACTGTTTGATTTTTTTTTTACTATTTTTGTCTGTTTTTTTTTAATTGTTTATTTTAAGAATAGTGTTTTTTTGCTTGTGATACGCCAACCCAATACATCCTCGTTACTGATCCAAAGCAACCCAAGCAATTGTTTGAATGAGACGCCGTATGTTCACAAACGCTGGAAGCCCGCACGGCGTACGACTAACATACGTTACCGATATCCAAATACCGAAGCAGTAACAAGTCTGATAAAAATGTTTTATTTAATTATTATTATTTATTTGTACCGAGTTGTGTTTAGTTACTGCTATACGAGACCGTTAATTTGAGTGTGGAGTGGATTTTTCTTGAAATAAAAAATAGAAAAAGTTGATACACATTTCTATAGAGCATGCCGCGTCCCCTGGCCGTACTAACACCGAATTGTACCCGTTGTTGACAGAACACGTCTCTTTCCTTTGCTGTTGTGTTGTCAGTGTTTGAGTGTTTTTTATTTTTATTTTCATGTTTTGTTTTTTTTTTATTTTTTGTCCGTGAATGTTCGTTCGAGCCGTACTTTTGTGGGGGTGTGTTGTCAGATGGGTGGTAAGCGTCAAACTGAAAGATGGGATGTCAATGTCAGTAGTTGCCTTGCCTTGCCTTGCCAAATGGAAAAAAAATGGCTTCATGTTATTTTGCAATAGGCTTGTTGTAGTGTCCATATAATGTATTGATTGTATATAGAGTTACACCGCAGGTGACGACGCTCATGTCGGTAAGTATCATGTGTAGAACTAACGTGTTGCGGTTTTTTGTTTTATTTGAGAAAAAAAGTGATTCTGTGTAGCTTTCTAATATCCTCTCGACATTACAATTGTGCAAATATTTAAATGCGAACAACTCATATTTATTACTTTTTGCCGTCGTGATTAAACGATACGTTTTAATTTTTCCACAATTGTAAATCGTCGCAATGAACCTTGTAGGCCAGATGTCTATTCCTCCTTGGCTCCCGAATATTAGATGTTTAACAAACCTATAACAAGGCATGATAGATTAAGTACCTGTTAATATCACATGTACTAAAACGACGAGATAAAATGCGACCCGCCACCATAGAGGCATATGGAATTTGATGTTAGATCGAAAATAAAATATGCTATAATAAATAAAAAATAAATAAAATCAAATTAAACATTTAAATCCCGACGCTAAAGCCATTTAGTGGCACATTAGGTGTTACCCGGTGAAATCAAGTGGTAGTGAACCCTGATCCTCTCAAAGCATTCGTAGGTGTCATTTCCCTGCGTTGTCTAGGCGTAGTGTAGCCAGCTGTCGACCTCCAGGGTAGCTAAGGCCTCGATTCGACTCCCATTTAATTTTGGAAACCCGAGTTTTTCTTTTTATTTTTTGGTTTCATCGTTTCTCATTTGGTTTGGCACTTCAGAGTCATATTCGTATCACGTGACACCGGCCCCAAAATGGCCGCATACATGCCTCAGTATACACCAGACACTTCCGATTTTATTTTATTTTCTTTTTGTGTTAAGAAAATGGTTCCACTCTTTCCGTATCGGCCTGCTTTCAGTGACAACAGATATGGGGATGTTGTTTGAACTCCGAACGCTAAATGTCTTCGAATTTATTATCCTTAAATAAGTTACGCTTTTCTTCGCCTGGACGCGCCCAAGTTTAATCAAAGAATATCTATTTCTAGTATTAGACTTTTTAACCAAATAAATAAAAACCTACCACCTTTCTAAGAGTTTATTGGTGTAAAAATAAACAAAAATTGAAATAAAATTAACAGGTGTATTAATAAAATACAAATTTCTCGGTTTTGGTTTTTAAGTCGAAATTTCCAACCGCAAAATATAACACAAGTTCAGTTCAATGATCTTTCGATAAATTTTAAAAATATTTTTTTATGTATCATCTACTATTCAACTACTTGTAACGTGGAATTTAGCCATATACTATTCTATTCGATATTATGATAAAATCATTATCAAAAATTGCAAATTAAATATAATGACATTAGTAGTATAATGTAAATTTGGAATTCATTCATGTCATACATGATGCTCATGTACGCCCACTTAAAGGCAGGCTTTCCCTACAAAGATCGCCACCATTTGGGTGAAATATTAATAAATAAGTCATTGATAAATTAATTTAAAATAAGTCATATGATTTTTTTTATTTTAATTCATAAAGTCCCTGACGCCAGGCGAATTAAGCGTGTAAATCTTGTGATGAAGGATCGCGCGGTGGTCGCGTGTGAACCCCCCAAATCTGTGGGCCAGTTGTAAAGTTAGGGCTGCGCACGTAGGACGGTGTCGAATGGGGCGAGCCGCGCGTCGTTGAGAGATGTTGTTGGCAGCCCCGGCCGGTGCTGGAGACCGAGGTGTAGTGGCGGGCGCGGCGGCTGGCGGCGCGCTGCGTGCGACGGACGCTGACGGTACAACCCTAGCGCGTAGTGCCGCGGCGGGCCCCGACACTAGTCACGCGCCTCGCGGACAAAATACATTGCGACAGTTATTTGCGCGGGAATGGCAACTCTTTGTAATCTATATTTTACTTCGTATCATACGAAGTAAATTTGTTAAATTTATTTGAAATTATTGCGACATTTTAATTTTAAAAAAATTAATAAGTCACTAATCCATTTAATAGTGTCATTTCAAATAGTGATTCTGTTGTAGAGTTAAAAATATTTTTTAAATTTCGTGATACGATCATAGTCGTATTGAAATGTGAAATTGATATGAAAACAAATGATCTAGAGTGAAAAGATAAACTGGTGTCGTGGACTTGCCGCGGGAGTTTTGACTAGTTCTGTTTTCCGTCTGTGCTGCATCCCACGTCTGCCCCGGTAGACTCGCTGTCCTTCATCTGGCACCGTCCGCCCGGCCGCACTGTCTCCACTCGACTGTCGACTATCGATGCTCTCGAACACCCCCTTCCATGGTCCCGCTTTGTGACGTCATCTAGTGAGCCCTTATCTCGATTGCCGCGTCGCTCTAGTACCAGCTGTCGCTAGCACCTTTAGTGTTTTTTCAGTTAGCATGGCGCCCACAGCACCGGACATCACGTCGGACGCGGGTCCCCTAGCTGCATGCGTAGACGTCCGCCACACTCAATACTCTGAATACAGGCATAGTCGAGAACATCCACACCACACTCGGTATATCGGTGGCGTAGTGTGTCGGTAGGTGGTGCTAGGCGAGCGAGGGTGCGAGGGTGTGGGGTTAGGGCGGGCGCACTGGGAGGGTTGTGTTGGTTGCAGCTGCGCGTGGTCCGCGCGTTCAAATCGACGCTGGAGGACTTGGAGGAGCGGCTGTCGGCCCACTCGGCCGCCGGGCTCCGCTCGCGCCTGCGCGCGCCGCCGCAGGACATCGCCTACATCGACGCCGACGACGTGCCCGCCGCCGCTCGCACTGAGACCACCATATTCTAACGCACCGCACCTCGCACGCGGCCGGGGCCCCGTCGCCCCGCCGCCCCGTCGCCCCACCCGCACCGAAAGAGCTTTCCCTCGAATTATCTTGTTACACTTAGTAGAGTATGTGTTGAACGACTCCGCGGACGCCGCTGTCATCGGACCGACGCACCACACGACCCCCGACCCCCGACCCGCGACCGAAACGTACTTAACACTGACCCGCGCCGTACGACACATCCATTACTTATATTTACGCTTTATTATACGAGAAGGTCATTCGAATCTTAGTAGACTTAAGACTTTTTAAATAAGTGTTGAAATTTTTTAGAACTAGGTAGTCGATAGCAATAAACTTGCATAGTTACACGCGCCCGACGTTGGGCCCGACACCGAATCGTGCCTGTTACGACGTACAATCGACTCGTCTGTGTTAAAGTTGTACACTGCGGCCAGTGCAGACACGCGACGTACACTCGCACGGCTATGTCTTACTCGTAGAGCAATGAACACTGCTGTTGAGAGATGAACGTGTTTGTAAATAAGATTTTCTTGAACGTCTTTATATGTATATCGGAGCAGTGATATTTTGTATAGCTGTTATAAAACGAGTCGACTCGTGGAATTGTAAAACGTTTTATTCCTATGTACTTGAAGTTTACCAAGATAATGTTAACTTTTTTAAAATTTTCAATTCTCCGTAGCTTATTGTGTGAATAGTTTAGAAGTGCGTACGTCGAACGTCGAACGTAGGGACGCAGTCCGATCAGATCAGTCCATCGGCTTGTGTTTGTTTCGTATAAAAGTTTGGGACCACGCGAGCCCGCCGGCCGATGTTATTGCAACTCTCACGATAGGCTCCCTCCGGGTGCTGCGTGTGCACCTGATGCAATACGAATGGACGCCCGATGCCTGCACGTTAACATCAAACTTATAAGTGTATAGAATTTTACGATATTGTGTTGCGAATGTTACGATTACTGAACTATTTACAATTAATAATAAAATTTCAAGCAAATTCCATAGCATTTTCTTTCGCCACTCGTTATGTATGGTGGGGGCCGCCCAGTTTTAGCAGAATCGCTCTATTTCAGATGTTAACGGTAAGTTTAGGTCCGACTCGCGTAGGCGGCGGTACGGCGTACTTACGTCGCTGGACCCGCTGCCGCCACGTGACGTAGGTACACTCGAGTAAACTATAGTTAGAGCATGAGCGTGTGTTGCACGTCCCACCCAAGTCTTCGGTACATACTCGCCCCAGTCAAACGAATAGCGACATTATCTGTGCATCAATACGTCACAAAACACAACTCACGACTTCTAGGTCGATAAGTCGCATTGTAACTGACGAACACCTCGTATGGAAGGTGCGAACTATGCGAACGGCCACTTTGTGAATGCCACAAGGCATCCGGGTGGTGGCCTATTTAGATTGTAAGTACAGAGTATCTATTGAAGAGATGTTAACAATTTTTATTCATTTTTCTTTTTTGGTACAAATGTTGTTTCTTTTTGTAACTTGTATTTTAATTATTTTGCTTCGCATTTAAAGTGTGAAACTGCTTATGTTACAGCGTTATGCATGTATACAGATGTCTGTGAGTATGCACAATTTGTATTTTGTATGTGACAGGTTATGATAATGTGAACTGAGAATTTGTTTCGAGGAATTCGTTCACCTTGTCAGGAACTTTGAACTTCAATGTTATTTTTTATATGTTGTATGGTATCACATTTCGGAGAGAAATTAAACCGTTTTAAACACGATAACCTATTTGTACACTAGTCTGTAAGCTGCCGTACAAAAGATATGATGCTATAGTCTAACGCCTCCACTGTATCACTTAAACTAAAATAAATAACCTAGATTCCATTAAAACATTTAAATAGCTTATGTATTCTTTATTTATCGTTGACTCGGTTGTGTAAGTACTTATTCAATAAGTTTATTTCATTTTTAGTTGTTTAACTTATTTTCATGTAACGTGAGGTTTTGCTTTAGTTGTTTAAATATACATTCTTAACCGGCTATATAAACGACCAGTTTTACGTGAACTCATTTGAATAAAACTATTTATTTCAATAATACCGATATTTCATTTTGTTTCACCTATATAAATGCGTTATTCGCTGAAGTCAGCGTCGCGAAGTAGCTCACATACCGGATTATATTTCTACCGCCTAGTAGACGCTTCCTCCACGGTAATATTTCTTTTATTTTTCTTATCTATCTCTGTTTCTGCTAGTGGATGCCCTCGTACGCCCCAACCCAGGTAGTGTGAATGCCCCCCTAGACAACATTAGCCACTGACTAACGAGACTGCTTTCTAAAACTCCCCACTTATAGCTGAACATAACCGCCAAGTTGTTCCAATGTCAAATTGTGTTTGCGATTTTGATTTTGGAACTTTTCGGTTTTTTTGCGTTGGCAACAGAAGTTGCCGAGCCGGTTTGACAGCTCCGTGATGTTGTTTTGCAGCAAAAGGCGGACATATTGGCCGGCCGTCGGATATTTGTCAATAATTATTTGGCGGAACACCGGAGGATCAGCGTGCAATCCGGAGGCAGTTCCCTACCGGCACTCAGCCCTGTATCGCATCAGAGCGATGATTAAACCAACTAAATCTAACAATCAATAGATTACCACAAAACATAAAATCATTCATTACCTATGTATGAGAATGTCATAAAGCCATGTAAAGTGCGTGAAAATTTAAAATAGTGTAACGGTTACTGTACTGCCAGTTTAATAAATATAATCCAAAACGCTACTAGCAACATTGAAAAAAAAAACAGAAAAGTTTAAAAAATCATTTAAATTAGAATAATACGCATTGTTTACTGAAAGTATTAGGTTAAGAAAAATAAATTTTAAATAAAAAATTTCAAGTTAGGATTAAATATACGGTGCACCATTTTAATATTGAAAATATTTATTATCAACGCTATTGATCGTAACTGCGCCTACATAGAACGTATATAATATAATTTTGTGTAAATATTCGTGAAATTATATAGATAAAAAATGTATGTTGTTGCGGAATAATATTTTCATATGCGGTAGATTCGTGTGACATATTTATAATCGAATACACAATGATCGACTTAAGCGCTTTCCTAAACTCTCGATTAAGAATTTGTGATATTTAAATTTGCTTGTTATTTTTCTTGTTTTGGTCTGGTCTGGTGTATGTTATCTATATTTTTCATTTGATATTTAGTTCTAGAGCTTATTTGTTTACCGCTGTGTAGTGTTTGTGTAATCTGGTATTTTTTTTATTACTGTCAACATTATGTGTAATTACAAATGTTGCCTGTGTACGTGACAAGAGTGATAGCAATTTATACTTGCATGATGTGTGAAATAGAGGGTAATTATCGATTTACTTGTTGACAGTACTTCCAAAACAATTGCATGCTACATAATTACCGACATGTGAATAGAAAAATGTTAATGTTATACACTTCCACACACACTACTATTTCTGTCTTCCAACATTTTTTTTTTGTTATTGTATTGTTTCTTTATATTACCTTTAATTAAATTACCCACTAGATTTCAAGCAAATTTAAGTATCTATATTGGAGTTAATGATACATTTGTGTTTTATAAAGTGTAGGTAGTTTATATGTTCGGATTTAATAACTTGCACTTTGTAGCGATACTTCAACGATTGCCTCCTAGTCGATATTACTGGAAAGATAAAGCTACTTTATTAAAATAACATAAAAATATAATTCGTGTTACGGTGTTAACCGAAAAATTTTAGATGTAAAAAAATTTAAAGTAATTATTATTCGAAATTTTAAAATGTTTCGCTTCTAGCCGTCTCGTGAACGCATATAGATTTTAAAATGAATATCGGCACCATAGTGGCATGATCCCTGTAACGCGTGTCCAGAAGTTGATAATAACCGATGCTGTCTGTTGATTCTTTACCTCTAACGCTTCATGTCTTAAAGTTTAGTAATAAAGTGTCCATACTCCAAAGTAACTTTCATTTCACCCGACTGCCACGTTGCGGAGAGCTGCGTTATAAGGTAACTGGCCGTCTCTGTACGTGATGTATGTGTTAGTGTGCCGATGTGGCCCGCGGCAGGGCCTCCATGTTTGTCGTGCGTCTAGATGTTAAGCTCAGTTCATACTGTCGCAGAGTCCAAGCGCTTCGAAGCATCGCATTCTTTACCAAAGAACAAATACGTAATTTTATTTTACACGTAATTGTACATTATCCTTTTTTCTAGAAAGGAATATGTGCGTTACGTCATAGACGTAAGGTTTAATTTGCTATGTAACATTTTATACAAATTTCGACTCTGTACTAGTATGAATTGATCCTTAGCGCTTGGCTTCGCGTGGCCGCATGCTCGCACCGGTTGCAAATTTCGTGTCGCCCATGACTTTTATTTTATCGACCATCACCGCTTTCCGAATCTCTCGATATCTTGCGATCTACTAAAATGTCACTAATATAATACGAGAGATTTAAGTTGGTCTTAAAATAAAATTCATCTTGAAAAAATAGTTATCTGTGTATGGTGTAAATTATCTGTGGTTAAAATATTGTCTGTTAGCTTTCACGTATTTTGATGCAACGCAGCGTATAGAACTGTTCCATGTAGTAATACGTAGTAATATCACCATTTACTGCTTATGTAATCTAGTTGATATTTTATAAAGAACATGTTGTCTTAGAATCTGGTATGTGAGCAACTCAGCAAATCCGTTCCATATTGAAAATATATGTGCTTACAATAGAGCATGGACAGTGACAAAGCTAGACACCGACTGCCGCGCAACGGACACCAACCATACGCACACACACACAAACACGGAAGAAACATGAAGAAGATTGAATAAAAACGATTCGATGTTGCACTTGAATATTTGTATGTACAAATACATTGCCAGTCCAATGTACATTACTGTTTATTGTTCGAATATGTTTTCGTTAAGTTTCAGTTATTTGATTTACGTTGATGTTTATAACGGAAATAAAGGAGCCCTGGACGGATAGTGTAAAATAAAACTTAGCTCTAAGTGCACAACCCATGAATGTGCTTCTTAAGGTTATAGGATGCGTGTACCCTACTGTTTATGTTCTAGTGTTATTTTTTATTTTGATATCTTCTTTCTGAAATCTGTTCATCGCTTCGCGAGGCGCACCGCTTCGTCCAGAGCGCGGAGTCCCGGCGCCGTGCGCCTGTTCACTGCCAACGCATCCAACGCTGTTCACTTTACAACCGTCAATTATTTATTGATATGATTAATATTAAATTGTATTAGTTTTTTCAAATGTTGTGCGTTCGCATTAAAAATATATTGCGTCGTCACTTTCCGCGGACCTGGCTATCGTAATCATCGATCGATTCGTTTAGACCTATGCCTGCGGACAACATCGATTTAGTGCGTGCTCAACGCGTATGAACTGTATAGTGTTGCGCGTAGATGAATAGCGTTGGATCCTGCGCACCGCCGACTTACTGTCCACCTGTCTGTACTGTGCTGTGCAAGGCCGCGCCATCCGCGACCTCTCTCTCTCTCTGTGTGTCGTGAGTCTTACTTCATATTCTTGTTTTTATTTTCTTTTCCATGAATCCCCATTGCACACGGAAGGTCATAGGTGGCGAGTTACAGGAGCGCTTGATCCCGGTGCCCTACAGCAAGACCTCAACCGATCAAGCTGTAAGATTTGATACAGAGCCTGCTCTTTCACTCACACCTTCTGGTTTTTTATTTTGTTTTGTTTATTTTTGACTATTTTATGTTCGTTATTGTTCTACGTTTTGACTGTACTCTATACTTACAACTTGTGTACATTCTGCAACAATTCCCAACGCTACTGACTCTTCTGTTTTGCCGCAAATGTTGCTGACATTTGGCAAAAAATTGGCACATCTTGGAAAAACATTTCAAAATAGAAGGGTCAGAGCTCAACGCATGTTTATCACCTTTTTGCATTATCTGTACGCATGGGCTGTGTAATTCATAATTAAGTGTATTTACGATAAAATCGATATCCAGATATGTATCGATTCCAAACTCGATATTTTTGTTCTGTTTTAAGATAATTCAGAGTTCAAATGTTAATAATTTCAGATTGACAATTGTTTAACCGAAGTCATTGCCGAAATGTAATCTAACCCCTCAATCTGGATTTCCAGCTGTTTCTTGTAAATTATCGAATGTAAATTCTAATACATCGATTGAGCTCGGTGCCATTAAATGTTTACTTATTCAATATTAAATTATAATTGAAATCTAAGGATAAGTAAGTTTGTTATTGAATAACAGACATCGTTAAAAAAATTCCGGCACTGTAATAAGCTTTGGCAATTAACGCATCCTAGCTAAGTCTACAGGCATCACCACACATCGCTTCCCGCCGCGCCGACAATCGAAACCGCCTGAATATTATTTAGCCTTATACCATGCTAGACAATAGTCTCCGTATCTATTATTTTGCTCACATTGTGCACAATAAAACGAACGTTTAAAACACCAGGGACTCGTCATAGAAGCTTATATACCATGTCAGAAGCATCGAACCATACAAATAATAGCTTTTAGACAATTTGAACTGTATCAGACTAAGCTTGAGATAGGTGATATAGGTGCAGCTTGCTTGGTCCGGGTACACAGGAGACGTTCGATGTTGCTTCGTGCGGATAGGCCCGGCAGCTTCCGAGTAGAGCGGTAGAGCCAGTCCGTCCTCCGGGAGTTGTCCGAGTTGCATGATCGGGCCGCGGCCCAGGCCGATGCAACACCTGTATTCAGAGAGGAGGGCGAGGGACCGAGAAGTACCTCCCACTGCATGGCATGCGCCGGCCGTCGACCGCCGCCACTGACATTTCGAACGACCTACGCTTTCTCGCCTCTTTCTTATGGCTCGGTGTGCTTTCATTTATGTTCATATAAACAATTGATTGTACACATTCCTGCAACGGTGTCGCTCCTTCTGAATTGTCCTTCCATTGACCTGTGGGACTGGTGTTAGTTTCACTTGCGAGGTTAAAACTACCTTACCTTCGATTTTTTATTTCACGCTCGTAAGGTCGTTTTAACCTGTGTACATTGATGTAAATTAATGAAAATTTTATGACGAATTAAAAGGAGCTTCAACCGACCGCCGCTCGCCCCGCTCTGACTTTCTGATCCGAGTTGAATTCCGAACGCGAAACATCAACTTCCGATATTGCCATATAAACGACTGGGCAATGTACAAGCAAATTTATGGTCCACTGTCAAAGATTGCACAGCATAGCAGTTTGTTACACTGTACATACATGAGCACATCGTCGGAATTCACTTGTTAAAACGTGCCCTCGACACACTTCGTCGCTTCGAACTGAAGCGGTGAAGTCGCGTCGCCAATCGTTTTATGGATAAGCCAGTATGGACTTGGTTACTGTTTCCCGTTTTTATGTTATTATATATCTTCAATTGATGGTTAGCGATTTTATAAACCTTCCCTCATGGCTCGTACACGTAAACTTTTTCTCTTATATATATTGATTTTACGTGATCGCAACGTGTCTTTCTCGAAATGGCTATCTTTATACACAATTAAAACTAATGCACCCACTACCAGGTGGTATGTTTCTTACTACCGCATGAAGGGGTGGCATTATATCGACGACGTCATACAGTTATCCTACCATGTGACGTCGCGTCTAGTACGGCGTGACGTCGTATTGTATTTGTGTACGAGTCCTCGTGGAAGTATTTTGTGATCCTGAATTGTTAGTTTTTATAAGAGCGGAACAGTTAGCCAAGTCCAGGGGAAGACAGAGCGGGACGGGCGACGCAGCCGCGAGGTAAGTGTCCCCACTAACGCTGCGTGCGCGGCGCGTGTGCGCAGATCCGCGTGGTGAACGCGTTCCGGCAGGGGCTGGACTCGCGCGGCTCGCTGGCGGACGCGGCGCTGGCGGAGGCGCTGCGCAAGCAGACGGCGCTCTCCAAGCGCTTCTCGCACACGTCCAGCGTCGAGTACGCGGACACGCGGGACGCGCTGGCCCCTCACGACCTCGACGTCGAGCGCCTCTCCAGCCACAGCCACACCGAGACCGCCGTGTAACGCCGCCGCGCCCCGCGACCCGCACGCCCCGTGCCCCCGCGCGACCCGTGCGACCCGTGCCCTGCACGGACCCCCGTATCGCTGCCATCGCTCTAATGTAAACGTACCGCTACTGTGTATAAAGGCATATTTTTAAACGGAGATACCACATTTCATATTTGGTTTCGAGCAGCCCGGCGAGCCGGAGAGTCGGAGCATAAGTTATTGTTAACTAGTGTGTTTATTGCGATTGTTTTGAAAATATTTTATTATAATACGCGCGTTGCCGCGCGTCTGTTGAACAAATAAAAATATTGTCTAATTATTAATTTTAGATTTAAGCGCAAGGACGAGCGAATGGGCGTGTGTTTTTTGAAAATAATTACAAAAAAACCATGTAATTTTCGCATAGCATCGTGTCATCTCACACGGAATGAAACGTTTTGTATTGCTTTTGTGGAGTGTGCGGCCTCCCGAACTTCAAACTAAATTATTCAACTATTAGTTAAGGTGTTTGTTATAAATTTCAATAACTTTTTCATTTTGTTTTTACGACCTTTTTCCCCTAAATCTAAGTACCTATACATTTAAGTCATATCTCGAGACGTAGACGCATCAAATTGACAGTTTCTACACAAGAGCCGTGTAGCGCGTTCTTGTGTAGAAACCCACACGTAGCCCACTTTAAACATCTTCAAAATGTTTAAAATAGAAATAAACATTAAATTGTATAGCTGAAGGTATTTATTTGTAATGCTAGTCTCTTATGAAACAAAATACTAATTATTCAATTATTATAATGTACTTATTGATTATTGATAACTACTTCAAGTTTATTAAACGAGTATAGTCTACGGTGTAACGAATTGGTTTTGGAATTTTTTCTCTACGAGCAATAGCGAGGCGCGAGCCTGCGCCGCGGTCGTGTGCGTGCACACGTGTACACGCTGCTATACGCACACTGCTGTACGCCGCGAGCGAGCGAGGGGCGCGGCGAAAGGCGCGCGAGCGTGCGTGCGACAAGGACAACACACACACACACACGGCCGCAGGCGGCAGCTCGCAGACTAGGCGACGTAGGATCGCAGCAGTGGCATTTTCAAGTTATAAAGTAAGACATGTACTTAAAGGACTTAGTAACGAGTCGGACGCGACCCGCGCCACAGCGGAACACCGCTCGCCGCCCACTTGTTTTTAGTAATAAATTATAATAAAAAAAAAACATAAATAATAATGTCAAGCGATTTAGCAAATCGCCAATGTTCAATTTTGTATAGAACGTTTCATAGTAGAGATATTGAGAGTTGTTACGTTTTGTTTCGTGAGGCCCCGGCCGAACTATTAAACAATCTTGTAAGTAATTAAGTATTAGCTTGGAATCAATAAAGCCTTTTTAAAAAAAAACTTAGTTAAAACTATTTAAAGTTCACATGTTTAATATTAGTTACGGTTTCAGTGAATTAGATGGTCATGGTATCGTTTTGTGTATATTGCTATATATATTTATATATATTTTTTGTTTATTCGTTACGTATACCACGAGTTCCCCGATGAAAGACATAATGAATTAGGAGCGCACGGGCGCCGCCTGTGCGTCGATCAGTTGTTTTGACACGACAGTCTGCCACTAACCATTTTAGGTGATAAGTCCCATTGTTGTATTTTTCGTCTCACAATAAATGAAAATCTATTTTATTGTTTTTATGCCTGTTGTTTTATTTTTTGTACCTCTTTTAACTTAACAAAATCACAACAGTAACTCAAAATGTACTGTTACACAAGTCATGTAAACTCTAGTTATGAAGCGTTAGAATATTAAATTCATGCATATTATATATTCCAAAATAAAACATTGTTACTCTGCAATTGCATGAATGATGCAAATTTTGAACGTGTTTATAAATATTTAAATTTTCTCTAGTTCTAATCACTTTATAAAAATAACTTCACAATTTATTTCAACACATACTTCGTAACACCTATTTAGTTTTTAACTTTATCGTTTAAATTGTTGTATATATAACTATCTATCCGGGGAATAAAATGACAACCAATAATTTTAATTCCGATATTTTTTTTAAAAAAAAATATTTTATATACATGTTTTGGAAATACTCTGAGTAAATAAAATTAGGTAATATGTTTGAAGAAGATACAAGTTTTCTTTCTTAAACAAAATAGATATTATTTATAAAAGTAACGGAATTTTTTCTTCATCCTCATCTTTTAAGTAGTAGGCTATCTGTGGTTCGGACATTGGCCTCCATAGATTTTTAATAAAAGAAACTGTTAAAGGCGACTTGCATCCAGTGTCATCCATCTACCTAATTGATTTTATTAGAACTTTGTAAACAAAAAATGTAAATACTGTCAATTTGTTACACTTGCAAATATTGTTCCCCTAAGCGGGTGTTTAAGGTGCCTTTAACTTGAAACGCGCGACGGTCACAGCACTTTGGACTGTGGGTGATCCTTAACCAGAAGATATCTCGTCCCTAACAAAGGGCCACCATTGGGAGGATTTTAGTGGGTAGAAATCCCACATATCTAGAAGTCAATATTTTCCTCCCTCCAGCCGAAACCAAAGAAAGGAATTTCAAATGATAAATAGCATTAGTCAAAATTGTAACAGCGGTTTACCATTTTATTCCCTAGTGATAGCGATGTAGTCTTATTAAAATTATTTAACAATACACAAGTACGATAAAATATTTATTGTTTTACAATGTGTTATATATATACAAGTTCACTTACACTTCACTGATATTAATGAAAAATAATCTTTTTTTCAAATAGCTACGGCTAGCGCTCTCTGCTTATTTGAAATAACGAATCAATAGCAACCGCTAGGGATAGTTCAAAATCGATGGCGGAGGCTCCGTCGGTATGAACACCGGCAATGGCGAGTTGGTATCTGAAAAATATAATAAACTCTTTTTAGCGTAGATTATTCGTTATACATTATTGTTACACTAGACCGAATCTGTACTATAAAAGTCAGTTCCTGTTTAATGTCTTAAGCCAAGTTAATTAACATTGGACATACAAAAGCTTAACTACTCATGTTGTTGTATAAACCAATATTATATAAAAAGTACATAAAATGTGAGAACTATTTAACGTGTGTTGAGGTGAGGACGTGTATGTATGATAATATACATTATAAACGCTTCTTTAATTACAATAATTTTCTAGTCGATATTTAATATGTTAATTCCCCAATTAACATATTAAATATATGTACAAACAAGAGAATTCTCTTAGGGCGACATTTTCCGACCACTTATCCTATCTCAGAGAGTGCAGAAAGATATTAAAGCAAAGATTTATTTCATAGCACAATTAGAAAAAAAATTAACGGAAGAAAAAAAAACATTTAAACAGAATATGACAAAATAAACTAATAACCATTAAAAAATATTTCAGGCGGTATAACTGACGTGTGTCGTCCCTCACATCATCGCAGTAATTTGAAATAGGTTATGATTGAGTTATGAAAATTACACAATGGTTTAAACATTAATTTTCAATCATTCAACCTTGCAGGCTGTTACCGGATGAAGAGTTTAAAGTAGTTATTAGGCCAAGTCCCGAAAATGAGATAGTTCAAATAAGCGCTTAAAACGGCAGTCTGTTAATAACAACCCTTTAAGCATCGAAATCGTTAAGAAGGGAATGAATTTCTATTAAGAAAGGGAGGAAGTTACATGTATGTTACAGATTTCCCATAAAGGACAGATCGATGTAGCAATACAACTAGCGACATCTAGTACGAAATGTAAGAACTTAATATGTATTTTGTTGACATTAACAAACTTTACAGCGTTTTAATGTTGTTTTTGATTATTAAGTGTCTGACATCGGCAGGTCAAAATTTAAGCAAAAGTCAAAAACAATAGGAACTAATAGTAATATATAACTATGGTCGACATTAAAATTGCCAGACTTAAGATAAGATTGAGTATTATATCTCTATATAGAATTAAAAATTAATGTTCTAATGTCTTGGTAAGTACGAACAAAATACGAACATGACTCTACTAATTTCTCAATATATCTATTTTTTTTAATATTGGCATTAAGGCACAAGGAAGGTGTTATGATGCATTCAAAGAGGTAGGAGTTGCAAGTAAAATAGAAAACTAATATAAAAACATTCAGTCAGCGACGGTCAAAGCTGCGTATTCCACAAGAAGGACTTTGAGAATAGGTCTCAACTCTTCTCTTGATAATAGGACTCTATGAAGCTGCTGCTGAAGCGATCAAGAGCTCGAGCTCCGAATCCAATGCAATAGAAATAAATGAAGCAAGTAAAGTGAAAATGCCGTATGAGATTGATAAATCTTACCGATTTTCTGCAAGTCCGGCGGCAGAGTCATCTGCAGGTTGAGCGCGGCGGGCGCGTGCGCGTAGTGTGGCGGCGCGCGCGGCGGCGGGCGCAGCAGGTGCAGCGGCGGCGCGGCGCGCGGCGGCGGCGGCGGCGAGCCGGGCGGCGGCGGCGGCGGCGGCAGCGCATCCCACAACGCTACGTGGTCCGGGTGCGACGCGGGGCACGGCCACGCGCATCCCGTGCGACGAACCTTGCGTCTCTACACACACCAATAAAATCGACCCTATAAATCATTTCTATCATCATCATCTCAGCCGAAAGACGATCAAAGCTAAACCAAGTTCCCCGATTTGAAAGCGGCCTGCATCCAGCTTCTTCAGATACAAGAACTTTTTGTTTCGGGGGGGAGGAGGGATATCTTTCAAATGTTCAGGAAATTGGCTCTGGGGGCGGACAGTCTTATGTATCAGATTCCTGCTAATTAATACCCTCTGCGCTTTGTGAGGGACCCCCGTATCTGCAAATTAAGGACCATGCAGTCCCCTGCGCTGTGCGATTCTGGATAGTCCATCCCGGAGTAAACGTCTCTCTGTGACACTATCTCTGAAAATCTAGTGACACAGGGTCCTACGCCGATCCGTGATCCCAAATTCAAAACTTTAGACTCAAGCAGCCATCTACAATACAAACTTAACTTTACAAACTTCTGTTTCAATTTTGTGTTTTTTTTGCATAGTCATATCTTACCACATCCTCAGTATTAGATACTACCCTTGAAACTCTGGCGTAGTACTGTTAAATGTTTATGTCGCAGAAACCAGTATTAACAACACTTCAATAGTAAGTCGCGACAAAAAATACTACATTCATTTTTAACGCGGATGACCTAGATCCGCGTTAAAAAAGCAATGAATGTTCATTACCCAGCTAGTCACATGTCGTGACCAACTTAACCGACGGATACCAACCTTTTAACTCTGTTCTCTCATGCTTTTAACTTTATAACTTTAACAACACTTTCTTAATCATCATCAATTCAGCCATCAGACGTCTATAGGCCTCACTTATAGGTTTTCGGCGTCATTGAACAAATTCAACTAGCCAATCTGCCGAGCTATGTTGGTGTATTTTCATTCGTCTTACTTTTTTATGACCCGTTAAATAACTGAACTTACCATTCTGACTCAGAGAGACCACATTTAGTGCCGTGTGGTCAATAACACACATTGGTAGCAGACTTTCATCTTAAAGCACTGATGAATATTGTACGAGAAGTATAACGCATTCTTAACGCGAACGACCTAATAACATGTTTGCTGTACATTTAACAAAACAGTTATTACTGACCTTCTTAACGGGCGGGTCTTCTACGTCCGAGTCTTGTCCCGGTTTATAACCATCGGCGAAACTCACACGCTTAACTCCTCGCCCGGATTCTCCTGCTGCGCTCGATCTATTTTAGGACAAAAAAAAATATTTTCCTCATTTTCCTATTGTAATCTTAAATTTGACACCCATTTTGGAAAATGACCGATTGGACTACGAAATACATAAAATTGCACTGGCATCTTCAGGATTGTCTAATACTGCACACCAGTCCAAACTGTTCATGATCATCATCTTCACTTCAGCCGCAGGATATCTAATACTAGATATAGGCCTCCACTATAGATTTCTGATAGAAACGGTTGGAGGCTGCTTGCATCGAGCGTCTTCGAACGAGCTTACAAGGAGATTTGTCCACCTAATGGACACTCTTGAAGCGCGTAGGCTTACACTTCCCAGATTTCCATTTCAACTTAAGAATCTGGAGCTACATTCATTCGTCTACGTATCCTTCAATTCCTGATCCTATGGCTCGTTAAGCGTCTGCCTAAAATTTTATTTCGACATAATTAACTCTAAGAGATGAAGTTGTGCTTAGTATAATGTTTTGTTAAGCCGTAAGCATTCTTAATTTTGATATTACAGAAAAAAATTATATTTTATGTTTTCTTCATTTAAATTTAAATAATGGTACTCACGTTATCAATATGCCCTTCTCGGGAACATCTCTTTCTTCTTCCGGGGAGCTCTCTCCTTCCTTTGCGACCTCACCTAAAACTTTACATATATTTTAATTAACGATTATTTTATCATTAAAGTATTTGACTTCAACAAATATTTAAAACTAAAGCAATGAGTTTATTAATTTTTTTACGTATATAATTCGTCGGACAATGTTAATGTGCAAGGTAAATTGTTTTTTGGTGACAATTTCTTTCATTCATCATCAATTTTTCGTCACAATATCTTATACTCTGCTTACGGCTTACTTGTCTTCTTATACACACCACCTTCTTTACTTCTTTTCCGCTTCTAAAATAGCACAGTAGGTTGCTTCTTTATCACACTACAATTTTATCAATTGTATTTTTTTTTCTTCCTTTTTTATCCATCTTACTTTTTCTATTTATGTACTTTCCATTTATTATTATTTTCTTCTAGTTTTTATAATATAATGTTTACCTTTTAAATTACTAATTTTAACAGTCCTACCCGATAATTCTTAATAAGTTTTATTTTTATTTATTACACTAATCATTATACTACTGCTGTACTTCAGGAACGGAAGGAGACTCTTTACATAGCCCACCTAGCAGGCGATGTTGCCAGCTTTGATCTTCTTTCCTACTTCCATTTCAAGTTCCGTTCTTTGCCTTAAAAATACGGGACACCTGGTCACCAGCTGGAGCACGGTCTGGTGATGACCACGTGGGTCACGGTAACCGGTGGTGGTACTCGGAGAATGAAAGCAATTGTTAGGTTATTGTGAGCCACCTGTGTACTCAAGTGATATTTAAAAATAAGTACAGATTAAATCCTTACCGGTATTTTTGAGAGCATGGTCTATCCTCGCATCCAGGGTACTGGTACGAAGCTCGGGGCCGGTTTTCGAGCCGGAGGTGCCAGACGTCGCAGCTTCGTGGGGCGTAGCACCCGGGCCTGCACTCTCCGAGAAACAATCGCCGTACTGCAGCCGGTCCGAAGCGCCATACATGTCCATGTACGCTTCGTCATATCTAAACATAACATATTTTTTACACGAACTGCTATTAATAGGACATCCTCTACTGCACTTACCCATATCTTTCTGTTCACTTTGACATAGTTGATTGCCCAACTTAGTATGAAGTAGAGCTTCAGAAACTAAGCAATATAGCTAACCCACTGTCATTTCTACTTACTAATCCGCTAGGCTATTTTCGTTCGTTTACAGACATGGCACAAGGTGTAAACTTATTATGGTATTTTTAATATATAAAATGCTACATGAATAATTAAAGAACGATTTATTACAAATCGCTACTGTAAACCTTTACTGAATAAAATATATTTACTGCAAAAAGACAAACATGAGATTTTGAAACAAAGACATAAATTAACAAACGTGCTTTACAAATGTCATCTGGGTAAATGTATTAAATATAAATAAAAAATATCTTTACTCACGAGCTAACACTAACGTCGCTTCGATTGGCCAGACTCTGAATCTTGTAGATAGGTGCACGTAGTTGCGCTGGCGGTTGCGGTTGTGGGTGCGGTTGTGGTTGCGGTTGTGGTTGCGGTTGTGGTTGTAGTTCTGGTTGCGGTTGTGGATGCGGTTGTGGTTGCGGTTGTGATTGCGGTTGCGGTTGTGATGGCGGTTGTGGTTGCTCTTGTGGTTGCGTTTGCGGCTGCGGTGGTGGATGCGGTTTTATTTGCTGCTGCGTGTGCGGTGGCGTGATGTAGTCGCCGCCCCCGGTCAGCACTATGTTGACTTCTCCTGGTTTTAAACCTGTCATTAATGACACATTATTAAACTGTCTTATACGGGGGGTCGTAAAATTGGGAAGAAACGAAAACTCCTTATTGCTATTATTACTCGGTTGGCTTCCGTAGACAACGAACATTAATGTAACTCAATTCAACAAATAAATCTGTACCCAAAGAAATAAATATAAAAATCGCTACAAAATGTTTTTGCTAGATAAACCATAACATAATACTACAAAACTGAGGCCAGGTCAAAGCATTAAATATAGACAAAACTTGGCAAACAGCGATACTTTACTTTTTTATTTTTATAATTCTGTTCTCTATTACAAAAATTACTTTCACAGAAGCAATGCAATCTCACCAAAATTGTTCTTTATACGGAGTTCGAAACATACAGGCTACATCAGTGTTTCCCAACTTGGTGCCAACGCCCCACAGAGGGGCAATTCGAATGTGGACTCAACACGAGTTTAACCTTTTCGCTTTAATATAAAATTTATGTATTTTACATAAGGGGATGTAAGAAGCCTAAGCGTGTGTCATACCAAATTAAGGTTTATGAACAGATGGAATCTAAGCTTGACTTTCTGTTGTATGAAAAACAGAGGAATATAACACTTATAATATATTACTATCATTAGCAAGTGTCAAGTGTTATATATAACAACAATGTACTTATTGGATAGTAAGGACATAATTATATAGTTTACATGTAAATATAACCAGACCGTATTTTGATAATAATAATAAGTTCTCTTTCTCTACATCACTTTCGGTCACACGCATGCACTATATTGATCGATGGAACGTCAGGGTACCTACATCACGCAAAATGGTTAACATTGCCTCGAAGCTATTTCACCGCCATCGCGAGTGCCTATTAGTCAAATCAAATCGACTCAAATCTGTGCAGTGTTTCCGTCCATTTCTACGAAATTATTCCTAAAAAATATATACAGCAAGAGGAAAGATGTTACACGATATGGATATGAGAAGTTGAGACTGACCCCAGCGCGAGGGCTTAGCGGGCGGAGGCAGCAGCGCGGGCGACAGTCCAGCGCGCCAGTCGCACTTGATCTCGCCACGGCTGCGCGCGCGCACCACCGTCTCGATTCGCTGCTCGCCCGCGCGAGATGGCGGCGACGCTTGCTGCAACATTTCAATTATATTATTCAGGAAGCTTCAGGTTGATTCTACGGAATAGCTATATTAATCATCGTTTTAGTCGTAGGACGTCAACTGACCGACACAGACTTTCCCCATCGAGCAATAGAGGGTTGTGCAAATGAGTAGATTTTACCCATGATCATCTATAAATATTATGTATTCTATGGTTAGATATAAGAAATTTTAGAATTAAACTTAGTATGACGCATGTTTCACTTGTGATAACTTAAGACATTGAAGCATAGTCTTTCATATTATCATATTAATTGATTGATATTGTGATATACTTTGGAACAGAGATTTCATTTGTAAACCATGAAAAAAATTTTTTCCACGTGTACAAAATTTATTTTTCTCTATTAAAGTATCCGTCAAATAAAAATACGTGGCTGCCATGGTTTCAAACGCAATTTGATCTGAGATGGGTATACAATAAACTAAGTCGGATTTCTTGGTAAATAAAAATATATACAATTTCTTATAAAAAATATTATGAGCTAAAGACTACTATAGAGGTAACTTTTCCATAGAAAAATTTATATATATATGCCATATGTATATGTCATCATTGCAAACAATCCTGCAAATAGCACGAATGAATGAACAAAATAAACTGCAACTTGAATTTTGCGCTTTTTTATTTAATATACTAAACATACTAATATTTAAAAAATACATGCCCTAAATCGGGTGGATTTCGGTTTGATGTTGATTTATGGGACAATGTGAATAAATTAGGAATAAGAAAAAATACCTGACTAGCAACGTTGCTTTGATAGGCCATGGCCAAATGTTCAAACATCTCGTAGTTATCCTGCTGGTAGGTCTCATGGAATTTATCCTCGCACTCGATAACAGGTTCTAACGCCTTCTGATAATGTCCACTTTGGCTCGCGTTGAGTACGTCGTTGAAGCTGTAGTTAGAGTTTTGCGAGGACGGGCGCAGGTGGCTGTCGTCCTTTTCGTAAGGCTTTACGCTGCACACGGACTCCTGGGAGGAACACTGCGACATGTTGGACTCGTCCATCACCGGTTTTATTTGAGAGATGGTTGCTATCTGTTGCCCAGTTGGTGTTATTTGCGAGGATGGTGGTGATGTAGTTGGGATAATTTCTATGTCCGAAGTTGTAGGAGCTTCGGGCACCGTTGCGGGTTCTTGTATTATTGTCGGAGATATAACGGGTATGGTATCTAATGGAGTTTGTAAAGTTGGTACCGCGACGTCTTGAGTTTCCTGCCAAAATAAAATCAAAATTTGTTTAAATCACATACGTGTATCTTTTCGTATGAAAACAGAATTAGCCAGTGTTTTTATTTTACCGTTTACCGAAAGTAAATGCTAGGCTGAATAAAATAATCATCATAATCATTTTAGTCATAGACCATCCACTAACAAAGACCTTCTGCATAAATTTCTTATAATTCAGTGTTTGAAGGCAGAAGAGATCGTAGGTAAAACATTTGGAAAGCGTCATCATTCACTTCCTCTTTAAAAGAAGAAACAAGACGCACAAGAAATTGAAGAGTCGCACCTACAAGGTGGACAGATAACCTTCTGAAGGTCGTTGGGAAACGCTAGGAGTAGTTGATTTAAAATTACAAAATTAAAGTCATATAACTTCAAATATATATTATTAAGTAAAGGCATCAAACCTACCAACTTCGACAAAATTAAAACATATATAAACTACTTTAATAATTCTATTTTGCATTGTACCGCGCTTATTTAATGTCGGTAAAACAGTGGCTGCTGACAACCTTGACATATCATAGATGGCGCTTTTAATAATGGTGTTATGAGGGCGTCCATTGCTGTTTTACCGACCAGCGACAGGTGGTATTTGAGATGTTCGTGATAATTTAAAATATTGCAGAATAAAGTATTAAAAGTAATCAATAATTTAAACAATAAACTTTAAATGTCGTTTCTCTGTTTTCAGACAGAAAGACAGAACATTAAGTGTGTGGTCATTATTACCTACCTACCATGTTAAAACAAATCTATGTTTTCAGAACTACACATTATTGTTAATTTGAATCATATAGCTACATAGTCAAGAGAAATTGTCTTAGACATAGAAGAAATGAAAACTACTTTAAAGCGTTACCTTTATTTCAATCTGTTCATTTTCTTTTTCTTTAATAATTTCTGTCGTGTCAACTGGAGCTTCATCGGTTTGAATTACATCATCCTGTATGCTCTGTGGTAAACTCTTATTGATTTCTTCTACGGCTTCTTTCTTAATATGTATATTGTTCCCAACGAAATCATTCTGCAACTCTTTCACATTAATAATCTCCCTCGGCTTATGCTGTCGCCGGGGTGAGAAGTTCATAAGTGATTTAGATTTTTCATCGTCAGTCAAACGTTCTGTCTTTATATTGTTTAATATATTAACATCGAATAAATCTTCGCTCTGCGTGGAATCCGATGCAGACTTTCGCTTGTGTCTCTTTTCCTTCTTCTTCTTAGCTTCTGCCCTTTTATGTTTTTTCGAGCGTTTGTAGCTTGAATCGGAACTGCTATCGCTGCTTGAAGATGACGAACTGCTGACTGACTCTTCCCTTTTTTTACGTTTCATTGTTTTCTTTTTCAGCTTCTGCTGTTTCTTCCTCTTCAACTTTTTACTTATCTTTTTATCTGAATAGAAATAAAGATCAAATAAGTGTAATTTTCGTAGTGTTATACCATTTGTACAAGATGAAGAAAAATAACCCTTTGCGGGCTATAAACTATTACATTTTCTACATTGAGATATCAAATAAATTCATGAATATTCCAGTCTTGGTTTGTGAATTACCATGGACTTTAAACAACCTAACCCACATGGAGATTTTCTTGAGGAATAGACTGAACAAAAGCTTTAAACACAATGCCATACTAACGAGTTATTATTAGAGATCGGATAATGTCCCATATATGATTGTAATTTTGGAGCTAAGAAATCGTTAGGGCGGTTTGAATAACGATAAAATAGTCGACGATTCAATAGTGCATATAAATGTCTAATTGAATAAAGATATTTTGATTTTTCTTCCATGTTCACTAAATAAATGCTTTTTAATTGTGTTGCGAAAATTGTTTTTTCAGCAATTTCTGGAATTATAATCTCCATTTCTTTTTTGGTTGTTTAGAAGAGATCGCCTAGAGCGACATGACGGCCATTTATACCGCCTATATATACCCACCATGTATTTTTGGTACAATAAAGTGCAAATAAATAAGTTCATAGACGATTAAAAACATACATACCACTATCATCATCTGATCCAGCGAACTTGTCTATTTTACTCTGCTTTTTCTTTTTCCTCTCTTTTTCTTTTAATTTTCTCAGAAGTTTCTTTCCAACGCGACGTCGCTTGGCAGACTTCCATTTTGATTTCTTTAAAACCTATAAAGACGTTATAACAGTTAACAGAAAAGATATATGTCCTATGTTACAGAGTATTTACTATCATATGGAAAAGGAAATTTCGCTTATACAATAACTTTTACAATCATAAAAGTTTAACAACATAGATTATAAATATAGAAGAATTTTTTTTACTATTTGGTTAAAATTAAGAACACAGGTGACAGCAATATATATGATAGACACACACACAGCAGAACTTTAAAAGTAATTTAAGAGCATTCTAGTGTACAAGATTCTGTGTAAGTTGACATCACTGCAGCTTTATTTATAAGACATTTCAATAAAAAAATCAAAAAGAGGTATTTCATAAAGCCCCCTTTTTTACCTTCGACTACCTGTTCCATAAAAAAAAACATTTAATGCCTTATTGGATAAGTGCCGTAATTAATAATAGCAGCTTTGTTATATTAAAAGAAGAAAGTTCAAACGACACAATCCCTGCCTCGTGTGACCCGCATCCCAACATTGGGCACATAAGGCTAACAAATAGTTATTAAAATATTACCCACTTACTTTTTTCTTTAAGGCTTTCTTCTTTTTCTTTACATCCGGTTCACTATCAGAAAACGACGATAAAGTTGATGACGAACGCTTCCGTTTGCGAAGTTTCTCCTTGTCAATTCTAATTTTCTTACTGTTAAAGGTAAAATAAAACAGTTCTTAAATCAGAATACAATCTATTAGAATGAATAGTAATATATATTTATTTTTATTCCAGGAACATTTAAAGATAAAGTACTAATAGAACCTATGATTCCAAGAAACGAATATATCTAAATCCTACACAACTTTGGCAATAAAGTCGCATCAAAAGTAAAGTGGCATCCTAGTCGAAGAAATAACTAGGAACAAGTTCATTGCCAATTTGATGTGGTAGAGACAGAAGCGGCAGGTATAACAGCGTTGCAGGAGATAGGTCGTTTAGTAAAAGTTCATCGAACGTATAAGAAACACTAGTCAATATAGCTAGTCGATTGTTGCTAATAGATTTGGTTCTTCTCGTTTGGCTTATTCTTACGATTCTTTGTTCTTTTTGCTTCTCTTGCTTCATTTGGCTTCTTTATTGAGCCGCTATATCTATACATTTTGCGTAGTACAACTCGTGGGTGAGTGAACCCGCATAGTGCGTGTGGTAGGTACTGTGCAAGCGAGACAGCACTAGGAATTAATGTTTGAGGTAGTATTGGTTGATTGGGCGATCTCCATAGCATAATATCTCTATAACCTGCTGAGGCATATAGACCTGTCAAAAACGAACATCACCTCATTTCTGGAACAGGTTACTAAAACGGAGAAGTCTAGTTGGTGAGCACCAATGTAATGCAAGGAAGCCCTCTTAGACGTGCTACACGGATTACCGTATTCGGCATGAAAACTACATATCATAATCATGGTCTAGACTTCAACAGACTTATTAATTACACTTAAATAGAGACCTTGAAGACAGTATCTATACCTTTTCTCAACTTCCTCCTCTATATCCGACTCCTGACTCCACCCTTCACTGCTCAACTTTATCTTCTTTGCACACTTTTTAACCTCTATTTCCTTTTCGACATCTTCTCTCTTTTTCTTTCTTCCTTCTTGTCTTACAGGTGTAGTGCTTCGGGGAGTATCGGTTTTAGCTTCTATAACCTCTGGCCACACTGCTTTCACAAACCTGCGTATATATTGGTTTGATATATCAAGATAAACCATTACTTTTATATCGTATAACGTTAGCTATAGAACATCAAGAAATTTATTTGTCTATTCATTATATATTAATATATATTTAGTCTGTTTAAAACACGAGAAATCTCATTTTATGATTAGTTTTAAATTTTTTGTAATTGCATATTTTTAATTTACGAAGTATGGTTATATTTTATTCATTTATCTACATAGCAAATATTTCATAAATCTATTAAATCTATTACGTTTTAATTTAGAGCCTTTATATGGGACTTATAAATATACTCAGTTGCCTATAAACGAGTTACTAATTTTATATCACCACTATATAATTTGTTATAATATATAGCGGTTATATCCGAATTCTACGAAAAAATTTAATATTTACTCAAATTATATAAATATTATGTTTAACATATTATTTACCTCTGATACTCTCTATCAAGACACACTTCTTCACTGTGTTGTGGAGTATTGGATCTCCTTCTAGGTTCTTCTTTATCCAGACTACAGATGTCGTTACTGTGAGTTATATCTTCTCCCTCCCACTCTTTGGATACGGGCACTGTGTGGCTTTCTGTTAAACAGAAACGAGGACGAGGATACCAATTGCGGCACTTTGGCGAAGGCGCATCGGGTATTCTGAAAATTGTTTTATATCCAAATATTAATTTCACTGAACATTTTTATCTTTGTTTCTTTATTTATTTTTGATTTTGGTGAAGCTTGCAGCTATATTAAATAATAACACAGGTGTAAGTTGTTTATATTCCACAGGCACAATGTAACACTCACATAATAGACACAATCAAGTAAATGCCGGAATATCCGGGTTGAATATTTTTGAAGACTCTTTTAGTGCTTTTTAGGAAAGGATACTTAAACTTTTGGTAAATTAAATTAAGTTTTTCGTTTATGACATAATATATGTATGTACATAGTAATAAAACTATATAATAGTGAATTACCTCATATTATGGCTTTTATATGTATTGTTCTTTGTATATTAATTATTATTAAAATCTATTGTTTTAGTAGAAAATCAGAGACAGTCAACTACTAGCGCCATCTATCAATTATTTTAGAGGTTACAGCATTCCGATTCCATTAAAAATAATTTAAACAAAGGTTATTAAGACAACATTCATTACTTACTGATCACATCCGTAAACCCTGTCGACGAGATTCATTTTGCGGAGCTGCAACTCTCGGTAGACAATGCTCCGGTCCTTCACACAATTGCAAAACTTTGGGCACTCAGCATAGCGTAGCTTAGGCATTACACGGGTCTCTCTACGAAATAAATAAATATGAAATAAGATTTCTTTATTGATACAAAAAAATAATGGTAGTATTTGAGAAGAGAGTGGGAAAAAATTTTCTTCTTTTAACTCCACTGGAAAAATGTCAATCTCCTATTAAAATAGTGGATATTAAAACTGGAGTATATTTATTACAAGAATGAAAAAATTATTAATGCTATGCTAATTTAATTGTTTTATTTAATATATAATACATAAGTTCACTACATCAAATAATACGAATTTGACATTTCAGATAAACTTATGTTAGATTCCAAATTAGTTTATTTGTGATGACCCTACATTGTAGTATGACACCAAATATACAGCTTATTGGTTATAGAAGTAAAAGCTTTAGAGGGAGTGAATGTATAGCAAAAAGTTTTAAGGCTTTTTAACCTATTTTTAATCACCTGTATAAAGTGATCGCTCTAAAATAAGTTAATTTATTTCCTTTCTATTAGAATGTGACATGCCAATAACTTGATAGTTACAATCTGCAGTAGTAATCTTGATTTTAACAGGTTTTTTTCTTATATTATTATACCTACATTATAAAATATTTCTAAAACCATTGATTTTGCATATGGTGTATCATATACAGACATCAAATGAGCTATATGTTTACCCCTTTGAAGCTTTATACTTTATAACCAATCTGTTTAGATAGTTATATGTCACATTCACTTTTAACACCCAATAACTGCAATAACCATTATCACATTAAAATAGAAATTCATAATTTACATGAATTAAAGTTTATAATAGGTTTTATTTCACATTACCCTCGATTGTTTATTTTTGTTAGTACATAGTAAATATATTATAGGCCTTACCTGTAACATTTATTCTTGTCATGCCTAAATAGAATCGGTTGACAAATCTTTAATACAAAATTCCATGTTTCCAATGAATCAACTGTCGATTTCGACATTTTCAAACTCAAACCTTCGTCCAACTCTTTCTCCATGGACAATCGGAAGCTGTCTACAGATTTGTATCCACTTTCACTTGTATCACTCGTTTTATATCCGCTTTCATTCGAACGATAACCTTCCGAATAATCACTACGCTGGCTTTGCACGTCTCTCATTCTGTCATCAAGTTCCGGAGTTATACATACACGAACATTCGTATCTTTAAAGTTTTCAATCTCTTCTTTGGACGGAGACATATCATACTCTACTAATGCTTTATCCTGACTAATTTCTTCATTAATATCTTCTTGTTTTATCTCATTAATTACAGATTCTAGGAAATTATCATCATTTGTATCATCCATTGATGTATCCTTAGATTCGTCTAGGTCATAGTCTATAAGCTTCATTTCTGTAGGGGAGTATATAGTCGATGTCCTTTTGCCTTTACGTGCATATTTCTCAATACCAGAATCTTCATCAAATATATCTAGAACCTCTTCGTCGTTTGGATCTATTTCAAATTTAAATGAGTCTATAACTGGTTGCAGTTTTCCTATTTTCATTGGTACCATTGGATTACTTTTTATGTATGGTCTTACCGGACTGTCTCTTGTGTATTCTCTGAGCATGTCTTTGTTTTTTAATACACTATCTCGGATTTGTTGTGGAATAGCTTTATCTACTTTAACATCGGTATCCGGCTGTGCTTTTGTTGCTTTGTCCTCGACTTTCGGACTGGAACTATTCCTATCTTCATTGTCCAGTGACCAACTGTCACAAACTAAGTAATCATTTAAATTAAGGCTCGACTCTTTACCTTCTTTATCAAATGCCTTTTTTACATTATCATGCTCATAATTTTTGTCTTTATTTTTCTCTCTGTCCTTTTCTTTCTCTCTATTCTTATATCTATCCCTATCGTCGCGTCTATGGTCGGAATGCCGTCTGGAATCATATCTGTCACTTTTCCTCTTATACCTGTCAAAAAAATCATTTCTACTACGAAATTCTGCTGTTTTATGGCTATCGTCTTCCTTTTTCCTTTGAAATGGATTATCGTATTTGGGCAAAAGTTTCTGGTAATCAAATTTGTACTTTTTGCCTTCGTCTCTAGCCTTTTTGGCTTCGCGAATAATTTCGTCTACTTTCGCCGGATCTAAAAAACATTTTTTCAATCGTATAGAATTATAATAAAGATATTATTATGTAAATATAATATAATCTAATTAAACGTAACTACAGTCTAACAAATAAAATAAAGCCATCTAAATCTACACATAATAAACATAAAATAGAATTTAAAACACCATTAAAAAGTATAACTAATTACATGTGCGTATAAGTGTACTATAAACAAAATACAGAAATATATCGGACAATTTAAATGCAGCTCCTAACTTACGATTGTTTAGTTTCGCATGATATTGTTTACCCCTGCCGTCCCGTGCATCATAAACCCGGAATCTGCCACCTACATGCACATGCCCAACACAAAATAAAACAAAACATGCAAAAACAATATTTTTAGTTTTATAACTAAGCTCATTTTAAATTGTTTACAAAACATTATCAGACATATTTTGCGTAATATCTACAAGATGATTTGTTATAAGTGTATAAGCTTTAAATGGTGAAAGTATAGCTCAATCATCAGCAAAAAGCTTCATAGGTTTTCCACATATTTCCAATCATAATATGATCACTCTGAAACTCTATTGGAATGCGAAAGACCAATAATTTCTGGCAGTACAAAGTCTGCAGGGATGGATAGTAAACAATAATTTATTTTTATATGTAGTGAACCAAATTTTATTGTTTTTTTTCTATTATATTATCATTTTTATTTATTATTTCTGAAACTATTGATTATTAGATAGGACATACGATATTATTACATTTATTCACAATAAATGAGCTACACCTACAAAATATTAAAATATTTTTACAACTGTAACCAATCATCCTGTATACAATTGTTTAAAAATTATCGCCCTTATATGCAGAAAATGACACAGACGAGCATTATAAGGACACTCACATAAATTACAAAGGTTTACAAAACAATGTATGAAAGTACTTCGGCGATGATGCAATAAATCATCGACAAAAAGACAGATGTCAGAACATACAAGAGCAATAACCACCGTAAACTGCCAAAAAATAATGTGTAACTCTGTTGTGAATTTTTATGTACAAAGCCCTAAAAATAACATAAAACTAAAGAATTAATAAATATACAAAAATACTATTTTCAATGCTATGTACAAATATAAAAAGAAACAACTTAGAAATTTAATATGAGAATAGTATCCAAAATTAGATTATTTACAAAATTTATGAATCTTAATCTTAAGGTTATTACTCAATGCATGTTAACTTCTTTTGAAATATGTAGATACATTTCAATACCAATATATAAAATTCAAGCTGATGAAGCTATACAAACAGCTATTAAAACTGCAAAATGTTTAGGAAGAAATCACATTTGTTAAAAGGTGCCATGTGCAGTATGTCAAAAATTCGGGTACTAAAATGTTAATAGTGGTTAGTGTTAAAAGCCATCAAGGTCAAATATTTATATGCTAATGGTGTAATAAAATACTGTCGGCCTTACCTTGCCTTAAGTTACATTTAAAAAAGAAGTTAGACTTATTTTTCATTTGTCAAAATAATTTTCTTTCTGTTAAAATTTGTGAATCTAATGATTTTTCACATTTCGAAAACTTATTTGAAAAAAGGAACACAATTTTTTTCATGGTTTGCATAGCAACTTTTTTCTGTAGTGAAGTAAAATTTAAAAATGTTTACTAAATTCCTTTAGATTCACTCATTTTTTCAGAATGAGAAATATCTTGGAACAAAATTTTTCAGTTTCTTTTTTTAATGTATCTCTTTTAATTTCACAAAAACCAGCCAGACACAAATAATATAGCCAAAGGGAAATGTATATATTATTAAAAGTTTCTTCATGCTATTTGCATAAGTACTTTTTTCCCAATCTGTAATTATTTAGTAATATGTTGTTTCCAAAAGGAACATTCAACATACAAAATGCTTGCTTGCTGGCATAAAAGTGATATCAAAACTATATTACAATAAACCATACATTTCTCTTAATATGATAAAGAACTTACCCAGGAAGTGTTTGATGGGAGGCATAGCTTTGGTAGGCATTGCTTTCTCACTTGTGGAAGTGGGACAGATTAGGCCAAGGGGTATACCCAATTCAACTAATTCCATTTTCCGCTTCATGTCTTCTATTTCCGCAAGTGTACGTTTCTGAAGATCTATGTATGAGTCTGTAATGGATACATTCATAAATAAACTATTAGCTCTACTGCCACCTTAATGAAAGCTAAGTTTGTAGGAAAACTTTAAAAAGTTTTTACCTTGTAAGCACTTTTTGTTGGAACCAGGTTTTGGGGGTTTTGGAATCTTTTTCTGATCATCTTCCACTTTGGGAGCAGCTGGTTTCACACTGCTTAATTTACCAATTAACACTGTTGTAGCTGAAATTATTAAAGATAGAATTGGGTAATGTCAATTAAATTAATCTGTATTTACTGTTATATATTACTAAAATACTAAGCCTAACATTTTTATTACAGTTTATATTATGACATTACATCTCTCATTGATGTTACATAAAAATAAATTTGCATTTATGTGTGTTGAAGTCTATTACACATTACCACTGATATATTTTAGGCAAATTAACTAATTAAGCTTAAAACTTAAGTAAAAAATAACTAAAGACAAATTTGAATCATAATACTTGATCTTCAAACAAAGACATAACAGTCAGAAAACTCTTAATGTAGAAACTAAAAAACACCAAATTATTTTGGTGGAAAATACCTGTCTTGTCTATATCTTTTGAACTTAAATTGCTAGTAGTATGTATTAATAGATTGCAAACTCTTAATATGATAATTGAAAATACAATTCTAAATATAATTGTGTGATAAAATTAATTTCTTTCACACATACAAACATGCATCATGTTTAGGGTACAGTCCAGCTAATACATAAAAAAAAAAGTAAATCCAGCATCTCTTTTTTTTTGTTGAAAAAAATTGTCTAGTATGTGGCAGTGTCTTGTATAAATTTTGTACATTGCTTGCATGCTATTTTATTATTGCAAAAACATTAAAATCTTATCACTTACTTCCAGTGTTGATGGGTTTTGGAACTACTACTGGTGTAATTGGTGTCTTCTTTTGAATGGAGAATGCTCGAAGTCTTTTCTTTGCATTTTCAACACCTTTCGACAATTTTAATGTACCTGGTTTGGGTTCTGTTATCACAGGGCTTCCTTCCACCTATATGGAACAATAATTTTTTTTGGGCTCTTAATAAGTACATTGTGGCTAACATAGATAATCTGATAGATAATCTCTGTAATAATTTATTACCATATTGTAAGCAAATATGCATCCAAACATCTAATATCTGGTTACTTAATCCATAAAGCAGCATAATTAAAAGTTGTTTAATAACAAACATTGTGCATGAGTATTGCAATTATCTTACTACCAAAAAATATAATTAAACGTTATCTATATACCCAATACAAATGTGCATAGGTATAATTTGTATAAATTCAGTGCCATTTTACACCCAAGGTTTTCTCATATATTTCATGTTTATTGACACTAACTAAAAATAACATTTTAAATGTTAATGAATTATTCGTGTTGTAAGTAATAAACGGCAAGTGCTATCGAAATATAGTATAATTCTCTGAGAACATAAAGAGCGCCTATACATGGAAATTAATTTACAAATTTTTTCAAATTATTTGTTACAACATATATATGTGACAACAAAACCTGATGCTGCCTTGTAGAGGTATTATTTAAAAATGAGGGAAGTCAACTTAAATTTATAGCGAAAAACAGCTTTAAAAAACTATATTCTTAAGCATTTAGTAATAAATGGCAATTTCAATACTTCGTTAGTTCAAAACTAAGCTTTTGAAATGTGGAAAGGTAAGTAAACCATTACTCTGTTCAATCAATCATATGTTGTTATTTTTTAATAAGTTGTCTATTCAATCAATTCCTTACCGCAGGCGCATTAATACTGGATGCACTAGTAGTGACCGGATCACAGCCAGGAGGACCTGGCGTCGTTGGTGAATCCATTTTGTATATATAATTAACGTTTCTAAAATATGTAACGTTTACACTTAGTGTATATCTGTTGTCTCTTTACATGAATACAAAATACTCATATTTAACCAAATCTTATATACCGTTCATAAAAAAGTAGGTATTTGTGTATCTTAATTTGACAATTTACTAAAACATTTTTTTTAAATCGCTAAAGACAAAGGTCACATGCTTTATACAGCCACAATGAGTTGACACATTATTGTTAAACGCGTTATTAAAGCAAAATATGAAAAGTTAAAGTAAATAAAGACAATTTTATATAGCGGTTAGTTGTAAGAAGGAATTAAAAAAGTACTTTATGTGTCATACTTTTTGGTTTATGAGATAAAGTCTGGAAATAATGAATATAAACTAAATAAATAAAAACTAATAATAGGTGAAGGCCCCTGCTACTATCCACATTTTTCTTAAACAGGAATTAAAGTAGCGTTTTAAAGCGGTAAGGTTATCTAAATATAATACAATAATGCTTTCTTTCAATTTACAGTACTAACAGCAACAAATGAGATTGAAGAGATTACGTAGTCACCTACTGGCTAGAAAGACCGATTTATATACACAAGTAATATTTGTTTTTAGTTCATTTTATATAAAAAATATAATATTTAAATTTCTGGAATGAAAAAAAAATTCACAACATTCGTCAAACGCAGTTAATAAACAGCAAGCATCTGCACGAGTCCAATAGTCACAGATTAAATAGAAATCGATTTAGAACATTCATTTTAAAGTCATTTTTGTTCTTTGCTGATCGTGGTTTATATATCGTTTTCTTTGTTGTATTGTACTACTGTCTCTAGTAAACTTTTCAAGTGCAATCTCAGAATTTCATTTTTCAGAAAGAGTTTTATTCGAAGACATATACCATTTTTAAAAATACAATTAAAAAACACAAAACAATTTTATTTTAGTATTTTCAAGGCAATATTTTAAGTGGAATCTAACATAACGAGAAAAATAATATTATACGTAGTAACAGCTCAATTGGTTACCTATAAGGCTTCGCCGGAATGCTCACATACTTTATCTACTCTATAATATTCTTTACAATCCACTCACTCTCTCTTACCTCAAATCAAGGTTTCAATTTCTTCAGGATACACGTGAGAGGTCTTTGAGATCATCAGAGAATCTGGAATTAAAAATACAGACGCATTCTTCATCGTTTAGGGCCAAATCTTTCACCACGCAGACCGTTCGATTGTGGAATGATTTACCACTGAGTAGAAGACGTGCTAACTCACTACCTATTTTCAAGAAAATGGTTACGAACCATTTACTAGGCCTATAATTATCTATCTCTTAATTCATTTCTTTTTCTTCTTCTGTTTCTTTCCGAGGCAAGTACGATCGAACTAATACTGATCGAAGTCAGTGAGATGTTTTTTTTTATTATTGTATTATATTTATAATATTGTATTATTTTATGTATAATACTGTATGTGTAGTACTGTATTATTATATGTATTAAACCTTATTTATTATAAGTACATATGTTGTATACATATGTATGTATGTCTATGTATGTTCGTTTGTTTGTAAATATGTATTTTTTGTACACATTAAATTATTTTTAGTACTTTTACCTTTTCCATACTATGGTTATCTGTAAGAGATTGCCTTGTGTGATAAGACCGCCCATTGTACTTTTTTGTATATTATTTTAAAACTTATTAAATGTATCTTAACGTGTACAATAAAGAATAATCAATTAAAATTAATAAAAAATAAATAACACACAAATTGTAAAAATTAATATAACAATGTAAATTAAGTGACAGTAACTATAAATGTCGATAGTTAAATTCATATATGTTTTGATTTTAATCTTTTACTTTTGTGTATAATTCACGTAAAAATTTGTTTTAACATGTATTTCACAAATAAATTTTTTTAACTATTTTTTAATTATCCTCTATTAGATAAACTAATTTGATTATATACTTTAGTAATAAGCAATAAAATCTATTTTCTATAGTTTGAAACACAAATAAAACAATAGGGTAATTTAATCTGTACCTTAACCGGACAGACGTATTAATGCGTCAGGTGTAAAAACAATATCGGGTACGGGGGTAAGGCATATGAATACGTCCTCAAAAATGAATGTGCGCCCTGGAAAATACGGGATGTATATTTCCGATCCACTAAGATATTACGTCATCCATGCGTGTCTCGACATGAATTGACAGGCGTATAGAATCAGAACAATTTCTCTATCGTGAATGATAGACGTGTTTTGAGTGATCAGTGACTGGTACGTATTTACGCTTCTTTTATTTATTTATGTTAATTAAATGCTTACAAATACCTACAATTGTTGTAAAAATATTTCTATTTTATATTATTTTTATTTCCAATCTTTTTATAATTTTTTTTTAGTGCTCATCAAAATGAATGAGAGCGATATCAGTGATGATAATGTATATTTCAATGTACAAGCAAGTAAAAGGAGACGCATTATGAGCTCCTCATCGGAGTTATCTAACAATGATTTTGACTACGACACACAATTGAGAGAGTGAGGATAATGAAGAAGTTGATGAAGTTGTTCCTAGCAACAACGTCTCTGATGTCTCTGAAGAATGGATGCCTCAAAATGCAGAGAGACCACCATTTCTCTTCACTGCACATCCGGTAAAAACATTCAATATCCTTCAAAAAAAGTTCCTTTATTTTATCTAGGGAAGTTTTTAGATGACGACCTTATTAAATTACTAACAGAACAAACGAATTTGTATCGACTCAATTTTTGCCAATAATCCGGAGTTGAAACCACGTTCGAGACTTCGAAAATGGAAGGATACAAATGAAACTGAGATGAAGATATTTTTGGAGCTCCTAGTTTTACAAGGGATAATTGGAAAACCAACTTTATAGTGTTATTTTTCTAGAAGAAGAATTATTGAAACACACTTTTTTCATGAAGCTATGAGCGAAAACAGATTTGGATTATTGTGCAAGTTTTTACATTTTGCAGAAAAACTAAGTTTTGATCTCAAAACGTCTCACGAAAAAACATACAAAATCGATCCAATTATAAATAATTTGACAGAAAAGTTCAAAACATTTTGTTTGTAAACGAGACATATGTGTCGACGAGTCTCTTATTGTGGAAAAGGAATTTATCCTGGAAGCAATACATAGCAACAAAACGAGCTAGATTTGGCATAAAGCTATTCATTTTGTGTGAAAGCCAATCTAGATATGTTCAAAACATCATTTTATATACAGGGAAGGGCACAAACTATGGTTCAAATTACCCACAAGAAAAACAATTAGATAATTTTAATACCTTAATTTATTTAGCTGAACTCTTTTGTAAAAACAACACCGACATTGTTAGGACAACGAGAATAAATAGAATCGGTATTTCCAGTGAAATAAAAACAAAACGATTGAAAAAAAATGAACTTATTTCAAGATACAAAGGCAAATTTATGGTTTTAAAGTGGAAGGACAAAAAGGACGTATTGCTGAGTTCAATTCATAATGACGAAAAAACAATGATTGAAAAGAGAGGAAGAATATTTAATGGAATCAGGCGTTATTTTGCGGAAGTCCATCCTAAGTAAGAAAAGGACCAATATTTAGCCACTGCCGCACATGCAGTGGTAGTCGTGCAACAAAGTGCACCGCCCGCCAGCCCGCTGATAAATGCGTATACGGCAAACAATGCAAAGTACGCAACTGTCACTCAACACGTGTTTCACCCCTCCACGAGGCATCTTCAGGAGTTATGTTACACCGATTAGTGCCAAACACAGAGTGAGCTCAGTCCTATTCTATTGTCTCATGTGAAGTTTTTGCTGTTAGCCTTGCGGCTTTTACAGCTTCATCGGAAACGAGTTCACGGAACGGAGGGGTCTGTGAACTTAAAGCTCAGTCCGCCGCCGCTTTGCCACTTTTTTTATATGCCACCTCCTTCCCCACTACCACTCAGTCACGTGACCGATCACGTGGACTATTTTTATTATACCCTCTCTTACGCGTAAGTTATATTGGTGATTTCACGTAATAGACGAGTGAGTCCCCTGGCAAATTTGTAATAATGGAGACCAACCAATGGAACCAAATTACATCGGGTGGCAGCTCAAAACGTTTGGTTTAACCAACAATGCAAGCGGTTAAATGTAGTTCCAGATTATATTAATATCCATTCCAACACGGTCAGCCATGCGGCTGATATGGCTTTACGTAAGGCTCAGAAGGTCTGGTTAGAGGCGAAACCTCGCCGGTGGTTGCGATAATCTAACCGAGTTAGTTTTCAATTTACATAATGTAGAATTTGACCTTTTAGACCACAAGGCAAGAGATTTCGCTTCACAGGCAGCGCATGATAAATACATAGTTCAGTCACAAAATTTACGTAGGGTAACATTAGCTCAACAGGGTGGTAGATATAGTGGTGGAACCGGTGGCAAAAATGGTGGTGTACATGGGTGTAGGGCGGGGATGTAACAGTGGTAGCGCCGGTGATGGTGACGGGCAGGCTGATCATGTTATCTACCCACGAGTAAAAAACATGACTAGTATACAATTAACCAACAAAGAGTTAAAATTTCTGGAAAAGGGTAGCAAATATAACATAACACCGAATCTAACACAAAAAGAAAGGGAGGAACTAGCAGTAGATTCAGAAATTGCATGCGTGATGAATGGTAAAGGTAATACGGTCAGGGCGGTGGTAGCTGAGGAACTAAAACAGCACGATTCAACTTCATCATTAAAACGTAAAATTAGAGACAATAATTTAATACTAACTAAAGCAGATAAGGGTAATAGTATAATTATTTTAGATCACAATGATTAAATTGAAAAAGTCAATAATATAATTCGCAGTGGTGATTTCGTTGCTCTGCGCTCGGACCCAACAACTCGGTACAACACAGAAATTAAAAAAGCTATAGATAGTTCTAAGTTCGTTTTTCTTCACGAAAATTCATCAAAACATATTGTTCCAATAAATCCGCAAGCACCTGTGTTGTACGGGTTACCAAAAATGCACAAGGACAATGTTCCGGTTTGTCCGCTTGTTTCGTACATTGGTTGCCCAGCAGCTAGCTAACTGATAAGCTAAAAAGTATAATAAAATCCAAATCAGCATTTTCCCCAAAATATGGTTTACAAAATACTCTTGATTTGATAAATAAAGTAAGAGATGTTAATTTACCAGCAAACTCGTTTTTCCTATCTCTGGATGTTGATAGTCTTTTTACCAATGTCCCTTATCAAGAGCGCTTATTATTATTGTCAGATCTTTTAGAGAAAAGAGCACTGCATCCGGAGGAGGTGAATGAAATAGTAATGTTGACCAAAATTTGCATGGAACAAAAGTATTTTAGATTTAACGGTAGTTATTATTGACAAAGGGAGGGATTGGCTATGGGATCTCCGTTATCTCCTTTGATGGCGAAGATCTTCATGGACAACTATGAGAATAGGTATATTGTGGGTAATAGTAACATCCTTTACTAGTATAGGTATGTGGATGATATTCTCATGTGCTGGACAGACAAGGCAAGACTTGGACATTTGTTGTAAGTATTTTTAATACATTTCATCCAAAAATTAGGTTAAAAATGGAACTTCAAAAGAATTCAATTAACTTTCTTGATATCACGATCACAAGGGAACATTGTTAGTATGTTTTTGAGGTATATAGAAAAGCAACTAATACGGATCTGGTGATTCCATTCTCTTCCTATCATCCTTGGCAACATAAACTTGCAGCCTTTAATTCATACATAAATAGATTAATGACATACCCATTAAATGTAGAAGCTTATAATAAAGAATTTAATACCAGTTATTCAATTGCGGTTGCAAATGGCTATGAGCGGAGAATGGTGGATGGTCTAATTAAGAAGGTAAACCAACAGGTGAGGGGTCTTTGATGCCCAGTGACACCTGAACGCAGTGTCCATAACTATAGATCTAGTTTATTATATTTAGGACCAAAATCTTAAAAATTATCTAAAATATTAAGAAAAAACGACGTTTATATGGCGTTCAAAACCAACAACACTATATATAACGATTTGCAACGGCAAAGAAAAAACCGAGGTTGGCAGGAAGTCGGGTATCTATAGGTTGAAGTGTGGTGGGTGTGATGGGGTATACGTGGGTCAAACTGGTCGAAGTTTTAACGTTCGTTATAAGGAACATATTTCCGCGTATAGGAATGATCGCCCTGAAAGATCTCATTTCTCTAAACATTTATTAGAGTCGGGACATAGTTAACCGCACGGGCATTCCTATGACGTGCTGCATACCTGTAGCAAAGGATTGCGGATGAACGTGTTGGAACGGTCAGATTAATAACACACGCGGGTATTAGATACATATTTAACGAGCAGGTCAATGTTTCCTCCTCTCCATTATTACAAATTTGCCAGGGGACTCGCTCGGGGCAATCGTCTATTATGTAAAATCGAAAATATATCTTACGTGTAAAAGAGGGTATAATAAAAATAGTCCACGTGTTCGGTCACGTGACTGAGTGGTAGTGGGGGAGGAGGTGGCATATAAATAACAAAGCGGCGACGGACTGAGCTATTCACGGACTCCTCCGTTCCGTGAACTCGTTTCCGATGAAGCTGTAGAAGCCGCAAGGCTAACAGCAAAAACTTCACCTTAGACAATAGGACTGAGCTCACTCTGTGTTTGACACTAATCGGTGTAACATAACTCCTGAAGATGCCCCGTGGAGGGGTGAAACACGTGTTGAGAGATTTAACGGTGGCAATTGTGTAATTCGCATTGTTTGCCGCATGCGCAGTTATCAGCGGTCTGGCCGGCGATGCACTTTGTTGCACGACTACCACTGCATGTGCGGAAGTGGCTAAATATTGGTCCTTTTCTTACTTAAAAAGGAATAAGTCGAGAAAAACCTAATGCTGTCCTTGAATACAATGAGAATATGGGTGGCGTAGATTTGGAAGATGGAGTTGTGGTGGCTTACACGGCTGCTCGTAATAGAGTAAACAAAATTTATAAAAAAAATTATGTGTGGGCTAAATGCATATATTTTGTACAAAAAGGATAAAGGTCATTAGGACCGACTTCATTTTATGTTCGAGTGTATAGAGAAATTAGTTGATAACAATATCATGAACACCCACCCACAGCCATCAACAAGCAGCTCTACACCTAAACCATCACGCATAGTGGAAAGGCATTTTCCAGAGCAAATGAAAAGTAATACATGAAAATCTAAACCCCAGAAATGTCTAGTGTGTTACAAAAAAGCTGCTAGAAAAGAATCTACTTCCAGGTGTCCGAATTGTAGTAGCATTATGTATTAATAATTGTTTTAAAATATATCATCATTCATAATATACACAGAAAATGAGTTTTGTATTTTTATAAGTACCTATTGTGTAATTCTATTTTGTTTACTTGTTTTGAATCCTTTTTTACTTCAAAAATATTAATAAACTATATATATTTTATAGTTTTTCATTTATTATATAAATAAATAAAAATATAGAAATATGCTGGTCTCCGGGCGTGCGTATTGACATGTCCCAGCGAAACAATACGCGCCCGGTACATGTTGCATAATTTAAATGGGAACTATACTTAAGAAAACAGTAGTCTTTGATACTTGGCACTTAAAATATGTGCCATTCATGGCGTGATTAATCAGTTGAGTGTGGTAAAAAACAGGAGTTCCCCACAACTGGGCTGGGCACCAATTCTTTTATTGTTACTTATTATTCACCATATTTATAAACCATTTTTTCTGTATTATTCATTTCTATTACAAGTTGTGATAAATCATCGCTTATCTTCACATGTACAACTGCGGAGTTAGCATCTGAAAAAAATCAACTAGATATGTAAAAAAAGTTACATAACCCACAATAGTTAGCAAGTAACATAGAGCAAATGTAACATTTATATAATTATTTCAATAATAATTCATAATAATCCTTCCTTAATCCCTAACTTCTTTCACTTTTTAACTTCAATAAATAACATAATACATATTAAATAAACCATAATACAATGAGTTAGAAAATGAATTATGTATCATTACAATAATACAAGTACCTGGTATAACAGAGGGAATAGATGCTGGCAACACATTTGTATCTATAATCTGATCGTCCTTAATTTCATTTACATCTGCAAAGACTAGATCTGGAACACCGTCTTCTACAGTGATCACTTCACTTGCTTTGTTGTTTTCTATAGCAGGTCTATCTATTGCTCTTCTTTTATTTGGTCTTTCGACATCATCACCACTTCTTTTCTTATGAACTGTTGAATCTTTTCTTTGAATGTTTGTTTTTTCAATATCAGGCAGTTTCACGCTCATTGCACGATTTACTTCTTTGCGTATTTTTAATTTAACATCTTCAGATAAATCCACTCCACTATCATAATTTTTTGCATATTTTGTTATTGGTTCATCATCACTTGATACGCTACTGATATCTTGATCTGAATTAGGTAAAACATGTGCTGATTTAAACAGTTTTTTCCATTTTTTTGTTAGATTATCAGCAAGTTTCTAAAATCATTAAAAATTAATTGTTACAAATATTATATGATAACATACATAGTGTATTCCAATATAAAAATGGTTTCAATAGTTAGCCAAATCTACAACTTTTAGTAAATATGCCTCTAAATATACATACTTTGATGATATTATGTACATATTTTCCTAACAAAATAAGTCTGCTTTCATATTCAAACATTTTATAAATGTATTATTTAAGGTACTGTGCTTCATTAATTTCTCTCTCATTATAAATTTGGACTGGATATACCACAAGGTGTATCGATATTACAGCATTACATAAGAATGACTAAGTTATAATTTAAGAATAGTGTAGTCAGTAAAGTTATTATGTATACATATTTCATATATTATTTGTAAGAGGAAAAAATATTTGAAAGATATAAAATCACAAAAATCAAATGTCAACCATCAGATGACCCAAGACATAAGTTGTTAATAAAAAAGTATGAGTAATTTCTAACTGCAATATGTATAGAAAGGGAAATTTTAGTTGCTGTTCCTTATTTAAATATTTGTAACCTAATATTATTAATAAGAAGTTTAGAGCTCTACATATAACAATACCATTGATATGTAAAATTACCTACCTCCAGCTGTTAGTCTTTTGTACAAATGTCTCTTGCACAAAATAACTTAAGAATTCCCATCATGGAGAAATAATACTTGGAAATAATTTATTTATGTACACTTTTTTGTACATCATAAACAATAAATAGAGGAAAAAAAAATAAGAAACAATTCAGAAGATACAAGAGGCGGTATGATCGCTTGAGGCTATCTCTACCAGACAACCTTTGGATTGAGTCCAGAGAGATGAAGGAGTTGGCAGTTATGATATATGCAATAATATATTTAACATAGTAAATAACATAATATGATGTATATTTAGCCAGATTTATATAACCCACCAGAAATATATAGCAGTCCAGATAAACAAAACAATCCTGTAAGATCTTTGGAAGATGCTGAATGCGGGCCACTTCCTGGTGGTCTTATTGAAAATAAGCGACCTACATTCAGTTATTAACTCAAAAAAATCTGATACATTAATATTAAAATAGCTTACAAATTTTAATGGCTTAGGTATCCTCAACATGTAGTGGTTTGAATGTGCCTCCTGCATCTCACATTTTTGACATAGATCAAAGTCAATACAACTGACACATTTGTAACGAAAACCCACAATAGGATTACTACAATTATCACATATTATGTCACTGTGCACTATTTGTTGTGGTTCAACATCATCTGAAAATAATTAATCTATGTTATAATAAAATTATACAAGTAAAAATATGTTGTTTATATACATACCCATTAACATGATAAGAATAACAATGAGTAAGTTATTAACATATTATATTAATGACTATTCTAGATCATATACACAAAGAATTTTTATTATTTTCTATCTACAATATAAAAGTACTCTTCTGGGCGCAAATATCAATAGTTGTGAACCAAACATTAATAAAGTGATTTACTCACATTGATAAAAAGCATCCCTTTTAAATAAACCTTCTTTGTTCAGAATTTATTAACACAGATATAGATATATAGATCACAAGTGGCACTATTTGCCAATTTACATTTCCCTTGAATAAAAGATACTACACCTTTACCAGTACTGGCTAAATACCACATTTTCCACCTTTTTTTTTTGAAAAATATTCTGTTTTAAAGAAAATAAGGAAATGGAATAAAGTCCCCAAACAAAAATTACCTACATAATTGTAAGAAATTTTAGGGAATTCCATATTATCTGGTGATTTTTGCTAGCACCTTAACAGTAAAGTACCAAATAGGTATTAAGTTAAGTTAAATAATTGTATTACCTTCGTTTAAACTCCCTGGAAGGCACAGAGAAGGCACGGCATCAGGAGACAAATGTCTATTTTTAATACTTGAGGGAGGAAAGTGTCGAGAACAGAAACGATAAGACACTGCCACTTTATCTTCATTTTTTTTTAATAAGTCTTCTCTACAGGCAGCTTTTAACCACTCAATTCGACTGCAAAAACATTAATAGCCGAATTAGTTAGCCCAGCATTTACTATAATATTTATGTGTGTACCAATTGATTTTTAAAAATCTTTCGATTATTAATGCCATAGTATGATATTTACTATGTTAAAGACTACTGATATTCCATATTTATATTAATTGTTAAGCAAAATTTATTCCCAGCATTCCACGGATTTATCGTGCGAGTGTCTGGTCTATCGCATTGTAAGAAGTGCTTAGTAAAGTGTTCGAACGGGGCTTACGATACGGAAAAAAATTATAAGGAGGCCTTGCAATACACTTTCGTTCGCCATCACTGACAAGACACGTCTTACCAAACCAAATTTTAAAAAATCCTAACAAAGAAGCTAATGGAATAAATGATAATAACATATTAAAAGTTAACACAATTATATTGATATACTATTACATGCGAAGCACCAAAAACCAAATTGGTTTAAGTATGTTGTTACTAACCGATGCTTTTCTTTTGGCAAGCTATAGTAATTTAAATGTTTGTTTAATCTGCTGTTACGACCACAGCCGTACACACAACAGTAGTTAACCATTGTTTTAACTCAGCCCTTATCCAAATAAAAAATTCAATTATTTATTATTTAAATTAATAACATAATCAAATTATTGTCATGACATATTCAAAGTGACAAACGACCATAGAGAGTCATAAGTTATAGAGTTGCATTAATTTCTGTTCTTTATTAAACTGGAAGGGTCGAAAATTGAAAAGAAATCTGAAGTTAATTTTTTATTCGGCAACCATTTTATGAATTGTGTTCTCTATTGATAATATAATGCCGTTCTAAACTAGTTATTGTTGGTTTTACCGCTTGCACTTACTGCTAGTAACATTGTTACAAAAATACACCAAGTCATAAGGCGTATTAGCAATATGCAAACGGTAGGTTCATAGGTTTACATCTACAGCACGTATAATGTATATTTAGCTCTATTTGTCCTTATCGACCAAATCAATTGTTGTCAAAAAGAAATCTTCGTTTTTAATAATATTGCCCTTTGTATTTCATCTTTTGCTTATTTCGTCCGATTTATTTTTATATCTTGTGTCGATGTTAAATAAACAGTAAATCCATTCAGATATTCAAATTTATTTATTTGTAAAACTAACAGTAATTGACATTGGCGCTACTCGACTTTTGAATACGCAAATTTGTGCATAAAAACTATTTTATGCTTATCATCTTAACCCTTAACCCTTCTTTGCATGATTTTTACTATTTTTTTAAAATAAATCAGGGTGATGTAATTAATGCTCTAGATTAAAGGAAAAATATTTAAAAAAATCCTAGTATGAATAAAAATATGTATTATGTAAAAAACAATATGATGGAAATTTACATCATCATGCAGTTTCACATATTTAGCCCGGTACTAAATAAATAAAAAAAGTTGTTTACTTAGTCTTCTTTTTTTAGTGATAATTCAAAAAACAATAATTATTTTATTTAAGCACCAATTGACGCCACATTTATTACACGAAATTGTAGAATAGCCTTTACATTTGGGAAATTTGCACCGGGGTGACCCACCTACTTTTGGTCAATGTTCAGCACCATCTTTTCTTATGTCTTTTGGAGGTGGTGGAGCTGGAGAACCTTTTCTTTTTTTGATTGTAATTCTTCTTCTAGTACACTGGTACCAAGACGCCCTCTTTTAGCTGCTTTGGTGGTTCCTTTGTTGCATAGCACAAAGGACAATTCATTTCTGAATTGGCTCATTGTAAGCAGACTCTTTTTAGGTTCATCACTTTCTTGAGCATTTTTTTTATAAACAATCCAAGAGTTTATAATAGCAAGATCAAATAGATGAAAAAAATACGCAAATACCACTTTTTAGACCCCATTTTTATATGATTTCTGCCCAAAAAGCCATCCATGAGATCTACTCCTCCCATATGTTTATTGTATTCTTGGACAATAAACGGACAAGTAATATCAGTATGTATACCAGTATGATCTTGTGCTAGGAAATTTGATTACTGGCATGTATAATAATATACCAAAGAACTTATACAAATCATATTCTGTAAATGATATAGATGAACTGGGATTACTCTGTTTTTTTTATAAATTTGTCTCCTTTAGTAATGTTTTGATAAAATCTTAAGTGATAAAATGGTTAAAACATTGATATGGAGTTTCTAGGTGTGATAGACCACCTGAAGCAACAGAACCCCCCAGGAAAGTAATTTTATCTGTGTCACACACCAGATTCCTTTTTTTCCAAATCAAGTTTCTTTTGTCAAATGGAAAACTGGATGAAGACTGCAAATTAGATGAATTTGATGTGTGAGAGGGTTCTTGATCGTCTGGTTTTACAAGAGGAGGTTCAACGTTAGCAGTTTCATCCACATCGTCATCATCATTCTCCTCCTGCAACACTTATAATTTCATCAGCATCGTGGTTTTCATCATCGGAATCTTGGTCATTAAGGCCATCTTCTGAGAGCCAACCGCCTTATAGCTTACAAAGATAATCTGCAATATCTCTTTCATTCAAGTTTCCCCAAAAAACAACATAAAATAAACATTTACAAAAAAAAATTCCCATACATTACAAGTGAAGTTACTGCATAGTGATGTAAATTTCTATCACAACGTTTTGAGAAATTCATTTATAGTATTTTGATATAAATTGTACATAAAATAACAAAAACATGAAAACAAACCTTTTTTCCACTCATTTTCATTTTTTATTGTATTTTATATCTCCGTTTATTTCCATAAAACAATTTAAAATCTCGCTCCTTTCTTCCAGTCTCAACAAACAGCAGAATAACAAGTTCTAGGTCTGGTAATTCACAGTGACCTTTGCTATTTTTCGACAACCGCGTTTTGTTGTACGCAATAGTTGCTTAAAAAGTTGCGAGCAACAACAAATTTACGTTACAAGGGTTTTGAGTATCTTTTTTTGTTGACTAAATGTTATGATGGAAATTTCCATCACCATGCAAAGAAGGGTTAAATGCACGATTTTTGTTTCACGTTAAAAAAAAATATATTTGTTAATAGACATATATTACAGCCTAGGAAAAATAATAAAAAAAATCTAGACATGAATTTACTATACTTTTTTTGCAATAATGTGAATGTTGTTTATAAACTACATTGCGCATTCATTGAGATTTTGCAAGTATGGGTAAAATAAGAGTGGATATTGTTTTTGAAAAGTATTTATTTATGCTTCATTATGATATTTATAAAAACAATTGCTTTTTTTCGTATCACATAAAGATACACGACATTTTTGGCACATTTTGAATGTAAAGCCTGAACATTTTGGGAATTTGCACCTGCTGCTGCTTATCCAGTCAAACTGCCCAATAACATGTCTGATCCAATCTGACGTCTTTCAAAGGAATTGCTTGAGCTGGTCCTCGGAACTTCTTCATTACAAGTTCTCTTTGTATAGTGCTCCCACTAGGTCGACCACGTTTAGCGCCATTTGCAGTAGTAGATTTGTTTCTGGGCTGCGTATAAGTTACTTTGTTCTACAATTTTCTTTTTAAGATCGGATGTAAAATAAAATGTAAAAAAAAACATACGACGTGTTACAAGACCTCAATGCTTCTGTTATCTGAGTCTCTCCCCTAAAAATAAGGCTGTCTTCAGCAGTAACAAGGTTTCGTTTTCGCGAAATCAGAGGTCGTCTAGGAATCCCTTTTGATTTACTCTGGAGTGCTGCTTCTTCGGCTTCCAAAATAGGAGGGTCTGGCATATTTTCATTGTTGTCGATTACGAGAAGAGGATCAGCATCCACTTCATCAGGCTGGGCATTCTCACCGTCATCACTATTTTCAAGGTTCCGAAGAACATCTCGAGCGATTTGATAATAGTGACCTTCATCCTCTACTTCGAAGTCTCACTCTTCTAAGCCATCTTCTGAATCTACAAGAGTTTCTAAATACTTTGTAATTTTGCTTTCTAGTAATCGCGGCATGGTGAAAACCAAAAGAAAACTCCGTCACCAAACATGCATTTATTTAGCAGGCAATGCGCATTGTAGTTTTCCTACAACATACCAGATTTCGCCCTAATCGACTGTAGCATCAAGTGATTTTCAATGTTTTACAACGTGAACATGTAATTGAAGATATAATCAAGCAAATAAAAATATATTACATACTTACATAATATTTTATCAAAGTCCAAACACAGCTACAAAACTTAGTTTCGCGCCACTAGAAAAGTTTTCTTCAAAATGACATTTGACATTAACTTATTTTTAATACTTATAAACATTGGATAGTGCTAAACATTAAAAAATGTACAAAATTAGTACAGAAATAAGAACTAGTTGTCAAGTTTAACAAAAAATTAAAAGAAGGTCAATTTTATCTGTGGTTTTTAGTATGTTGTTTAAAAACAACAATATGCATTTAAGGGTTAATGTAGTAACTTAAAAATACTAACCTGTTTGACGGAATATAAACCAAGTTAGTTCTTAGCACCACGATCTGCAGAAAGATACGAGATGGTTGCTAAAATGCAAGACCGTAACGATAAGATTACCCAACCATCACTTACTAAATTCTCGCAACAATGCATAATAAACCATGAGTTTTTCGATTAGTTAATGACAAGTCAAAGAAAACACAAATTACAATTTCATTTTATATATTTTACATTTCAAATAATAATACAGGCGGTTACATAAAAATAAATAGGGTCTTCGTACATTTAACATTATCATTGTGATGTTACGGGTACAAAAACGTTAGAATATTATAAATCTACGTCCAATAAACAACCTGTACAAAGATGAAAGTATAAGCCCTTAGTAAATATTACTATGAAACTTTTTAGAACTAGTTACAAATGTATGTTTATAATAACGAATTAACGGGGTTATGTTTGAAATTTCCAGTGATTTCTTTGGGCTATTTCACATCCTATTATCGTTTGAAATATCTTCAGCTGCGTCAACTTAATGTGTACAAACCACATAAAGATTACCATAACAGATTATGATAAAAATAGTCGCACATTTATCAATACAGTATCAAGTCTTAAAATAATTATTTTGATGTCACCGTGTATTAATTCACAAATAGAAAAAAGGGAAGATTTTTTTTAAAATACATTTTTCAAGATTTAATCAAACATTAATGACTACAGGAAGTAATGTGGACATGAAAGAGGTTCTTTTACATTTCCTACATATCAGTGTCAGACAAACATTCACGTTCTACAATCGTTGGTTTCTATTGACAACATCTTAAATCTCCAAGTTAGTTCGAAAATTGTCGTCATACATATAAATATTAATTTTGAATTAAAAAATACACAAAATATTACACACTAGTAAAATGGCTGCCGTATTTTTGGTATACATTCGCCTAATCTATTTTAATACACATTTAGATATAAATCTTAAAAACAATACTTCACAAGTAAAAACACGCATTTGATATAATAAGAATTGTAAAGCATATAAAAAAATGTACATAAAATATAAGCATTATCATATTGATTCATTATGATAAACGCAAAAAAATCAATATAAAACAGAATTTCATAATAAAGAGTATTTTAGAGACATGTATACATTGATTCAGGCAATATTTGGCCACATTGAGTTTTAATGTATATGTTTTTGACATGGAATAAATTATTTTTAAATCGTAAATTATACGATGGAATGTATTTTAACGGAAGGTTTGATTTTGGTTCGAAGGAATATTACTTAGGTTATTAATGACCAGAGATAAAATATTCGGATAGATATTTACCTAATGAATTCGTTGTTGGCTACGGCCTTGAAATTTGGTCGCTCACTCTGGGCCTCGTTAGCAAGCCAGTAGTCGCTCGACGAGCTATCATATCAGGAATGAGGTGATTCGTTACTGAACGGAACTAATCGACAGCCCAGCGAACGGGAAAGTTGGAGTGGCAATGGGCAGGCCACATAGCGAGCAAAACAGATGGCTACAGGGGGGCTTTAAGGCTCTGGAGTGAAGACAACAAACCGTGAAGCGCAACCTAGAATGTCAGCCTGCAAGATGGACAGATAACCTTGTTTAGGTCGTCAAATGTCTCTGGGGAAGGCCTAAGTCCAACAGTGAATGTCTTATGGCTGAAATGATAAATGATGAAACATTGGCTTATATAGAAAATAGCTTTTGAGATTGAGTAAATGACCATTTATAAGAAGCGAGTTACTGACCTACCAGTGGAAAAGTAGCTCGCCTTGTTGCGAATGCGAGTTATTGGCATAAAAAAGAACCAACTACTGACTTGTAGTCGCATGCCACTTTAGAGTTACTGGTATGCAATCACACGGCGCACACGTTTAATCACTCCGTGTAAATGGACTTTCAGATAAATAGATAACTATTCATGCTTGTGCGATTGAGACAAATTATGCTGCGAAAATCGTTCCTTTTTTAATTTTTCCAATATCTCAAAATATCTGGTTGGATTAGTTAAAAAAAGCAGGTAAATATTTATCAGAATATCCAATCTCTATTGATAATAAATAATGACGTATTTATTTTTGGAGTAGGCATTGTTAGGATATATTCCTACTGTATTTATTATTAATTTAGGAAATTTGTGCAGAAATATTTTTTTATATAATTAATAAACAACAGTAAAAGAAATATGCTCTTTAAGTATTTTGTCTCAAGTGCGGGTCTTATGATTGAGGACTCCATTTTTTAAAATGTCAGGTTCTTTCTTTATTTGAGAATCCTTTCATTTCTCTTAAGTTTACTATAAGAATTTACTGAGAAAAATGTCAGAATAAATGATAAGAGCGAGCATGTGCTTGAGAACGGACATTAATATAAACAGCAAAAGTATATTTTATCACAATACAATTGCGGTATGTAGTTTTAGATGACAATACGCATCAGGTTTAATATTACCATAAAATCCACATACACCGAACCACACGGGCTGGTTGAGCTACTATTGATGTTTTCAAATTGCGAATTATTAATGCTATTTTTATTTTTAAAATATGTATTACATTGAAAACGCTATTTAAGAGTCATGAACAATAAAATCAACAGTTATTCTATATATTGCTAATATCATAGTTTTAAGTATGCCCATTTTAGTGAGGTAACGTCACTATTTACTTTAATGGCATTTAGAGATTCTGAGAATTAAGTTTAGCTTACTCATTTTTTTAAAAAGGCTTTTAACAGTTGCTTTCTGAACATAAGTTCGGGACATTAATATTAAATGTCACCGTTTTACGAGTTTGCCGAGCTCTTAGATCATTTGTATGAATGCTTCGTAGTTACTTTAGTAGTAAATAGGTGTATAGGCTTGTAATGCATTCCAATTTTAGTCTTAGAGAGATATGTATGCACTAATAATATCCGAGACTATTTAAACCGCCTGACTGTAATGCATTTAAGTATTAAAACATGTCATGCACATCGCAAATAATCCAACGTCCAAAATATAGTTAAATTATAAACGAATGAAAGAAAATATTTAAAAAAATAATAAATGCTTATTTCTTACTATGTCTATAGAAGGTTGTCGAATGCCATTTCTACAATGTGCTGTCTTTTGAGACCGTAAAGAATTCTGTCAGTTCAAAGTTAGTTATTTCTTTTATTTTAGTCAGATTATGTATACAAGATTATTTCTGGTATGGTACAATTTAGAAAACAAAAAAGTATATTTGTAATTAGAGATCCTATATGCATATTTCCGGGATCATAATCGAGAAATCAAGGAGGCGGGCAACGCAAGATCAGGGACGGCTATTGCTCGTGTAACGCCCGAGTGCAAGGAAATCATGGCGCCCCCTAGGCCTGACCTCCCCCCTACGGCTATTACTATTAACTTTGTCGTCGTAACAAGAAAGTTTTTTCATATTCCAACTAGTTATTTTATAAGTAGATATAGCTTACATTATGGTATTAGTTACGGCCTTTCTTGTTATGACGGCAGAATAACATTCATTGTTGGGAGCGCCGTGGCGCCCCCTGAGACGGCGGCGACCGTGTGCATTGCACACTATGCACTATAGGTTAAGCCGCCCCTGCGCAAGATCGGTCACCGGGGATCTTTTAGGAAAGCCTGTCTTTTACATGGAGTGATAACATAATGAATATTGCGGGTAATTCATGGTAAAAATCAGCCATGAGATTTTGCGATTTTAGGCGACATTTATAACAGAGCATTGAAGTAAATTAATAGAAAAACCACTAAAAACGTAAAATACTAAATTATTATCTTCGCAATGAAATGTAATATACAATACCAAGCGTTGAATATTGCACATCGACTTATGGAAAGAACCAATCGGCTAATTTCGGCTTTGTAGAGCGGTATCTCTGTCGCACATCTGACAAAACGTCACATAGGTAGTGTGGGTCAGAAGTAATGCTTTACGAAGCCGAAATTAGCCGATGTCTCTTTCCAAAGGTCGATGTGCAATATATATCGCCGGGTACTGTAAGCTTAATAAATAAATGAACCAACCTACTAAAAGCTAAACATTATTAAACATATATTCTATAATTAAATGCACAAATTTATCAAAGCCGATTTTTAGAAATTTTTCAATACGGAAATCCTTATTCTCTGTTAAGCCTCCGCTTCAATTTTGGGCAAATATGCATCCGATCTCTGCTTATAAACAACCACACCACTAGGTATAATCTCTGAAGCGCTTTATTAAAAACAGGGTACTTGAGTTCTGAGCTCGTAAAATGATATAATGATTCCTATTTAAGGTATACATGTATAGTGTATGACAGTTTGATTATGCATAGTTCTATTTAAAATTGTATTCCATGATTAGTATGTAATACTAATCATGGAATGTATTAAATTATGATCTTCAGTTATCGGTATAAATGGATCGATCATTAGTATTTAACCGTTGTCGAGTTATATTTATATTATTTATTGAGTATAATGATCAGAATGTATATATATATATTATTTGAACATGATTTATAAACCGTATCGCTTTATTTTTTTATTTTATTAATCTTACACGCTGGCCAGAATTATTTCGAAAACCAGTCCATTTATTTCGATTACTGATAATGATTAAAAAAAAAATTAACAAGATAATGAGTATATATCCCTGTTCATATTGAAAAAAAACTTTGCAGACGCAGCTGATTAACTACGTTAGACTCATTTTCGTAGGTAGTTAACAAAGTGGCGATACGTATGGGGAATCCCCGCACGTAGCCTAACAACATAACATTAAGGTTGTATTACGAGACGCAAATTGACGGCTCTTTCGACTGTAATGCTGCTGAAACCGTTGTACCTCGCCTTAAAAAGGAGCGTGAGCGCTGCCGCCGCGAGATTATTTTTTTATGTGGCTTGGACTGCTGCCCAAGTGGCAGTTTCATATTCCGCGGGTTAGAGGGCCGGACGCAGAAGGCGCTTGATTCTCGCGGGCTCTCGGAGGAGCTACTTCTCGGGCCGCTACATAATTCAGTTTTACCGGATTGGAAGGTCACCGAGCTTTTAGATCACTTAGACGGACTATCCATGGAGTGATTAGGCTTAAGAGTTTAGAGAGGGGTGTTCGGCTTTGGCCGTCACTGGGCCGAACTTCAAATTAGTCGGATTTAAGCTAGCGTTGACGGCGGCCTTATTAAAGGTAGCGTCTTATTCACCCCCCCGCCTCGCCGCGAACACCTAAGACGCGGTACAGCGTTTTAGGCTGTATTGTAGTGTAAACAATTACTGTAGGCACACCGAATGCAACCGCTAATTACCTATGAAAACAAGTCCTTAAGTGTTACATCCACGTATATATCACTACGCTACAAATATGGAGAGAACGACGTAAAAAATTCTCTTAATCACATCAGACTTCCAGATTATGTGAGTTAATACGCCATTAGTAAAACATTGTAGATAAAAATTTGTGCTTTCATTTATCAATAAAAACGTACCCTAAACAATGTTCTATATAGATTCAGTATATGAACATATATCTAAACGGTGCAGCGACAAAGTCTACCACACCTCTAAAACTTAATACAGATTAAATAGTTTGTGGTCGACTTAATTGATTAGAAAAAAAAAACGTATATACTACTCCGTGGAATATAGATTTTAAATTACCTAAAAGATATATTTAGCCTAAAATGGCACATAAGAGAGCTAGACATCGCGCAAACATGACCCGCTCTTAAAAATGTTAACATCGCAACCGTACAATATACGAATGGAACATCAATACACAACGACGCTATTGCCAGATAGATTACACTCTGCCTGAAAGCTACAAAATGATCGGGACGTGAACTATCCCTAAGACTTTGTAAATTCTCTGTAAATATTAGCAGACGAACCATTGCCACGATAAACTGAACCATTTATATATGTATTTGACATTTGTATTAGTTAAAATAATATCAACAACGAATTCATTTTAGAATTCGAATACATAATGAATTATTATTGAATTTTAACAGTTACGCTTAATAAGGTTACGGTTTGAAATCAGTTTTTCGAATGAATATTTACCCAAAAAAAAAAAACAGTTGGTTTATTATAGAAAGCACTTTTGTATCGAAAATATTCCGTGATACTAATGGACAAATGATACTACAACTGTCTATGAGCAGATAGTGACTCCAATTGAAGTCTTCTCCATAGTTTCATATCATACTGTAAACAATTTTAGGTAACTGTAAAAAACTTTAGGTAAATATACATCCGAATATCTAATACCAACTCACGATAAAATCTGGAATGGATAAATATTTTATTATAATGGTATATATCAAATCACGATCATTTCGATTCCTAGGTGATATGTCGGGCAAGTCTTATCAAACCTAATCGACTTTAGAAAATAAATAATAAGACCTCTGAATTAATTGTATCCAACGTCGCACCATGATGTGGTGACGGCTTACAACACTGAATCAAGTCGTAAAAAATCGTTGTCGCAAAAAACAAGCCGTAGAGAGAGCTAAACTTGTGATTTCTCTACGAGATCGAGTCAGGAATAAGACAATCAAAAATAATCGACATGACCCAGCTGAAAGTTAAAGTGGCAGTTCAAAAGACACACCTCACAGAACATATGGCTGCTGAGGCCTTAAGCTCCTGAAGTATTGTCCATGAACCAGCAGGCGTAGCCTAGGACGTCCAAGGTGGGCAAACCTTGTTAAGGTCGGATAACTCTGGATGCCAATTGCAATCAATAGTTATTAGGTAATCTACGGAAGAGTAGTAGCTGTCGTAATGTTGAAATGATAATTAAAAATTTTATGATAACTTCGTTATTTTTTACGAAACTATTACAATAAATGTGGTAATTAAAAAGAAAAAAACTTGCCCGACGAACGCAGACCAAAATAGCCTTAATTGACAAACCACTAAGAAGCAGTCTTCACAGATATACCAATATTACAACCCTAGATTATAATAAAAATACTGGACCATAAACTTGATTTAATAGGAATTACGAATACGTTATACATTATCTGTATATTACGATTATATATTCAAAATAGTGACGTCACGTACGCCGATACGATCGATAATCCTTACCACTGACAAATAGCTAAGAAAAATACAATATAGACATACAGCTGAATGTATATAAAATTGAACTATTGCACTGAAACTAACTAATTCGTTATTTAAATACTAAAATGGCTGTAGATTTGGGAATCCCCAAAAATTACTGACTGGCAAATAAAATTTGCATTCGTGAAATTCCAATATTGAATTCAAATTATAATCTAAATTAGGATATTCAGATGCCTATCAGCCTAAACTTAGAGTTGGCTTGTTATGGAAAACACTTTCGTATCGCAGATTCTGCAGGATGACATTGGGCTAAGGAGACCGACAACTACAGGTTGATTGATTACAAGTGTCAAAACTGATAGGTTAATGTATAGATCATTTGTCAGCTTTAAAACTTTTACACTTATTTCCAATCACCGAATATTAAGTGATAACTCAGAAAAAACACTTTACTTTACTTCTGGTAGTACAGATAGTAAAAAATAATTAATTTAAATTTTTAGCAAACCGAATTTTGAAAACCCTTTTTCTTACTACAATATCATTATACTATTATTTCTGAAACCATTGATTTATTAATAGAGTGTACCATACATTAATTAAAAGTAAACGAGCAATATATTCAATAAACCTTGTGCACCTATAACCAATGAACCTATATATTATATCAGGGAAATAGTAAAATGCGATCGATTTTTGTCAATCTGTTAGTCATAGAAATCATTTCCATAATTTCTCAGCTATAAATTAAGTTTAGTCAAATATGTATCCGAATATCCCATCTATTGTTATAACGTGTATGTGTCAAAGATAAATTTAATAGATTCTTTGAGCTCCGCATTATGTCTCAGTGTTTCAAATACACGCGAATGTTAATCAAAGGATAAACTATTAAGCAAATGCACACTCTGTACCGCATACTATTTTAAATTCTATCATAATTTATATTAAATAAACTTTGATGTACTTAGAAAGTAATCTATTAATTTAAATTTACAAAAATTACACAAATTTTACTCGAAACAAAGTGCACATTGACGAAAATTAGTAAATCGTCACACCGAATATTCTATAAGCCGGCTTTAAATAATCCTACGAATATCTCTGCTCTCTTCTCCTCTCCATACCGAACGCATAACGCACACAACCATATCTTATTTCATAAGAGACGAAGCCTTACACGAAAAAATTATTTATAATAATTTCTACTAAATCATTTCACTGTTCATACGTTTGAGCGATTACATCAAGCGGCTAAACGTACAATTTCGAAATTTAAATATAAATTTAAATAAATGCGTCCAATTTAAACCTATAGCAATTTAATTAAGATTTCAAAAATATTTTTTTCCATAAAAAATATGTACAAGGTAAAATCACTTATAACCGCGGTATGCAAAATCGACTTATATTACCGATGCATCTAGTTTTCCAATCCACTAACTGCGGTTAAGACATCAGCGTTTGTTGATACGACTAAAGGTAGCCGCAAGTCAGAACTTATCTGAAGTATTATTGCACTAAATTGTTTGTTATAGTGTTCCCAAAACCGCTGTACCGCGCCTTAGGAAAATTCTACTTGCCAGCTGTTACTTCTTCCTCTCTGCGCACTAAAGGCTCGGTACAGAAGTTTCAGTAGTACTGTAGTGAACTGTATTGCTATATATACTGTATTCCTAAATTACATCATACATCACATATTAATGCCAATTTTATCACATGCTACGGTAATAGATGTTTTTATCAAGTCAAGTTTTAATATTGTTTAATAAATGACAATGATATTGCATAATAAATCAAAAAGCCAATAAAAAAATTGCTAAATTTTCCTAATTATAGTCTTGTTTCGATCGAGCAACGCAACATAACATCGGTACGGGTACGGATTTTGGTACGGAGCACTAGCCCCGCGGCAGTTGGCCGTGTGACAGCGGACTATCGACCACAACGCACTGAGTATATAATACAGGGGGTAGTGTGAACATTGTGCTTTACCAGTTCGTATGCGCTTCTCTATACCTGCAAAAGAAAATCTGTATTATTTAATTATACAATATATCAGATAGTCGGACACTCATATTGAAAATATTTCATCATTATCCTTTCAGCACTAGAACGCCCACTATTGGGCGGGCGTTGCCTGTATCCAGAGATTTCCCGCGTGCACCTAATGGGGGATCTACCCACCTCTAATGGCTAGTTGTATCTGAGAACATTATACGAGAACCAATTTCATGAATATTTCTTCTAATTTGGTCTTGTCTCATAATTCTAGGGCATGCAGCGATCAAAAGATTTCCAATTGAAATTGACCGGTTGAATACAGCGTCTTCCGATGACTTTAATAAGGTCGTCAGTTCATCTTGTGGATTGACGTCCTATGCTGCGCTTGCGGGTTTGTGTAATCCGTATGTTTTAAGAATTGATATAGTAATGGGCGAAAGAAACATAACTATATCACACTTGGTTGTGAAAAGTAAAGATCAAGTCTAATAGTTTTTTTTTTGCTAATTAAACTTTAGTAGCGGTTATTACTTTAAGTAAATAACCTAATCAAAAAAGATAAATAATACATTTGAAATAATTACGTAAATCATTTTCACAATTATTTGGCCTATTTACTAATGAGATATATTATTTCTTTATTTAAATAACAATTTGCAACAGTAACCATTTCTTCAATGCGAACGAACGACTAAGTAATCAAAGTGCGAAACAAAAGAACTTACTCCTAGCACAAAAAAATATATTTTTAAAATGAGAAGTATCGTCCACAGAAAAAAAAGATACAATATATAGTGTTTAATTCACACTAACACCCACATTCACAATAACCATGTTTATGTTTGGTACGTACCCGGTTCAGCTCTTGCGTGAGCTTAACATCGGTCCATACGCGGCGAGAGCGCAGTACGTCGCAAGCAAGGCTGCCGGCGAGTGAGGTGATTGGGCAGACTGTGAGGTATCAGACGAGATTGGAGACTGCGAGGAATGGGGCGACTGTGTCGAGTGGGGAGACTGGGGTGAAGCGGAACACCTCGCGTGAGCGGACAACGCCCAGCTGCAGTACAGTTCGGCTGCTTCTGTACCTAAGCCACCGCAAGCGGCGCTTAATGCGCAGAAACTGAGCGCCTTCCATCCGCCGTACCTGAATCAAAAATATTTTTTGAATAAAATACAGACTATACAGAGCTGATTTAATATCTTTATTTTAAACAGTAATACAAAATTTAGTTTTCAATTTCATACAAGACAAGAATTTTTTGATAATGTCATTATATATGAAATGATCAAAAAAAAAATTACTCTGTGGTACAAGATTTTTTTTATTATATCCCTAGTTACTGTTTTTGGTTTTAATTTTCTCGCAATTAGTCTTTTTTCCCCTACAAGAACCAGATTAGTACTTTCAATAAAAATATGTAAAAAAAACTAAATTAGAAAAAAGTATAACCATCTCCTCTCCACCTCAAGTTTGGGTTTAGCACATTTGGCGATTCATTTTTATTTATATGGAACACCTTTACCATCACACCTTTAAAACATAAGCCTAGGTTCAACAGTGTATGTCCTATGGCTGAAATGATGAAGATATTGAAAAAGAAATCTAATCTTTAAAAAAAAGTTATTCTAGATATAAGACAATAATCTATTAATTTTAAACTTTATTTTATTTAAAACATAAATTCAAAACGAAATAAAGCTTCTAGAATTTGAAATATCCACTTACTTATCAACAACTATAACAGGACCATTCTTGTACTCCATCTGGCAGCCAGCGACAAATTCTATTAGACCAAAAGAGTCTCTATATGGCTCAATGAGTCTATCTAGTGCTTGCTCCCTCTCACTTCCACTTGTTTGCCGCACTTCTCTAATAAAGTCATTCTCATCTGGCTTGCCCGCTGTGTAGACTGTTGTATCACCATTCAACCAACTACTGCACTTAATAAACTTAACACTAAGCTGGTAGTCATCTTGCAGTGAATGCACACTCACATTTGTTACTTCAATGATTCTATCAGTTGGTATATTTTCTGGAACTTCTGAGACCTTTTCATAATAGTAACATGGTCTACGTAACTCTGTCTCTTCTTCTACAGTGAGAGCTGGTTCTACTGGGGGTGGAGGAGGAGCTGTGTCTGGAGGGGAACCAGCCGTCGTTCTAGTCCCCCATTCAGGAAATTTGAATTTTGTCGGTGAACTGAGTTTAAAATTTTTCAGAGACATCTTAGATGGACTTTTGGGTGACTTCGGTCCATTCTTCTTTTCAGATAGCGAGGAAAATAGATCTCCATTCGCTATGGATTTACGAGCAGATAGGTCTCTACTGCCAGCACTGAGTCTTTCCAAACGAAGCTCTGTTCTGTCGAAACGGTACGCAGGTTCCGCTTCTATGACAGGAGAATTGGTGTCAGGGATGAGACGCTCATCATCAGCGCAATCACTGCTCTCTTGCCTTCTGTATCCATTCACATCAGGTTCTGCAGGTTTTTCTGCCGGAGGTTTTCGGTCGCTTTTTCTATGAGCGACGTATACGTCTTTCGAAATGAAGCTCGCTCGGAAATTTGCCACAAATAACTCCTTATCTTCTTCCGTTGGCCAGAACACATCACAATCCTGGAATAAAAAGTTCACAGTTTTTAACTAGGTTTTTTTGGTTAGAAATAACATGATTATTATTAACGACTGCAAAATGCTGTTCATAAATAGCATAGGAAAACATTGTGAACAAATGAGAAAATTGTAGACATAACAATACATTACATTTTAAACATATGTCCATGGGGCTGTCCGTAGCCCTCACACACCTACTCTTGTGAGAATGTTTATCAAAAACATGTTTGTCATTATGCACTAAATGAAATTTTATTAATGGTTTGAATTTCAGTCGTTTCGCGTAAAGAAAGTAATTATTCATCATTATCTACCTGTTGACTATAGTTAATAAGGAAGAATGTACATTGATATGCCTTATAAATAAAAGAGATATAATTTACCGGTTCCTCTGGCTCATGTAGGAACAGCACCAATTGGGCAGTGTGGTCCCACAGCAGCCGCCACAGTTCCGGCGCGTCGCCTGGGTGCTGAGCCACGGCGAACTCCCTCATTCGTCGCCAACCGCAAACCCATGATGCGTTCACGTACTCGCTTCCTGGCATATCATAATATCATCAGTTTAGTTTTATTCTTGAGATGTATCTTCCAGCATTCCATGGATCTACCGAGTCTATCGCGTAATAGGAAGAGGGCGCCAGGTGTGTTGCTCAGAGTTAATTTGTGTAATAAGTCTAAAGTGTTCTCCTTGCAATGCATTAGCCAAACAGACCAATGGTGCTTTGAAAGCACTTCACGAGAATGAGTTGATGTACCCCAATATGGTGAAAAAGTGAATAGTGAGCGAGTGAGACAAAACATCCTTGAGCTCGAGCTTCGCTACCTTGAAAAAAGTCTTAGAGCCTCTGTGCCTTGCCTCCTGGAATTCACAAAATCTGCATATGACATCTGATGTTAGCTATTGATAGACCTTAATCCTTGAGCAAATGAGACTTCCCTGTTATGTCTCACATTCCTACCTCCACTACATACAATTTACTGTGAATTTATTCCTTATCATTTTGTTTACTTTGTAGACTTTATGTATATTCATTTCTCAGGAAACAGTAAGTTCTATTAATACTACGAGTTTCAATGTTATTAAAAATAGGAATATATCCAGTTTACAAGAAAACTTTACCATCATATCTTAAAGGATACTGTATTTTTTTTTCTAATTAGTGTTCATGTTAGTTGTAGTAAAGGAGTAAATTCTTTAAGATATAGTTTGGTTACCTAAACCTACTTTAAGGCTTCATAGAGGCAACTAATTACCTTCAACGCCGGGTTTCGGAACAAGCATAACTCTCGCAGAGTCTGATGGCAGGATGCCTCCGGGCCTGTTCTTTTCGGCGTTATGCGGCGTTCGAGCGCATACGCTGGGCTCCACACATGAACGCGTTATTAGCTAAAAATAAATTTATAATAATGTTAATAATTCAGAATTAGTGTTCATCGAATTTTAATAATTTTTACTTGAAAGATATATTAGTAAAAGGTTAATTATTTAATACAATTTAAAGATCACCTAAACATAATTTTAGTATAGTAGCTACACTTTTCACACAATGGCACAAAACAAAAGGATTTTCCAGCGTGTAATCATCTTTTGGATTCCGTTGTGACTGATCCTGATCCTCCTTAACATTGAGACAGTCTTTATATGTAAAATGACAAAGAAGCCGGAACATGTAAAATTTTTTTTTGACATTTCACTTCATCATCTGACATTTGACTAGTTACGAAAATAAATTTTGTATAGTAAAAATCCTGGGAAATCGTACGGGCGAATAACACGCGAAACTACTACATATTATTTTTATATACATAAAATTGTTAATATATGAGTTTACATATTTATTTATAACTCGAAAAAGCCACCTCTATAGTTTTAAGGTTAAAATCTATCATCATTTGAAGATTTATTTGATGATAATCACTTCAGTCGTAGGGCATCAACCTTCTCCATAGATTTCCTATAGCAATAGCTGTAAGCATCCGACATCTCTAGATGACCTTAAAAAGGCAGTTAGTTAACTTTGTTTAGTATTACAGATACACTCAAGGGATACCTTTTCTCAGTCAATTATTTAGCAATTTTTTAAGTGTTTATATACAGAATAAGAAAGTACTTTTGCTCAAAATAGAAATAAGTATAGTTTTGGTTAATGTTTTACCCCTTATTTGCAGTTTTACGAAATTTTAAAATCATCTCACCTGGAATTGTTTCTCTAACAAATTAACTGGTGGAGGCCCTTGGTACACGTTGTGTCGGTTGGCAAGAGACCGCATTCGCTCCAAAAGCGCATAATTTTCCGCTCGATTTGCTCTAAAAAGATATAATTAATAAAGTAAATAGAAAAACATGCAAAATTATTTCATCATTTAAATTAGTGCATAGTAACAGATGCGAACACATCTTTACCAAAATCTGAAACAACAAAATAACATACTGTTTGAAGCACATAGATGTATGTAGTAAACCCCGCATTGTTTAAAAAACTGTTATGTCATCATTGATGACGTCACGAAACTCGTTTTGTTGATTATTTTAGCACATTTAATCTTGCGTAGAAATCTTTAAGAGTATTTATAATTTTAGCTAAGTATTTTCCACAAGCATCCCTTATGTTATGTAGCATTTGCGCCTATAAGTCAATTGAGTGTCGGTGAAGATTTTAAACATTTTCAACTTGCTATAAATTAAGGGTTTTAAACATTAAAAAATATTAATTAACCATAATATGATTAATGAACGAGTCGCTGCATCGAAAGTCAACTTACTATCCATATTCTTTGCTACATACGAGTTGTTGAATATGGATATGGTATTTTCATGGCAAAGATATTAAATAAGCTGCAATATTTCAAATGATCATCAAAATTTGCATTAAATATTTACCGTCTTAATTCTTCCTTCTCCTGTTCATTCATGTTATTGTAAGCTGCCATTTTCTTTGTGTAGGTGTCAGTAGACCGAGGACCCAAGTCATACACACCCTCAGATTCATCACCGTTAACCAAACCTGTGGTTTGTTCCTCATCAGGCTCTCTAGTTGAAGACTTACTCAGTTCACTATTTAATTCATCAGTCTTTATAGATATTTGGCTACCATTCTCTCCCATATCGTCTTTATCTGTAATGTTTTGACTTGACTTGATACTGGATGTCTCTCCATTCATTTCATTAACGCTCTTCGGTCTGGGTAAATTAAGATCCATAACCGCTAGCTCCTCTTCTGATATGTCTTCTAGCAGTTTAGCGAGATATTCTCTGGCTTTACCGAATTCAACTTCCGTGTTGCCAGACCGTACATGTTCCAGCAAAGCGTCGTGTACGAAAACATACTGTTCTTCTGTCTGTACTAGATGATTTCTCTGGGTTCGGGCACGACAAAGGAAACCAAGAGGAGATAGAGTACCAGTTAGTTTCAATTGATTTAGTTGTGCGTCTAGAACTATATATGTGCCCGTACGTCCAACACCGGCACTGTAAAAATGTAACGATTTTTATTATTTTATTTTCAGTTAATATAATAGATGGCATCACAAAAGAATTTTTACCAATAGACAAGACATAATTAAATCTTAAAAGTAAATGTGTTCGGCTATACAATAATATTGTTAAAGACAACGGTACTCATATTTTAACCTCAATTATGAACACTTTATAAAACCGTTTAAATTAGTTTTCAATATTTCAACCTTAGTGTAATATAGAAAATAATATATAATTGTTTGTCGTTTGTTTGTTTTTGCTGTGCATGCATAGTTAGGGACATATCTTAAACTCGTCACTTAATGTATAAAACAACTTTTTGATATTGTACGTTTGTATGTTTTGTGTACTCTATAAAGTTGTGTAAAACACCTAAAATAATTTCTTATTAAATAGCATATTACAGTAATTTTTTTTTTAAATTCTTAATTATATTAAATCGATTTATGTTTTTTTTTCAACTAATATATATTTACCTGTACCATTATCTTATACTTTATGATATTATTACATTATTTGCATGAATGTAAACCTATCTAATATTATATATTGACTTTATTATGTATATCGAAATAGCGAAAACAAGTTAGTTTCCCTGATAAAGGCAGGTTTAACAGTAAATGCTAAGGGTAAAAATAAATCGAAATCTTATCTGAATTAGTGACGAAGTGCCTTTAATATTGTAATGTAAAAACCAACGCATAATAACACTAAACATTAAACGGTAATGTAATTGTACATGAGTGGTTACAAATATAAAATTTTATAGTACATTTCTTTCTGAATTGAATAAAAATATATTAAGCGTTGTTGTTAAGACTACAAGGTTTAAACTTGCCTGCAGTGCACTAACACAGTGCCAGGGTCCGCGGAGGCGGCTTTTACGAAGGGCAACACTGCCAAGGGATGACGTGGGGTGCCGTGATCGGGCCACACAGTGTAATGGTATTGAAGTACGATTCTACCACCGTCGGGCGCTGCGTTTTCATCTTTGCCTTCGCAGCCCTGTATAATAAATTCACAGTAAGACTTCATTATTATCATATCAGCCGTAGGGAGTCCACAGCTGGGCATAGTCTTCCCGTGCAGATTTTCTCTGCGGGTGGTATGAAGTGGCTTGCATCCAGCATACACCGAAGACTTAGAAAGTCATTTCTTGACCTAGTGGATGTACGTCCCACGCTACGACAGCCATATCGTCTCCACTCCAGAACATTGAAGCCCCACCCACCATCAAGTCTATGCGTTATGTGGCCGATTGCCTTAACTTGCCTATCCACTGGGATGTTATTCCTGATTCGTTCACGTAGTGCAATGTCGAACATAGCATTAAGAAGTCCATATATCATTGAGACTATGAGCTTGCCAATAAATTTCAGATTAAGATACGTTATAATGCCGCAAATCATCACTGATAAAACCTATGTCTTACTAATTTTTACTCTAAATTTTAATATTGCACATCGACCTTTTGGAAAGAGACAATCGGCTAATTGCAATGCAATATTTATCGCCGGGTACTGTATTATGGTTGAATCTTTGAAAGAAAATTTGAATGGTGTTTATAATCTTGACATCCAATTTTTCAAAAGGTAATAACAGCTTCACTGTAAGTCATTTCAATTTCAATTGACTATTCGAGGGCGTTGCTGCGCCGAGCGTTAATTGACTATCCGTACTAGTCGTTAAGCTGCTAAACTAAATGTATCGAAATGTTGTTACTTAGAACGGTGTCGACAGGTGGCGCTAGCATTAGTGCTATGATATGACACAGGTCATACGAGGGCCAAACTGAAAGTTTTTAGAACTGGCAACTTAAAAGCATTATATTAAAAAAATAAGTTTAAATTTTGAAAATACAACTCTTTACCAATAATATTGAGTATAAATTTCATTCATTTGTCATTTGTTTTACGATTTGGCGGCAAATTGAAAATTGTCTGTGCACGTCAGAATGAATTTAAGCCGAGAAAATTTTCGTGCAATGATTTTTTATGACTTTCGATGTCATATAAGTCAACAAGAAAGTTATGATAGACTTCAATTGGCTTTTCACGATGAAGCCCCATCTCGTGCCACAGTTTACAACTGGTTTAATGAATTCAAACGTGGTCGAACTAATCTCACCGATGATTTGCGTGAGGGACGGCCTTCTACAGCGACGACTGAAGACAATATCAGTGTTGTGCGGCGTATGATAGAGACTGACAAAAGAGTGACCTATCAGCAGATTCGGACAAGTCTAGGCATAGGTATGAGTCAAGTGCACAAAATCTTCCATGAACATTTAGCGGTCAGGAAGCTTTGTTCCCGCTGGATACCGCATAATTTGACTGAGGCTCAAAAACTCCGCCGTGTTGATTGGTGCCGAGAAATGATCCAAAAATTTAACGGAGGTGACTCAAATGCTGTGTTCGACATACTAACGGGTGACGAAAGCTGGATTTACTGTTATGATCCGGAAACCAAAAGACAGTCTGCTCAGTGGGTGTTTCCTTCCGAAGAGTTGCCAACTAAAGTGAAGAGAGGTCGAAGTGTTGGAAAAAAGATAGTGGCCTCGTTCTATGGAAAGACAGGTCATTACGCGACAGTTGTCTTAGAGGATCAGAAAACGGTTAATGCAGAGTGGTACACTAACAACTGTTTGCCACTTGTCTTGGAAAAAGTTCGAGAGAAACGACCTCGCAGCAGGATCCTCCTTCATCACGACAATGCCTCGTCGCACACCGCCAGGCAAACGATCGACTATTTGGCGACCTCAGACGTGGAATTACTGGGTCACCCGCCGTATAGCCCCGACCTCGCACCCTGCGATTTTTATTTATTCCCGAAAATAAAAGAAAAACTTCGAGGAAAACATTTTATGGACGCCGAAGAAGCAGTGGCTGCGTTTCAAAACGCCGTCGAAGAGACCCCTAAGGCCGAGTGGGCAAGGTGCTTTTCTCAATGGTTCCATCGAATGCAGCGATGTATTGATGTAAATGGACGCTATTTTGAAAAGTTATAATAAAACTAATAACTTGCTAGAATGCTTAGTTTTTGATTTTCTAAGAACTTTCAGTTTGACCCTCGTATAAGGGCACCGCTCAATTTATCATTATAATATCAGCCCATAGACGCGACTTCCCTCAACCTAGACTCAAAGGTGACACAACATAAATAAATGCCAATAAAGTTCACAAAAAAATTGTAAATGTCAAAATGAGACCATATTACATGTGAGTATGATAGAATTTCGAACTACCCTCATACCTTATGCACAACGCGCACGCGCAACCGGCGCACAGTATACGCCGCGCGTACGTCCTCGTGCAGCAGCGTGACGTGCACTCCGCCAAATTCCGCAGAGCTGCCTCGACCGCCGGCCGGCCAATACATATCACATTTGCGCTAAAATGGAAATAAACATACATATTACTTTTCGTAAGTCATTTATTATTTGCTTTATATTCCCATTGTTGGGACACAACCTTCCCATTAAATATGGCAAGACGTAGGGAGTATCGGCGAAACCATTACTTCAGTCTACCGTGATAGCTCACTGCTGCAATACTTATGTTCTTCGTAAAGGAGCGGTACAGCGGTTTCGGTAACATTAAACAGCAAATAATGTAGTAGGTACTCACCCTGCCACGTTCTACCAAGTTAGTTATCATTACTACAGTGTGAACTTGGTGTTGCCAGATCATACGCCAGAAAGCGTCCAGTGTTGCCGGTGTGGGACCTTGCGTAGCGATATACCGCCGTCGCCACACCAGCCATTCCAATTTTACACGTCGTGGTACGCCATCTATAATAAATACGTCACATTATGCCATAAACTATATACCTTATAGGTTTACTTACTTAATGTAAACAAGATTCTAATGCCAAACTTGATATATTATAGACAAGCAAAATTTTCAGGTACAACAAAACTTTAAGAAAATCAGAGAAGAATTTTGTGACATCAGATCGGCAACTATTACTAATGAGTTATTAAAGTTACTCATCTTTATTCATTATTGTTGAGACAGATAATTATTATTTGAAAATGGATGATTATGTGCAGGGTATGTGCTAAATTGGTTTGTTACTTTTCACGCAATAGAGAATAACTTCACGAAATATAGACCCTTATTCTCTTTACCGAAGCAAATATTGATAAACGCATTTAATAATCTAGAATAAATATACATATATTACTCAAAGAAAAATACTTTAATTATTTTTATTGTTGGCTTAGATTAAAATTAGTACAGATAATAAAAGAATATCAAAAATGCTGTGTAAACAATTTAACAGGTAAAAGTGTAAACTTTATGGGAGGCCGTTACTGCTCACAATTTGCAATGCAAAGTGGGATTTGGAAATACAATACAGTTTAAATATTTATTTATATATTTATATCTTTATTCAAAGATTTAAATGAAATGTATGACAATATTGAACTTTTCGATAGAAAACTAAATGGTTAAGTTATGATATAGAGATTATTGCTTCTGAAGTTGAAACAAATAAAGTTTGTAATAGTATTTGAATTATAGTTGGTTGTTTTTACTTCGAGGTGGTGGTATATTAGATAAATACTCAGAATGCAATTGTCCTGTGCTTCGATATTTAAATTATATTTACTGAAGTGTGCACTCACTCATTTCCACGTAAACGTCGTCCAATTCGCTATCATCATCACTCCTATCGCTGTCAGACTCTTCGGGATGTTCTTCTGATTCCACGATCCCAGAGAATTCAATATTCAGGAATGCAGATTCAATGCCATCAGCCAGGTTAGGAGGGGGTTTGGACTGCTTCACTGATGGTTGTCTATTTAAAATATTTTTCAATAAGTTTTTCAATAATAATTATTCATAGTAATATAATTTTACAAAACACCAATTTCTTGTGAAAACAAAAAAAAACCATTTATACCCCCATCTGATCACTGCACGCTGTTGACATGTATAATATTTAGCCTTCAGTTTATAAATATCCTTAAATAGGTATTAAATTTTTTTGACCCTGACGGTCTAATTAATACAGTTTATTATTTACAAAATTAGTCTTTTATAAACTTTGTTACAACTAGTTCTATTTGTATAGAATGCGGTGCTTGATAATTAAGTTACAAATACGTATAACTAGCCATGACATTGACTATTAATCTAAAAAGAAATACCTCGAATCAGTGACTGCCAGAATATTATATCCCTACCAAATGCTGCATTGAAAAAGGAACTTTATTTCTTTCCGGTAACGTTTACTTTCGTCTACTTTTCTCACGTATTTTGTTGCCTATAACTATAGACTAAAATTGTACATAAATTAAAATTGTTTGGTGTGGATCATTTAACTGCGAAAACTATTCTTAGTAGTTATACGTGAAAGTTTTTTGCGACTTTTTATGCGGTCCCTACATCGAACAAAAATATATTTGCACGTATGTGTACATAATTGAGTTTGTGTGTATACCGTTGAGGGCGCGCGCGTCGCTGCAGCGTGCGTTCGAGACGTCGCTCGGCGCGCGCATCCAGTGCCGGCAGCATTCCGTCGATGAAATTCGCATTCACGTAATCGCAGGCCACTCCGCGTCCGGCACCCACACACCCTGCGGCTCCGCAACGAGCCCCAGCCGACACACACACCCTCGAATGATCATCTGTTATAAACAATCATAATTAAAGATTCATAAGAAAGAACTTTTTTAATGCCCCTATTTAACCGAGCGATGATTTTAATGGTGCGAACAAATTACTAGCGCCATCTATCTGCATCGTCCAAAACTTCACAATTCTGAATAATAAAGGTGGGATAGTACATGTAAAGGCTTGATGATTTATGATTAACTCTGGTTTTAAGTATATAATTAACAACACAATGTCCATCTTAATAACTTAGTGTAGGAACGTTAAGAAATGGAAATAGTTATTCTCCCACGTATATACACTATGTGTGCCCGCCTCGCCTACTTCGCTTGGCGTAAAATGCACATTTTTTTTGTAGATTCCTTTCATAGTTAAGCACTACTCGGCTTAAGCAATATTTTTGCTAAATTTCAAGTTTCTAATCTTTACAGTTCAAGAGATATATTAGTTAGTTAGTATATAGGTAAAAATCTCATAATTTTAGAAGTAATATTTATTTACTTATTTACTCTTCATTGTAGAACGACAGGACAATAATCGCATTTAATAGACAAAAACTAAAGCACAAAAGGCAATGTTATTTCTAAAGACAATATCTTACATACAACCATTAAGAGTGGGCGCTCAGCAAGAAATTGATATATACATATATTACAGATTACTTAAAATATGTCATAAATATAACTAGATAAGATAAATAAACTAATCTTTAAAATACAATATACACATATGTCCAGTGACAAGTAGAAGTACTTACAAGCTGTAATATTTAGGTAACGATTTTTCAGTCTATTTTCAGGACGATAGCTATGGTGACTTGTGTGACCGAGGGCCGCAGACTTCGCCACAACAATTTCGTATTCTTTGCTGTTGAAAATAATTATGCTGTTATAAGTGAAATCGAGAATTATACAAATATATTCGCTGAAAAGTATCTTCAGTTAGAAGGATTAGGAAGTGGATTTAAAGGAAATATTTTTAAATCTAGAATGGAAACCGCGAACCGATAAGCGCAGCGTGGGTGATTAAGGTAGTCGAAGACAGTGGATAAAGGCTATTTCTAAACAGGCTTATTGGAAATCTATCGGAGAGTCCTATGCCTATCAGTGGACGTTTTATGTTAAAATGATGATGATGATAATATATATATCTTCATCTCCCAGCCTCTAGAGTCGGAATTGTAAAAAATTGCAACTTAAAAAATTATATTTTTTTAAAGAGCCATAACCTTTTTTTCTTGCTAACAATAAATAGTCCTTGAATATTCTATTTTAAATAAGGGTTTACGAACTAAATTAGATAATACATATATACGGTAAAAACAGATTTATATTCACGCCGGGAAAGCTTAATTTATGTAATATAAATATTTGCGTATGGAACTAAAGATCCGCAGCTTCAAAATCAAGCTTCAGATTGCCAACCCCTGCTTTACCATAATTGAACGAGATCTACAATTTTTTAATTTATGTTAAACATTCAAGTTTTCGTCCCATCAAACGAAATGGACCAGATCACGCCTTATTTTACATTAAAATTTCTTATGTGATTGCGTTGTACCTGAATCCAATATCTCCATCAGCATGTAGTGCAGCCACGTGTCGCACGAAGGCGCGCGCGCGCAGCGGCGGCCGCGCCGAGCCCGCCATGCGCGGCGGTCGCGCAGCCTCCGCCTCCTCCCCGCCCCCCGCACTGCACACGCTCCCCGTACCTGCCCGCAGCGGGGAGCACACTGCTAAACATACCATTAACAACTTTATGGTGTAGGCTTTACGCTTAAATTGCCTTGCATCCTTCCTATTGTTAGCAATCATACTTTGAACCAGTGATTATTAATGTAGGGTATTCTTGGAAAAAATACGTAAATGCACTTTTACGCTTTTGTGTGTGCAAACCTGTGAGGCGCGCGATACCAATGTTACTCTTTTAAGTAGTTGTCAGTTGTCATTAAAATAAAGGAGAGAAGACTACTAAATATACTTGAACTGTTGTTTTTTTATCAAAAGTACCATAATTACTACAATAACGGCATCATATCACCGCCTACAAGGTGGCAAAAAATCGAAAAAATAGCATCTATATACTACAATTATATTAAAATAAGCTTTAAAAAATATCTTTCGAATTTTCATATAAATTGCCATGAAACTTTTTTCCCAACCTACATATTCCAATGTTGGACCAAGTTACGTCGGTATAATAGAGAAGTTGATATAGAATTATTGAAGCGAATGTTTCTGCAACAATAACAACTTATTATGTTCTTTGCAGGATTATTGGTTGCTTTTAATAAATGTATTTCCAATAAATTTGTGTTTATATTTTTAAAAAAATTATCGTTACCTACGTGTATCAAAATGTCTTTTATATTACTGACAACAAAAATAAAATTTAGTCATTTATGTCATCAATAAATTAATTTTCTTTTAAAAAAAGGTATACAAACCTTTTTACATAATTTTAAAAACATTTAATTGCGGCTCACGTAAAATTTAAATATTAAAATATGGAGCAGGCTATTGAGGTTGTATAATTAAATTAAGGCTCACCAGGTTTCTTATAAACATTCAATGGCGCTCGAGCAGCTCTCTCACCTCCTTCCTCCAGATAATTGTATGCAGCACTGATGCACTTGCTTAGACGAGATCTACATCTGCAAACGAATGATATTCATAGATTTATTAACAATTAAAATATTTATCGTATAAAACTAATATAAAAATAATTACATACAATTTTTATTTTATAACATAATATGACGAGAACAAAATAATAGATGATTATATGTTTTTCTTCATAAGACATCAAGGAACTATACCTACCGAAACTTCTGTACCGCACCTTAGTACAGCACGGTGAGGTGGAGACTGAGGAAGCCTTTAGTTCCTCGAAATTAAATGTATTTTAAGCGATATTTTTAAAATTAACGTAGTTAATAATTGATTTCAATATTGCAATACTTCCTTGAGTAAAGCTGGACGGCGATAGAAAAAGTTATAAAGAATAACAAAACTATATAGTCGGGTAATATATAAAGGAGAAAAACAATCTGTGATAAAAATGGAAAAGATTATGATATGCTTTATAATAGATATAGATATATTAAAAAAAAGGATAAAACAAAATAAAATTTTATGGGAAAATGTTACTATTACCAAATTATTAATGTACAGAAAATAAATTCTAAAATAGCAGTGTCCAGGAGGAAGGTAACAAAGTACACCAATGCCTCGCTTTGCGTCGTTACGTTTTGCGTTTTTTTTCGAAGTTGCATCGCTGTTTAATTAGTACTGATTTTCACTGTGCGTCGTTAGATTTTCGAGGTTGCGTTGTTTTAGGTTCGAGTCTTAAATCTTTTCTTTAATTTTCTTTTTTTCTATAAGATGGCAACATTTTTGTTCCTAATTGCGCCATGCCATCAAAACTCGGGGATTCCTTTTCTTACTAAAAACAACGCAATTTGAATACAGTTTTATTTTCACTTTGTTTTGCTAATTTTAGAGTTTAGTTTCAATTTCGTAGTGTGTTGTGCTTTTTTTAAAAGATAATAATAAATTTATATAAATTTTTACGTGTTGTTTCTGGTTACGAAAAAGGTAAATATTTTTCCAATTTCTTGGCACAGTTACATTATTTTTGTTTTTTAAATGTTTACTTTGTTCAATTTTCTTTTCAAAAAGTAGTATTTTGGTAACCCTGGAATCTATTTTCGATCTTCACATGATTAGCTATAGAAAATATTAATTCACATTGCGACGTTTCAATTTTCGTGTTTTTTTGGAACGTAACTACGACGCAAAATGAGATATTGGTGTATAGGAAAAGAATGAAAGAGATTATGATAGAAAAAAGAAATATTATTAAATTATATTGAGACGAATAAAGAAGAGCGAGAAAACGAGAAGCCCCACAAACGAGGCCGTAAAAAGAAAAAAAATATTGCGATACAGATAAACACTCAACTATACATACATTAACACCGCGAAGCATTATAATCGTTTGTTTATTACACATTAAATATAATTTGAGACAGAAATAAAAGTGACTTTTTTATAAAAATTAAATAAATCAATAGTGTTAAATTAAATACAAATCGTATGTCAAATTGTTGACCATGTTGAAATGAGTAAACTCGTTTTTTTAAAGCCGAAAGTTACTGTCGTGGCCGGCACGAGTAAACCAGGTGATTGTTTTTTTTTTTTTGCACCACTGTTTTCTTTGCTGGCGACCATGCAATGCAATTGTTCGTCAGTATAATACAAGATGTTTCTCTCGCTTATACGAGCCGCAAAATCTTTTGTTGTAAAAATTAATTAATAACTAAAAAAAAAGTTGACGTAAAGTAATAAAGAATTTTTCAATGAATTATACGCAGATACTTTATCTGAATATCCGAGTGATTATGAATAAAAATGTGGTTATTGTAAAAATGATACTGCAACAGAAGATAGCGACTTTATTAAGCGACCAAAATATCAAAAAAAAATATGTTATAGCATCAGATAGTAAAGAAGAGTGGAACCAACATGGTATTACACAAAACTTATAGAATTATTTAAATATTCTCGGTGCAACTATTGAACTTGGTGACGCCCCGACTATCAGTAGAGTAACGGATTTATTTTTTGATAGTGATGTTTTTGATTTAGTCGTTACGCAGATCAATTTGTATAATTCTCATATGAAAGAGTTACATAAAATTTGTGCGAAAACGGTATCGGAGACGAGATAGATTTTCAGTGATATTGCCTATCAACAACGTGTCAAACGAAAAGGTCCGATTCGATACATGTTCGTAAAAACAAATTATAATCGTAAACAAAATTAAAAAGTCTTCCTTTTTCAAATAATGTAATACTTGTATAAATAGCCAGTATGAAGTTAGGCAACCTTTTCTGAATTGCTCTAAGTATTCCACGATCTTAGAAAAAGTCAACGCCAAGAATTTATTACTAATAGAAACACGACCATACACAAAATTCTGAGTCACAATTTTTTACCTCTTTGTTTAAGTTGACAAGTTCAAGGCGACATTAATTTACAGCATCTTTTACCGCTTCGTGATGTTTTCATTATCACTGTTATGTTGATAGAATAGCGAGTGCTTTTGAATTCATAATATAAATGTAGTGTTACGACCGAAATGGAATTTAAAAAGCAATGACGTAACAACTATTGAATTTATACATTTTTTTTCGTTCTTTTCTTATACAGACGAAATTTAACAATGAAGATAATTTATTTTTTTAAGTTGAATATAGTCATTAAATTAATTTTTTACCGCTTTGTTAAAAAGAATAATGGCTCCCTATCTTTAATGATTTTGAAACCTTTTTGAATAAAACGGTCGATACTCCCCCTCTGTCTCGTCGCGCGCATACCTAACGCGCGGTACAGGGGTATCGGTAGCACAATAATACCAAATATTTTTTCTGCAGGGTTGATGATGACCATGTAATGCATATGTATGCTCAATAAATAGTTTGTTCACCTCCAATACAGCACAGCGGCACCGACAGCGGCGAGGATCGCCAGCAGCGAGACAGCTAAAAGTGCAGCTGTCCCAACACTCCTGGCACTTCGAGACACCTCGCTCGGGGACATGGCCGCCGAGTGAGCGATGCAAGCCTCACTCGATACCTCCTGAGAAATTAATCCTTTTAGTATTAAGAACAAAGAAAAACGTTTTAAAAATAAATAACATCTGGTAATAAATGAGTCAGTAGTTCTCTTAGTCTGGTCGTGATATAATCAGAACAAGTAAAATCAAAGTCGAGAATATCAAAGTAAAATTTAAAAGCTCTTTATTGAACAAACGATGAATGGATTACATCTCTTGCTGGCGTCATGATGAGTATACCACTGCTTCAAAAATAAATGCCTCAATAAATGCCCAAGCTAAGAACTTTAAAAAAAACTTATTACAGTGTGAAAGGTTTTTAAAGCGACAATAAAACTTCGATTTAATTGTTCTTCTCATGCATTGAAGTTAAAATAGGTAAGCAAATAAATAAAAATCAATCAGAATTTGTTGCGGAGTCTTCTAGTACCAGGGCGCATTTGAAGCCTTCATAGTTTTATAGGGGAGGATGGCTCTAGCTTCTATGTTGTAGTAGTTCTATATGTATCTAGTTTTATGTAATGTAGAAGTACAGAATTGGTGACGATAAATAATCCTAAGAGGATAATTAATAAATGTATATATCATTGAACATTAAAGACTTGGAACAATTAGATGAAGTGCCTTATTACATTATTAACATCTCACCTTCGGCAAGGATTCTGATCCATTGATGAGCCTGTCAGGATTTGCGACTGACAGAGTGACGGCGTAAATCTTAACCTCGTATCGAGTCACGTTTCCAAGTTCCACGGGCTGTAACCAGATATACATATTGTTACGTACTGTGGGTTCTGACTCGGAATGAAACACTACTGCTTCACAAGGAGTCCTTTATTCACAAATTTCACCCACACCAGTCCTTTATTCACCCTACTTTAACACAACGTATACTTTCGCTTAGCCCAAATTACGCTACCGAATCGCTCAACAAATCACTGTCTATATAACTTACCAAATAGTCACTTTGTATTACTGATCGTAGATCTTAATCCTATAGCTCAAAAAACAACACTAAATGTCGACATTTGTATTGTGTTTCATGTCTTAGAAGTTTTTGCTATTAGCCCTAAGGCTACAGCTTCTTCGAAAAAGAGTTCACGGAACGGAGGGGTCCGTGAACTATAACCAAACTGTCGACATGGGGAGTACAACTATTCATACGATGGAGAAGGTTCTAGTAAGTTCGCGATAGTACTCGGTGAGAATTTCCGAGAACCGTACACGAAAATCTATAAATAACTTCAAGATCACGCGTATTTGCGCCACTTCTTGATCCTTGGGTTCTCTGTTTATTGTTTAGAGGGTTCGGTTACTCGTGCTTTGTAACAATATTTATATAACTGATTATATAGTATAATATAACAGAAACAAACTCAGCTGGATAGTTTTCGTGAAACTACGAAACATCTTATCCGACATTTCCGATTCCTAGGAAGGTTTCCTCGATACGTGATGACTTCCGGCACTGTTCAGCTTCGGAAGTGGCAGTAGAAATACCACTTAGAACATTGAACAGATGACCACTGCAGCCTTCAGCTTTTAAGTGGAGACCGGTAAGCTCTCCGTAGAACGTACATCTACGAGGGCGACAGACGACCGAACCTCAACCTCCTGTGGTATAACTGTATCACCTCACCCATCATCATATAGTTTTTTAACTAATCTTTAGATAGTAGTGAATATAAACTTTTACCGTTAACTCACCTTGACATTCAAAGACATCACTTCCTAAGACTTTAGTACTAACTTTCAAATGAAATAAACAAACACTTCAATTTTAGTAGTTTGTCAATGCATAAACAGGAAAGAACCGTATCACCTCTCGTTATATTTTGACTGAACTTGAAGTTTCATTTAAACACAATTATATAATGCATATTGTGACTACGATAATCAATTATGTTGACGCATTACTTGTGCATTGTCTTTGAAATGAAAGATTCTATAGCAGGCGAAACACCCTTTGTTTTTAATGTCTATTAAATGTGATTGAGTGTGGGAAAATGATAATTGAATTCGAGTGCTTGATTACTTCATGAATAGGGAGTATAGAAGAAGCAATTGGTTATTGTGGTGGATTCGGAGGCCGGATTTGGTTGAATTGGCGTAAGAGACCCCTAGACGGGACCTCGGCTTGGGCACCAAAACTTGACATATTTAACTTACCACACTAATAGCGGTGTCGATGTCTGTCTTATTGGTAGGCAGGGTTAGCCTGGTGCGCGGCTGTTGTTCTGGAATTTTCCGCAGCGTCACCACGTACTGGTCCAACGAGTTGTTGTATTCCAGAGGTTGACGCCATTGTAGATAAAGCATTCCTATAAATATATCACTATTTTAAAAACAAATAACACTGTGAGAAAAAGGACTTTCAAAATTTTTATTTATACATATTAAAATTAATTATTGTATACTGTCTTTCATTGCAGACTTTGTACCGCCCACTTTATGCTACCTACTTTACTACCCGGCGATAAATATTGCACATCGACCTTTGGAAAGGGACAATCGGCTAATTTCGGCTTCGTAGAGCGTTATCTCGGTCGCACAAAATACAACGGCTGACAAAACGTCACATAGGTAGTATTGGACAGGTATAGTGTAGAATGATCGTTTTGTACAGGGTTGTTTTAAACAATCGTAAAATCTTTTCGCTGACATATAAATTATACGCTTATTGGCTTTAAAATTTTTACACATATAACCAATTACTCTGGATATAAATATGGTATTTCGTATTTCCTTTTGTAACACTGTTACAGTGTTTGAGAATTTGGTGACAACTTACCATTGGGCTGGTCACAGGTGAGGTTCAAAATAATCGGAGCAGACGGTGGTGTAACATCGGTGAGTACGTAAAGAGGCTCAGACTGCGGGCCTAGCTTATCTAGCAAGTCCGACGAACTGACGCCGCTCAGGGAAAACTTGTAAAAAGCTCGCACCCAAATCTTGTACGGTGTGAATGGTTCTGTATAGAAAAAAATAATAGAAAAATATTAAATGTGCATTAACAGTAATAATTCAATAATACTAATATATTTAACAATAATATTAATAACGGACGTATTTCTATCACTTTATGAGAAGTTTACTTATTCCTTTACTAAAAATTTTTAGGAGCTAGTTTCAATAAATTTATTGCACTCGCGGTATTTTTTCATTGCAATAAGGTATCTAGATTCCGAAATTGGTACAGTCAGTCACTGGATTGGACACCATAGTTTGGCAAGCGCAGCGAAAATCGACCAAACACAAAGTGGACAGACGACCAGGTTATCGTTGTCGGAAGACACTAGATACAGGTCGCTTCTAAACGGTTCAATTGCCAATTTATGGAGGCCTATGTCCAACAGTGAACATCGAAACGATGATGAATCATAATTTTACTCATACACATTTCGCATTTTTTTTATCTAATAACACGTTATGTATGTAATTATTCCTATAATGTTTCCGCTGTCTATATGTTCGACACTGGACGCTCTAAGGCTGAAATAATCATGTTCCGGAGAATATTTTGAAAAAGCTCAAAAATTAAAAAATACATAGTTAAATAAACAAATTGCAATATAAATAATCTTTAATATAAAGTAAATTTAAATTTGAAATTTCAAACCATAAGGCCAGATACTATGGTAAGAATCGAAATCAATTTAATAGAATAACCTAATATAAACTGAATGAACTGTGAAAGCGTTGCAGCGTGATTCCAAAAAAAAAACTAATTTTTACAATAGAGGCGTAAATTAGTCACAAAAGCGCCCATCCGTGCGTGTTCAGCATCCAAGCTCGACACATATTTTCAAGCCTCGCGTTCGTTAAAAACGATGTGATCTGATTGCAACCTCACTCTCGACTCGGCGCCATTAACAAACGCGCGTTATTCGAGTGAAAGTTACAACATACATATACATTTTCATTCGAAAAAATATATCTGTTTTTGATTCTAAATCATTGTTTAAATCTATAGGATCAGATTACATAGGAGATAAAAATGCCTAGAATTACTATCCAGTTGATTTTCACGAGAAAAATAAACGATATTTATATCAGAGAAAATTGTAAAGTTACCGTTAAAAGTGTAACTATGGAGTTTTTTTCCAGATTTTTCTCAATAGAACCAATACTCCGAACCCAGCGGTATTATATATACAAATACATATTTAAATTCGCGTAATATGGTCTTGACTTTTCGAAAGTGCTTGAAAAACCCTATTCGATAAAATATTAGTTTTATTGTTTTATCTCTTTAAAATACTATTGGAAATGTAAAAAAACTATAGGTTTCACAAATTATTAAGAAATTATAAAATACTCACTTAAATCTCTTAAACGGAAACCAACTGCCTTAGTTAGCACTTCCGAGTTATTAAGCAAAGTCAGATTCTTTGTTGCTTTCGAATAGTTCTCCATACCTAGGTCGCTGGGAAACACATTATTTCTTTTCACCTCAGAAGATGTTTGAGCTCCAATCACCGAAGCAGCGTTATATTTCGGTACGCCTTGTTCGTAATATAACACATATGCGATTTGCGTAAAATCTTTAGGTGGGTTATTGGGTGAAGATTTCTTTACCACCTCTATAGGAAATTGAAAAGCTTCATGCGTGTCTCCGGGTACTTTTTCTAAATGCAAAACCCTCGGTTCTGTTGTATTGGTGTCTTGTCGTCTTTTTCTGTGTCGGTGAGATCGTCTCTCTCTTTTGATTTTATACGCCTCGTCAAATAGAATATCTGATGAGGAATATTCGTCATTGAATTTCGGTTTGTCATTCTTATACCAGTTGTAGGGGGAGTATTCAAGTTTCTCTGGGCTCATGGAAGCATCAGTTAACGTTACGTGTGGTTCGGCAGACTCAGCCGGTTCGTCCGATTGCGTGTCTTGCTTCGCTTTTTCGACGACCGTAAGATCTGGATCGAGTTTCGGGGTTTCGCCCACGCCGAGCCTCGGGTGAGTGGAACGCAGGAGGGTGAAAGTGGATGGCGGGGTCCACGAGAGGTGGATGACTTCGCTTGTTATACTGTTTGCGATTAGATTTTGCGGTGCGGACGGAACTGAAAATTAAAATAATGAATTTTAGTCTCTGATACAAATCAATTAGAATTTGTTAAAATATTTAATTATACGTTTACATATATTAAATATAATATACATTATATATTTTATTGTGAGCAGCGATAGCACGCCCAGTGGTAAGTACTAAGACTTGCGATCGTAGGTCGCGGGTTAGATTCGCGGGGTACAGTATATAGAATTGCCACTGCTTACAATCAATATGGGCAACAGCGTCCACGTATCTATTTTGGAGTAGAGACCACAGACCGGCATAAGGAACGTAGGATGTCCACCCACAAGTTGAGCAAACGACCTTATTAAAGTTGTAGGAAGAAGCTTCATCCATGCCGTTACCAACTTATTTTATTGGAAATATAAGAGGGACATCTATGTCAGGACCTGATGTCATTATATTTTAGATATTTCAAAAATGCTAAAAACTGTTTTACATTGTTAGACGCAAATACGAAATGTGGGATTTATATCTAGTGTTATTTAAAAATGCGAAAATCCTCCTGTAATATCTTACGATTTATCATATTGAAGCTTTTTATACTATTGTTTATATTTTATCTATAACCCATTACCTAGTACATCTGTACGCGTATTGGGTCTAGGTTTTTTACAAGAGGCCGTCCAGATGGGGACCGAACGACGTCTATGTCTCCCGCAAAGGAGTTTGTAACATTTTTATCATCTGAATGATAACAATAGAAATAAAAAATCTTATGATTAACATTTAAATCAATTGATTCGCTTTTTCACACTGAAATACATCTAATCGACTATCTGATTACAATTTTCATTTTTGTTTATCCATTAATCCTGTCTGCTATATCTTTAAAAATCTTTAAAAGATGTGCCTTAAACAAGTGGTACTATAATATTTGTTCAAAATTCATAATTTTTAGATATAATTGTAACCTTTACTGGCGATCGTACTTCGATAAATAAATAAATAAAAACATTGAGATCATTATAAGTCAAAAAAGGTATTATATTTTTTTTTAAAAAATAAAGAAAAATTCTAAAGATTTATTTCTGACAAATTTAATATATTTAAACACTAGTAGAACTACACAATATAATAACATGACATTTGCGTGGTTAAATTAATGATCTCATGCGGGATTGACAACATTTTTCACCTAAAATAGTACGCAACTTTTATCTCAATAATCTAATGTAAATAATACATATGCTGAAATGTTTATATTTATCTTTCCAAGGTGCCAAATAAAATGCAAAGTACTGTACTAGCAACACCTTGACTGCTTCGTTAAATCACAATTTTATAACACACTTCATACATTCTAGATATAAAATCTTTAAAACAGAGAAAAGTACATCGAAATCGTCCGATAGCCTTCACTTCTAATGCAAGAATATAAAATATTTACATTATATATTATATAGATTACATACATTATATATAGAAGGCCATTTCGTGTTTTCAAATTCTTTTGATAATTTCCTTTTTCCATGTATTCCTCAATTTTTTTTAGTTGATTTTAAAGTCAATTCATATTTACATTATCATCAACAGGACGTCCATTGCTCGACATAGGCCTCCCCCGTAGCTTTCTAAAAGCACCGGTGGGAAGCAGCCTGTATTCTGCGTCTCCCGACGTTGATTTAAAGATGTTGAATTCAAGTGAATCATCGGCTACATCTACCAACATTACTACTAAAGGTACACTATTTTATCCACTTTGGATAGTTCATCGTGAAATATCATGAGTCCCTGTGATGGTATTTTTCTACTTAAAATAGGTGGCTACGAAGGGTACCAAAAGCGCCCCAATTTGAGTAAAACCCACAGCAAACTTACTCATGTTTTTTTAATCATTTTCACAAATATTCTTAAACCAGTAGTACGAGCAAATCATTCCCAAGCTTTATTATCATTTAAAAATATTTTACACTGTAGTTGAACTTTTATTCTTTTTTTAATAAACTTTGTAATATTATTGCACGATAATGCAGAGACATTACTGGCAGCTTACTAACGTACACAGCTTCCTACAAAGGAGTTAATAGTTTTATGGAGCCTCGAGAAAGTTATGAGCATACCTCTCTTTTTGGATAGTACCCTTATATACATAGTTATATTTCATATATCATTATTATTGTTTTGTAAATAGACAAGGTTTACTTTAAAGAAACTACATTATACATTGTAATTCTAATTCGATTGGCCGTTCATTCTCTTTTCCATAACATCACTCTCGTGTCAAAATATCGTAATTGATTTTTAAAAGAAAAACATGCGTGACTTCGCACGCCATCTCAAACCAAAGTGTAAAGCGGATAGCATTGTATTATCGCAGCCTAGGATGTTCACCCACAAGGTGGACAGGAAGTCCTTGTCTAGGTCAGCGTAAGATGCTGTAAGCAGGCTGCTTTCAACCGGTCCTACTAGAAATCTATCTGGAAGCCTAAGGTTGACAATGATGGTTGCAAATAATGATGATGATTTTTGAATTGAGTAAAATTTTAAGTCTCGCCTATCAACAGATGGTTGTTTCGATCGCTTTTAAACTTTGATTTTAACTAGACCATTGTAACATTTACATCATCGATACATTATAATAATGATGAATTCAATATTAAATATATATTAATACTAAATACATATCATTTAACTATTTAAAAAAAAACTACATTGTCATATATCCAGTATAATATTGAATTTTATGACAATCTGCTATTATAATATTACGTCCAACAATATGTAATTATCATAAACCATATAATACATGTGAGTTTTTAATTAACATGCAAAAACCGTAACAACTTTATTGTTACTTAGAATTAAATACAACCAATTGGTTAACAAGTATACACAGGTTTACTGGGTAATTAAAAACATCATTGATTAACAATTACTCATAATAACAATAGAAATCCGGTGACATTCAAGGCTCAATTTCACAAAGTTTCCTTTATCAGTTGCCAAACATTTACAAAGATCAAATATTCTGTAAAATTTTAATTAAGCTATATACATGGTGATCGGTTATAGTTATAAAAACACCTAAAAACTATGAAGCGTTTATATCTATTCCTTACCATCCTATATAAAGTCATAACTTTGAAATATTGTAAAAAGGATTTTTTTCCATTGTATCTATTAGAATTTGACAGGCTAATTACTTCTGACAGTACAAAGTCACCAGGGACAGAGAATGAACAATCATTACATTTAATAAGTAGTAATCCGAATTTTGAAAACGCTTATTCTTACTGTATTATAATTACATTATTATATCTGAAACCACTGATTTCAGGATACGACATTAATTGACAGCTTGTGAACTTTACAATCACTCCTTTAAAGCCTCTACACAATTATAAATCAATCTGTTATATTTAGATCAAAACTAGAGAATGACCCGATAAAATTTTTTATCATACTTTCGTTATGGTATGAGAAAGGTTCTTACGGAGAAAAAATAAAAAATGGCAAAAACAACACTTCTTTTCTTCTATTTCCCGCAAAAACATCAGAGTAAATTAAAACTTTAGTAATATCGCGTACGAAAAAATGATTACATTTTCATTGTAATGTTGTAGACGAATTACTTTATTTTTAAAGTTTTGCGGTAAACGAATATAAAAGTTATTTTTAACGTAATCATTATTTATTACAAATACAACTTATTTATTTCATTTTTATGTTAAATTCTACATGCCAGTAACTTTTGGAAGGTCGTTCAGCTCTTAGATCACTTGGGTAGATGCTTCATAATTGACCAAACGCATTCCCCCGAAATGGAGCACCCTTGAGTCCTCTCGCAATTGCAGAACTTCATCTTCATCCATCACTGTTGTCATTCTATCACCACTTTCGAAAACGCTACTACCGGGAGAATGAATACCGGAAGATATAAAATAGGAAAATGTCACAACAACATATCAACGGAAAGGAAAAGACAAGTATCGTTTAAATTATCGTATAATTAATATATTTTGCATATTAAAGGCAGGACGCTGTCAAATCAGATGACTCAAACGCAATCGTACATTTTATCAATGAACTGTTATTGTCACGCGACTTTACGCGTGTCTAATTGGAGTTATTTGAAACTAACGGTACAAGCGCACACTATAACACTCTTCTAACACACATTTTTTCAACATGTGGTTTAGATTATATTTTAGTAAAGCATATTTTTGATTATGGTAACTTTTGGTGTAAGATGACTACATAGTGTAAAAAAAGTCGAAGGAGGGTGTAACGTGTGTCTTTGTCTTGATATGATTATTTAATAAATATTTAATGAGATTTGCTTCGAATTTTGTTTTCATACTAAATCCCACATCTTTCGGGGGCTCGTCCGGAATCAAAACCGGAACCTTGGCGCCCAACGCCCACATGTATTTCGGAGCAATAGACTCAATAGTGTTGTTATAGGGCGATGTCACTTTTATCATCACTAATAAAATTACAACTTCCAACACAACCCAGTTGAAAGAAGTCTTATATTCGACTTATAGCGTAATCTCTTCATAGATAAACAAGACTCTATGTATTATGGCAGAAGCGTATATCATTACCATTTCAGCCGTAGCTGGTCCACGATTGGACATAAACCTTCTTCGTCCAACGTCATCTGACCACCTCAACATGATTGTTTATTCTGTTAGTAAGAGGACATCCTATGTTACGCTTGCCAGTTCGTGGTCACCAGAATTTTAAGGCCCCAGTGGAAATCTGTTCATCGCTCTATGTGGCCTGCCCAGTGCCATTTCAAGTTGCCGATTCGTTGGCCTACGTCGGTTAATTTCGATCGCCTACGAATCTCCTCATTTACGATTTGATCTCGTAGTGAAATCGCCAGCATAACCTTCTCCATGTCTCGTTGAGCCTCTGTGAGTTTTACAATAAAGCCCCGAAGTACAACAGTATATAGAACACATAAAAACTATTGCAATTAATTTAAATGTTTAAAATAAAGAACACGAAAACAGTTCAATATTATGAATAATATATCGTTACAAAGTTCTAATGAACGAATTATTTACAAGCAAAGTCATGAACATTATGTAGTATTATTATAGAAAGCGATGCGCAGACGTTGCTGCGTAACCTAGTATCACATTACTGACAAACAGTTTTAAATTGGCAGATCGAGTATCTGCATCGTAAGTATATTTCTTATGTTTTACATTTGTATAATGTTACTTCCCTTTACGAGCGTTTCTAATATAAGAAAAACCCGTGAGGTAATCATGAACCATTATTTTTTTTCTTGGTCGATATAATTGGCTGTTAGCATTCAAAGCCTCTTTCTTATTAAGGTTGTTGTAAAAGTAGCTTTATTAGTAGGTCTTGTTGGAAATCTATTAGGAAGCCAATGTCAAGTAGGTAAGGTAAGAAACTATGGAAACTGCTTCTTACTTTTAGTTAAATTAGCAAAAGAGATTAATTTCAGAGTTTTTACCAGCGCACACGTAGGTTTAATTTGTCGTCCCATTTGCAAAGGCAACTATGATATAGTTATATCTACCTCGGCCATTAACATACTGAATACTTTTCGAAACAAAAGCGCTTTTCATAATTAGCCAACGTAAACTATGAATCTGAAGTGGAGACCCACAAGGTTGACCATATAACTTCAGATTATCGGGAGGCACTTGATGCAGACCGTTTCCTAAAGAAAATCTATGGGGAAGGCCTATATTCAGCAGACAACGTCTTACAGCTGAAATGGTGATAACTCGCAGCCTCTGTGATGGTATGATGCACATTAAGACATTAAATTTAATCATACACAAAACAGACATGTTATTATTAAGATCAAAACACCTCCGTATAAAAATAAACAAATTCGCATACGATATTAACAAGGTTCATTCTGTTATCGAGATCGGGCGTCGATATTTTAAAAATAGTAACGACATCCACCCATTCACAAGCCCGGTCGTACTATAAGTATGTGTAAAAAACGTGTTTTATGAACCATTCATGTTTACGTAATGTTTCATTAACACAAAACGAGTTCCTTTTGCACACCTCGTAGTTTTTGCTGGCGTGCTTACTGTCGCTGTGGGAACTGATGCATGTGCGTAGTGCCGTCACTTAGTTGTTTTAAATCGTTTTTTTTTTAAATTTCGATTTTTAATCGATGTTCTTCTTGACTTTTTAGGCGACCCTTCGGTCGTAATGCTAATGCCTTATTGATTGGCAGTTAAACCTCAGTCCAGTCACTTATGAAGCGTTCGCCCAACCGATCTAGAGCTTAAGGGCTTTCTTCTTCATTTTAGCCGACAGACGCGAACTGCAAGACCTCGTCCAAAATTCGCCACGATGACCGGTTCTGAGCTGCCAACATTCTCGTCGTCCTCGGATCATCTATTGGGAGGCCTAGCCGCGCGTCTACCGGATCGCCACTTGAGAACTTTCGGGCCCGGGCGGCTAAGCGCATGAGCGATGTACCCCTGCTGCTACTTCCAACGAGCAATTCTTAGATCTACGTCGGTTTACCAATTCCATAATGAAAATAATAATTAACAGTATAAGTCCAGACTCCCGAGAGTGCTCTCAAATAAAAATGAGGTCAAGGCTAAGCGCTGCCAATCAGCGAAATATGTAAACACTAGTAATGCAAAAATGACTTTCCATCAAAGAAGAAAAGTCAAGGGGTAAGAGCCAAAACTTTTTTATGATTTATACAAATATCAAAACTACTCTCGATGTATTATTACTTGTTTCGATAGACTTCGTCTGACAGAATGAGTCATTTCTCAAAATAAACTTATTAGCTAAACTTATTATCATAGCGATCACTTTATTCATTGATTAAATGTGAAAAAAATAAATTTATTTTACAATAAATATCAATAAATACTGACTGTTACAGCAGTTACCTACAATAAAAATTTTCAGCGCAGACTATCAAACATGCAGTTTCAATAATAATTTTATTTTGTTAAAATTTTCTGCGCAATTTTCTGATACCATAGAACCTTCTACGAAGTAATAAAAAACTTATTAAAAAATAGATGAATGAAACCGGTAAAGTCAGTCTCAAGTTATGGCGTGACCACGAGAAATAGTGATTCATTTTTATGTATATACATAAATGCAATCCGGCAGTCAGGTATACGCTCAACTCTTGATAGATTTATCAATTTCGGTATTTTTAGTAGTTTTTTAGTTCCGGTAGTTTGTAGTTTGGTGTATATGTGTTATACGATTACGATTTCTCTCACTACTAACACAATGCGTAGTAATGAAAGTCGCAAGTATCGTTATCGGATGCGAACCCGCATCCTTACGAATGAAAAGTGTCATTATCCATTAACCTATTTCAATTGGGATGGTACTTAGACGCTATTTAACGGATCAACATATCTCGGTGAAACAAGCACAGTCATTTGGCTTGTAGCTAAATCAGATTAAACTAAAACAAGAAAATTAAGGAGAGTTACACAAAGTTAGCAAATATCAAATGAATAAGATTTGCTTTCTCTCTCTCTCTCTCTCCTGAGCATTATTAATCCCATCTGATCATGGAGTCTGCTTATCTTATCTTCTTTCTCCACCTCGCGCAATTGGACACGTCGTTCGCGGAAGCTTTGCAGGCAGTCATGTCTTCCGCTATGGTATCTGCCCATCATGTTTTCGGTCTTCCTCTTCTTCTGAACCCAGAAATGTTTAGATCCATAGCGACGTTCGCGATGTATTCAAGAGATCTCCTCTGTACTATCTAAGCCGACTCTACTGTAGCTTATCGGCGATGTCAAGTACCCCGAGGATACCGCTTACGTACTCGTTGCGAATTTATCGAGCCTCGTTACTCCGCACATCTACTGAAGCATCTTCATTTCGCCGACTTGGACTGAACGGATATGGCTTTGTGTCATAGCCCATGTTTCACTTCCATAAGTCAGAACAGGTCTTATCATGCTCTTATATATCAGGCCTTTAAGCTTCACTGGCATCACTGGCATGTATGGGATTTGCTATATTATGCTACCGATAACAATTGGGGCCGAAAGGTTCTCGAGTCAAAAGTCAAATGGTGGCTAACTCTGGGAGAGGCCTAAGTCTTGTAGTCAGTTAGCAATAGACGCCTAGTCTATTGCTAGCTGACATGATAATAAGTAAAAAAAAGAACCAATATTTAGCCACTTCCGCACATGCTGTGGTAGTCGTGCAATGAAATGCACCGCCCGCCAGCCCGCTGATAAATGCGTATGCGGCAAACAATGCGAATCACACAACCGCCACCGCCAAATTACTCAACACGTGTTTCACCCCTCCACGGAGCATCTTCAGGAGTTATGTTACACCGATTAGTGCACAGAGTCGATATATTAATAAAAATAAAACTACTTTTGCACAAGTAAACTTTGATATCATTCCATTAAAATCGCTTCCATATTTTCTCAACAAAAATAATGTTCATGCAAATATGCATCCAATTATCTGTTCTCTAGTGATTTATCATTGTAGACAAGTACAATTGTAGAAAATTCTAGTTTGCTTGACAATACTGCACAAATATTATATCTCTACTCAAGAGCCGAAATATTAATCACTAATAAAGCTTGCATAAATGTTGATATAATCCAAAAAATAGCTAGCTATAGAGTGGAGGTTCAGATGTCCCAACTAGACTTGAATAAGTATGCTAAATGTGCTTAAATGACAGCCCAATGAGGCACATGGGATCCTTACATCCTGTCAACCCATAAAATGGTGAAGCTATTAAAGTCAATGGGTAATTAGAACTTGTTCATGAAAAAAGGGGCATATTGTGGTGACAAATTTTAACACAGAGGCACACTACAACTGACAGAGTATCATTTACAATCAAGAGATAGAAAGTATGTTGAATAATAAAGAATTTAGTACATCATTATAATAACTTTAATTGTTTACTGCTATAAATACTATATAGGGTAGTTAATTATAGGTATAAAAGCTTTACAGAGATAAATGTATAGCCTTCACACTTATATTTAATCATAGTATAAATTGCTATGAATAATAATTATTAAATATACTATTCTTTTAACATTCTTTACTTATTGTTAAGGATAGCCAACAACGAAACACAGATGGCTATTAAGGCTCTGCAAATTTAAACAATATCACTATTTACTAAAATTGAAGCAAAGAATTTACGCCTAGAACTAAAATAAGAAAGTTAGGTGAGTTCTATTAACTTTCTGGTCCTGTCATAGATATGGCACATATCATATCTCTAACAGAATCCCGTGGTCCTATAGTTCATAAAATACCATCAAGTTGAATTGTAGCTTATTGATTAAAACAATTTTAAAAATAAAAGATTTGATCAGAAAAACTGGCAACCAACATGTTGTCAATTTTTGTCTCAAAGATTAAAAATGGATTATTGAAATATTTGTGATAATTTACAATTCAAATCTTTAACAGATTACAAAATAATGTATTAAATGTTGTAATTAATACTAAATGGTATGAGCACAAAATCCAGATAATAAGTGTAGCTCTTTAAAATATTATTTAAACTAGTCTTATTGTCAAATCAAAACAAAATAAAATATATACACTACTATTGGCAGTAGAATCAGTTTTAAGTGGCACTTACCTATGCCTCTGATAAACTAGGTCTGACACAAGTCTTATGTAATGTATTTTCATCAGGAAGTTTTCATTACCACATTTATATATATATCACAGAGATGGGATAGTCAGAGTTTGGGCATGTAGATTATGTTTTGCCTCTCACTCATACAAGTATTTACAAATCTCTAATAGAAACTTTTGTTTTTACAGTGTATAAACGTAGTGATCCCTTAATTAGTGAAATACAAAAATGTGTTCCTTAATAGCTAAGACCTAAACACAATTAGATTAGCAAGTTAAAGTGGCAGTGGGCGGACCACATAGCTCACAGAACAGTTGACCCCAGGGGCCTTAAGTTAGTGGAGTAGTGACAATGGACCAGCAAACAGAAGGATATTCACCTACCAGGTGGGAAGACATCCTTGTCAAGTACATCAGAAAAGTCTGGATGCAAGCCTTTTAGACCAGGTAAATCAACCTATTGGACATCAATTGGAAAAGGTATATAATAATATACATAATCAAATATATATTTAATTACACCTTAACCAGTATCATTTCATTTCTATATACAAGACCTAGTGACTTTAATAAAAGTGGTCACCTATTATATAACGACATTATTAAAATCATACATAAAATTTAGGAAATTATTAAAACATTTAAACGGTGTATTAAAAGTTGCACATCCATGATATGTATTCATAGTCTGGGACTGATCAATTTGACCTTGCCCTTTGACGTCTACCTTGTCTTAATGACCGCATTAGGTGTCACAATGGATTATGGAAATTAAGTATGTTAATAATATATAATGTATACATGCAATATATTTTATTAACTCACTTATATATATTTATATATAGGATTTGCTTGTCATTGTAGATTATACCTTTTTTACTTTATTAAATATTGAAAAAAATGTGCAAAAAAATGTGCAAAAAAATGATTAAATGACAATTTTTTTAAGTATACAGTAAATTACACCTAAGGTTTTTACATTTAACTTTCTTAAAAAATACAATGGCTACATTTTAATACACTATAACCTATACAAAGTGTGAATACAATAATTTAAAATAGCTGTTTTAAAATAATACAAAAAATGTTACAAATATATTAGGTACATACACATGGGTGATAAATAAAAATTCCGAAATAAGTACTGTTAAAATGTAGAAAAAACAAGTGGTTTATTCCAGTATAACTTTTTAAATAATTAAAATCTAAGATAATAGTTTTTTAAAAATTCAAGTTTCTATAAAACAATTAATTTCATCTTAGAACCAGAGTACAAAAATAATTTTTGAGAGTATAAAAATACAAATGTTTCTAATAGATATGTAAACTACATAAAATTCATTATATATAGACAGTCTGATACATTTTGCCCTCTCAGGCAGAGAATGGTAGCAAATTATGAGAGACAGCCCTAGCCAATGGCCTCTTAGGAGGAGCCTAGAGGGCCCTTGTGTAGTCACTCCAAGGAGTGTCAATCTTCTTTATTCTTCCTTAAGGCTCAAACCTTAGTTGCTATGGGTAATTTCAGTCTATATGTGTGTACTACAAAACTTCAATGAAGCTATAAATTAAACAGATTCATAATATTAGCCCATAAACACCCACTGTGAGACACAGAGCTCGCAAATAAGATCTAGGGAAGATATACCATAATCGCCATGCTTGACAGGCAGGTTGGCTTTTGCAGTGTAGTATTATGAAATGCAGAGAATATTGCTGCCCCTCTTCTACAAACTTGTTTGTGGGCAGTTGCATTCCCATATAATTAATGCACAAAGTGTGAATCATAAATGGAAACTGAACCCACAACCTATGATCGCAAGTCTCAGTCCTCTAGCACTTTACAACCACCGCTCAAAGCAGGTTAATTTATTATTAAAAAAAATATAATTATTAATTTTCCGATACATTGTGAATGCAATAAGAAAAATGTTCTTTAGCTATAATTATTCTTTCTAAGGTCCAACATACCAAAAAATATTAGTTTACAACACTTTCTTACAAGATGAATGCATATGTGGAATATTTGCGTAACACGTTAAACAGCGTTGTTAAACACAAAATGTTTAGGTTTAATTTATTAATAAATTCGTTTATCTATTTATGTATTTTTCTAATAGCATAAAAATCGTATTGGATTTAGGTTATCTACATATTACACTGAAATTTGTGATTAACATAATGTTTACCTTTTTGAATAAGCATGTGTAAACAAATTCGTTATAAGTCCCTTTAAAATCGTATATCATGGATGACCAAGATTGACAGATATGAATCAAAATAGGCGTTGCGCATTTTGGAACAATTTATAAGCTTTTGTTTAGTGTATACATAATCATGTATATAAACTTACCGTAAACGTTCATACTTTCGTTGTAATTAGCAGCATTATCACAATGAACGCACAAAATAAATACACTAAAAATGGCTCCTATAGTGTACTGAAAATACATTTTTATAATACAATGCACTCGTTTCACACGCGCAATAATACTTTAAATAATGTTTGTAAACCACATTTTCATGTCTTTAACACGTAAAGGCGGATATAATCTCATTAGCAAGTCATTTATTTCGTTTAAATTGTCTCAATCAAGCTGCCATCGAGCTGGACCCCGCCGTCTGTCACTCGTCTTGTCAATAAACAACAAATGTTACCATGCTCTTTACAAAGCTATTGTGGCGAATAGCCCCATACTCAAGTAAATATTGTTTAATATTTATAACGGCAACATTTAGTTAAGTCAGGAATGGGGTGTGATAAACGAATAAAGGGAAAATGACAGACTGTCATGCAACAATGTCGAACACATTAAACTGTAAAACATAAACAGGTAATAAATACAAATTGTACACATTAAGATGTTTATATTATTTCTCCAAGATTGACGCTCACACTATTATTTAAACTGGTAATAATAAGTAAAAAAATTATCAAAGAAATCCTAAGACAATAAATTGCTTCTAAAAACAACACAGGAAACGTGAATTAAGAAGAAAACAAAATATTGAAAAAGTATGTTGAGTTAAATAAATAACTTTAAATTCTTTTTTTGTAGTGGATTATTTTTATTTCATCCTTGAACAACATATTCAATATTAATTTATTAATATAATGAATATTGTAATAAACACAATTATCCAAAATCTTTTTACCCATAACACTTATTTAATGAAGAACTATAAAATATAAAACATTAATAATAGTAGTGAATACACTTTATTCAGGTTAAAGAAAACAATTAAAACTTCAGCGTCGTTTAGGTATTTTGTAATATTATTAATTTGTTATAAAATCAATTTTTTATACCCACAAAGGAAAACGTTGTTCAACACAGTAGAGAAATTTGCACTGTTCCAATTTTGTTACTGAGATATTTAAGGGCAAAATTCGTGTCTGTTTAGTAACTACAAATAACTTATTTAATTAACTTAACGCGCTTGTATCAGGTTTTTGTTACAATATATTTAACAATTGCTAAGTATTTGAATGCAATAAGTTCGGTGTTTAGGTTGTGTTTTTTTTTTTGTGGAAGGCGTGAATGAAACACTTAAAAACTTTTGCATATAATTTTAGTACAACGCTCTTTGCGTATAATTCGAAAAGATATATAAATGAGAAGCAAAATTATATATTTGCGCGAGCAGAAAGAAAATTTATGATATTCTTGCCATATAAAAACATCAATATGAAACCTTTGCAAGCATGGCACTAAGCTCCTATAACATTGTGATTTATATCACAAATATCATGGTCTATTGCATAATATAATAATGTCAAATATTATAAAATTAAGGAACAATTTTACAAAGACAAAGGTTTTTATCTTGTGGGCTGCCAGATAAATGATTTTTTTACATCTGAAATAAATTGATGTTTTGTCCTTGTAGCTGATAACACTGCAAAGTGGGATTGTTTGTTCGGCTTGTGGTGTCAGCCGCCTTGTAATTTTTTTGTGTGTTTAATTATAGAAATAATCAGTGATACCGCTGCATAAGTGAAACGAAGATGGTGTAATAATTATGTGATGCATTTGTAGTCAAGTTTACCAGTGTGCTAGTTTATATGGCATATTCTTCCGCCATGACAATGGTTCGTGCACTCAGGAAGTATCCCGCGGCACTTGCCATTTATTTTGGGTGTATCGCGTTATGTTATCCAATTTTAGGTAAGTAGATAATACAGAAATGTTATTTAATTATGTACGGATTATAATATTTATTTCAATATTATAAGTAAGTTTAAAATGTAGCAATTGAATCAAATTTGTATTTTCTTATAACAAACATCAGCCGCGTAGAAGGCAACGGAAGCGTTTATTCATTTACGTTAAGTTATAACGGTGTCTTATAACTTAAAGAGAAAAGTTGTGTCTCCCATGAAGCCTACAAGCTTAATTAAAAATGTTTATTAAAGCACACATAATACATTACAATTTTTAATATTTCTTTTCGACAAGTCTTACGCAGGAGACCGATTATCTTTTAATTTCAAGTTTGTTTATTTACATTAATTAACATAAACATGATTGTTTTCTTTTGAAATGTTTATTTTATTATATAGTACCGTTGTTAAATAGGTATGTAAAACATTTAAATAACACAGACTTCTTAATGTTTATATGTATGTAGAAATAAACAAATGTATTAAATTTTCAAACCAACAACTTAGTTTTTGGTTTTTAGTCATAATTTTCAATTGAGTGTTTTACAGTTTTTTGTTTTTAATGATAAATAAAAAAGGTTCTTTAAGAGAATCCAGCTTAGCATCTTTTCAAATGTACTTATTGTGCTGTATTTATTGCACTTATTTTTATATGGATTAGTGTAGGTCTGACACAAAGCAATGAATTACATTTTATATGGGTACTCTACTAAGCTAGTAAATAATCATCTAGGTATTAACTTGTATTGCAACTTATATCGAGGGATGTCTAACTCTTCAAGCAGTTTGTGAGAGGGAATTCGACCCTTTTTAGAGATTTTCTCAGACCACTGCACATTTGGAACCCTTGTAGCTTTAAGTTGAAGTATGTTTCTACAGGGGAGTTTAATGGGATTTTGATTCTATCCAATTTGGGTTTTCCATCCTTCTTCTGATGACATACACAAATGGTCAGTATAAATGATCCTGGGGATAATATTTGTTAGTATTGTTTTCAGTTTTTCCATAGGACTGACTGTTTACATCATATTTAAATGATTTATACATATCATGTATTCAATGTGCTATTTTTCAGAGCCGTTTTCACAAATCAACTCATGAAAAAAAATTATGCAAACTTTTAGATTTTCTATGCAAAAAAATATGATTTTGGAATGAAATAAAAAGATAAATATACTTAATAATATCTAATTTTGGATAAAAATCAGCTATAAAATTATTTTTTTTATTAATCAGGCTTGTAAATCTACAAAATCATTAAATCTAATTTAGACATGGATAGATGTTTAGCAACAAACTAAAAATATCACTTTAAACATATGACTCTCTGAAATGTATGAAACTGAAAATTTAGGTTTATTGATATCTTATACATAATTTTTTAAACATTAATTTTGTAGTTATTTTGGATTATATCATGAAACATATTAATTCTACATTGTTGGGCAAAGTGGGAAGTAATGATAATTTTAGGTATATAATTTAACAAAATTTCTATTTCCTTTCATAATGTAGTCTTGGATCTGGCTTTTCATAGTGTGTCTGTGGATTACTTACAGTGAAATAAGAAAGAAATAAAGTGAATAACAATTTTAGGTCATGGTAATAGAAAGATCATTACAGGGTGGGTATGGGTTTTTTACTATTTTAAATGGCAATGAATTTTTTGGGGTTTGCCGTATTAGCTGCTATATTAAACCATTTAAACTTGACATTTGTCAATCTGTATACAGGATGATTGGTTATAGGTGTAAAAGCGGGTGAATGTATAATTTTTTTTTCCAATTAATGCATGGTACACTCTATCCATAATCTAAAAGTTGCAGAAATAATAAATATATAAATTTATTATTGATTGCTATCTGAACCTGTAGACATTGTAATGCGACAAGTTATTGGCCTATTGCATTTTTATAGCAAAAAATACTTAAATTTTCAGAGTAATCCCTTTATGCAAGTTGAGCTTTTTGCAGACAAATGAACTGTACTTTCACCTCTTTTAAAACTTTACATCTACATTCAATCATCTGTATATTTTAGCAGCAGAATAAGGAATAACAAATATGAAGCACAAACAAATCCTTGATATACCCAAGAATATATTACCCGTATGTAAAATGTAACAAATATGTATTCAGTCATGAATTTTAAATTATTTCAATGAGCCTTAAGACAAACAGTTTTGTTTTTGAACCTTGTTGTTTGAATGTTTAGTGTTTCTTTACCTGTTTCCTATACTTGTCTCCTCTTTGCTAAAGATCTACATTTCAAATCTGAACTTTGTTAAGTAAAAGAGACTGAATGCATTTGTCTTTATAGAATATGCTAAAAGTAACATTCTCAGAAATCTCCAACACTTTTGTTAGTGAAAATCTTTGGAATTGTTTTTATCTAATCTAAGTTCCATAAAGAGAAAAAATATGAAAATATTTTGGTTTGGACATACATTGCATTTGCAGTATGTTACAATAAAAATAAGAATATACATAAATGAAAATTAAACAATAAATTTGTCCTAATGGCTTAAACGTCTGAAGGAATTTGAAATGTTGTTGTTCAGAAGAATATTGTGGATGGTAAGTGTTGGAGAGAGTTCATAATAGGATTTTTAAAACAAATTTTGAGAGTTGTAGTACTGTCTAGGCCTTTGTGGTCAGTCACCACAGATTGTTTGCCTGAGAGCTTGAACAACTCCCATAAAAATGAATAACTTAAAGGTTTTTTAAAGGAGTACTGAAACTTGGTTACTATAAAAAGTTCTAAGCTAAGTTCCATCATGGTAAACAAAAATTTCTGACCATGATTTGTATAATTTAATGTTAGATTAAGATCAGGACTTTTTTGTCACTAATTTTAGAAATATGTATTACTATAATTTGTTGTACCCTTTCTTGCCCTTTCTTTTGAGAAAAAATCTTAGTAAATACATTTATAATTGCTAAAAAATGGCTTTGGAAATAAAATTAGCATAAACTATTTTGACTAACAAAAAAAACATCTCTTTGTAAAGGTTGCCAAAACAATTTATGTAGGCCAAGTCTAGCTTGCTCCAGTTGCACCCACAACAATGTAATCAATAAGTTTGTGAGTATCAATGATTTAAAAACATGGAAATAAATAGTAATTATGATGACAAGTTTCTTTCCTTTAATGGACAGGGATTCTAGGTGTGCCTGATTAATAGAAAAGTACCTCTGTATTCTACCATCATTGGCACTTTGTGAAGTTGTATCTGCTGAAGGGTATACTTTATGTTTTCTATTTTATGAGCGTCCAGTGATATTCTTTTGATTTTTTGCAATGAAACAAAGTAATATATTTATCAAGTAGGACATGTGCAATGGATCATACCAAAGCCAGTTACTATAATGAGGTTCATGCTAAGTGTCTTTAACTGTGTCACCTCACACTTGTTTAAGTTGTATTTTTGACAAACTTCATTTGTGTTCACCACTTTGGAATATGGTTGTATCATATAAAAACAAGTAGTAACCTGTTGGGTGTATCTATATGGCGAATTTATTTATGAATGCTCCTTAGACCCCCTTGTCGGTAGAATTTAGTAAAACCTGTTCTAAGCATAGCTGTAAGGGTATTGATACCGAATTTCTAACTTCTAAGCCTTATTGTACTAATGAAATTGTGACGAGTCAGTACAAAAGTGGAAATCTCGTATATACTTAGTCTGATCATTAATACTTTTACAATTAAAAATAAAAAATATTACTTTTGAATTCAGAATCTGTCATTTTTATATGATTGTTCATTGTGTTTTTGTTTTCTATAGCTCCAATAGGTTGTAAAATATTTTGTGGTATTAAAACAGAGTGGAGTGATAAAGAGAACCGAAATATTGTGATTGCAATACATAAAGTAGGTATGGTGCCAAATATAATTTTCAAAATCCATTATACATTTGGCATTAGTGATAAATTTGTGTAGACGGCTGTTGACAGGTAAAATGGAATCTTTGTTTATGACCATAAGATTTGGCCGTCCACATAGTGTTTGCACCAAAGCAGCAAAGCAGCAAGGGATTGAATGCAAAGAGATCCTGCTCGAAAGCAAAAGATTTTATCTCGGGAGATGAATATAGCAACTACAACCAGATCATATATTTTAAAACATGAGTTAGGACTTGCAACCCATAGATCTGTAATGTCTATAAGAGGTCACAAAAAATGTTTGTTTACGGATATTATAACAAACAAAATGTCCATATTTTTGTTGAAAGCTCTGAAGAAGCTTCCTAATTAGGGAACAAAGTACAACGTGGGCATTATCCGACGTCAGTGATTTCGTGGGTTTTAGCTATGAAGATGTGACTGAGCCATATTTTTGTGAAAAAGGTATCAAAACATTGGCACAAGTGTATCCTATTATCTTATACTATTCTTGAGAATGTAGTTAAGCACCTTAACAACATGTTCAATAACCAAGAATGGTCCTTTCAGCAAGACTCGGCGCCGGGACAAAGATCCATTAACCCAATCTTGGTTAGAAACAAAACGTTCCGGACCTCATCAGAGCTGCAAACTGGCCGTCATCCAGCCCTGATCTTAATACACAGAATTATAATTTATGGTCAGTTTTAGAGGATAAGACCTTCCCTGAACCCCATGATAATTTTTGAGTCCCTAAAACATCCATTATTCAGATGATTGGCAGTGAAGAATTTTCCCATAGAAAGCGTGCTTGCTTCTATTGAAAACTGGCCTCACCACTTAAAGGATTGTTGCAGCCAATGAAGACCACTTCAAACAAGCTTTAATTTTTTTTGGTTTTATATGAATGCATTAAACTAACACAATGTAATAGTAATAAATGATGCATAAAATAAAAAATGTTGTTTTTTTGTAACAATATTTATGGAAAGACTTTTATATATATTTATATACTTTTGTATACATTTAACATAGATTGCCATGACAAACAGTGGTTGTCTTATGACTGACAGTATAATGATTTGGAGACAGGAGCAGATATTGTTGTGATGGCCAAAAAAAATAAACAGAGACCTACCAGTACACATAAACATCTCGTTACGTTAATATTAACCGTCATGAATACTTCAGTATGTCGCCAGTTTCCGTTCTTTTTGTATGACAGAATGGAACAGCTTGTTGCCATATGATTAGTGTTTTTTTTATCAATTCTATGACGTTAATCCGTTTATTTTTCGTAATATGTAGAGAGTAACGGTAGTTGCATTAAAACGATTTTACATAAACATAAATTGCTTTTTATCATAATGTAGTATAATACATTTTACTACCATCGTAATAAATGTCTTAGTCATGTATATACTATTTATTAGATAACTGTATTTCTTTCTAAACTATATATAAGTGTAATTAGTAGTATGTAGCAGCCGGCTAACCCGGGAGATTTATAGTTCCGTTATCCAAAAAAAAGTCTGAAGTTAGGCGCTTAATACGCCCTGCCATCTTAATTCGGAATCTGTAAATGCGATCTGGACAGCAGCGGCAGTCCGGTCTAAAAAGTGGCATTATAGTTTTCGAAAATTTAATGCGTCATCTGTAGCCCCCGTTTAGTTACCAAGGTACCACAGATACAAAAAAACCTTAATGTAAATTATTCAAGAATGATTTGGATCCCTTCTGTTTATTAGAAAAGCAATTAGAAGCGTATCAAAATAAAATAAATATCATGATAAATTTTTTTTAAATAAATATAGTTGTTGTAGATGGTTTGACGGCAACTGCATGTTTTGACAATAACTGCCTCTGGAAATTTCTTTGAGGAGTGGCAATCCTATATAAACATCGCACAAAGTGTGAATTATCGAACCCGCGACTTCGATTGTAAGTTTCAGTCCTCTACCACTAGGCTAACATCGCGAGTTATTGCAGTAGTATCGTTTATTACATTATAATGTTATAATATTGTGAATATTGCCCACACGTCAAATAAATGTAATTTGTTATTGCTTGTAATTTATTGTTGTAATTATTTTATAGAACCCGGCTACTAAAGTGATAATTTTTAATCAAGTGAAAAAATGTAACTTTATTACCATGAAATTTATTATCTTGTCCATCCATTGCCTAAAACGTATGAACATAAAAAAGGTCAACGATCTGCTAAAGGACAAACAATTACGAATATAATTGTGCCGGCGACATTGACCGCAGTCTTGCCGAGCGTAACTGCTCCATATGTAATCAGAAACTGCATTTGTCGGAGGTCAACTATTTCGATCTGTATCCCGTAGATAGAAAAACTCGTGTGCAAATGTGGTATCAGATATACAGGACTCTGTATTACTAAACTCTTGGTCAAACACATTATGGATAAAGTAAAGTTGTAGAGTACTGAATGTATCTCATTTGTCAGCTTTTAGATCTCTTTCTATCACTTGTATAAAGTGATCAGTCTGATATTTATTACATTTATTTATTTTTTCATTCATAATGCTAAAGACCAATTATTTCTAGTAGTACAGTCTGCAGAGACAGATAATTAACAATAATTAATTATAATACGTGGTACGAATTTTGAAAACGCTCTCTATATTATGTCATTTGTTATTTCTGAAATGATTGTTTTTTGAATACGGTGTTACCACACGCTAAATACACGATAATCACATTTTTATGTTATTATTACATGTCATACGTATTATATAGATATCAATATTTCAAAAGCCTGCATATCACCACAAAATAACTATCATCAGACGTGAGTAATGAAAACATTAAAATTCAAACTTCTCTCGGTCAACTTCGACTGCTAAATGCGTTTTCAGTAACAGCCTGATGCAATATCTCGTGTGTTTTTGTAATTACTCAAAGGTGCACTCAACTAAACGCCATGTAATCGGTGGCCATTCATTCACGTAGAAATTCTGATATAAGTCCTAAGATTAGGTTCCTGTGAGAGTCCTAGATTTTAGTTACTGTAAAGAGAGATTAAAGCAAAACGAATTTCTGATTCGACGAAATAGATAGTTTGTAGAGCATTTAAAACAGTGTTGTGCATTTTATCTTCTTTCCCTCTCTTCTAAGTTTTTATTGCATTTAGGTACTGTTGTCACTCAGCGAACCGTGGATAGAGCTATGTTCGGGAATTTTTTACGAGATCTAAACAGCAATGAAGAGATCTGTAAACGAGCAAAAGTTACCGATATAGTCCAGTGGAATGGCAATTTAAAGTGTCACAGCCACATAGCGTGCAAAACTGTGACCGAAGCGTAAGACTACTCATAAGGTGTACAGCATGGTTGCACAGACTTATTAAGACTAGGGGCCACTCGGGCAAATCATGAATTGATGACGGACCGGCCGCCAGAAGTATAGGTAATCAATTTTTTTTTATTTTATTCTGGAATAGAATTCAATATTTTTCGAATGTAAGAGAGTATTATTTTTGCTGTCGGTGGGCCACCAGTATTCGACCGGCGGGCCGCGGTCTGTGCATCCATGGTGTACAAAAAACTTTGTTAAGGTTGTAGAAAGACGCTGGCAGGCAGCGTCTAATTATTTTTTTTTTTGGGAATCTATGGAGGAGGCCTTTTTACAGCAGAGAACATGCAACGGCTGAAATGATAATGATATTAGAATTTATAATGCAATAATATACGTCTAAATCTGTTGAAGTTGAAGTGTTACTTATTATAGAAAGCACTTTAGCCTTAAAAATCTCAAGATGCAAAAGGGCGAGTGAGACGGGTAACTATACTTGTTTGCGCAAAAATAGATTAGAAAAATAGTCCCTTAGATTAACAGCTAAAAGGTCAGAATATATGTTTTGCTTTACTAGACTGATTTCTCTTTTCGCCAGCCGGCATCGTTATCTCGTTATGTGGGGTTGTCTTCCCTAAATTTTAATTTTACTATTTAATGATAAATTTAAAATAGTACTCGCAAGTATTTGCTACAGTTAAATCATCTAAAATTATTCCACGCGTTCATATAAAAGACGAAATATTTAAAAATATTTTACGAAGTATTTTGCCCAAACATGCAACAAAAAAATGATCACGGGGCTTTTATAGCGGCAGATCTATATTACGATGTAAATTAATGGTTTAATTTAACCACAATTTTCTCGTTAATTAACTAGATTTGTGGCGTCTCTAGATTATAAGGCCTCGGCCCCTCCCTTTATGGGCAGACTTGAGACGTTATTTAATAAGGGCATTCGCGTTTCCCGTTATGTTAATACATTTTACGACGAATGTACGGTAATGGCGGAATAGAATCGAATTTATAAATGATTTGGTAGTATTCCATACATAGGTAAACATGTACATATGAAAATGAATTTTCATTTTCCTTGGTTACGTCATAGCTTGAGAAAGATTTTACAGGTATCATTAATTTTTACATAAGATTCCTAATGTATTGTAGAAAAATTACGTAGAATTTAAAAAATATATAGCTATTGAAATTTTGCATTTGACAGTTTACGTGTTGCAGATCTATATAGCCGTTGCACAGCTGCATCTGTCGGTGTTTATGGAACAATAAATTTGCCCCACATTTGATTATTAAACTGATAAAATATAAATAAAAGATATGACTTTAAAAAAATGTTACATTATCTATAATAATGAAACGTGGCAGACTATTACTATAATATAATAACTTTTGGCAGTAGAAATTCTATCAAAACCACTGTAAAGCTATCTGTCAAAGGCGCAGAGTTAGAATAGTTATAACATTTTTTAGTTATAAACTTTTCGCTCAATTTCCTATTTTGTTTTGAACAGAGCCTTCTGTATAGTTTGAGGAAACCATTAAAAAGTCATTGAAACAGGTAGTCTTTTCGAGTTATGACGTGACCTAAGTTGGCATTTAGACGAATTTTTGAATTGGCTATTATTTTAACATTATCAGTAATAAGCTCCCAACGGCTCAATTATGATCTGTTGAGAAGAGCCCGGAACTTGACTGTACTCATTTCAAATGGAATTTACTAATGTTTGATAAATACTTTATATAAACCATGAAAATGAGTCAACAATCATTTTATTTTTACATATTTAGAACAAATGTTGCAGTTATATTCGTGTAGTTGAAACACAGGATGCTCGTGTGATACACAAGATCTTATCAAACGTTTCTCGCTATAGGAAATTGTATATTCTATATCGGTATTGGTTCTTGGAACTATCATATCATTTCACAAGATGCGAGTCTACTTACTATGGAGGTATAGTTTACTTTATTTTTATTTAAAGGTCAATTGTTTAGTGAAAAGAAAAATAAACAATTGGTAAGTAGGAATCTCCTAAATATATAAATTCTACATAGTATAATATAAGAGTTTGACAATCAACAAGCGATGAGCTGAAAAACAAATAACAAAAGAGTTTTTAATCAATATTAAAGATTTTCAAATTTAAATGAAACACAGAATTTATATGAAAATCATTGTACTTTATGACAACGCGTTCACGGATGTTGAATTTCTTTCTTAAACACTATTTCTTCTAAAGGTATATACCTCATGGTAGAAATAGGTAAATCATGTACGAATATATAGATCCAAAGGAGCTGGAGGTAATGAAACGCTAAATAAATTAAACAATTGTTATACGAGAAGTTGAAATATAACTGAGAAAAATAATTAAATTTTGAAATTTACTTCGGATTAAAATTTTAAAAGGCCTCTTACACATTTGGAAGTAATAGAGTTAAAGAAATTTCCATTGCTGATTAGGACTGCATTCAATTTAGCTTTGTTTACAATGATGATTATGTGTGAAAGCTGCAAATCGGTGATTGTATAACTCATTTCTCCTATTATTTTTTTTATTGCAATGCGACAGGCCAGTAACTTCTGAAAGTACCAAGTCTCCACTGAAAAATAGTAAATAATAATAAATTTTATTGTGTAGTAGTAATATTTATTCCGAATTTATAAAACGATTTTTTGCTCTATTATCATTGTGTTATATAACATTACAGAAAACATTGATATAGCGTGTACATATTTGACAACCAATGAGCTATAATTCACAACTTGCTTTTATACCTATTACCTATCAACAAGTGTATACTTCGTCGATAGTTCCTTAGCGTAGTATGTAGTACTACGTGTGTAGTGATAATTATTTTTACCATTAAAACAACGCCCCACTTCTCTCGCAACCTATTGCGAGTCGAGTTTCGTAGTAATAGGGATCACCGCGTCCCAATTGGCATCGGGATCAATAAGCCCCGCACTTCTTGGTCCAATTACTCATGCAAGTGATATATTTATTTCGCGACTGGTCCAGTGGGAATTACCTTTCTATGATACGTTCGCTGTTGCATATGACAAATATAGCTTCGATATTTAAATCGAGATGTATTGAAAAAAAAAATCTGATAAAAATTAATTTTCGCCCATCAGTAGCTTTTTTATAATCAAATATATTTGTGTAAATAAATACTGGTACTATATACTTGTATTTATTATTAAGAATTTATTTGTGTTTGTTAGAAATATTCTGAAGTGTATATCAGTCTGCCCATAAATACTGTTATAATTAAAAATGAACACAATATTACTTTTGAATTTCGAATCTGTAATTTTTATATAATTGTTCATTGTGTTTTCTTTTAGCTTCAATATTATTGTATAATATTTTGTCATATTAAAATGCAGTTTGTAGTTTTAATCGAATCGCTGTGATTACTTTACATAAACAAATACAATTATAAAAATCCTTCGTACTCTTGGCTTTAGTCAAGTGTTTGTGTACCGGACTATTGATAGGTACAGTAAAACCTGTTGTGGCAAAAAAAGATCTAGCCGTCCACGTAATGTTCGTATGGAAAAGGCGACCAAAGCAGTAAGAGAAAGAATTCAAAGAAACTCTGCTCGAAAGAAAAAGATTTTATCTCGAGAAATGAATGTAGCTACTAGAACCAGTTCGTGTATTTTAAAAGATGAGCTGGGACTTGTAGTGTATAAGAGACCCGTAAAACCGATAAGAGGTCACAGAAACATTTTATTCACGGATGAGAAAATGTTTACAGTTCACCAATATTTTAAGAGTCAACAGAGTATAAAGTGGACATTATCACTTCAGTGATAATTTGATGAAGTGTTAACTGTAAAGAACTAAGTGCTATATTTATGTGAAAACAGTATTAAAACATCGGTACAAGTGTATCTTTTTATCTTAAACCATTTTATGAGACGCTGTTATGCCCCTTAATAACATCAGGGTCAATAACCAAGAATGGTCCTTCCAGCAAGACTAGGCATCGGGACAAAAAGTTTCATCCTTCAATTTTGGTTAGAAACGAATATTTCGGATTTCATCAGATCTTAAGACTGGTCGTCATCTAGCCTGGACCTTACGCCACAGGATTATAATTTATGGTCAGTAGTAGCTACTACGGCTTGCTTGAAACGCTGTGGTAATTTAGAGTCCCTAAAACAATTCATAAGGTTGGCAGAGAAGAATATTCACATAGAAAGAGTGCGTGCTGCTATTGTATCTCAACGTTTATAGGAAGGACTGTATTGCAGCCAACGAAGACCACTTCGAATATGCTTCATATATATTTTTTACAGTTTAATATAAATGTATTAAAACTGAGACATTGTAATAGTAGTAAATGTTACATATAATAAAAAAATGTTTTTATTTTCTTTTTAATATTTATGGTAAGACTAAGTATAAGACTGAAAAACTAAAAAAGAAAAATCAAGACTACGACAAGTAATGAGTACACTTCTTCATCAATATCACTATATAGGTCACTCTCAGTCCACTCGTGGTTATAATAAGCCTTACATTTAACGTCTTTGGACGACCTTAACAAAGTCATATGTCCATCTTGGGGATGGACATCATACGTTAAGGTTTCTAGTCTATGGTCTCCGCTCCAGAATTTTAACGCCGCGGCGGCAGTCTGTTCTGTGCGCTGTGGCCTGCTCACTGCAACTTCCCAACCCGCTGCGTTGCGTCGGTCACTTTAATTCGTCTACAGATCTCATTCGCTTCGGGTCTACTCCATTTACTATTTAAATTACTCATAGATGATTGATTTAAGGAAATCAAAAAAAAAACGTTTAAATTTACAATTTACTTATTTAATTTAATAATAACTTTGATGCGTTCTAAGTATACAACTTGTATAAAATATCTGTACAAAGTTTAAAGTTCATCAAAAAAGAAAAAAATTAAAACAAAAGACAAATGACTCTGGACGCAGGTTGCTTTCCAACCGGCCCTACGACTGAAATGATAATTATATTATATATTTCATTGGCTTAGTAACTGTTTCAGACACGGTGCCTCTTCAACTATTATATGATATGCTTGAGCATAATGATTGGGGATAGAAAAAGCAATTGTCGTGTTAGTCTGAAATTCCTCTTGCAACAAAGACCTAAAAAGATCTGGCAAATAAAAAAAAAACAGTTCTAGTACTTAAAAGATCTTGCAACGTTAATTGATAGTAAGGAAAAGCTTGCTGTCTTATGATTAGTTCATAAGAATCGTATAAATTAAAGGTCATAAAAGTACATCCACATTTAAACGACCAATTAATTCGTTAAATAAATATCCGACGAAGTTACACTAGGTCGTATTTTATACAGCAGAAATTGTCTTCTGTGTACGATAATTTATATTGGCGGAAGCAATCGCGTTATCTCGCGAACGAGCGACGTTTGACTTCCGAATGATCGGAAGCGAAGGATGGCTGTGTATGGGGAAATATGCAGCTTAGCGGCAGGATACAGGGGCTTATATTCATTTTATTATTATACAGGCGCAAAAGCTTTGATGAGGTGAATGAATAGCTCATTGGTAACCAAAAAAGTTTGAAGATTTTATACCTTTATCCAATCGTCCTGTATAACCACTATGAAATGTAGTCAGTCTACGAAAATTAAATTGAAAGAGTACCATAAAATTTTCTTTGTATTCTGAACTACCAAACGCATTGCCCCCGGGATTCTTATAATAATTTGTTAAACACATATCGTATGTCATCATTGAAGGATCGACGTTCTCTAATAGACGTCACAACACTTAAAATATATGTGCTGGCCATGTTAACTGTTCGGAACTGTGGTCTGAGGTAAATTTTCGAATTCCTACAACTAGAACGCCTTCTAAATCTTTCTTTTTATCAACTGCTAAGACACATGTCGGTAAACGTGCACACTTATATAGGACATGTGACCTCCACAATTCATATATGAATTATATTGATATATTCTCGTGCTCTCTTGTATCTTTTATATGAATATTTCATTCGAAATTTTTGCTGACTGCTTGCTGTGGCTCGTAATTATTACTGTTTGTTCTGCAGAATGCGCTGGATTATTAATCCCTGTTCGGTAATGTTTTTGTTTTTGTTTTTATTATTGCTTGACTTTGATTTATTAAATGTTCTTAGTGAGATAGTTATAAGGAAACAAATGTAACTAATTTTATATTTCTAAGTTTGTAATTTCTTACTGCGTTTTATTACGGTTTATCTCCAATAAAGTAAATTAAAATAAAATAAAAAAACGTTTCACATTAATTTTACTTTTCCATTGGAATTCGACAGGCCAATAACTTCTAACAGAAAAAGTCTGAAGGGACAGATAATAAACAATAATTAATTTTTGTATGAATTATATTCGAATTATAAAAAAACGATATTTATTATTTTTGTATACGATGTGCCGTATTGACAGCGATTCAACCCTTTAAAGATGTTAAACCTATAACCTATCACCCATATGTAACACGTAAGCTCAAACAATATAGACGTGGTATAAGCTTTGCGTGCAAAGCGTGTAATGTTCACGACGCCGCCGGATTACCGCGCAGATCCGCGGCAATTGTGCATGCTCGTGTATCACTTAAGATTGTCATTGTCAAGCTGTCGACAATCGACTGTCAGAGCTGTGTCGTAATTAGTAGCAGCCACGCGAAGTCGGGGCACGACGGTGTCTAGACTCACTCTAGGGCTACCGACGTTTCTGAACAATATGTATTTTGTGTCAACTTCAAAAATTATTTATTATACATCAAATTATAGTATTTTTTGTAAGCCCAGAAACAAAGAAGACAGTAAACAAGAAACAAGTTTTCAAAGAACGCTTGTTTGCTAAGGGTTATTACACTATAAATGACGTCATAAGAGATAGAACACTTTAGGAATTGATGTATTTTTAAAATATTAAAAAAAATGTCTTGTCCTGATATCTGTAGGATTTGATCCGGTAGAATAATTCTAGTAAACCAAACAAAAACTAACAAAGCCAAAATGTGATTTTCCAATATTTTCACCAATACAGAAAAATCGAATGTTTTATACCATACTGATTTGAGTGCATAAACGGTACGTTTTGTACACGTAGATTTGAATCTTTTATAAACACGAAAAATACCAAACCATTGGTATTATAAGAGGTGCCAAATCAATTACCGAGTACTAAACATACAATCTCAATCTTCCACGTTGGAATTATTTATTAAAAGAATAGATGTTCATTAGTTATTTTACTCAAAGGTGCAAATGTCACTTGGATCATTACGGTTTTATATAGCGTAGCTTATACTAGATAATAAATGTTAAATGGTAGCTGTTAGCACACCATAAGCCGTATGGCGACCACTGGTGGACATAACCGCCTCCAAAGATTTCTAATAGACTCGAGTGAAAGCGGCCTACGCCCAACAAGAATTTTTTTTTTAAATTTAGTTGTATTCTTAATTGATTTTCTGGTCCACATCTATTCATTCATTTTCAACAATGTTTAATGCTTTTAACCTTTTCCATCTCTTCGATCTTACTGTACAAATTGTGTTGTATCAGAGTATACTTGTTGTGTCCTGGCCCCGTGGTGTTATTCTGTTGTAGTCTTTATGATAATGGTTGAGGAGTTCCGACTCGGCCTTGTGATGGTGATACACAAGGCCAACACAAGCGCAATGCGGTTGAAACTGATTAAAAAGGCGTCAAAGAATGCCGTTTGGATTTAGTCTCTAGGAGTCCGGCATAACCCTTTCGTTGCTCTGGCATGGGAAGGGTATTCCAAGAATTCCTCCATGACACAAAAAAAGTGTACGTGTCAGTTTGTGTTTATGGATTTTATTGGTTATGGTTTCTCTACCCGGTTGTCAAGGATATATTGGGGACAGTACAGTGGCACCTGAAATCTGATCTTCGTAGTGGGTATAGTACCTGGCATTTGATACTACGGAAGTATTAATGTTTTATAAATACAACCCTGTTATAAATATTATACGATACGATACATATATATATATATATATATAAATATATATATATATATATATATAAATATATGTGTATATATACACACACATATATATATATATATATATATATACACATATATATACACACACACGCATTTATTTACTTATTTATTTACTTTATTGGAGATAAACAGTAACAAAAAGTAGTAAGAAAGTACAAACTAGAAGCATAGACATATAAAATTAGTTACAATTGCTACCTTTTAACTATCTCACTGAAAACATTTAATGATTTATGGTCAAACAATGACAGAACAAGTAAAAACATTAATAAACAGGGGTCAAAGATTATGGTTTATAAACTTATATTATGTTTGTTTATATATCTATATCATATATTTATATTATATGTACGATATACATATATATATATATATATATATATATATATGTATCGATCGATGTATATATACATTATATAGATTGTAAACTATTTAATAGGTATTAGCGTGTCTAATAAGGTGTTCTTTGACGTCTCAAGACGCCAAGACATTCTGTATTATCTTTATAATAAAGAGTTTTTTCTGTAGTTAGTTGCGACATAAATGAATACGTAAAATTGAAGTAAAATATTCAGTTGTCAGGTCCTTGCGGACAGAGATAAGGTGTCTCGTGTTGTGTGAAATCGAAAACCGACGTCGGTCACTAAGTTAGCACAGTTCACAAACTCAGACTAAGTTTAAGTTGAAACAATTATTATTTCATGTAGTAAAAGCATTTAAACGTCTTTGATTCTTTTCGGGTAATATTATGCAATCATAGTAACAATTAAATAGTTAGGCTGTCATCATCCTAATCATTTCAGCAGTAAGACATCCACTGCTGTAATAGTCATTTCCCATCAATTTCGAATTGGACCGGTGTGATAGCGGATTGCATCCGGCGTTTTCCGACGATATTTACAAGGTCATCTGTCGACTTTGTGGGTAGATGTCCTTCACTGCGCTTACCGATCCGTTTTCTCTACTCCAGAACCTCATGTTTCCAGCGGCCTTCAGTTGTGTGGCCTGCCCACTGGTAACTCAACTTGTAAATTCACATGGTTATGTCGGTTATGTTCGTTTGTCTACGAATATCCCCATTCCCGATTGGATCTCGATAGATATATCCCGAGCATACTCCTTTCCAAGGGTCGTGGAGCGACTGTGTGCTACTCAATGAGGCGTGCAGAGACCATATTTGACTCATGTTGTGTGCATTTGGTATAAAAGATGCAATGACAATATAAAGATATATAAACGTGTTTTTTTATAATTATTTTTAGGGTAGTCAATATATAAAATATTTATAATTAAATCTTCTGTCTATATAAAACTATAGCTAATCATTTAAGTTGGAAATTGTTCTAATTGCTTGTACTTAAACATGATGACAACATTTCTGAAAAATTTATTATATTTTATCATTAAATAGTGTCGTGAATAATGACTAGTTTAGAATGTTGACATCCCTAGTAGCGTCCCCTACCGGTTGCCGTTCAACAACGTATTGTATATTGGGGGGTAGATTTTTGTATGGCTTTAAAGTCGCAAAGCGGTTGAGAACGTCGCGGCATATTCGTTTTAAGCGCGCCTTACAAAGTTTCATAATACCCGCCGGTAACAGACTGCGTGTTAGAACTCAGCAGGGGAAGTGTTTCCGCATTGGGACGATGTAACGGGTCGCGTGTTGCTTCGCAATTTAGATTAGTGATTAAATCAATATTTTATTGAAAAACCAAGTTATATATTTATTTATTTATTTAGATCCACCAGCGATATTTATAAAATTATTATATTTATATTTACAATTTGACGTAAGTTCAAGTATTATGAGTACCATCATTATAAGTGGTTGCAATAAAATAAATTCCACATAAAAATATTAATTTAAAAAAAATAACATTTCAAATAAAGTACAAAAAGCAAATATAGTTTTTAATGATAACTGTATTATGTCTGATACAATATATTTTTTTTGCATAAATCGATAGATAATTATGGATAAGATATAAAATGGCTAACAATTTCAAATATCTCAATTACATTCAGAGTGACTGGTTATAGGTGTAAAACCACTTTATAAGGGTGAATGTATTCTCATTGGCCATCTATTAATGTATGTATGTACTAAATAACGAAATTATAATGGTTTCAAAATTTTGGGTTATTATATATTATATTTAATTAATGTTATACCGTCTGTCCTTGTAATTGTATTGAAAAGTTATTGGCTTGCTGCATTACAAAAGTAAAAATAAATAAATGTAACCTGTCTCAGAGTGTTCATTTTATACAAGTGATTCGAAATAGGTTTAAAACTTTAAAGTTCTTTACTGACAAATGAACTACGATTACTCATTTAAAGCTTTTACACATATATCCAATCATCCTGTATATATCCGAAAGTTTTGTTGTTGATGATTTTGGAGTCGTTCAGGATGTTAGCTTGATAGTAAGTAATATAAGAAAAAAGCCCATAACGAAGGTGGCTTCATCGCTATATAAAATAAGCGTCTCTTATTACTAGAATAAACTAACTGCTTGTGTTCCAGTGTGATCCGGAACATATTAATTTTTGAATTGTACAATTTAGTAAGTGCCCATACCATAAAAAGCATAGGTTTGGGCTCAAGGGTTCTTATGAAGTATGAGCTTTGTTTCTGTAAAATAAACAATTATACAATCAAGCAGCCTGTGAACCTGTAAATGCCAATGAGCAAACGGTAATTGGCAATGCCAGAAAAAAATACTATTTTCGTGTTAATTTAGCGCTCTCCGATAAAACATTGTCTCTAATTTTTTATATCACGATATCTTTTTTGCGTAGCCAAATATGAGCTCCGATTGGACATGCAACATAAATTGTTTGAGGTTTATTTCTTTGTCATATTCAGTCATACGTGATAGTGCGGTGATGACGCTTTGTGTGTTAGTTTAGATAAGTTTGTGCATAAATAAGTTTAGGGTGGTCCGTTGGCAGGATGTTAGTCCCCTTTTCCGCCGCCAATGGAACCGATTAGCCGGTTGAGTCACAACAGTGTTACATTGCACCTCCCATGGCGTGGGAGTAATGGTGAGAGGCGGCAATGCCGATATACCTAAACGTTGAAATACTTAAAAGTAGATATACATTTCAAATACGTTAACTAAGTTTGTATTTTCTTTTATTAAGCAGGGTGAAGCCTGCTCCATAATCGGCGTCCTTTTCAGCGATTTCGTAACTGTGTGGTCAGTTACCTATCTTTACGTATAACATGATCTTACAAAAATGGACATTTTTTTGCAATCTATTTCTTTTTTTTTTAATAACGTTTTAATTGTTTATTTTTCTTCGATGATCCCAATTTTGTTCATCGGACATTTTATGATTTAGCTTTTTCCAGAATCTACCTCGTCTTATAAAAAGTTCTTTCCGCAAAACATGACTATACCAGTGTCGGTATACCGGACCTTGCATTTTATTTCTTCTTTTCCTCCTGTGCTATTTCACCTTATTTCTCTTAGGGTCGTTTCTTCTAATCTTATCTCCAGTCGTAGTAGTTGGATTATTTCAAAATGAACTCTTCGAGTCTAGATATATTTTGGTGGTCTCTACCCAGGTTATCGGCAGGCTACAAATATCTCTTTTTGATCCAGCTCTTTCTAGAACCTTCCTGGTGTTTAGTCCGTCTTCTCTGCGCATAATATACGGTTCTTCTTCACTTTTTAAATTCTATTCCATCTCATTTTAGTCTTCTTTTCTTTTCTGTTCTAATCGGCCATACAAATCCTGTCTCATCACTCGACGTAGTTGCATCATTTTGCGATGAAGTTTAATAGTTTTCATATCTTTCTTGATAGTTTATATTGAGGTTATTGGCTGGATACCCATATAACTTTTTGCTCCAACGTAATCCAAAAACTTGTTGTTAGCCTGTCTTCTCTACGCATAACGTGGCTATACTTACATAGACCATTATATTGCATTGCATTGAATTATAATGCAAAAGTGTAGCAGAACAGCAAGAAGAAGTGTATTCTTTCTTTTATCTCGTGTCCTTTTCTTTATTTTCTCTTCTAATCGGCCCTTATGATTATGTTTTCACTCTGGGCGTAAGTGACTTCTTTTTGATTCTGGTTTTTCTAAAACATTCCTAGTCATATTACAGTTAATTATAACTTCTATACTAACAGTTCCACAGTGCTTAAATCTCATTTATTAGTCAATGTTTCAATTATGAGTAGTGGTTAAAGTTACGAAAAGGATTCGATCAGTGTGTCCATACAACACTGCATTAGTCATTAGCAGATTAATTACCCTGCCTTTCATTTTGTCGGATTGTTTTCGAGTTTCAATTACTTCTACTATTTCAAAGAGTTTAATGCATAGTTTTTGTTCGGAACGCCATAATTAAGTTATTTTTCTTTTAACTTTGGTTTTAAAGGTAATTGGTTGTCGGTGTAAAAGCTTTAAAGGGGAGAATTCATAGTTGTTTTGACACCAAAAACCTGTAAAGTTATATCCAGTTTTGCACAAAATAAATCTATGTTACATTAATTTATTTATCTGTTAAAATGGGACTGGACTATAACTTCTAACAGTCTTCAAAGTCTGCATGGACAAATAGAAAACAATTATTAATTTTTATGTGAATTATAATATCCGAGCTTTCAAATACGTTATCAGATTGCTAATCCATTGATTTTTGTAAAGACTGTACACTTAATTGACAGAAAATTAGCTTTACATCCAACTCTTCAAAGCTATTATACCTGTAACCAATCATTGTGTATTTGTTATCTTGTAATTAAATATGTTAAAGTAAGATTTAAGATAAGCACGTAAAAAATGAATGTAAAGCGTGCCAATGTATTATGAATGTAAACATGTTCTCACGAGGCATTGAACTCAAACGAAATAAACGGTCTACACGGATCCATCGCGTCGTGTTACGTAATATGGAGGTTGAACAGCTGTTGCTTCTCAACTGCGGAACGACGGAAAGAATACATTTTTGTTTATTTTCATTAAAGCATAGCGCAATCTACGCGTTAGCTCGTTACATGAAAGCGACCATACCGGGGTCATGATACCCGATAAAAGATAAAATACAGAATAAAAAAATTCTTAATTTAAAAATCTTCGTTCGATTTTTGTACCTGTTTTTTATAATATACAGGGGAGTTTGTTATATGTGTAAACGCTTTAAAGTTGTAAATTTACATAAGCCATAAGCGTTTGAAAAAAGACGAGTGATAACTTGAAAAAAGTAAGAAAGTGGTTTAAATCAAGAAAAATGGTTTTAAAGTCCAAATAAAATACATAACTTATATTAAATTTATTCAGCTTTTATGACAGACAAGGTTTTGATTTTGATTTTTTATTGAAATTTCTAAAATTCCAGTTATTAGTGAAATTTAATGGCGTTAGTAATAATGATTTTAATGCTGGTAAATACAGGGAGATAGATGGATGTAAAACCTTTAATAAGGTTATTGTATAGATTATTTGTCAAAATTTTTTTGTAATCGTGTATAAAGCGGGTTCTTTTGAATGTTACATTAATTTATTTTTTGTAATGACGTAGGCCAATAATTTCTGGCAGTACAGTCTACAGGTCCAGAGAGTAAACATAGGTAATCCGAATTCAAAAAACGCTTTTTCTATTTACTATATTATCATTGATTTATTTGTAAAAAAAATTAATTCTGAATATGGCGTACCATAGATTAATTGACTCAAAATAATCAATACCTTTTAAGCTTTTAAAGCAATCATCCTTTATACTATAAGAATTATTAATTTTTCCGATTTTAATTAAAACGATTTTATTTTTATTAAAAAAGCATTAGGTTTTGCCGGACCTTCAAATCGATTATTATAAATTTCGGTGCGAATAAGGAAGATTCACTGAATCATCCAAGATAAGTCAATACAAGAGATTTTCATCTGTAAGTCCTTGGTTATATGGTCCATTTTAATTTGTCTCGATTCTGTGTAAAACGTACTAAAGTAAATTATGTAGCATTTATCAGTTGGAAATGTTGATAAAAAGGGCGAATGCTGTACGGACGCGAGTTCACGTAGGCCATTGTTTATCTCGGTTATAAATATAAAGAGCCGTTAACAATGCGTGCTATTGTTGGGATAGGTTCCGAACAAGGTCACATTGCTGGTTTTTAATTGCTTATTTTTTGTTTTATCCACTAGTTTTTGTGGCGTCTAATTATTTATAATGTAATGTATCAATTTATACAGAGGTATTGTCTACATATGTGAACGTTTTACGCAGCGCTTCCCGGTTTGTGGTTTTCACTCCAAAGCCAAACCCCAGCGGCTGTTATTTCTGCGCGCTATATGGCCTATCTACTGCCATTTCAACTTGCCAATCCGCTCTGCTATATCTGTTACTTTCCTTTGCCTACGGATCTCCTCATTTATGATTCAATCTGGTTGCTAAATTCTGAGCTAATTACGCATTGATATGTTTGAGATTTGGTTACGGAGGCGAAATGAGTTCTTCAGTTATATATTCAGAAAAAGCAGTAAAAACTTTTGATACTTGGAAGGGCAGACGGGGACGCCGTCCACTCACTGTTGCTCTATGGTTTGCTCCAGTTAAGTCCGAACCACATTCACTGCTGCAGCGGCCGAAGCAATGGACGCTACCGAAGTACATAGAGGGAAAACGCTTATATTATATATAACATCATCATCAACATGTCCGCCGATAGGTATGCCATGCAGTAGAAGACTATTGCATGGCAATGATTGCCACAGTGATCCATCTTACGTTGCACGTATTCAGCGACTTCCCGCGATCTTCACTGTCTTCGGTCCACTAGTGGGAGGCCTACCCACGCCGCGACGTCCGGCTCGTAGGCGCAACACGAGAACCTTATAAATATAGATATGTAAATTAGTACTAGTCGTGTTCATCAATTTAGCTGCGTTCCTAAATGATTTTCGGTTGTTGTTGGCAAGTTATATATTGGATGTAATTTTGTAATGTTTGCACACACGCCGGCCATAATATCGAGTTTCACATTGAAAGGAGCTTTTAGAATGCAATCAACTACCCCAGCGTCATTTTCAAGTGGTCTTATTGTTCTAACTGTCGTCAAAGCCCGTAGTTGTTTATAATATCACACCCCTTTAATACTTTAAAACTTCACGACTCCCTAATACACATGGGGTTAGGCAGATCTTTAAAGTTCTTTTAGCCCCAACATGGTTAGTTAAAAAGGTTATGAAAATATGAGTTTTATTATTTTCCAGTGGTCGAGTTATTATCAATTTATTTTTAATACACTTTAGACGTAGTTGTCTTATCCATTAAATAGAAATTTGTAAATAAAAATATATGAAATGTTTGCGTGTCTTCGTTATAAGTCTTAAGATACATGAATATGAACATCCTTATTTGCCTAGTGCTTGAGCACACATGCTACTCTCTGGAGGCAGAAAAATTCTAAGCCATCTTTTCTCAAATATCTCGTGTGCATCTTATAACCATCGTATACCTCAGATGATTATTAGGTCTTTCGGGGATACTGTAGCAGCTCTTTGATCCCATTGTTCTCGACATTTGGGATTCACGTAGAGAAGCCTACATTATAATATTCTCTACACAAATTTCCGCATCAATCCGATTCGGTTCTCTCGAGCAAACTAGAATCGTCCCTTTTCGAGTGAGGCATTATAACGACTAGATCTGAGGCTTTCGAAGGAACTTTCCTGCTTAGTTCCTCCAAATAAAACTGAACTAATTGCCTTCAGCGTCTGTCACGTCCGGTGAAACTTCAAATTACAATTGGCAAAGAGAAGTACGTCACGTATTACATTTTCAGAAAAAAAAACGCGGAACTTCTTTAATTCCGTTGCGAATGTCTTAAATCAAATACAGAGTTTTGAATGAATACTCGAGTCAAAAATTTATGGAACACGACAATGGAACCAAGGGCTCGTCAGTTACTGGAAAACAATTGGGTACGTGCGTAGACAATAGCCGAGAAAAGGGTCTACAGGAAAAGGGTCCCTTACTTGCATTTTTACGGTTAATAACGATAAGACGATTCCTGACGCAATTTAAGATTTGATAAATTAATAATACTTCTGGATTTTTTACACCGCTGGAAGTATCTTTTATAAAAGTTTATCTATCTCTTTATAACGAGCATGGACCGCTGCTCTAGAAGATTCTGTTTTTTAAGTTTTCAGCAAAGCGCTGTTCCGTGATATTTTTGTGGCTTGTGATGGCTGTTACAAATGTTATTTACAGATTGTGCGCGTTTAAAGTGGTAGGGCGTAAATAGAGCTTAGAACCTCGGTTTAGATAACAAAGCTTGTGGCTCTCTTAGTAACTTAGGCTCGAGCCGTTACAATATCGTTACGTAGAAGTATAGGAATGTTAGATTTATTATTCTTGCATAACATACCTAACGGCTCGGAGTTTTGTGAAGAACTCAGTAGAATTGACAAAATACTCTCTGGATCGCATTTAGCTCTTCATCGTCCTTCTTCCCATAGGACGTCGACTGCGGGATATAGGCCTCCCCCATAGTTTTCCAATAGGACTTGTCGAAAGCTGCTCAAATCTATCGTCTTCGGACTTTAACAAGGTCTAGAATGAATGCTAATTATTGTACTAATCTATAATGTAACTCTTACATGGCTAGACTTACTTCTACCTTTAACTGTTGATCATTCAGAAAAAAAAACTTATCTATGAAATGGTCTTTTTGTTTATTTTCTGTAGCATTTTCTTTCATTGTTGTTCAATATTGTTTTACCTCGTTCAAACAAAAATATTGTGCACGCCTATGTCTAATGTATTTACTAGTATTAACATTAATTATAATGATTTACGTATATGTTTATGTTAACATTGTTGATGATCCTTAGCTTGTGATATAAATAAATGAGTTGATGAACAGATTCACAATCTATCTCATTAGTATGACGAGCTAAGGATGTGTTTACATAGCCTTTAAGTATATCTTACGATTTGGCGAGTTTTTGTACAGATTTTTATTTAACACGTAAAATTGATTTTCATCTCGCCTAGGGCTCACCCGTGAGTCATCCCTCACTGAACCATTTAAGCCACGTAGGTCACCCATGAGCCATGTATAAGAGGCATACGTAACTTTTCACACAAGACATATTTTAAACTGCTACTAATTACAACTATCAAATAAAACGCACATAAAAATGGGCCATGTGGTTCTGGGACGGCGTGGTTTTCTAATGTAATAAAAACTTACAGGTTTTAGACGTTCTACGTATAAAATTGCATTTTATATGTATATACTTAATTTGTCCGAATGGAATAGTATGCTAGGCTCATCGTTAGGCTGCAAAATATACAAAACGTTAACATGTTAATAAAAAAATAACCGGAGTAATGACGAAAAATTTATATAACATATGAAACACAGAAACTATCAATCAGGATTGTATGAATTTTTAGATTATTTCAAGCCACTAGAAAAAGGTATAAATAAAAAAAAACAATCGTCAATTCGAAAATGGAATATCCGAGTTGTATTTATGAAGTGAAATCGTTTCTTAATTTGAATTTAATCATACATACATGTGTTCTAATTTCGAAAATGAATATCGAAGTGAAATTACGATAAGTGGAAAGTAAGTACGTACATTATAATTATTTTTGATTGAATATTCTGTGTATCGGTAGTCTGTCATTAGGTCTGAATTATTTATGCTCTTGTTTATAAGTACACTCGACCTGAAATGCCTTTATGTTTGAAAGATTAATTAGCGAAGTTCATTTTTCGTGTATTTATTTACTTTTCTATTTATTGTTGAATATATAACTTTGTACAAAATATTTTTGAAACATTTTATTTCTTACACACAATATGTAATCAATGACGATGTAGTAAAAAAAAAACCATTCATTTATAGAATGTCTTCTTTAAGTACAAAGTTTGAAATAATTAAAATCTAACAGGACCTTATTGGCGTATCTTTATTGACAGATAATGTTTTTTTTTCGATTTCAATATTAGATGTCATATCTATATATCGTCACCAATGTATGTATGTAACCGTTTATACGAATGTCCTGTTCGTCAGAAAAGAAGGACTGTCTACAAATCTGATGCATATCTACATTTCTTACTTCTTAGTTCTTCTCGTTTTCTTAATAGGCTTTTTTCATTTATCTCCATCGCTTTTGTTGCCTCCCCCCTGGCTGTTGTTGGTTCTATGATCTTTATTCTAGCTGCAATTAGAACTCATGTTTTATAGCAATGTGGCCGAGCCATTCTAATTCTCTATTTTCTCTTGACTATAAATCCAATATTTGTGACTTTACTTTTATTTCTGAGCAACTTGTTTGTCTCTCGGTCCTTTAGAGTGACACCCACCAGCTCACTATTGCCTATTGAATCACCTTTTTATATCATTCCTTTCTTGGTAACCTATGTTCCTGCTTCATATGATCGGAAGCCCGCACTGGCACTCAAATATTTGTATGCTTACTTTGACTACTGAGATTTGTCTCTTTCTGCGGGTTTAAGATTATTGAGCAGAGAACATAAACCGGCAAGCGGAGCGCAGAACGTCTAACCACAAGGTGGACGGATGACCTTTTAAAGGTAGTCAGTGCAGGCCGCTTCCAATCGTTCCAATTGCAAATCTCTGTGGGAGCCCTATTCCCAGCAGTAAATGTCCTACTGCTGAAATGATGATGATATAACATTCGATGCTAAAAAAGCTGCGTAGGTTTATACGCTAATAATTGGCATATCACATGATAATGTCCTCACGAGAAATTATTTTCTATTACAACTAATGAAACAATAATGTTCATGCACTACTGTTATACAATAATGTATCCGACCAGTGTAAATAAGACTTACCCTCAATATAACCACTGTGACGCCTTCGGGCAAATGTCGGCATATATATGTATTTACTTTTTTAATTAAAATATTTAGGTTATTCCGAGAAATCTTCGCTATCTGTAATTATTTTCTTTGCTTGTATTTCCGCTTTGTAAAATTAAAGGAGGAAAAATATGGGAAGTAATAGTTTAGGCTTGGGGGAAATCCCGGGTATGTTCAGGAATCAATAAAAGACAAATTATACTGTTTCGATTTGTGTGACTTTGTTGTGGTGTAATGATAAATAGGTCTTGTCTGAGTTATCGATTCTTGACTTAATAAATGGCTTGATTTAATAAATCTGTTACCGGAAACGAATTGAAATTTCTTGATACGATTTAACTTCGTGAAACCTATAATTTTACTTGTAATATTTTACGTTATAGCAATATCCTTACATATTGTTTGATAGTAAAACCTCTAAATATAAAGGAAAAGAATTCATGAGTATTTCCCAAACTATTTCTGGCAATCTTCCTTTTTTCCAATAATAATACTATCTTTAGTTTTCTTACTAGTAATTATCATAATTTAATTAGCCGTTGAACGTAATATTGCCTCTCCAATAGATTTCCAAAAGAACCGGTTGGAAACGGCCTGCATCCAGCGTCTTTCGACAATTTTAACGAGCTCTTAAGTCCCACCTGTGGGCTATGTTTCGCTGCTTAGTAAAACAAAAAACTTATAATTTTAAATAAAGTAATTGTTTATTGAGTAAACATACATCATTTTAATAATAGAATGATACTTCCTTCTAAAGCTTAAAAACTTATAACAGGCACAACTTCTATAGTATCTTAAAAGTTTTAAAAAAAGACTTGAGGTGATTAAAGGAGTGTTTTTTATACTTCCTAGATTTCGTTTGCGTTTATATAGAAACTTGTCAAACTGATTTCAGGTGCCTTGGGAATCTTTGTATTGTTGTAAATTTTAAGTGCGTTTTGTATTTCCTTGACATTCTGAAGATATTCTGTGTTTTATTAAATAATCACACAATTTTACACGATCATAATGTTTTCAAATTCCTTCACATATTGTTCTTTTAAGCGGTGAAAATTTTCTCTGTTTTACATGGTCTTTTCGTCGACGATAATTTAGTCTTGGCTGGAGATAAACACTTCTCAGTTTACCAAATATATTGAGAATCTCGTCAAAGCTGTATGAAATGCAGCACATTGATATATAAATAAACGCCGCGGATGTAACTTAACAACTACCTCCGGTAAAATTATTCCACTATAGTAAATAGGAGGTCCTTCGGTATACCCTCTCTTATTTGATACCATGCAGGGGGCATGGTATAATCCGATAAAAGCTACTGACAAATTTTGGGGTTGTCTCAAGAGCTCTGTTTAATGCTAAACACGTATTGAGCGACTGGGCAAATCCAGATTCGCAATCAAGATCCTTGCGCCTAGATTCCGAGGAGCACCACCCTTAGTGTTCGGCATCCAAATCTATTGAAATATTTATTTAACGGTCAGAGATTTCCAAGGAAACTAATACCTAAAGAGTTTAGTTACTAAATTGGTTTATTTATTTTTATACATTTTATTTCCCATTTAGGACCAGAATGGTAGATGAGCCAAATTTGGTAGAATCTAAAATTAAATTAAGCTTCTATAAAATAGCTTTTTTCATAACATTACGCAGGCTACAAGGCGCGTTTTGATCTGAGAACAACAAACAACTATCTTGACGGTTTTTATTCTAAGCGTCCTTAATGTTTTTGCACTTCCAATCCGCAAACCGCGTATGCTGTGCTCAGGATTTCTTAATTATTCTTAATGGTCGCCGCTGTTGGTTACCTTTCGTAATTCCTCTATCCTAGGTATACAGTGTAAGAGTTATAATAATTATTCATTCACCACCTTTTCTTATTTCTATATTATTCTTCCTTCCATACTCTTCTTCCTCCCATCTTATGTAATCCATTCTTTTCTTTTTTATTCGTTACATTTAATACCCCGCCCCACTTACATCACCTTCCCTCCACGAATAACTATAGGTAGTGCATTTTTTTCCTTGCTTTTATATCTTGGCTTTATTATACAATTAATACATTTGAGTTTATTTAGTTATTACTTTTTTATTTTCTTAACACCATATAGCATCCTTTCAAAAGTATTACAATGCGTTGCTATATTTTTTTTTGTTATATCAGCCTATATGTTTCTCTTTATACTTACTTTTATATTCCTCCGAACTTCTTTTTTTAGAAAAGAGGAGATCCGTAGACGAAAGAAAGTAACTGGGCAATGTCCTAGCGGATTGGCAAGTTGGTGTGGCACTGGGCAGACTACATAGCGCGCAGAACTAATAGCTGTTGAGGACTTAAATCTCTGGAATGGAGATGACGGATCGCTTTGTGCGGCGAAAAACTTCCACCACGCGGTGAATTTATGACTTTAATGAGGTCGTCGGAAAACGCTGGGTGCAGGATGCTTCCAATTAGTCCTATTGGAAATCTAATGATCTATGATTGAAATGATAATAATGATGATGAAACAGTTACATTACGAAGTGGGAAAAAACCGAATACGTGGTTACTATTTTTTTTATTTGCATAATTTAATTACATCTACGCCTTATCATGAATTTAGTTGCATTCGCAAAATGCAAATTCTCTTCTTTAATAAATCGATACCGCTATATTATAATAAATTAGCAATTTTGTATCCAATAAAAGTAACAGTATCTCGATCGTATCGTCAATTTACGGCTCTTATACAGATGGATCGAAGTGCTTTCAACAAATTGTCTGTTTGAACTCATCCCATATATTTGCATTTAACCAAACAGCTATGCAACGATTGATCGCAAACATACCTATTTACTATGTACACAAAATAGTTGCCAAAAGCTTTGAAGTCGTTGAATGTATGTGTTGCATTATTTTTTTTTTTAACAAAAGGCACCGCTGCTTATTGTGTCGTATTTTTTGCATATCGGTGGCCTATTGTTTAGTGTTTATAATGATTTACTAACATGCCTGCACATACACAGTGGTCGCACATTTCGACCAAATTTATTTTTTTGCGCTGTTTGTCTGTCAGCGCTGAAGGACGTTTAGTACAGACTTCATTACAGTAAGTTCAATGGCTCCTTCGATAGGATCAGATAGGCCGCCAAGCTCAAGTTGCTAAGGTCGATTCTTCATAGCATGACTAAACCTAAGAGCTTTAAATTGAGGTTCTCGTCTTCTCCTGTTACTGGAGACATATTTAGTATTTCTATTAGAGAAAATACGGTTCGTACGATAGTTATTATCTGGTTTTCGACACTAAGGACGTTTATTGTAGGGTATTGGCTTTCCCCATTGGTTTTCGTTTTCCAGACTATCTTAAAAATGCCGTCAACTCCTAAAGTGGGCAGACGCTATTTTAAAGGTAGAAAAGAGTAAAGTTTAACAATTCCTCACAGACAGTAGCTACAATTAAAAATAATGCAGTCGGATGTTAAACGGCGATGTATCTTACAATGGTAAATGGCATTAGCCATTTACCATTGTAAGATACATCGCCGTTGGTAAATGGCATAGGCCTACTTGCGAGCCTATTCACTGTTCTCTTGAAGGTACACCCACACGACAGATGGCATCACAGATGCCGGCCAGTTGCAAGTAATTGTATACGTGCTTTATGCATCATACAAATAGCGCAAACAATGCCAACTTTACTGATTATAAAAAATATTCTTTATTTCATTAGATTTTTATTTTCTTAAATACTGTTCACTCGTTGTGATTTTCACCTTCGTATTTCAGTGGGAGAGAGTTGAAAAATATCTTGAATTAGAGAAGACGTCGATCTATAATTTGGTTGGCTGTAATCCAGTCATTATTTTTTTTTATTTTGGTTCACAATTCTCGAAATTTACACCAATGTTATAAAGTAACTAAATTATAATTAAACAAAAACTCGTGTAGTGCCTAAAACAGCGTACACCTGTTGAATTATTAAATTTGTGTACCTAATGTATAAGTTACGGAAAAACGATAAATTATTTAGGATAATACTATTATTAATTTTAACAGAGGTCAGAGAACCAGAAAAAGTATTAAATTTTTAATTTTATCGAGTACTATTTGGAAAAAAATTATAGTGGGAAATGATGGTTAACATTTGTGCCATAAAATAGCAACCAAAAACATTTTGATCGGGTAATCTCTATTGTAATTTGTGAAAGAAGTTCAGAAGAATCTCGTGGGCTATTAACATTTATATACATTGTACAAAAAGTCTTTCGGCACACACGTGAAGATATCCTTTTGTAAACATTAATTGTTGATGCAGTAAGCTATAAGAAGTTACTATTAAAGACGGAAATGTAACACATGACCAGTGTTATAGTTATGGGAGAAGTTTAACGAAATGATAATGATGTCTCCAGCTCAAGATGCTCCGGAGATTCTGGACGTGTCGTCACCGAAAGGCGACGTCGGGAAGGAGGTCAATCTTAGCTGTAGTGCGGCCCCCGAGCAGACGGAGATACTTTGGCTGTACCAGGGAGAACCGGTTAAACTTAGCAATAGGTAACGTGTTTTGTTCCTATAGTAAGTATAATAATAAAAGTTTCAAAACGAAAAAAAGAATAGCTTTAGAAAACCGCTGAATGTTATTACCGAGTTTAACTTTCCAGCTTCTTTAATCTAAATCAATAAATCTGGAATAAAGGCTTGGCATTTGTTTGTTTACAATATAACTCACAATCAGTGGTAACCAAATGGATTTAGATTTGTATGGTTATGCCCTATGGAAGCACGGTCTATTCCACCACCTACAATTCACAGACTAGATCATACAGAGTCAAGGGGATCTCGCTATCCTTCTTGATCCCAATGTTTGTACTTTGCTTCGGTCTACCATTATGTTATTTATCTGATATGTCATGATTAAATAAATGGTCCACATCAACTCAACCTTTCGAAAAGGTGTCTTATTAGAACTTAGGCATTAGTCAACCACTGTGACATGCGCTTTGTTATGGCTGACATTTGTCCAAGACAAAAAAAGAGACGATCATAAATAAATTTGATTTACCATGTAACACCAGTACAAACAAATATTGAATTTCCAGGATCAAAGTTCACACGGAAGAGAGACAGCTCCAAAAAAAGGATCTCGATGGCAATCCGCAGAAGTACAAAATGTCTAATCTTTCCATAAGTAATGCAACATCTGAAGATGCTGGAAACTACACATGCATCTCGCAACTAGGTGAAGCGAAGATCGAAAGATTTTTGATGTTGGATATGAGTTTTCCTGGCAAGCTGGTGAAGAAAACGCCCGGCCCGATTAAACAGAACGCTACGGATCAGGCAAACGTAACAATGCAGTGTGTTTTTGAAGGTAAAATAGATAGCTTAAAATTATTTATTCATTTAGCTGAAAGGTTCTGAAGTGGAGACCGTGGTCGGGAGAGGCTGAATGCAAGTCGCTTCCAGTCCGTTTTTATAGGCTATGTTTGTTATCTCCTATAGATTTAGTACAGCACTAGACGTCTTACAGCTGAAAGTTGTTGACGACGATGAGACTCAACGTGTTCTATAAAATGATACTTTACTGAAAAATTTTATTAAAATGTATTAAGCTGGTATTTTGTGTGTAGCTTGAGAAAGAGTTATTCATGATACTGGTTTAAGACGGCGTGTGAAAGTTCTTACAGAAAAAGACAGGCAGAGTTTATTGTGGACTCTTCTGCAATCATAATAAGCTTCGGAATCAATTTCAAATTGATTTTAGAACAGCTTAATTTGATACTAGTTTCAATCAAATTATGTATTCAACATTAGTTTCTAATTATTTACATTTGTCTCTATTTTTTAAATATTTTAAGTGTATAATTGCTACATTAATGATAAATCCATGCAGTGTTTTGAAAATTTGTGACGAACTCATTTTTTATTATAACGGTGTCAAGTGTAACGTGCACTTGACACCGTTAACGTTTTGGAAAAGCTTCAAGTATTATATCGTTACCGTAAAAATTTCTTATACAAATACATTAAACGTTCTTTACTTATATATTTATTATTTTAGATTGTAATAATCTCCTTATTAAAAAGTTATGAGAACTTGTTATTAATATTACTATATATAATGATGTATGTATAAGTCGGGTACTCATAAATATTTATTTAAATTTACACTTCATAATATAAATAATTTGACGTTTCTAAGTTCGTCTTAAAACGCTTGATCAACGATCAACCAATATTATTGGGAAATATATATGGAAGGCCCATGTTCAGCAGTGGACATCACAGGGCTAAAATGATGATGATTAAACCGTATCGTTCGTAAAATTAGTAAGCGCAGATGAAGTATTTCGTTGTAACTGACAAATGCACTTTGGGCCGTTAGCAACCAAGGCGTTCAATCCAATAGAAGATATTCTATTGGATTGGGCGTCTTAGTCGTCAGAGAGTTTCATGAAGTAACTAATCGGAAAGGGCCACAAAGGAATCTCCTGTCTTAGCTGTTACGCTTTTAATATTCTTATTTGAGGGTGCTTCAGAAGGATCGGATCCACCAGTTGAGGTTATCATATTAAAAAGATGTATTGCGCGAGAGATATTGTATCAACATCATTCCTATAGAACTGTTGGGAAGCGGTCTCTGTTCAGCATCTTCCTCCATCCTTATATACGTAGTCTGTCTAGTTTGTGGTTGGATGTCCTACGATGCCTTTGCTGCCTCGTGGTCTCCCCTCCAAAAGTCTGCGCTCTATTGTGTAGGTTTTCAAAACTACTTGTATAGCACAGTGTAATTATCGCGTCGTTTTTTTTTTATTAAGAGGTAAAATATTAGCGAGTTCACTTTATAATATAAAAATAAAATAATGTCACTTTTATCTTCCCACAGTCTACAAACCGGGTGAAGTGAAGTGGTGGAAGCGGGCGAAGGAGGACGAAGCGATAGATTTAGATACGGCACCGGCTACACGACTTGACCTAAAACAGATCGAAAGCACATACATCCTCCACATCAAGAGCCCTGAAGATAACGGCACTTATATTTGCGAAGTTTGGGATCCAGTGACCTCTACAAACATCAGCGGCGAGATAGACCTTATCGTATACGCTGCGCCACTCGTTGTTATAGACAAGGTGATACCGATCAGCGCTTCTCAACTCTTCCTGAATTGGACAATACGTTCATATAACTCGCCCATCAAAAGCTACAATTTAATGTACCGAAGGTTGCCTTCAACTGATTATAGTTTGTATACAAGAGAAAAAATCGGGGTGAAAAACATTTCATTTGTTATGGAGGGATTAGAAAACTCAACGGCTTATCAACTCAAACTGGAAGTGACAACTGCTTATGGACAGAGCAAGCCGCATGTGTACGACACGACTGTGAAAACTTTAAATAAAGATCCAATTTTCGTTCCAAATATTTCAATAAACGGATTCTCCGCAACCTCAGTCACTATTGGTTGGGCCCCACCGCCAGAAGATATAGCGGAGTTGATACACTATTATATATTGGAGGCCAGGAAAAATGATGAAGTGGCCCCGAGACGGGCGTATCATTCGAGGGACAGTAGGAATCTGCCATATATGTTTGATAACTTGGAACCGCACAGCACATATGTTTTTCGGGTGAGTTATATTTTCCTAGTGCTTTTAAATTCTTTCTTATTCAGTCAAACTTTTCATTAAAAATAATACTACAGTTAGTAGCTAAAACATAGAAATAGACGATAAATAATGAAGATTTATTGCCAACTAAAGTGACGTAATGAATGGTAAATCATCCTAGGTATAGACGCAATATTACAACTGTGTTGAACTAGGAGGTATACAACATATAGATAAGAGATTTCAATGTGGATGTTGCTGTATAGTTGCTAAACTGATGTGGCCACATAGCGCGCAGATATGATGGTTGCTAGGGCCATAAGGTTCTGGAGTTAAAACCACGTACCGGCAAGTGCAGCTTTCGACACCCACCCACCAGAGTGACAGACATCCATTCCAATGTTATTAGTAGAAGCTGGATGCAGGCCGAAGCGGCAAATAAGCAATAAATTTATGTGGCTGACACATTTCCAGTAGTAGATGTTCTTCGATAGAAATGTTGACGACGAATAACTTTTTTATATACAGAAAATTTGTTTTTACAATAATAAGAATAAAGCAACAATTTTACATATTATCAAACAAATGGTGTCTGTTTACAGGTCCGCGCTTGTTCAGATTTTACAAAGCGCTGCGGCAACTGGTCCGAGGAGATGAAGGCCATTACTCTTGGCGGCACGCCTGGTCGACCGAGCAACGTCACCATACAGTGTTCGAGCGGTTTCATGAATTTGACTTGGGACCCACCTTTCAAACTTAACGCTGAGATCAAGGCTTACAGCGTAAGTATTATGTTATAAGCTTTAAAGGAGTTACAGATATCTCATTTACTGTTGATTGATATATAGTCCCAATCCAAAAACCAATGGTTTCAAAGGTAATAAATCATGTGATGATATAGCAAGAAAAAGTCAAATATTATAATTGTTTTTATTTATCTGTCCCTGCAGATTTTATATGCTAGAAGTTATTGGTTTGCCACATTCCAATGTGAAAAAAATAAATTAATATAACATATTTCAAAGTGATCACTTTATACATGGTGATAGGAAATAGGTGTAAAAACTTTTAAGTTTTTTGCTAAATTAACTATACACTCATTTATTTAAAGATTGTAAACCTGTAACCTATCATCCTGTATAAATTTATGTCAATGCTAAAAGCTAAAGAAAAGAACACTTCATAAGACTATGATTTGGGTTGAAAAACAAAAGTGTTTGTTAATATATAATAATTCTTGTATCCGAGTCTTAATTGGAACAAAATAAAAAACTATGTTCGTTGCGCCTTCAGATGAACCTGAGCGGCATCGCAACCTTTAAAGACCGCTATGGAAGGCTCCAGAGGGAGCCGTGGGGACCCATGTATCGGTCTAAACCCAATGACACCCGTAGCGCTCGGTAAGTAAAATTATTGTAACTTGAATGAGATGTAAGACCACAGCATTCGATTGACCATGCGGGAGCTGGGTCGATCGCGTTGTAGGGAGAGAGGTCGGTTGCGGTTCTCGGGGCTGACGACTGGCTTATCAATTTAAATATTCCAATGTATTGAGGTCAGTTACAGAGAGAAAGACTTGCATATACTTGAAATCCCTCTAACAATCCAAACGATTGGCAGTGAAGAAATTTCCCATAGAACGAGTGAAGGCCGCTATTGGTAACTGGCCTCAACATTTAAAGGTTCATAGCCAATTGAGACCACTTTGAATAAGCTTTTATGTTTATAACGATACTATATTAATGTGTTAAAGTAACACACTGCACTAAAAATAAATGTAACATACAATAAAATATATATTTTTTAAAACAATATTTTTGGTAAAACTAGGTATTTGTATACATTATTTTGGGTTTTTATGTACAAAGAATATTAGAGATGAATATATAAGTATAAGAAAACATTTAATTTTATAGTAAATTCTCACTCAATATTAATAAAACATTTATTTATTTAACTATTGTATATTTTATATTTCTTAGACCGAAGTAAAGGGTTTCTGATTTGTATATGTGTCTTTGATATGCGTGTATAGTGTACATAGAAGGGTTCAATATAAAACCATTCATTATTTCTAAATCAGCTCGTCATACTAACGCGTTTTTTCAGTCCAGGAGCTTATGCCTTTTTCGAAATTTTTAGCATATAGTGCTACCGCTGTTCCGCGTCTTATGAAACAGTGGCAAGTGAAAAGAGCATAGTCGATGATAAAAGAGCATGAGCGCCGCTACCATGAGCGTTTACGGCTAACTCACGTAAGCGATACTTTCCCTCTTCTGGCCGCAGTTATAACTAAAGCGCTGTACAGTGGTCTAACTCAGTTGTGTATATGAAATAACATGGTTAATATTATATGCTTATAATAAAAAAAAAAAATTTTGTAAAATAAAATGAAAATACTTTTGCAGTTTCGACGACCTACCGCCAAACACGAACTACACGGTGCGTCTCAGTGCTGTGACGCGAACGCAGCGCCGCGGCGAAGAGGAAACCAAGCGTTGCAGCACACCTCCCGCGCAACCCCATCCTCCTCGACCGCGTTGGTTTAAGGTATGAGGTCTATATTTATATGGATCAAGTAAAAGCCTAACTTACCGATATAGCTCAAATAATTTCTAGTCGAAGTGACAGCGAGACACATCGTTTGTGCAACCAAAGGCTGTTGGGGTCGAAAGATTCTCAAGTGGCGACCACAAGCCGGGAGACTTGTTATAGGTAAACCCGACTGGTCTATCCAAAGCAGTACAAGACTGGTCATCATTGCGATTTTTGTCCGATGCCTTGGAATGGGCGTATATCAGCAGACATGACGATGATGATAAAGTAAAAACTCTCATGTTGGGATATAGAAACTAAAAAGAACCTAGCAACTCCAATCACAACTATCATACCATGTTACGTTATGAACGTTTTTAACTCGATTTTAATTCACGTAGTGGATCTATTGTAGATATTTCATTTCTGTGAAATTGATAGCAAATTATATATTTTATATTGATATATTTATATATATGTTATAATACATTTAAAAGTATGTTTGCAATTAATTCGAATTAAAATTTGGATTTAAACATTGGATACACTTATTTTATCAAGTTTAAGTTGTAGAAAGAACTTGTGCAACAAAATAGAATGTATTTGGGATTGACAAATTGTTAAAATTGTAATATATAATATTACATAACAAAAAAATTTTTTGGGCTTAAATTATGTCACAGAATAGCTAAATTAATATTATCTTGAATTAATCTTAAAACAATCTTGTAACAAAAATTATATCTTTTTGTTTTCAGATAGTGGAAAATGATAAGTACTTGTTAAGATTAAGTTTGCCAAGGCTCTCGGAGAGGAATGGACCTATTTGTTGTTACAGGTAAAATTAAAAATTACATATTAATAAGTGAATTATTAATAATATATAATGATTATTGATTATTAGACAAAATTGTCTTTATTATAATTATAGTATCTTTTCTGAAAAATAATGTCAGTTGGTAGATGCTTTTTAGAATTTTTCGTCGAAGGATGTGTTGTTTTCAGAATCGAAATACGATTGTTATTCTTATTGAATTATTTTCAGAATATTCATGGTGAGGTTGCTACCGCGTTCCGATTGGGGTAAGCTGCCGTCTCCACGCGACATCAGTATAGTGGACTATGAAGAAGCCCATGGTGTACGACCAGTGCTTGGGGCCTATATAGCTGATGTTTTCTCACAGTGAGTTATCTATATATTAGAAACAGTCTTAGTAGTGCTTTGGAAAAGGCATAATGTCAGTAGCATTATTTTGCTTTATTTTGAAGAATCTATTTAACTAACAATTTTACGACAAATAGAGAGATATGACGCCCTGGTGATTAAAGCTACAAGTCGTTTTGTGAAGTATTTAAGTCGTTATTTATACCAACAAGACTGCCACAAGTTATTGGCATATCAAATTCCAATATTTCCAGAGTGATCACATTGAACAAAATTAACCGAAATTGTGTAATAGCTTTTTGCTATAGTAAACAATAATTAATCCTAATTTGTTGTAAACGGAAATTTGAAAACGGTTGTTATTATAATATTATCACTAAGTTATTTATTATTTCTGAAATCACAAGTTTTTCGAGCTGTACCATATATTAATTGAAAAGTAAATGAGCTATAAATGTACGTAATAAAATAATATGACGTATATAAATCATACTGTAAATATAAAAAAATATTAAAATTGTATGTAATAACATCATTATAATTGCGATGATTCCGACACCTTACAGTGCACACAAGAAGGTGTAGAGCTATTCATTGTATCGTATTTTTCTCTATTAAAGTTTTTTCCATAGTAGGATTACATATTATACACCTGAATATTTCATCTCCGTTTATAAACGTAGTAATGAAATTAAAATAAATGACATTTATTTATGGTATATAATTCTGTTTCAGTGATAAATTTCCGCCGGGTTATGATGTCATAGAGGTGATAATGGGCGACGATAAACCAATATTCAGCGCTGATGACTCCACCCTACACAGCGATATGTGCCGCCGGTGCCTGAGGAGGCCCAGGCGCCCGTACTTCGATATTCCACCACCGAAGACAACGGTCACCACCACTCCCACTACTACGACGAGAGATGAATTCTTCGACGAGGAAGATCTCTCGACTTCTGAGCCTGAGGAGATAAAAAGAGATAGAAGGTCATATCCTGACATTGATAGGAGTGATAAGTAAGTATTTTGACTTGATTAATCCGTCTTTTATTTAAACATGCTTCTGTACTCTGTAATATGCAAGCTATCGCAAACAGTTAACCAACTGTCTTGTAAAACATGCGAATCGCCTTTAAGGATGTCACCGCAACAGAACAACGCGCTTTGACAAATGTGACCACAACAAAGAGCGTGCCATTTGATACGACGCGCAACTTTCGGAACTCTTTATGATGTAATTGACATGGGTATATAAACGGTCTTGTAATTTTGTCACTACAAGCATTCTGTATGGAATATGAGGTTTATTTCACACAACAGCGTGTCTACTTCTACATATCTTTACTTGGCAGTAATTATAAAAATTTCATATATAAAACATATGAATTAAGTATAAAAATACATGCATTCAATAATTGTTTCAGTGATTACACAAGAAATCCGATGATGGGCGACAGTGCGGACGACGATTTCAAAGTCAAAGATGGCTTACTTGACAATACGGCAAATTATACGCTGTTTGTTGAAGTCATTCGTGAGTGCTTTTGAACATTTTTAAAATTATTATAATCATCATGTCATCCGATAGACGCCAACGCCAAGATCACCAGGACTTATGCTACGTGCTTTAAGCAACTTCTCGACTTTGACTATGTCGTTTGTCCACATTTTCAAAATTAATTCATCAATTAAATAGAATAATCAAAATTATGCATAGAAACATTACAGCGAATGATACTAAATATTGGTAGGAGTTTTCTTACCATCTTTAACCTGACTCTCTATAAACATTACGCGCAAAATACCAGTTACGCATGGAGTGATCTGGGCCCTGTTGCTTCTTCTCCGATAAACACTGTGTAACACAATCTGTCTATTGCATCTGGGTAGTGCCGCTGATATAGATTCCATCCTTGTGCTCCAGAAACAGGCTATTCGAAGGGTCCCCGAAAATCAGTAAGAAGTAAATTGGACACTAACATTCTCACAATACACTCACAATATATTTACAACAACTTAATTTATGTACATAAATATCAAAATAAATTAAGGAAAATAGTGATCTTTAATTAAATTTGCTATATAAAAAAAAATTTGCTATACCTGTCATTACTTGAAGTATCTCACTATAGGTTAGTGTAAATGATTTTGTAACAAAGTAGTAAGCTAAACCTCTGCCAAAAGGCACGTGACTTTAATTGAGAGTTTGTTCACGACAAAGATGTTTGGAAATTAAACATTCTATTTTTAGGAAAAAAAATGTTAGAATGACCATAAGAAAAATAAAAAAAACAAAAAAAAATACAAAATCCACTGAGTTTCTTGTTAAAACTAACGTAAATTTAACTTTAAGCTGAAGATTATAAATTATTGTAACAATCCAATGCCCATAAAAAGATTTTCGAATAAAGTCGAGTCTTAAATTTGTTTTTACTTGTGATATTTACATTGTGTATGTCATATTTCCTGAGAGAAAAATTGGTTGTTGTGTATGAATGGTATGCCTTGAACTGGTCACTGTAAACTTAATTTTCTAATCATGATTCATTTGCGTTCTCAAAGTAAAGATATTGGAGTTACAATGACCGTAAAGCGTACTATATTTGATTAGTACTTTATGTACTATAATTGTGTAATGATTATTGCAATTAAGATATGCATTGTTTCAAGTTGTAATTAGATAATTATAATTTTATTATATTAATAAGTGTGTTTTTTTAACAGCGGGCAGACTTCAAGATGAGCCGGTATATAGCGAGTACGTGAATGTCCTGATGCCGGCTCCAACCGCAACCGCTTCCGCGCCGCCTGCAGCCCTAGAGATAGCTTTACTGGTCAGATTACTTTAAATTCAGATTGTAAATTTAATTTGTTCTATTTCTTTTCTTTGTAACACTAATCGAATAATTCTTATTGACAGGCAACATGTTCGGTAGTAACTCTGGTAGTGTTGGTGATGATCGTAATCTGCATAGTCCAGACGCGACGGTCACGGAAGCTGCCCCCGCACGCGCACGTCGAGATGAATCCTCTGCAAGTAGCGCTGAGGTATCTGTAATGTACATTGTTCTCTTCAGAATGTGTTATGTTATGTCGGCTCGCTATGTACAACGTCTTGACATCACAATGTGTCTGTCCCGCTCGCAGACAACACTACAATTGCCATCTATACAGATGATATAATGGCCCCCACTATTGGGAACCTCGCGTTCCACTTCCTAATTTTTTGGGAACATGGATTTAATGTTCTTTATTAAATTATTCACTTTCTTTATATTATTTTAATACTATATATAAAAAGTTGAAGACTGCTTTTTAAATTGTTAGAATACTAACTTTAAATTAACATTATTACTAGATAAATGTTCTTAAGAGTTTGAAATAAAGTTTATTACTATTGTTTATTAGGTATGTGGTGGGTTCGTTGGGTGGTCGGCAGCAGTTGATATCGGCGATCCCTCCGGACATGCCGCCCATAGCGAAAGAGGACCTCGCAGCTGCTTATGCTGAAAGACAGGCGGACTCCGATTATGGTTTTCAGAAAGAATTTGAGGTATGTTACCTGTTTTGCCTTTTTTATGTGGATACAAAACCAAATTTATACCTTTGTTAAGAGTATTACAATAATTTTAATAATCTTGGTGTTAAAACTTAGCAATTGTAGATTTTCATGATGGACGAGTACATTTATTAGTGAGTTTGTAAGTCACAATTTGTCAACGACTATTATATTACTTTTGTTTCATTGATAATTTATGAAATTCTATCTTTAATCATTTCAATTGTGTAATTATGTATCGCTGAAACATTTTAAGTTGCATGTATGAGGAAATTATTTGATTTTATTATGTATACACCAAACAGAGGTCACGACCTTAAGAAGTGTTTACATGCATCTGAAATTTGTACTGTACAGAAGTGTTTTGATTTATATTTAACTTATGATTGGCGTGTTCTTGCATTGATTTTCGTTTCCCCTGTGTTTCTTGGACAATAGTGAAAAGTGAATCTGAAGGATCTAGTATAAAATAGTATGGGAATGTGTTTACCTAACAATACTACGATCGTTTCTCTCTTCTCCGTGCTGTCAACAATAGGGTTAAAAGAGCTATATGTAAACTCTGTTAGGCGAATAAAGGACAATGAACGATATAGTTTTTGTATTTTTTTTGTAAAATCAATGTGTAGCTAATACATGTTAATGATGGCGTTTTATGAACTGTATTGTTAAATTTTCATCTTCAAAATTTTTATAATTTTTCTCAACATGTTACTAATATATTTTGTTCATTAGTGTAAAATAACATACAAATCCCCGCGTTTACCGGGGCGTGTGCATTTTGACTGTAATAAAAATGGGAAACCAACAAATCAAGTTGTTGCAGATGCTACCCGAATGCTTTCCGGATCGCACAACACACGCTTCCGAAGCGCGTGAGAACCAACCAAAGAACCGGTATCCGGATATTAAGGCCTACGATCAAACCCGGGTGAAACTATCGCAAATCGACGGGATATCCGGGTCAGATTATATCAACGCGAACTACGTCATGGGATATAAGGTCAGTGTTACAATAAGAAATTAGTTCCAGCTTTAATTTTCATATCAAATTTGTGTTTGTTTGTGGTTAACAAAAATTCTTAACTGTAAAATAATATAAAATTATCATAAAAAATGCTCCCTATTATTCTGTAATAAAGTTTACTAGCCTTTCTAATAGTTCTTAATAATCTTGTATTTCACGTCTATTTGTTTTCCGTAATTACTTACAACTATTTCTATGCTTTGTAGTATAATTATAGAGATTGTTCTTCTTCCTATGTAACTTAATTCTGTCCTGAATGTAGTTGAATTATAGATAAAGATAATATTCATTTATAGGAACCAGCACAACCCAAATTAAATTTTTTGTATTGAACTGTATTCGTCAGACAAAGTTAATCACAGAAAATGTATAATTTAATGGCGGAGTTAAAAATGCGTTTATAGATAAACAAAATGTAGTTCTGTCGTTTGCAGTGCTGTCACGTTATCTTGTGATGATCGTTGCTATATACACTGCAAATTAGCATGTTTTTAGACTGATTTATATTTAAAATTATATATGATATGCTATAGGGATTGTAGACTCAAAAATTAAAACATTCGATTTTACAGAAAATTTTTCATGTGTCAACACACTATTTCGTTTTTTAATTGCTGTCGCCTATTACAATCATCAGCCCTTTTACTTACAAAAGCATGGTTAAAAAAGCACTATATTACCTTTGTCTGACTAATTCTTCAATCAGTTATTTATTTCTTACTAATTCTATAATGAACGAGACTGAATCTTTCCTTACTAATCTTCTATTCGTTTCCATTAGGGTCAATAGGTTTCTTATTTTCATAATGTAATTTTATTGCTTGAGCTCCTTTATTTCCTAACAATTTCTAATAATGGGAAACTGGTTTATGATCCCAAAGCTATACAAATAAGTAACAATTAGTTGATGTTGTAGATCTGTGTTAAATTTTTAATAATTACCGAATGTTTTGTGTTTAACTTGTGTTGTCTGTCCTATTCTGCTTACAAAGGATCCAATGGAGCCTAATCAGGTACTGCATGATCGTCTAACTTATACTATGCTTCACCTACAAGACTCTTTTTCATGTTTATATCTTCTCTTATATTAGTGTCATATTTATTATTGTTTATATCCTATTTTAATGAATAATTTTTTTAATTGCTTTCCATATATTCACATGATATATAAGTTCCTTAAAAAGCGCTGTGACTTGTTCCACAAACCTAATGTAGATCAAGTTACACTTTAAGTCGTGAAGATATTTACGTTATTATCTATTAGGTTTAAAAAGTTATCGTTATCTATCAATCGCTTGAATTAAGTAAAAGTAAGCTTTTACAAACAATTACACTTTGCCTTTAGTGAACACTTGAAAATTATACTAACTAAAGTTTAATATAAGTGATTTTATAAATATGGAATTAGATTTTTGTTGAAAAGTTACTACCTTGCGATTTATAATTATATTACTTCAAGTCTTTATTATTCTACAAGACGAAAAAACTTAATCGTTTTTTCTTCTTGATTTGTCTCCTCTAGGAACGAAAACAGTTTATCTGCGCCCAAGGGCCAACTGATACTACCGTTAATGACTTCTGGCGCATGATATGGGAGCATGGACTCGAGCTGATTGTAATGCTAACAAACCTTGAGGAATATTCTAAGGTCAAGTGCTCCAAGTATTGGCCTGATGATAGCAGGGGACCCCGTGCGTTCGGCAGTGTCTGTGTACATCATGTTTCTGAGAAGAGGTGGGTGCTATTATATCTTTTATTGAAAAAAGATTTGGTAAATTTATCTCATACAATATGTTTGTAAGACAAACAAAACCAGTACTACACTGCTATGCGTAATGTGTTGTGCAATAAGATAAATACCTTACTTGGGTTTCAAGAAGAGAGTGGATAATCAGATGCATACTTATTAAATATAGGGCTAAGGAAATGTGGCAATGGCTTCAATGAAAGACTACTACAATTTTTTGTTTATATAAAATAATACAAATTTTTAGTAGTTTTTTCATAGTCTATTTTATTTCACGTGTTGTGATGTGTTCTGTATGTTCATCTTATGATGGGTTAGTCGAATTTTTGCAAATTTCATTATTACTTACCCTCGTTATAATCACTTGTTAATCTTGCATGTGTTGTTATATTTAGAATATTGGTTACACGAATGCATTTTTTTTTTAGATTTAAACTGTTGTGGAGGCTTTAGATTAATTTACAAAAGGAATTATTTTCGGAGTAGGACCACACATGAATAAGTGTAGTTTATCGACTCACTTTTGTAAGCATGTAGTCACATCCATCTCAAGTAGCTGTTTTGGGATTTTTTCTTTCGGTATAAAACGAACGCTTCGATAGTAGTAAGCCAACACTTCAATATTTGTTAAGTATGCATCTGAATATCCGATGGTATTGGTACTTCGTGTAATATTATTTTTAATTAAGCAATGTCGTGCACGTTGTTTATAGTTTGTAGTTTTACATTTAAATGCTTCTACTATTGATAATAATTTTTATGTGAAGATTGTGTACATTTAACTTTACTCTTAAAAGTATATTTTTATGTAGTTGTGTTGTCAATAGTGTTTCAATGAATAACTTTAATTTCTAGGTACTCCGATTACATTGTAAGGGAGATAAGAATTTCCAAGCAACCCCTTAACTCAGACGGTCAACCTATTATTGAAAATAATGGAATCGCAAAGAGAAATGGAGGTATGATTCTTTGTTTTATTCTTCTTTCTCAACTGTTTGGTTTTTGACGGTTGTGATCTTCTGAACACGGAATAATATTTGTCTTCAATACGCTGCACCACTTGTTACATTTTTGACGTTGTTGAGCCTTGTATGAAGTTCCATATTAACACCTGATTGGATTTGATCCAACCATCTGATGAGACTGACTTTTAGCACTGCATTATTAAGTCTCTAAAGAAACTACAATTACATTGTGTATATCACTATTTTTTATAACAAGGCTAAACGTAAGGCACATAGTAATAATAGGTATAAATTTCATTATAATTTTAATTTTGCTATTTAATAGAAATAGGGTTAAGTTTCAGTCGACGTTAGACCTCACATGGATGCGATAAAGTAAGGGAAAGCTATAAACACTAAATAAAAAATCTTAATTGGTCGAGATGTTCTAGAGTTATACACGAACTTAACGAACACCTCCTAAATCTGGTAGAATTTCGTAAATCCTCTTCTTTGCTTATATCTACTCGTCAAAATGGATAAACATATCAAATTTCAAGTCTATATATATATTTAATCTAATATATAAAATTCTCGTGTCACGGTGTTCGAACTTGAACTCCTCTAAAACGGCTTGACTGATTTTTACCAAATTTAATATGCGTATTCAGTAGGTCTGAGAATCGGCTACTATCTATTTTCTATACCCCTAAGTGATAAAGGTTGTTCACACTTAAAAAATTTTTTTTGTTTTTTTACGACAATATTTTTTTTTAGTTTTTTATGATACAGCATACAAGAATACATACAACCATAATTTAATATTTTCACCCCTCTACGATCAACCCTTATTTTTTATTTGTAAATTAAAATATCAATTTTTTTTTGCAAAACAACGTTTGCGGGATCAGCTAGTTTTATTATAAACAACGTATGTATTACATAGATTGCAAGGAAGCAGCGGAAGGCAGCCATCCGAACTCACCGCAGACACGCGGAGAGGCTAGACTAGTGCGACAATATCATTTCCTAATGTGGAAGGACTTTGCCGCCCCAGAGCATTCTTATTCCATTTTGAAATTTATTAAGGTAATTCAAAATTTTATTGACATTATTGAAATAAATTTTTATAATTCATTAAATGTTTTACCCATATGCTGTGTTATGGGCATTGAAGCGTTCAATTTTACAAATACAAATCCAAAACATTTCTTAGAACAACAAACCCAATATGAAGAAAAAGAACACTTACTATTTATAGGTAATGAGAATATAGAAACCTATGTATCTATATAAATAGTAGATTTTTTTCAAATCGCGAGCGAGCAAGCGTTTAATTTCTAAATTAATTGCTACCAAGCGGGGTAAAAATAATGTTTATATTTATAATTTTAATTTTTAATACATGAGAACATAATCTGGTCATAAGGCTAGCAAAGGAAAATAATATAATTTGTGCTTTTAAATTTATTATTACATCCTTCTCAAGCGACCGTTTCTAAAATATATTTTTTATATAATTTCGCGCGGTTGTTTAAAAAAGAGTACTAATTTCTTTCAATATGTGGCCATTGCCGTTTGACATTTTGTGAGTCGTTTACAGAATCGTTGTTAAAGATAACAAGAACATAAAACGGTAGGGATTCTTAGTAAAAATACATGATTTAAATTTTATTTTAATTAATTTTCTATTAACCACTATCTATCTCATCATTCGATTTCAGATTGACGCTGATTTATGGGACAACGTGAATGAACAAATTTCAAACATTTTATTTGAATATTATTTACAGAGAGTCAACGAAGCCTGGTCGAACATGGTAGGCCGACCAGTAGTGGTGCACTGTTCTGCTGGTGTCGGTCGCACGGGCACACTTGTTGCGTTGGACTGCCTGCTGGAACAACTTCGCGCCACTGGACAAGTTTCGGTGTTCAATACCGTTGCGGAACTGCGTCGTCAGCGGAACTTCTTGGTGCAGTCACTGGTTAGTACAAGTACAATCAAAGTTTCACCAAATTGGTAAATCGTGAAGATTCTCTTTATAAAAGTAATACTCCTGGTTCAGTATGAATACACCGAAGAACTTAGTTACTTGGATGTTACATAGTTGGTAGATTGGTATTATAAGAGTACCAACAATGGGAAGCCTTACTTCGTCACATACTGATGTAATGCCAACTTTTTATAACCTTATATGTCAATTATTATACTTTGAAACCGTGTAGTACTTTTTATCATTGATAAATGTTATTTGCCTGTTGGCATTTACAAATTCAACAAGAGAGAGAAGTAGTAGTATTATTATTGTAATCTTTCAACAGCATTTTTGTAACCAAGTAAAGAGATCATAAGTCTGTAGTGGGCGTCAACAGTTTTAAATTAATCTAGAAACTGTTTTACACATAGTCTATTTATAAGGTGCTAAAGTAATAATTCATTTATTTTATTTATATAGGTACAACTGATTACTATAATGGCATTTTTAAGTTTATTTCTTACCGATCATGGCATTTTTAACCAGTTATTTTAAGTAGCAACCACCGCGACAAGAAATTCTTACCGCTAGAATCTAGGTTATGAGACAATTCTGTGAAATTCTTGTAAAATTTGTATTTCAAGATCTTACATACCAATGCACTGATATAGGCATGCTTATCGCTTATCATATAAGTGCAATATCTTCCTCTCATACCATTGTATTTTAACTTGGTATATGAATCTTAACTTAGTATCTAACTTATATTTTTTATCTTAACTTATTTAAAGTAAGATTAGCTTTTATAGGAACTGCTGACGGAATCATTGCTTTAATTAGATTTTATTATTTATTACATTTATATAATTAAAGTATATCATGTATATCATTAATGTATTTATATATGGTGTTTTTATCTTAGTGATTAATTTCCCTTTCAATGTGACGAGACATTTTTATTTTGTCTTATATGATATTAATTTGTTTCACTTACCTTCATTAAGTTATCTCTTCGCCTAACAGTTAATATAACAGATAGAATGACTTTGGTATTGGGTTTGTCGCTGTACATAAATTGTATAAGATGTGTTTTAAATAAATTAATTAATAATGCATGTATGTTGTAGAAACAATACGTGTTCGTATACCGCGCCCTGGTCGAGTACGCGCACTACGGCGATACAGAAATACCAGCGTCGCGCCTCAAGAGTTCCATCGACCGGCTGCGGAACACTCCTGAAGGCGCTGACAAGTGCCTCATGGAACATGAGTTTGAGGTAAACTTTGTTACCAGTAAAACTATTTTTTTATCGGATTATATCGCTGGTAACTAGATGACTTAATAAAACTTGGATATCACGTGCTCTTGCATACCCCAGAATACCTCCTTGGGAGCCGCAGGTTCAAAAGCTCGGTTTTGATGAAGCTATCAAAGCAGGGCTACCACCAATAGCATTAACTAAAACTGAATTTCGGAGCAACTACGACATATGGACACCGTAAAGCATTCGTAATGTCTGGAAAATAATAATATCAATAAAAATACAATTTGTAATTTTTTTGTTCGCCACAATGAATTCGAGATTTTACTGTATTTTATGACAGTTGTTTAACAATAAATGTGTATAAGATATAGATGTCTACCTCGTTGTGTGTTATGCATTATATACATATTGTACATTTGATATTGCTATTGTATAAATTTGGCTATGTATTAGTTTATTGCGATAAAAGTGTAATTATTATAACTTACTACTCATTTTTTTATGACGACATTCACTTTGAACAGATGAGAAATGTTATAGTGACAAGGCTTACAAAATTCTTCTTATAAAATTCTTCGATCAAAATGTGAAATTTTTAATACATTTAATAAATTAAAAGTAATTACACTTTAATTACCTTTTATTAATTATTATTTAGCAATTTTTTAAAACCATTATGAGTGTCTTAGGTGAATAATCCATAGTGATTTAAAGGTGAATTATGTTTATAAATGAAAAATAATGGCGGTCACTTCATTTTTAAAATTTATTTTCGATTTATAGTTTTCGATAGGCATGATCATATACATATATTTCTTATATTCAAATTTGTAAAAATATTGTTACAGAAAATGATGAACAGCCCAGTAGCGGAGTCTGTGAAATCTTGCGCAGCGGGCGCTGGTGATGAACTGCGTGCCAGGAACCGCAGCATCGACTGCCTGCCGTACGACCGTAACCGCGTCATACTAGCTCCCATCCCCGGCCGGGACTTCTCAACCTATATAAACGCATCGTTTATTGAAGGTATATAGTTAAAATATTAAACATGACTTATTATTTAATGAATGAATGAATGATTAACCGATTTTGTCTTAAAAAGCGTAGAAAATTAACCTAATGTATTAAATGGGAACCTTGTATCAGAAATTATGTGCTTGGTATGAAACCTTGTTAAGTCCGTTGGAATACGATTCGTCTAGGTAGGCGGCTTACAACCGGACCTATGGGAAATATATCAATATATAGGGTGGCCTATGTCAAGCAGTGAAATGTTTATGAAGTGAGTAAATATTGATTATGATGTGTTCAATAATTTTTGTTTATTTACTTCACAATACTACACAAAAAGAATATAAAGTTAAATTTCTACTGATAGGCCGTATGTTTTATGGCCGTAAGTGTTTTTTTACATGATTAATTATAATAAAATAGTTAAGGCATATATAAATTAATTGGTAGCTTTGTATGAAAATCTACCATAAAAATATTTGTCTTAAATTTTTAGCCACGGCATATAAATTAGCGCTATTTTTTTTTGTGATCTCTTCGCGTCAAAAATTGTTAATATGCATCTTGGTTGCGGCCTTTACTAAACGTTTCTAATGTAGTATATTACTATAAATAAAAACTAATTGACTCTTAGATTAATAACACTTTATGTAATAATTTATAGCTGTTAATGTTTCTTTATGAGGTCGAATCAGATGGCCAGGTTGGAGTGGCAATGGGCAGGCTACATAGCGCGCAGAATTTGAAAAGATGAAAGATGTTGCTGGCTACTGGAACTTTAAAGGTTTTGGTGCAAAGACATTACCAAACATAGTATAGGACCTCCATTTACAGGGTGGACAAAAAGCTTTGTTAAGGTCACTGGAAGACACTCAATGCACTTCGATCCCTATGGGACCTTTTAAAAATCTATGCGAGAGGTCTAAGTCCAACAGTGGACAAACTTTGGCTGAAATGATAATGATGTTAATAAATACAAAAAACGTAAACTTAACTTTGTATAATTATACCCTGTGATTATTATTAAGATTTAAACATTTTGTTAACAGCCTACGACAATTCCGAAGGATTCATCATCACACAAGATCCATTGCCCAATACCATAATGGACTTCTGGAGGATGGTCTCTGAACATAATGTGTCAACCATCGTAATGCTTAGTGAGGTAACTTACATTGCTATGACAACCTAAATGTTTCAGTACTTAAATTTAACAATTTAATCTTTCCATACGTTCAATTTATTTCATGAACCTCTTTTAAATGACTTTGCGTTAATTAAAATATATTTTAGTGTAAACTGTAGATGAAATATGTACGTAATAATGTTTATAATTTCATATGTAGCTCGGAGAAGGCAAATGCCCGCGCTACTGGGACGACGGTACAATTCAATACGAACATATCTCTGTACAATATGAAGAGAGCGAATCTTGTCCCTACTACACGCGGCGACAGTTCAGAGTCACTAACAACAAGGTATAATACACGCTTTTGGACTTTATTGTTGTCACTTATGTTTTTGTGATATTGCTTGTTATGGAAAGAGCTTTTGTATCGAAAAAATCCGTGTTAAGCGACTGAGTATATCTGCATGTGCGTAGGAAATAATTCCTCTTTTTAATTTATCTGTAAATTATTTACTCAAAAAACCGTCTCCATAGTTGTTTAACTATATAATAATTTCGCTGAATGGCGCTAGAAGTTCGTTGGAAAACACTGGATGTTGAATGCGTCCATCCGGTCCTTTTTAAAATCTAAGGGGGAGGTCTATGTGAGGCAGTGAAGAGCATACTTAAATGGTATTGGCAATGTCATACACATATGATTTTTTATTTCTTGGGATGATTTACTGGTGTCTGTTTAATACAAGTAATAAAAATGTTTTTTTTTTGCAATGCATACAATCTTAATCATGTTATGCTACTATAATCCCAGTACATTACATTTATACAGGTTGATCAGTTACATGTGTAAAAATTTTAAAAGGTTAAATACCTCTTTGACCAGCAAAAAGCTCTCAAGTTTTAAGACCTATTTCCAATTATCTTGCAAAAAGCGATCACTTTGTTCAAAATTATATTATATATATATATATATGTGACATTGATTTATTTTTTCTGTCGGATTGTAATTTATAATGATGGACATATATAAGCAACTGTACATTCACATCTTTAAATCATTAACATCTATAACAGTAGTTAGTAGAAAATAGAGTATTTGATAGTGATTGTGATGTTGATGGTTTAATTGATATTTATATGAACAGAGTGGCGAGTGGAGCAGTGTGCGACAGCTACAGTACCAGGGGTGGCCGACGGCCGCGGGTCATGTGCCCGAGGTGACGCGTGGTTTGGCCGAACTGGCCGAGTTGGCTGCACCGCCGCTGCACGTACCGCCAGACACTGCGCGACGACCGTTACTCGTGCATTGCCAGTAAGTTTTAAAATTCAAATATAAAAATTCCTTCAAAGTACGACAGATAAGAACTCTTGTTTATGATATACAAAACTAATACGAGACGTTCACAGTAGAGTAGAGTTGGACTCACGATTTACCTAGTGCAGTGTGACTGTTTCTGTCATCAAATAAACAGTTACTCTGATCTCTGTTCCCAGTCCGGCGTAAGGTATTTCTTTCCGATACGGTCGCTCACAGGATTTATTATTTATTATGACTTTTCCACCTGTTCGGTTGAAAAGCCACAGATATGAGAATAACGAGATAAAGGAACTTGCGACTACGTATTTTAAGTATTATAAAATACTAAATTTAATAAACATTTAAATAGCCTGAAGGCAATCACGTCTGTCTTCTTTGAAATCATTGTAGTAACTTTTAGTAGACAAAAATACTTAAACAATTTTTTTAATCCAGCAACTCCATGAAGGCCGAGTCTTAAGTGCAGTTTAGTTTTAAAATATCAGGATTGGTTGATGACTTCCAAGCAACAAATATAATAAGTATAAATTTCAAATTCGCAGGCGTTAAATGTCCTGAAAATTAATCATGAGGTCCTGATAATGTTCATGGCTTGGCCACTACAATTTACACTCTGAACATCTTATAGCTTTCAAAAGTCCTTTTGAGCCTGTTTGTCTCACTTATCTGTTAATTAGTCTCTCTACCCGTCTACAGATTCATACAGTTGTCTCATAAAAAAAAAAAATTATCCGAATCTCGTCTAATAGTACGCACTCTCGTGTACGTAATAGAAATGTTTTAAGCACATTATTCCGAATAATCACTGCAAGAAACTGGTATAAGGTATTAAATTTTTGTATTGTATGAGATCATGTCGTGATAATCAGCTACGGATTAATTTTTTACGTCGACTATTTCTTGCTGCCGTCATAACTTTAAGTTGAAGGACAATGGAGGAGCACTATATGATTCTATTTTTTATTTAATAAGGTTCTTCCAGCATTCTTTTCATAACCTATACAAATAGTTATTGTAAATGGTCTTGTATGAAATAATAATGTTAATAAATAAAAGTTTGCAGAAAAACTTCACTGGTCCAGTTTTTTATTTAAGGATAATCAAGGAGCCTTTGCCAGAGAAACACATACATATATTACCTACACGGCTACTTTGTAAAACGGATCAATCGCCTCTTGTATGTCATTACATGACATTGAATTTATATTGTCCTGTCCAGTCTCGGGACGGAGCGGTCGTCGCTGTTCGTGGCGCTGTGCATCCTCATCTGGCAGCTGCGCGTGGAGCGGCGCGTGGACGTCAACTGCGTCGCGCGCAAGGTGCGCTCGCAGCGCGCACGCACCATCGACACATTTGTAAGTAACCCTTCTAATAGATATACTGTATTCACCGAAAAGACTTAAAATAGCATTGTTTCAACCTCGTTATTGTAAGGGAAACGGACAGATGTGCGTTACCCACCAATTGTAAAGAAATGTAAAGATGCGTTTACACGAGACATCTTTTTGAGGTTGTAACAATTCACTATCAGTGTCAATATAAATTTCTGAAATTTATTAAATAAATATTTTTTTTCTATTTATACAAACAACACGGCTCGTATTTCTTTTTTTGTAAATTTATGATATTTTGTCATCACTGTAAACGTATGTTTACGTCATTTTTACTTACTAATGCGATATAGTTTTGCATTTCACCTTTGTTTGGCAAATACAGTTTAGGTCTACTATAGACAACGTTATCTAGGATGTTGCGCTTCCACTTCTTAACCTTGGAATATGTTGATATAGCTAAATATTAATCGCGAAATATCCCTACAGTTGATTTTGCAGTAGTTACGGTCTATATATATATATATATATATATAAATATATATATATATATATAAATATATATATATATATATATATATATATATATATATATCAAGTGTATCACAGTGTTGACTATGGTGCTGAATCTTGGATGTTTCGATACCTATTTGAATAATTGTCTTTGTATACAGTATTTAAAGACAGACTGCTTAGAACCGAAAAATTATTTTCATCTATATAACATAAAGTCTAGTTCTACATGCTTTAAATACAATATTATTAATATAACATATTTATATTGTTAATATAACATTTGTTTGTTACAGTTACAGTACGAATTTTTACACCGTGCCATACTGAATTACGCGGAACTGCATAATCTACTCGAAGACAGTTAAACATCACGCGCAATCGATTATAGTTTTTATGTTAATAGCTCATAGGGTTGAGACTCTAGAGGCATTTCAAAACAAGAATGTTTCTTGCCTTCTGTGACAGAATGTTTTAAATACCATTTTTGTATGTGCTCAACACATGTTTTCCGAATGAAAAAAAATATTTGTTAATTATTTTATTTTTCATCAAAATCTTATGATGTACAATTGACATTGCATTATTAAAAATATTGCTCATTTATTCTATTTAAAATTAGGTTACATTATATCTTTTAATATTTAGTTCACGCAATGATTCGATCTATGATAAATGTTCTGAACATACATAAAATACAATTAATTTGATATATTTATAAGTTAAATGATGTATTTGTTCGAACCGTTAGCTCAATAAACTTGGTTGTATAGCGCATTACATTAATTTCGTGAAGCCTAAATTAATTCTGTTTAGTGAATATGAACCGCCCGTAGATGATAGAATTTAACACAATTTTCCAATCAACTCACTCTGCTATATATCTCCTGCATTCGAATATTAGATAGCTTTCTTGTATGTATGGGAGGGAATGATTAATTTTGCAGTATCGTAAATTTAAGTATACTATAGCTAAGGTACACTGTCCATATCCGTGAAATAGTCTGTAGTACTACCGAAACCGCTAGCCCGTGTTATAGTAAAGCGGGTAGGTGCGCTGAAGTACCCCCCCTCCAAAGATGCTTTAAGGCGCGGTAAAGAGGTTCCGGTAGCACTATAATACATCGTTTCTTAATATAGAAGTAGATCTGAAACTTTGTGAACGATTCGTAAATTAAATGGTATATTATTTACGATTTGTGAGTTCCTTCATTGTAACCCAGTTGTATATGCTATATTGTATAGGTTGTCTTTGTTATGTTTTGTAAAATTATTATAATTTTTTTTATATTGCTAGGTTGGTATAAACGCGTGTACCAATTTGTAAACGTGTCCAAAGAGAGGTCTGTGTGAGTGTGAAATGTAATATCGTAAAAAGAATTATACAAATTAAAATGAAAAATAATATTTTATGTATTTATTATTGGTAATAGAAGCCCAGCGTAGGGCGTGCGCATTTGTTTTATGTTTAAGTTATTTATTCTCGACTATTGGTGAATAATTCTCAATATAATGTTGTGAATTTATATTGTGAATGATTTTTTGATACGATTTAAGGCCAAAAATGTAACGATACCCCGAAATTAGCACAAATAAAGGCGTGTGCATACTGCATTACGATTGTTGTGTATCGGCGAGTAAAATTATATAAAATCATGTAAATACAACTTCACAAAAGACTTATTATTATGAATGTCATGTTATTTTGCCAGTGTGCACTACCTTAATAGAATTTTTGATGTATTTACTATTATTTCGATAGGTTTTCGTTTATCGACAGGACGTGGTAGCTCTGTATCTATGTCTCGTTTTAACTTAGGTTAAGTTATGTACATTTAGATTTTGTATGGGCGATATACAATGTAACTTTGGTCTGAGAGTGAATGTAACGCTTTGGTTGTTAACTGCGATGATTCAATTGACATTCAATTATAGCCAGTACATATTTTATCAATTCATACAAATGTAAGAGGATACACTTATATTGTTTTTCCATTACATTACATGCATTTGATGTAATTTTTGGAATATCTTTATTCTCATAGGTAAATTTTAATAGTGAATTTATATAAACCAGTTTAATATAAAGTTTGTGTCAGATGTTTTACTTTGTGCATATTTGACACATTCAAGCCATTGGCTATTGTCGGAATTTCTCAAGGCGATCGAATTAGGAATGAATTAGCGCTGAAGATTAAGTTTTGTAAGGGTCCGTCAAGATCAGCTTATACCGTCTTGTTAAGGTTTCTATAGCTGGATCCACGCCACTTCCATCTGGACATATTTAGAATTTGTGAAGGCCTATATAAGAATTGGACGTGACGATGATATTTGATAATATCAAAGTAATTTCTAAATTTTAATATTGAATCATCGCAGTTGTATGTATTGTAAATAAACTGAAGGCGTGTGCGGGTGGGATGTGGTGAGCAGGTCTTGCATTCGACTCCTGATTTATAAAAGCTTTAAGATGCTAGTGGTTCTATTCGTAATATATAGTTAGGCCATATCAGTGTGCAGCATTATATTTAAAATTAGTAACAATTATTATTTGATCAAAAATATCGTTAAATAGATTTTATTGGTATAACGCGAAAATGGGTTTCAACAGAGTAAGCGTGCAAATGCTAGTCATTTGAGGAGTGAATGATAGGACGACGGACGTATTTCAATAATAATCTGTCTTCAAATATCTCGTGTGTGTCATGTTGATCGCGTACATCTCTACATAACGCAATCGATCTCAAATCACTTGTGTTCATATTTAGATTAGAATTCGTTTAATTTTTAATGTACTTTGCAAGGTATTATTACAACTGTGGTATATTTTATGCGTTCGTCACGCAGACTGATACCTTAGCGATATCGAAGCAGCATAAAATAAAAATAATAAAAAACATTCATCCAAAGAAGCTAAGTTTGACTTCAATAAAGCCATTAATGAACTCTACAGCTACTGAAAATTAATGTAAATAAAAAAAATGTATAAAATTGTTTCCATTATTCAATCGCAATCAAAATATACAAGTGAATGTAATATGTTAATATGGGAAAATAAACGTGAATAAGATAGCAACGCTTTAGCTTAGCTATCGCTACGGTTTTGTCCGTGTGACGTCAGCTTTGTTCACCGCAAGATAGTCATCGACTGATTTTAATGTAAGGGGAGTATGCAAGACCCGCGTTCGACTGATCACGTGTGGGTATGCTTTTATTATATGAAGCTACGGGAATGTTGCGACTTTTTTATATAAATGAAAACCTAATTCTTAAGTTAGGTTAGTAAAAATTAATGAAATAGAGACAGCGATGAACGAAACGATGTTTTGTCGCCTCTACAAGGGTACCACTTTATACATTTCAGAATTGTTTTATCTATTCAAAATTATAGATTCTATCCCTTTTGATTAAAGTTTTTCGATTTTATACAAATGTACCACCATTTGCTACAAGCAAAATCATTCATTTCATTCATCACTCCAGTCAGTTCGTTCCTCGCTGTTTGACAAAGCCCATCAGTGGGTTGCAAATGTATTTTGTATCGCGTAAAATTAATTGAAATAGCTTATTTGTAGTCAACAGGCTTACGTATATTGGCTTATTTGACTGTATCATTCATTTTTTTTTGTAGTAGAAGATAAAGAGATTGAGAAAGACGATCAGTACCTCGTGTCATATGGAATCATTGTGAAAGTTTGCGGTATTATGAAGTGTGGCTATTTTAATCTTTATAAAAGGAAATGTTAACAGTTGTGTATGTTTAGGGTACTAATATCCATAAAATTGAATATGTAATATAAATAAGTTTTTCTTTAAATTTCTCTGTACTAAAGAAAATAAGAGATAAATCTTAAATTTTGAAAAAAGATTTATAAAACACACGTTTATTAAAGTTATTTATTGTTAACAATAAAAAACTAAAAACTTTATAAACATAAATCAAATTTAGATATTGCACTTAACAGCTGCATTACCATTTTTATATACATTCGCAAATATTTCATATAATTTTTACAGTATTAAATTCAAAAATCTATTCGTAGTGGTATTTGATTTGGCACGTCGAAAATGTTAATGTTATTAAGAAATCGGTTTTAACAACTAATATATACATTTAAGCTTCTGTATTCTTAAATGATTTTTATTTTGTTTAATTAACGAAGAACCATAGTTGCGTCGTGCCAAAGGAAATATCGGGTACTATGTCACTTATAAATGCTGTAGTTTTTTTTACTAGACATGTGTTGTTAGGAGTTCGGTTACATTTTGATAATGAAACATATCTGTTGTCAAAGATCAAGAGCCATACTTCATAATAAAGTAACTAATGCGCCCGACAACCAATATAAAGCTTGTCAGCTTGTTTGTAAATATTACCGTAAGCTCTCGTGTATTTCGCGCAAACGCAACTATGACGGCGTTAATCGTAAATATAATTTTTTGTACCTAAACGTTAGTCGCTACGTACGAGAATATTGGTTCTATCCGTATTTTATTTTTGTAAATAATGCAGGTCATGTAATACAATATTTTTGAAAATATACCAATATTTAGAAATTTGTTTATTATTTATCACCCTCTGTTACCCTGTTTTTAATTTACAGATATTGTTTTCAGGGAACGGCTATCTGGTTCATTAACTCTTTCGTTGTGAACAGCGCTTTTGCCGCTCGACTATAGACAGTTTTTCTCAGCGAACAGCGCCTTATGGCGCTCGGCTATAGACAACTTTTTTTCAGCGAACAGCGCCTTTTGGCGCTCGGCTATAGACGCTTTCTTACAGCGAACAGCGCTGTGCATTTGTTTTATATTATCGTTTCAATAATTGCATGATCATGGTCATTAATTTGTTTGTTACCAACGCGACAGCTGCATACGCTTCCTGTGCGGATATTTATTCACATAACCAAATACGTGTCGTTCGTACAGACTATCTACTATCGCGACGGCCGTTGTGAGAGTAATTCATTTTTAGGCGCTCCGCAGCGAAAGGATTAAGATACAAAGCATCTAAATAGATTAATAATTAATTTACATTAAAAAAATATAACCTTTACTATCTCTGTGGAAATAGCTATTTCCAGCTCATTTGCTAGCTTACAGTTTAACTAGTTATGAAAAGGGCTATGCTCCGGATTTGATAATCGAAAAAGTCGACAAACATTCTTTTAGAGATCGTTGACCCACCGGTTGGCTGGATGCAAGCCGCTTTCTACCAGTCCTAATAAAAATGTAGGGTGATGCTTCTCTAACAAAAGGTTATACAAGTTAAATAAATAGAACGCCAGGTCCTCTGATGTGAGATTGTCATGGTCCAAAAGGATGCTGTTGGGATCGACAGATAACAAATTCCACTTTCATCGCGTATGTATGGTTCATACTAGTTTTTCCGAGTAGTAGTGCTAGCGAAACCGCAGTAGCATGCTTAAAAAAGCGCTGCAAGAAAGAAGTGGGGGAGAAAAAAATAGGTCGTCGCCTTCGCGTGCTTTGACGGATTGGTAACGGAGCTGCCGATAATTCCTCCCATATAGTAACGCGCGTACAGTGATTTCGGTAGCATTATTCCACATCTTCCATCATCGGCATCACAGGTGTTTTGAATGGGGCACTATCAATATAGTTTTTTCTGAAAAGGATGATGGATCGACGTGACGTGATCGTCTTGTACCATCAAGATAACATTGTTCGGGAAAAACTTTAGCAACGCGTTGCCTGTGACGGGATAGCTACTGTTAGTACAACGTTAGAGAAGCTGTACGAATATAGTCCCTGGAACATACAAGCGGGTATTGGGAAGGAATCCCTCATAATCCAAGATGATCGACATAAATATATGACACATCACAAAGTTGTAGAAGAGTTCTACAAGAAAAACTTTTTAAAAATCTAGTGTAATAATTTTACTTCTATTTTATATTGGCAAATTTATCAAGATTTTTAAAACATACGGCTTAGTGTTCAGCTTACAATTATATAAAACTATGTGCATGCTACATCTCAAAGCAATTTAATGACTTCAAATACAAAGGTTATTTAACATCAGGTAACGAATGTTCAGTGTAACATCAAAACCACGTCGATGTGCGAACGGTACAAAACTTCGCCTATTGCAGCGTCTATACCAAATTCTATATAAGTTGTCGACAAGTTAAAACTAAGTTTTAATTGAAGTCACTTCCAGTCTTCGTGCATCCTGCCTCGTATTTAGCTTCAATGCGCCGATACCGCAGCTCTGAATAATCGCATTTCCGATACAATTTGCTACGACAAAGTTTCCGCTTACGGCGGTATCGATAAATCCACAAAGCTACTGCAATACGATAATAGATTTATAATAAAGAGATGTAAGCTTTAGTGTTGTTTTAATAAAGCTAATAAAACGTTTCAAAGTAATTAGATTGTTTACAAATTTATTTATTTAATTAAACATTAATGACAAGGATAGCTAACAATTAATTTAAGCGAATGTGAAGTACAATCATTTACTACTTTCTAGCTTTCCATTGCCCGTTATGCATTTCGCGCACAATTTTTGTGGGTTTCATTTTATAAAATCTGAGGTAATTTTTAACATGCCAAAAATAATCTGGCCGAGTTTTATAACTATAAAAGCTATAGTTTATAAACAAGCATATGTTTAATGAAGCTCCGTCATTCCCCTTATGGGTGAAATTCCGAAAAAGCTGCTTTTAGCTGACCTCGACGAAAGGAACATTTATAACTAACTTCAATTATTTAGACCCACCCAGGAGTATCAGAACCTCAGGCATGGATTCCATGTAAAAAAGATGGACCCACTGTTCCTATTACGTCGGCTTCTACCGTGGTACCCAGATCTACCCAGGAGATCTGGGCACGGCTGCCATGTAAAATAGTTAAGCCCGTCGTCCTAGGCTATTACCAAACAAGACCGGACCACTGATCCTAAGGGTCCTCCAAACTCGAGACCGACGGACTTCGAGTCACAGTGCAACAGGCCTATAATTCTTTCGCCGTGTGATTGTAGGACTTATTTTTTAAATTTGATTCACAAAACTGACGTACAACATAATAATTACTTAGCTTTCATGTTTTAAACCACTTTTACAATTATTTTCGTCTATTTGATGTGCATACAATCCTTCACGATATTATTCCTGTAGTTGTATAAATAGCAATGACAAAAACAAGCTTTACTTATGACAGAGCCGTGCGGCCGTTTTCACGTCGTAGTCTCCCATTTAATTTTGGATAGAGAACTTTTAATCCTAGTTAGTTATCTACTCTTTAAAGTTAAATACTTGATTACGTGTATCAAGCTTTATGACCAGATGTTGTACCTTGTTTAAATTATATTTTTGTTTATAGATCATGTTGTTAAGAACCATAAATTATAAATCATCTCCAGAATCGTTTCTTGACATTTAGACACGATGTTTTGACATCTTTTCACAAAATATAGCACTGTTCTTAGTGGCTGTGTTAGCTTTCAAACAATCATTGAAGTTGGATAATATCCAAGTTGCGTCCAGCTGGTTAATTGTGAAGCTTCTATTGAGCTATGAGCAAGAACTTGGTCATTCTCCTTATTAATTCATTACTCCGTATTTAATTTTTTTTCTTTCACAGTAAATATTTTTCTTAAACCTCCCTTTGTATAACGCATAAGATGTGTTCATTTTAAAAATTTCATCCAAATTATTTTTAAAATTAACGGGTAACCAGTGCATCTCTTATAAGTTGTAGATCCCAAGTCTTTTGTAAAAAAAACGTCACATATTTCTAGGTGCTTTATATTCTTTTGCGTAAATAAAATAATTCGCTTTCGGACATTATGTCCCCGATTTTCTTTTCTTCGCTTTAATTGAATTTTTCGAACTAATACTACTCAGAAAGACAGATCTTTTGCTGTCACAAACTGATGACGTTTTATCATACATATTGTTATAATACAAATCACGAGTAACAGAACCCTCTAAATAATAAACACAGAACCCTAGGATCAAGAAGTGGCGTAAACACGCGAGACCTTGAAGTTATTTATAAATTTTTGTGTACGATTCTCGGTAATTCTAACCGAGTACTATCGCGAACTTAGTAGAACCTTCTCCGTAGTATGAATGGGTGTACTCCCCATATCGACAGTTCAGTGTTGTTTTTTTTTGTTATAAGATTAAGATCTACGATCAATGATACAATGTGACTATCTGGTATGTTGTGACTGTGATTTAGAAGCGAAGTTTGGACTAAGCGAAAGTATACTTTGTGTTAAAATTTGGGTGACCATCTGATTTGGGAATAAAAGACTCCCTGTGAACCAGAGTTGTTTTATTTCGAGTCAGAACCCACAGTACGTAACATTGTAATAATATTTATTTAATAACATACTTTTAATTTTATATTTAAAACTAAGAAAAGGAGGCGCTTAGATAATTTGTGGAACTCTTTTACATATACACACACTCGGATCCATGAAGGATTTCGGAGGTTTTATTTATCTAATTCAAGTAGGAGACATTACAGATTTAATTTTTTCACAAATAATTTTCTGTTTTCTCTGCCATGTGAAATTGCCTTTGTAATATCGATTTTGGATAATAGTACTTTAATCGAAAGTTTTGGAATTCCGCCAAAGCTATTTATAGCGCGCTCCGTAGAACAAAGGCCTGATCGCTCAACAGCTCGACTAATACGATTGGGTAGGGGCAGAGCTCTCTAACAAAAGATGTTCTAAATTTAAACCTAATGAACGTTTCACACCTAACAGGATATCTAAAGGATTAATGAATATATAATATATAAAATTTCCATGTCACAATGTTAGTTACCGTACTCCTCCGAAACGACTTGACCGATTTTTACTAAATTTTATGTGCGTATTCAGTAGGTCTGAGAATCGGCTACTATCTATTTTCCATACCCCTAAGTGATAAAGTGGTCCACCCCTAATTTTTTTTTATTTTATAGACATTATTTTTGGTTTTTATTTTATTATGATACAGCATACAAATATACAACCAACCCTAATACATAAAACCCTAAATTTTCACCACTCTACGATCAGCCCTTATTTTTTATTTGTTAATTAAAGACTAATTTTTTTTTGCAAAACAACGTTTGTGGGATCAGCTAGTATCATATATATTCCAAGTATATATTACACAAATTCTTATTTTTGTTTTTTAGATATTACCCGTATAGTTATTATTAAAAAAAATGTCAAGTTTGTCACGTCTGTGAAAAGTTTTGAATAAAAGAATATATCTAACTTGTTTAAGAATTTTATTTACGATGTTACGATACGTAGTTTAAATATTAAAATTAGCAACGAAGCTCGAAGAATTGCTTGTTTAAATATTGGACGCGCAATCGCCGGCCGTTGGGATCGAAACTTTTGCGACCAGACCAACGAGATAGTCGAGAATTCTGTTTAATTTCTGATGGCTCTTCCCCGGTGATAGCTTTCGGATTGACTACACTGACCTTTTCATTATATTAAAAACAGTGGAAAGCATTTATAAGCAAATTTCAATAAAGATGTGTAAATGCTTAGTTGATGAGTATATAAAGATATTTTGAGTTCAAATTTAACAGAAACGTAATGCGAATTTTCAATTTAATGTTATAAAGCGAAACCTTATAAACTTGAGTTCACGAAGACAACATTGTAATGAAATAGCACACAATTACTTTAGTAAATAAACATTTGCTCAATAAATTGAAAAGCTCATTAGTTTGCAACAGCCGGTGTCTACGCTTAATTGAATTCAGAGCTCTTTGTAGCGCCTTTTTCTTAAAATATATCTACCAATAAATTGGTCTGGTTTGCAGTTATACTCGATGTATACCAGTGTTCTTTACTTACGTATATAAGTACGTTCCAAGAATTCTCTTTCATCGTTTCCAAAGTTTGAAATATTTTTATTTTAACGAAAGTTTTTCTTTTTTTAAAAGAATTTTAACCCGATGCGACCTAACACAACTATTGTGAAAGTTTTGCTTCGTCCATTACTTCTTTTTCTTGTCGGTTTGTGTAGCTTCGTGAATTAGAGAGTAAAACTATTATTATAGATATGTTGGACATCTCAATTCTTCCTCATCCACGACAGTAATATAGGAGGTCGAACGGGACCGACAGAAGACAGAAGTCAACTCAGAAAGCATAGGTCTCGTAATAGCCTTAGGAAATAGAAAAATAGTTTTTTTTCAGTGGATCGACGAGACGTTCGTATCATTGTAATATCACTAAACTAAAATAATAAAATGATCACTTGAAAACTGGCCGAACCATTCAAAAATAAATATATTAAACAAAGTGTAGTACATATAAATATTTCGTTTATACATGTATTCGTGGCTAAGACTTTTGATATTAATTATTAATTTAACTTTATTTGGCTTTTGACGGCTCAAACTACTTTTCTATTCTTGCCGTTCCAATGCGCAGATATAATATCCTGACGAATTTCTTAAAGCGTTAGCATATATTTTCCTAAAGTGGCTAAAGCCATTTTTCAAACGATTCTTCAATGATGAAAATTCAAAATACACAAAATCTTTTATGCGCTTTTGAATCGTTGATTATTTTAACACTATAATTTGTTGTTTTAAATGAAATTTACCATATTTTTTTTATAATATCAATCGTGTCAATGAGTCAACAAACCAAGTGCAGCACTATTAAACTATAAAGACTTGAATACATAAGTAAGATTTGTTTTATAATTATGATCCTTTTAGTTTTAGATTTAAAACTAAGAAAAGGAAGGTCTTAGATATTTAGGTTAATGAGCGTGAGTATTTTTCATATTAATATCCAGTGATCACTTATTTAGGTCATAACAAGTTACGAGAAAAGGTCATTGCACATTTGATAGAAAATAAAAACAGATTGGGCTCTGACGGCATCTTTTAAACTTTTATTTGTTCTTTGTCTTTTTTTTAATATGTCAAACCATGGAGCGTACACTGTACAATGAGCCATACGTGACCATAAGAGCACTTGTCAAATAACTATTAATAACACATAATTTAGTCAAGCCTACCCATTGCCATGATCATCATATCAGCCGATAAATGCCTATTATGAGAGGCTTAAGCGACATCACAAAAAAGATCGCTTTTGTGCTGCCAGCATTCAGCAACTTCCTGTGACCTTAACTATATACAGTGTTTCGGAACAGTATCATAAATAAAACCTCTGTAAAACACAATGCATTAACAGTATTTTTTCTTCAATAACTTATCTTCTTGTACCACGGTCTCCTTCTCTGGTAACTTCACTAAAATATATGTCAAACATAGCAAGAATTTGATACTTCCTACGCTTGGGTCGGGATCGTCGTGATCTTTTTTATTCTTTTCTATTTCTTCATAACCTTTTCTGCATTATCGAAAGATTTTTATATGATGTCGAAGTTGTTTAAAATTCTAAGTGTAATCCCTTTTGAATAAATATAAATAATGAATATGTTAACCCGATTCCGTTGACCTGTGTTATCTTAAAATAACAGAAGGCATCGTATGTTAGTCCGCCACGCGGGAGGCGGTCCGGCCTCAAGCTGCGAAGGGTATCTTTTAAAATTTTGGCAACTCGCCATCTGTAGCAACGTGCCAAGTTCGAACATTTATCATGTTTCGGTTGGCTTTGATTGTGCTCGGTATAACTATATCATTTCTAAACTTTCGTCAAAGGCCGCAGTAGGGGCTTAAAAGTTTTAGTAGAGACCAGCTTCATGCGGTCAAGTTTAACGCTTGGTTTGTCATGCGATAAAGCTAAGTGGTTAATAGTTAATGAATTACAAAGCAGAGTCATCAGTACGACCGACTAGAGCTCGCACTATAAGAAATTTTCACTGTCATTGCTGCTTTTAAACATTATTGGAAAACTGGCCTGCCATAGAATTACAAGTTAGATTGAAATGAAAAAAATTACAACCGAGGTTGGTTTTGATTTGCTTATGTATACATACATTAATAATTATATATTAGTACATTTAAATTATATTGCATTAATATTAAAAACAAACAAAATATTTTAGAACGTATTGATGAGACATTCTTCTTTTCAAAGATCGCAACGATGACCAATCTTGCGCTACCCGCAGCCTACTTCCCGCGACGTTAACTATGCCTTCAGTCCACTTAGTAGGGTCTTACCTACACCATGTCCACCAGGTTATGTTCGCCACTCGATAGCCTGTAGGCCCCTACGGCCTCCAGTTGCGTGAGGAATGTGCCTTATTCACTTCAGGCGACCAATGCTTCGAGCTACATTGGTGAACTTGGTTTCCTGCGGATATTTATATTTCCGATTCGATCTCGCAGCGAAACTCCCAGCGTAGCCCTCTCCATTGCACTCTTGGTAACCTTGGGCCCTGTAATAAATAAATAACTCGTAAATAATTAATTAATGAATGGTTTGTACTTTTCGCAATGGGAAGTCTCTGTTTGTGGAAAGAGAAAGAACGATGATTATGATCGACCTTTTGAGGATTTTGCCTATCTCTTCCAAAGATCGTCACAATTGCCTCCCTGTTGGCGTCTATCGGCTGAAAAGAAGTAGAAGCGGACGGGAGACAGCTAGTACATACATTTATTGACATATAATAATTACTGTAGCCATTATCCAGTTTCTTATAAGCAAATAATTAAATAAGAGAATGACTGAGCATATGAAGTATAAATACTTTTAAGAGAACCGTATAATGTAATTACTGAAGTAATTAAACGCATGGAACGTTATATGTGTGTCCTAATTAGCATTGTTAAGATCATTAGAAAAGACGTTCCAGTGAGGAGCTAATGGAAGTGTGTTGAAATGTCATGGAGCGTTGATATGTTATAATTTTTTGATGCTTAACCACTGATTGACATATAACTTCTATTATACCTTCCACATATGCGGTTCACCGAAAATGTTTTAGTTTCGAAAACTTCATAACTAGGTTATTCGGCGTAGTTTATTTGGAACAAAATTGTGTTATAATTAATTGAATAAATAGCCGTATAATTTAGAAAAAAACAGGGCGCTTACAAATTCATACATACAAAGAAATACTATACCTATATTCATGAAATATTGTAGGCTTGACGTTATTTTAACTTCAAAAGATCATCACTATTTTCATCATCGTTGTTTTCTACAATTTTATTCAAAATACCTTTCTTTCCTTTCCGTACTCTACTTCTATACATTGCCTTACTTCCTTAATCTTCCCTCGAGATTTCTTCATTTTTTTTAATTTTTATAATTTTCTTTTGTTAAAAAAATTATTTATTCATAATTTTTATTTATTTTCTAACTATCCATATCGCACTTAATTTACATTTCTTATATCACGGCGGTAATCACTCTTGATAATTATTTTTATTACTTTGTACTTTGTTTTATTTGTAAAAGACTGATTGTAATGTGGCTTTATCGGATATGCGAACTGTTTAAGCTATATTGTTGCAACATCAGCGCAACACCTAATTAAATAGCTTCGCAGCCAGATCGCGCTGCTCTCTGCAGATTCGCGATACCGCCACGTACCATGTCCCAGCTTATCACAGTGATATTCATTAATATATAATATATTTTTTTTATTTACTTATGACCATTTACGGTCATAACTACCGCTGCTATGGCGGAGGATGAGAATTTGGTCGCATACCCAAAGGCGGAAAGCGCCCAAATACTGTAGCTTATAAGCGTCTAATATCCGCGTATAATTAACATGGCTGTCATTCCGTTGCCACTTTAGATTTTTTTAAGTTTTTTGAAATAAGAGTAAAATGTGTCTAATACAACCAGTTTTTTTTCTATATTTAATTCTAAAGGAGAAAAATAAAGAGTAGAGAAACCGTTTACAATTTGCCAGGCGAAATCCCTATGCGTCATAAGGATTAGCGCTATAAATAACATTGTAGACGTAGGTCATGTATACAATGACGCAAAGTGCAGTTTGCAAAGAGGACGGCGCCGTACAAACATGTTAAACTAAACAACTCTACACTGCGACGATATTAAGTTGTGAACTGCTTCTCGAGCGATGAAAGCGCCGAGTGGACAGGAAAATACACATATTATGCAAATTTACATCCCACCGGCACCGGGGTCGCTTGTGCTTATTTCAGAACTACAAAGTTACTGTTTATGTTGGAATATTACCGCTACGATTATTTATTTTTATTTATATGTGAGGGTCACCACTTTATAAAAGTACTTGATTCATCATCATTATTAATAAGATTGTCTTTCAGAGTCTTATCAAGGTCATTGAAAGACCTGAATGTAGACCGCTGGAAACCAGCTTTTTTGGAAAGCTATGGGCTCATGTCCTTCAATCAAAAACCAAAAAGAAGACGACCGTCTTACGACTGAATTGAAAATGATGGTACAACGAACAGAAATATAGAAGCCTATACGTATAGGCTTCTATATTTCTGGTCCTTGTCGATCTTTCAGAAACAAGTATGGTTGTTACATTACAAGCTATTACAACTTGTTTAATCAGGAATCTTCACAGACTGACTTAGCTAAAAAATATCAAAATAAACACAATGAAACATAAATCGTACTATAGCTGTCATAGTGTTATAACCAAGTGGCAGGCTTTCACAACCACATTCATTAATAAAGAAAAGAAAGTAATAAGGAATCGATATATAAAACACCGAAGCACCTAAGTATAAAATGTATATGTGTATAACGATAAATTATTCGCAAGACATTTCATACGCTCTGCTCCCATACAAATAGTGCTCTCTCATATTATCTACCATGATAAATTGTTAAAGAACCCCCAACAAGATGAATTGTGATCATATAACACTGTAGAATGCACGGGATCCAATTTTCATATATCTCTCTGCATTATGATCCGATGAAATATTTTCAATTATAACTGTATGTGTGTGTTCGAGCGCGTATAAGTGTGCGTAGTAGTAAACAATAATGGACTCCATCTTTCCATTCTTTACATATTTTTTATGAACGAACGATTATCTTTAAAATTCTACTTTAAAAATATCTTAACATTTTTCTAAACGACATTGGAAATTCAAATGGTTCTTTATAGATAAAGAGAAGTCTACGATAAACAAAGAAAATGTTTCTAGTAAATTGTACTTACAGATTATATTATTAGTAGAATAACACAAATTTGCATTTAAACAAAAAAATAGTCACCTGATGTGGAAAAATTGGAACACGTCTATACAAAATTTGCAATTTTTTTCATATTTTCGTTGAAGCATGGCGAAGGTTGTTATGGACAGGAAACAATGGAAATATTGCGAGGAAAATAATAAAATCATTATTTTTATAACTACATAGTAAATAAAAGCACTTGCTGTTAAATTTTCTACAGTTTTACAGTTACAATGATTGTCCGATTCACCCGTCAAAAACCTGAAAGATTATTGACAAGAAATTTAAAGATCAAAAGGACTTCACCTCGAAACGCAACTTCAATGGGACTTAAAAGCACGAGAAAAAAGGAAAAGATTTGAATAATAAGAAAATTTTGTTTGCATACCCTTGTAATTTTAATTTATAATATATAATTTATAGCTGTATATAAAACAGGTTTAATAAGTTATAATGAGTTGGAACTCTCGATCATTTTAAACCAAAAACCCACATCAATGTTTTTTTACATTTGTCTCTTTTGGAGGCGAAATAATTGATGATTGGTCTAAGTAATGTAATATTATTTGTTACTGACCTATCGCACCGGTTGAAACCACTGAAATACCTGAACTCGCATTTTGCCACCCACGAGAATTATTTCCTAGAAATACATTATTAATTTCACCCCTGTTTGCATCAATTCCGCTGAACTCTGACCTTTATTACTAGTATGTTATAATAGAAATTCCTTAATAAATTCTTTATTATTATATCCATGTTTAAAGATATTTGTAGAATAATCTTTATACTCCTTTATTCGTCTAAAATGGCTTTGCATCCTAGAAAATTTTTCTACTGATATCTACAGCAATTGAACTTCTTTACTTTTTCTGATATCTTGTGAGTCATATCCTGGAAGCAACTCCGAACCGGATGCTTATAATGCACACGTATGATAAATATTAATAAATAAAAAGTTACAACCGGATCAATTTCCCTGGCCCCTTAAATAACTTGGAATAAATTCATTAAGAATTTATTTGCGGTAGTTATGACCAAGTGGTATAACAGCGAAATCTCTATAACCTGCATAAGGATTTAGGCCTAAAAATTAAAAGTCAAGTTACTTCTGGAATTGGTTTTGAAAGCTGCAATAATGAGATCATTTAAATTTTCGTTAGGTGTGAGAGAGAGAGAGAGAGAGAGAAGTTTGGTCCATCTTAAACTTGCTATGAGGGTAATCAGCTGAACAACAATCTTAGGCCTCTCAAGCTACAACAAGATAAGAGACTTTGAATTGGTACATCGGCAGTAAGACAACGAAGGTCGACTGGGTTCGATTTTGTAGACCGGTATTTATTGCACACTGTTCCGACAGCTCCATAATTCCGGTAGACAAAGATACACCTTCCAAAACAGTCCTTAAACGACCTCTCGCCCTTGTTTTCGACGTGCCAAATCAAATGCCGGGTATTATTACAATTACTCTGATACGACACAATCACTCCACTTAAGTAATCTAGGATTTTAGCGCCTTCCCAATATAGTAAAATAAATATTGTAAAGTCACTAGGCAAGGTTCCCTAGGGGACCTTCAAGTTTAATTACTTTAAGGAGATAGGCCATACTAAGCGGCTTTAGCTCTCTGCTACTTCGTAAAGCTGTAATTGCCAATGAATAAACAACTAAACCTAATACTTAATAAAAATGTGCAGTAGATTCCTCGCAGCTCCAACCAAGGATTTATAAAATCACTTTATTCGCTTCTGAGTAAGTAGTAGTAAAATTTCTAGGTTAACAAAAAGTACTATAATTAAGGACATGGTAACGAGTGTGTTGTTTTTTATACTATTTGCGCATTAAGATGTATTAAAACAAGAATATATGAATGTATGTCAGACACAAGACTCAAATTAAACTTCCCGATAAATATATTTAAAATAAAAAAAAACTGCTATCAAGAGCGCAAAAAACATTCACAACTGTTTGTTACAGATAGAACAATTATTTCACAAGACTTATTCAGCGTATTCGACGTCTACTGTAAGGGATATTTCTCGTCTAAAAATATCTATTAGGGGATATACTATAATTGCTTGGCATGCGGGTTTGCAGTCACTGTGTGGTCCGCAAAGGGCGTTTCTGGACATCTTTTGGAAACTTGTTTGTGAACAGTGACAATCCTATATAATTAATGCTTAAAATGTGAATTATATAATATTGCATCCCGGAAATCGAACCCACAACGTACACTCGCAAATCTCAGTCCTTACCAGTGGGGTACTACTGCTTTAAGTCTCATTATCAATAAACAATTATTATGGAAAGCTATTTAGTTCAAGTTCAAAAGCATTACGTGGGAGTTTATACCTTGCGTACATTGCTATTTTTATTATTTTAATGTACTATTCTTACAAATGTAAACAAAGTTATCAATGCAATGAAATAAATAAAAAATAAATTAAAATCGTTTTAATATTTCATAAAAGAAATAGATTGTAAGACGGTGGTAGCAACTGATATTGTCTGTACATTTACAGACAATGAATTGCAAGAAAGACTACAAGTCAACAGAAGTATAATAAGAAATAAAAAACTATACAGAATATTAAATGTTATATAAATAAAAACTCTAGGTTTTCATTTTAAGCATCAAAAAAGGACGGAATGTTTTGTTTGTTGCGATTCAAATCTGTCTGTGGGCGTACTTAAGAACTCTGCTTTGTATTTCTCTCGAATTGTGTTTTATTATTTAAGTGATCAATTGTTTTTGTTAAGTAAATTCTCTGCAAAACATTACGCAATAAAGAAAATTTTAAGGAAGTGAAAATTTTTAATGAGATTTGAGTTGTTTTATTTTTTTTGTAACTTTATATTTCTTATTCACATACTATAACGCCAAGTACTTTCCTTTTGGACTCGGTAGGCAAGAAACTATCCTATTATCTACTTTACAGGGCAGTAAAAATTGAGAGTCCAGTTATGTATTTGACCCGATCTGACCATCAGATAGGTGATCGCTCTTATGGTGTTTTATGGCTGTGGCGTATACGTCTGGCGGCGAAGTGGCAAAGTAACGTAAGACGCCTTGATAGCATATTGTCTAGAACGCGGTCTTAATCTTTAGCAGGTTGAGAATGGACTTATTAATGCGTCTTGAAATGTATGACATTTTCCTTTAAAACCACGTTTAAAAGCCTCAATCCGTCTCCGGTTAGTTACGTGAATTGACCTTGATACAGAGCCGTATAGAAATATTAAGAATGCCTGCATTTTCAAGAATCTGACGTAAGTTACAATGGAGATGTTTGTTTTGTCTGACTCTTGATGTTTTGCTCATAACAGCCTTGTCTCCAAGGTATAGTCGCCCGCCAGTAGTGGGCGGACATTTGCGACCTTTATTTATTTCCTCTTTATTTATTTCACATTAATGTTTTACTTTTCCTCCTGTTCCTTTAATTTCTTACCCGTCCTCTAACTTTATTCCTATTTATTACGTCTCTATTATGGCTCGGCAACATTTGAGGAACGCAGGGCTGTCTTCATCACTGTTTATCAGTGAGGCGATGGTGTTATCTTCTTTTCTGTAAGGTGTTCGAAATTGCATCAGTCGTCCGAATGCAGGACAGTTAGCCACCAAGTGCACCACGGTCTGATCCACCCCCGACTCACAGAAGCACGAGGGACTTTCCATGAGTTTAACCATTAAAGCTGTGAAGGCACTCCGAGAATGCTCCGTGAACCGTGAGCATCCGGGCCAAGTCCGTGTCCAGCTCGACGTTACGGAGTGCGCGGTAAACTGAGACGGGAAGAATTTTCGCCTTGTCATAATTTCGAGGCCGTCGTTCCTTCCATGTACCTCCTATTCCATTCGTAAAGTATTTCAGCCTAAGCTGTCCTAACGAATGAGGTGGGGCATTCTTCGTAGTCTGATATTTTTTTACTCTTGAGGGTCTCATTCTTGGCCAGCTGGTCCGCACTCTCGTTACACTCCGCCCCGTGTGCGCTTTCATCCAATGCAGTTTCACACTATTTTCTTTTGCTCTAGATTCCATTACGTTCTCTTTTACTACTAACGCTAATCTTAACGTAGGTTCAGACTAAGCGCCCTCTGTGCCCGGATTCCCTCGAACTCATGGAATCTGCAAATGTCACTTGGGCAGCAGTGTAAGCCAGGTAAAAAGAAACAGATCAGAATCAACACGAATCATTGGCAATTTAATGTTAAAAAATATAAAACCTCGTACAGTCCACGTCTCTGTTTGTAATTTATTTTGGAAACAATGTTGTTAATTCCTGCGTAAGCTTTGAGCATCGAGATAGGCTTAGCAAGCTTTGTGTTCAACTTCGCACCGACAGTTTCAATTCTGATATTGATGTAGAATACTCCAATACTATTTTGGCACCTATACCTATAGTATAAGCTGTTAAATTATTGAAGAAGGTTCATTATGATACCAATAGATCTATATGAACTTTTTTGTAGTATTTACCTGTGCACGTCCAAGTGTATTTTGCCTTCTTTTCACACGAACCCGGGATAGTGACGGATAATCTAACTGGAGTTATTCGTTTACTAGCTTTGGGTTATCGATGCGTTCTCATCCCGACATTTTTAATAGAGAAGCGCTTTTCATATTTAATATATAATAATACTATTTTTAATCTACCAATATCATTATATACATGAAACCATCGTTGTATAAACTTGTAAGCCTTTCATGATGCAAATAACATCGATTGTATATTTTATGTTCAATAGAGAAGGATGAGTTTTCATGATAGTAATATAATTCTTCTAGCATGATTGGCAATTTTGTAGTTGCTCATCTACACATGTAGATAACTGTGTTCGGATTTACTCTACGAGATAAGATCAGGATTGAGGAGACTAGTAGAAAAACAAAAATTCCCGATTTACACAAGCCGATTAGTATGTTATAGTTATATTCGTGTTAAAGTAGTCGAAAGTTACTGAAAGTCGGTCGCTTTTAACCGGTTTCATTTGCAATCTCTGGTGCGTAATATCAAATTAAAAAAAAATATTTGCAATAAAAATTCATTCAAAAAGAATATAAATTCTATCTTAAAACTAAGTAATCAAAGTTCTTAGACAATAAGTATGTGTAGATTTTTTCAAATACATTTTTTTCAGTTTATCTGTATTACAATGAAATATTTGAATTATTTATTTACATTGTTTGACATATAAGTACTCGTATTACTATTCTTTTCTTAGTTTATATCGCTATATTACTTAACAATGTTAATAATAATGATTAAATGTTTTAAACAAAAGCTTCTAGAATAGTATATAATAAAATAAAACGTAAGAGAACAGGTCAAACAAGAACATAATGGTATATTTATGTTAAGATACTTTATACTTTAATTTTTTAACAAATCTTTACAATGGTAAAATTACATTGTTGAAATTTATTTTGACGGAATTTTAAAACAAATCAAACTATTCTCCTGTCATTTAGCTACGGGAGAAGCGGTGTGAGGCTAGGTATAGGAATATGTAACTATATCAAGTCATCACGTCATCAATTTGATCAAACCTAAAAATTCTTAACGAAAATATACGCTTAAAGAAACCTGAAATAAACCTTATAAAATTATTAATAGGAAGACTAATAAAGTCCATAAAAATCATCGTATAAATTTAGATTTTCGCTGATTAACTAGTCCAATAACCTAATTGCTAAAACGGACTCCTCCCAGACTCTCAATGACGATACTCAACGAGCAAGCAGTCCGTGAAATTGCGGCACTTAGTCCCGGTGGAACATTTCGCACATTTGCATAAGCCTGGGAACGTTTGCGACGAAAATAGAACTCGTATCCCCGGCTGCTTGGATTTATTCAATATCTGGGGCGTGGGCGAGCCCGCGGTGCCACGAACGACGCGTACCTACTTATATTTCAATGAAGCCGAACTCATAAACGATTAAACTTAAAATTTAGTGTGCCTTCATACTTGCAGTGGAAGGTCTCATCAAGCATCATAGAGAAGATATAACAAGGTGTGGTTACTATAGTCATCATCGTCTCAACCAAAAGACGCCAACAGCAAGGCAGAGATCCCGCCACAATGTTTTTGTTTTTGTAATTGTTTTACCCCTCCTGCATTGCACACAATAAATTCCCGCGACCTCCATTATGTTGTTGTTCCACCTAGTAATGGCGTCTAACCACACCGTGTCCACCGGCTTGTGGTCGAGATTCAAGAACCTTTCAGCCCCTATGGCCGTTGCCCTTACGAGCAATGTGCCACACCCTCAGTCACTTCGCACGAGCAGTTCTTCATGCTATGTCAGTGATTTTGATTCTTCTTCCATCTTTTAGTTTCTGTGTTGATTTTGAAGCGAAATTTCGAACATATCCCTTTCTATTTCTCTCTGGGTGACTATCAACCTTCTTTCAGAGTCCATATGTCATCACTGGCAACACACACTGGTCAAATACCTTCATTAAACATCACAGAGAAAAACAAGGTGCGTTTGCTTTTAGAATATAGTATAAATATTTTTCTCTATGACTCTCTGTGCTCTTATGCATGAACATATGCAACTGTGCATTGTGAAACAGTTACGAGGCAGATATTGAGTAAGAAGATTTTGTATCCTAATTGAAATGAAACAACTTTGTTCAAAGTAAACCAGACTTCCAAACTTAATGCTTAATTGACAAAATGTCATGGCTATTTATATATACACCTGCGTGAATAATATTATAATAGTTTAACACAATTGCGCGGCATATGAATGACTTTTTGAGGCGACGTTAGTCAACGTTACTCGATGTTCTTGAAGAAGCGACGCATGTCAACAAGATGATAGTTTTCTCTTTGCTAAAAGGGGGCAGTTGGTCGGGACTCGCGGTTTAACTATTACAACATATTCTCATCACCTTGTCTCTCTTTAGTTGTTAAAAAATTAGAATTCCGATTATTTTTAACGAAAGGAAATTCTCGAAAAACTGGGTTTTTAAAGTAGTAAAAGTTTTAATCCTGATTAAAAATAGACTGTATTCCAAATTAGGATTTTAATTTATGAGCGAAGCATAAAAACACTGCAAAAGAATTTTAAGCTTATTCAAATTAGAGCGGATCGTTTTTTTTGTTCTTTCCTTTCAATATTGTTTGAAATACTTTTCGTATACAATATTTAAAACTTTTGACTGCCTCAATGCAATCAAATTTTACATTTTTAATTGTTTGTGTGTGCCTTGTGGGCTTCTATTTATCTAGGAAAGCCAGCTATGTACTCGTATATCCACCAAACTTGCCACCATAGACCGAAAGGTACATTTAAATGTTATTTGCTTTACTTTTATCTACACGATGGTTCATTTTCTCGCACCTTCCTGTCTTATCGGAGGCAAGATTAATGTTCCAGGAATGAGTGGTTGGTGCACTGGCTGAATCAAGACTGAACGATTCATCACACGTTCTCTTCTCACTGAGGCATTTACAGAAGGTGCAATAGTGTAAGTCACTTATATTCTGTTGTTTATGGTACTACGTTATGAAGGTTTTTGTATAGTGTCTTTCTTCAATACAGGCCGCCCCCAAGATATCTATGGAGGGATATACCATAATCGCCACGCTTGGCAGGCGGGTTGGCGATCGCCGTGTATTATGGTATGCGGCGCACGCTGCTGCTCATTCTCTTAAACCTTGTTTGTGCGCAGTGACAATTTTATATAGTTAATGCACAAAGTGTTAATTATATAAGATTGTATCTCGGAAATCGAAACCTATGTTCGCGAGTCTCTGCCTTTTACCATTAGGCTACCGCTTCACAAATACTAAAAAGTTCATGACAAAATAAACACCAATAATTAATTAAAATATGTCTGGAATGCTATTGCTTGTCAATCACTGCTCGCAACATTGACTTTATATTTACACATATGTGTCTGCCGGGAGACAAACTTGCTACTGATAATCCTAAAACACAGTCACATTATTAGGTTACCGTTGTCATGTTTAAATACAAATTATATCGCATATCATCGCATATCATTATAATCGATTATACATTAATAATTAAATTCTTAATTTTTAAAACTTCATCGTAAAGAGGCATTAATATTTTTATGTAACTGTGTACGGTTTCACAGTATCCTCTCGTCTTAACTCTCTTAATATTCATGTAATAAATTTAAAGAAGTTTAATACCTTTTAAAAAATATTATTACAGGGTCCAAATTTTTAACTGAAAATGAAGTCGGGAAATAAATAGCTGTAACCATTTATTATCCACAATGTTTACAAAATATTAATATAAATGTCCTAACTGAATATTCATATAATAGTGGATTTATATATACTATATTCCTAAATAGCTTACCATTGCATGAGAAATATCAGCTCATCACACATGTCATTTATTTACTAGAATGTGTCTCGTCACAGCTTGAATCTAGAGGATGGTTTGGACTTTTAGCTAACTTGAGAAGTTGTAAGAAACAACTTCTCAAAAGCAAAACTTCGCGGTTGGAGAGTTCGAAAACAAAACGATCTTGTACTAAATTTGGAAGGGAATAGTTTCGGAAAAGTTAGGGAAATCGAATTGAATAATCTATAGCAGCTGAGTAGCAACGCTTTCAGGCCCTTAATTTTAGTCAGAACCTTAGTAAATACATATATTCGTTAGATATAAAGTGTTATGTATTTAATATTTTTAACGTTTCATGCTCGTAATTTAATATATGTTATAGACGTTTTTTAGTTTCTTACTTTCATGCTGTATATATATATATATATATATATATATATATATATATATATATATATATATATATATATATATATATATATATATATATATATATATATGTAATTCATAAATCGCTGGATGCGAACAGCTAGACCTGTCATCGTGGTGATCTCTGCGAGAGACCTCTGCCATGCAGTAGGTGTCTATCTGCCGAAAAAAAGAAGAAAAAGATATTTATATACACACCGATGTATACATGCATAGAGGGTGGTAAGTTATATTTAGAGCTATTCAAAATATCTTCAAGTTAAAAAATGTCATTTGTTTATTACTGATAAATAAAACAGTCCCATTTTAATATATACATAAGTTGCACCAACAAACATGTTTCTTTGAAACAACACGACTTTTAAAATTTTCATTAAATAATTAACGAACAACTGTATAAAATGAATAATACAAAATGTAAGCAGTTCTGTAGTTTCAGCGCGCTAATGCATCCTATCAGCCAACACACAATTATGTTACGAATTGCCCAAGTTAATAAAGATAAGAGCAAAGAGACATACAAGCATAAAAGCTCTATAACACATTAGCAATGAAACTTTATTCCTAAAAGACAACTTTCCTTTCAGAGCAAAAAAAAAGCAAAAGACCGTCGCGCTAGTTCGTAGTACTATTCATGAACACTACAAGGAATGCCCCCTCCAAGAACACGGTGGACGAATAAAGAAAAAAAACAATGTACCCAACTCACACAGAAGCGTCACATAACATTTAAGCGAATTAGAAGGAGAAATAGTAGTAGCAGAAAGGAAACTTTAGTTATTAGCTCTGAGAAACTAATATAGCGCACGAAAAAAAATTGTTGAACAATAACGTACCTTGATTAATTTAATATACATTGGAAACAAAACATGAAAAACATATGTGTAATTGATAAGAATATTAATTATTTAATGAAGATTTAAAATAAAAGTATTTACTTTCGACCAAAAACTAATTTGTGATGTTTCCGCCCGGGATCGAACCGGGGACCTTGTGCGTGTGAAGCACACGTGATAACCACTACACTACGGAAACTTATGCAGTTTAGTTGTATTTTAATGCATTATATACACATAACATATTTTCTTATCTATAATATCAATGCATAGAACAATAAGATAGTTTTAAAGATGTTATATGTAAGCAATTTTATAATGTATTTTAAAAATAAATAAAAAAACTTTTAGTTTTTTCTTATCAGCATTACGACATTTGTGTGTCAAAGAAAAATGAATCTTCATCGGGAATATTTTCTTGCAATGATTTTTTGCAATTTTGAATCCAGCTTGAAACTTTAAGAATCCGTTCATTACCTTTGATTAGCATTTGTACATAAGATATTATGCAATTGTTTGTCATTAGTACAAAAAAGGCTAGGAGTGGATCGCAAACATCGCGTGCTCTTTTATTCTTCTACCATTTAGTCATGATTTAAAATGTATTTGCGTTACACAGCTTTGTACTAAAACGATCTTTCCCCTTAACAAAAATTTATTTTACTTTATAGTTGAAAAGTTTTTAGGACTGATTATGATTTCGAGAAGTGTGAAAAATTATACTAAATCAAGTGTATATAAATAATTAAAAACAGTTTTAAATAATTAATGTAACTATATGCAATTCCGAAACAAACATGCGCTCACATTATTTACCTATTTTTGTAGTACCTAGTAAATGGCCCTGTGGCGCAATGGATAACGCGTCTGACTACGGATCAGAAGATTCCAGGTTCGAATCCTGGCAGGGTCGTAGTGCAAGCTTTTTACATAATCATAATACCAAAAAGAAAAAGATTTCAAGCTCTTTTCGTTCGACAACAAGAAAGTAGTAATTAAGCAAGATAGTTCGCTTTTTTCAATGTATTAGAATTTTTTTTATACATTTAAGTTAGTTCTTTCGATCTTTTTATTTTTCAAATCTTTATCTTGTACTTGAACCAAAACCACTGTAGTTTCTTCGTCAGACTCGGAGCCAGCTACACGAACTTCCCGCCCATGGGCCCAAAGCATTTCGACGGGCCCAATTAGAATCATTAAGAAATTAATATTTTTTTATTCTTTACATTTAAAACCCTATAGCCTATGAAAGTAATCGAAATAAATTTCTATTGTTCTTTTTTCAAAGTGTATCTTAACCTAAGTTTGGGTTCTAATTCGAAATATTAACAGACTTTTTAAATTTGCCAACCTTAAAAATTTGCGGCTCGGGCCTATGTAGTCCATATTTAAATCCAGTTCCGGTCCAACTATAATTAAATATATATTTTTTTCAGTTATAGTCTGACCTTTCAACACTATTTTCTTTTCGTATATTCTCGTCAGTTGGCCCTGTGGCGCAATGGATAACGCGTCTGACTACGGATCAGAAGATTCCAAGTTCGAATCCTGGCAGGGTCGCAATTATAGTTCATTTTAGGTAATTTTTATTAAAAAAATCATTTTTAGTTTGACCCAGTAATAAAAAGACTCTCGGTAATATAACATTCGCTAATAATATACGCCGGTAATCGGGCACGTTATATATTTTCCTGAGACCTGTAAACTCTTTAGTAATAACTAAAAGTTGGAAATTTAAAAATTTCAGCGTAATAACGCTGAAATTCTAAAAAACACCATCTCTGCGAGAAACGATAGCGGGTAGTTCTAGGCTTTGAAAACAGGTCTCCCATTGTGTCCCGCGCTTACGTTTATCTTAGTTTTCTTTGACTTAGAAACGCTAAGCCGGAATGGCGAGAGAACTTTCTGAGTAATCTTCGCTAATTCTTCTTCACTTCCAAGTTACAAAAATAATTTTAAAACGTCAATGTACTATTACTTTAACATAAACCCTTATATTATAATTATAACTTTACAAAATTGATGATATTGCCATTGTTGGTAATAACAAGAAAAAATGTGAAATGAAGAGGTCCGTATAGGAGGCTTTACCTTCTGTCCTCAGTGCAGGATTACAAAGAGCACAAAACAAATTACTATTGAGGCTTTAAGATCTTGAATAGAGACCACAGAGCAGCAAGCGCAGCGGAGGATTTCTACCCAAATGGACAGACAACCTTACTAAGTTTTCGGAAGGCGCTGGAAGTAGGCTGCTTTCCATCGATCTTATTGGGCATCTATATACAATGATGATGATATTTTATACTACTAAAGTCAATACTGAATTCTCATATTAACGCATCTTTTGATTGTATCGTAAATAAACTGAAGATGTGTGCGACGAGATCAGAGTCATCACCACATTCCATTCACCTACCATTTCTTACCCAATTTTCTTTGAAAAAATTTTAAAAGGAAAATTTACATCAACATGTATGGTATGCTTGTGAATATAAATATGTATTTCTTGTTCATATATTATACAGGACAGTTGATAATAGGTGTAAAAGTTTTATTGGCTTTATAGCTCATTCACTATCAATTAATGTATGTTACATTTTATCCAAAATTTGACGATTTTAGAAATAATAAGTGACGACGTGATAACATAGTGAGAAAAAGCGTTTATAAAATTCGAACTAGTGCATATTAAAATTAATGATTATTTCTGTCTGTATCTGTCCCGACAGACCTTGTCCTGCCAGAAGTTATTGGCTGGTTGGATTCTAATAGAGATTAATGATCATTTTATACAGGTTGATTAGAAATAAGTGTAAAACCTTTAAAGCTTTTTGCTGACAAAAAACCTATCCTTTTGCCTCTTTAAAATCTTACCTCTAACCAATAAGGAGAAGAAGAAATATAGGCATTTCTCCTTTTCATGTCACTTTGAACAAAACTAACCTCGAATTGCACCATCCGATTAACAGAATGTGTAGCACCTATAATCAATTTAAAGCCGAAATATTTATAATGATCATTTTGTTGGATTCACTGAAAGTGTTTACTCGTAAATTATTTGATTTATTCTTATTTATCGATAACATCACTGTAATGCAAGTATACGATTCTTTATTACCTTATATTATTTTTATTCAGAATTAAGTTAATATCGATTATTTGTAGGTTGTATTATTATTCAGAGAGCAGTTAATTATTATTCTTTTATAAATTTATTAGCGTTTAGACGGCTTTAAGGCTGGTTGGTTTATGGCTTTAGCTAGTATAATTATGGCCAGGACTGAGTACGCCTACAATAGTACTAAGTTTAAATTTAAGTTTGTGCATTATATGAAACTTATGAGAATTTATATTAAGTTTAGCTGTGGCCGTGCCTGGATATAATAAAAAATAGAGTTCATTTTATGACCACACGTCTTTCAATATGTCCATCAGTATGATTGTAAAATAAACTCATCGCTCAGTTGCAACATTGGCAACAATCACCATTAAATAGAGATATTTTATATTTCTACACTGAAATAGAAATAACAAGAAGTTTGACTTACTGACAGTTTTACTCTATCAGTTAACATATACTAACCTTCAAAACTTATTTTAAAAGAATTGTACCATTACAATATGCCTATAAACATTTGACCAATAGACAATTGGTCGACCGAAACAAGTAGAAGTGGTATTTAGTATAGAATAACCGTTGTGACATTTTGATGACATTTTATAAATGACTACTAGGTTTCCCCGTCCGCTTCGTTTTATTGAATCCATTCTATATAACTTGTAACAAAAAATATTTTAACTGATTATTATACGTATTTCGTTTGTAGCCGAGCTTTTCTTGATAAAAGAAATAATATAATCAAATTTCAAATCTATAAGCCTTATGGTTCCCGGTATATCGTAATGTACTTGAGTGGAAATTTTTGATATGTATATATAAGTAGATAAATAAGTTTTTCTATAGTTATTTATTGATTAATTTTACTATCCACTATAGATCATCTACAGTACTTGCTATATTATGAGAAGAATGTAAGAAGAACTCAATTTGATAGAAACTAGAATCTAATGGAGGTCTCTTATTATGAAATCTTTAAACTTCAAGTTAAGCTAAGCTTCTAAATGACTCTTTGGCGCTAAAATTTCACTTCGATAAATGTTTTTGATAAGTGCCAATTATCATTCAATATTATGTTTGGATACGATTTAATATATATTAGAATTTAATCGAAAAAATGACGAGGGGTGTTTAAAAATTGCTCTTTGATCTGTTACGCCTACTGTCAGTCAGGGGCAGGATTCTCAAGCTTTACAACAAAACACCACAACCACAGAAGTGATTAGTTTTATTGTAATAAAAGGAATTCATTGACAATATCAAAATTATAACTGTCAAAATTATATTATGGCTTCAAATTTAAATATTTCATTTGGGTGTTCAATGCCTTTAGTTTATCTGTTGTCGTGAATCTTTAAAACTACTTGTTCAAAATAGTATCTTACCCTTGTAAAGTTTATTTCCAAAGTTTAAAGAGGCTGGCATAGTTGAAGATGGTAAATATACTGGTTCATATATGGATTTTTGGTTGGACGCCTCATTGGACCACACGTTTGGTTTTATTTATTGTTCAGCAGTAATTGTTACTGGTGTTTCATATTGCGAGATGATAACACAGTTCTTTCTTCTGTAATTAGTGTTTGTTTCTGCTATAGATAAAAACTATGCGCCATAACCAGTGGAAAATTTTTATCACTGCATTAAACATTTTTTGGTCATTTTGTAGTTTCGGTTAACATAATTAGTTCCCTTAGAGTAAGAGATCACTCCCCGAATTCAACTCGGATGGGCGTCCAAAATACCGCATTGTGTGAAGACGGAGGTCTTTAACCAATGTATATTGTGATGTGATGTGATGTGAGTGATGACATGTGGATTCGAGATGTGCTTCTCACACGAAGGCTCAAAATCACCATGAAAACATGTCAAAGTGGCTATGCTCCTTGCTTCGTTGTGAGATCGAATTAAAATTGAAGAGATCCATAGAAGAATCAAAGTCACAGACGCACTTCGAAGAATTACTCGTCTGAAGTGGCAGTGAGTGGTACAGAACGGTCAGGTATCCGACGGCGATTAGATCCGAAAGAATGTCGATTGGTGATGACAAAGTGGCATATACTGCATGCGTCGGCCTTTTATTAGGTGGACCGACTACATAATCAAGGTTGCGAGAAGTGGCTGGATGTGAGCAGCGCAAGAAGCACATTTTGGCGATCTTTGTAGTAAGCTAATGCAGTGGGCTTTTATTGGATGACTTGAATAAAATTAGCCTCTTGTATTGTACAGCATGATATGTTCCCTAACGGGATTATTTTATGACCTAGATCTACGCCAAACAGTATGGAATGCTGCATCAATGGATTTTCTTGGAAAATTTCGAAAAAAAAATTGCAAATCTGTCAAAGTCGTGCAGACCACTTTTTCCTTTTTGTTACTTTATCTTCTGTGCCTTGTGATTTAATAAATATATTCCTCGTACCTTATGATCTATTTTTCATTTATTCTTAAAAAGTTAATTTTGTAAAAATGTTACGTTTGAATACAAACTCGGTTTTGTTATCTATATACACCAATTTATGCTTTCAACAAGACTTTGGAAGGTATTTTGTAATTGAAAAATTGTTTGCGTGTGTTTTAATTTAGAATTTCGGCATATACTTTGACATTATTGTATAGACTGTGTTATTTGAAACATTCACTATTTATGTCTGCTTATTTAAAACTCACACTGTTTATTATTTTTTGTGTACACATATTAAAAATCAATTGGATTTATAAGCTAATAATAATACTAGGCAATAATCGTTAATATTTTTGAGGTGTCCAAAAATATCTATTAGTTAGTATGTATCTCGTAAATGTTTTATTCTTATATGTATTCGCATATGTCTAAGATATGTTATTGATGATAACCGTTGTCATTAATAATTTTTCTTTGTTATTTAACTTGTACTTTTGTTATGTTAACATAACGGAATTTAAAAATATATAATGTAAAATAATATTTTTGAAAAAGACTTTAAAAAGCTAATCCCGACCCTGCCAGGATTCGAACCTGGAATCTTCTGATCCGTAGTCAGACGCGTTATCCATTGCGCCACAGGGCCGTGAGTACTTATTCGAAAATTGCAGTCTTAAGAAAAAAACACTGTTTTATTTCATAATTATGTTAAATAATTTTCTTTTATAACCATAGGTTATGCTGAAAAAAGTAAAACGTTATTTTTTAATTTAATATTGAAAGTAAACTAAACAAAATAAACATCATTTCCACGTCAAGTTAAAAACTATTTACACAACATTATCAAGTTATATTAAATTCGGATCGAAGTTTGCGAAAATTCCGCAAGACTCCTAAACTTGTGAAAGTTTGTAAGTCGATTCCTGTAATATTTAGATGTGCATATATATGGCTGCAATAACAACCGCTTTTGACAGTGATAAGAAAAATCAACGAATGGCAAGTTTCAATTGCCATTTACTTATAAAAGTATAACATAATAATATATATTAAAAAAAGTAATCATGAAGACATATACTGTGTGTGTATATCTACTGTATGTAGTCTAAAAATTATCTTAAGAGACGCCAGTGAAATGTTTGTTAACTATGTACTTTCAAGTTCAACGACCTTTCAGTCCCGCGAACACAGTTGAATAGTCAGATGAAGTTGCAATAGTCTCTGGGCTAGCATCATTAATATCAACAGATACAACATATAAATGTTTTATCATGTTCAGTTGTTTCATTAAAAATAAAGAAAAAGAAGATCAATGTTTGGATTGCCTTCAGAGATATCTACACCAAGATGAGAAATCTTTTTGTTTGTAGACTTTGTCGAAACAAATAAATCCTAAGACCAGTCAAGTAAGATCAGCAAATAATACGAACGAAGTACGTGGGAATAAATTCATAATGAATTTGTTTACAGTAAAGATAGCAGCGAGAGGTATAATAACGAAATTTCTTTATAACGTACGAATTAGGCTTGTGAATATCAGATAAAGGGGAATTTTAGGGTTTTTTTGATATTATTTAAAATTTATTCAAAATTGAGTTAAGTATCCAGAAGTGTCTCGTCGATAAAATTTAACGCTAATGCATTGTAAGAACCCAAACACCGTACTCGGATATAGTAATTTTTAATTAACTTTTTTATTATTTTCATTCTCTCTCTCTCTCATACTTCACAATTTCTTTCAGTTTTTTCCTCTTTATTTCTCGCGAAAAATTTTTACATTGCATCTATGCTAACATCTTTCATCCATCGCCAAACTTTACGCAATTTCATATTTTTATTTTTTTATGTATAAAGAACCTTAAGAATGAAAAGAGGTTTTCTGTCATAAATTAAATAAAAAAAAACTGTTATGCGAAGTTAACAACATGACTGTTCCATAGGAGGCGCAATTACAGAGTGCTTGTATTGTCATAATTACAGGACTAATTATACGCCTGCGGGAATAATGTGGAGGTTTCCCAGATCTTTATCCAGACACAATATTTCTAGCAATGGAAGAATCAACGAACCTTTGTGTGCTATGTGTTAGTTTGCCGTTAATGACTTCGTAGAAGATAGCAAGCACACCTGAGAAATTATGTATTCGTTTACTCGTCATTTAATGAACCAGGCTTTTTCAATGTTAATTAAATACATGCGATTTTGTTTTATTTAAAGTAAATAATATAAAAGCTACGAATAGCTTTTTATGTTATTTTTTTTTAATTTTTAACGTCTTACTTGCCATTGAAGTTATTCATGTATAAAGTAATAGTCAAATATGTTTTAATATGAGAGCAATGATATGACAAACATAAAAATAGTTTATTAAACTCAAATAATTCTTACAACGCAACGCCTCTGTTTAGCAATTTAAACGTCGAAGCTTTATCGAAACTTGAAAGATTTCGGAGCAAAGTTCGTAATATTTCTTAGTTACGTTTAAACTTGAAAGATTAATAGAAGACGGTAGCAATAATGAACAATTTTTGTAATTAAATCCGGTTCATATTTACTAATATTGCTTATCGATAATTTATCTAAAAAAACGTTTTTATCTTACGGTTAAACAATTTTTGTAAAAGTAAATAATTTTAAATTGACATTTATAACAAAAACCTTATAATTAAAGCAATTATATATTTTTAAAAGAAAGCGTGCTCGAAAAAAATCGAAAGCCGAAAACTAAAAAAATTGACTTTGAAAACAATATTTACTTTTTGCCGAGTAAAATTTTTTAACGTAATTTTTATTATAGTTAGTTTGGCCATAAATACAATAACACTTAAACAATACCAAATATAACATTTGAATTTGGAATTCATCATTTCATTTATTATTTGGATATTTAATATGATTTATTACTATCGCGTCAATTGGTGTTCGATATCACGTAGTTTTCAAAATAAGAGGGTGTTCAAGTGAACAGAATTTCAGTAAAAACTTTACCTAAATCAAATGTGGAGCCAAATGCAATTTTTAAGCCTCTAAGTGGAATGTTTGTGTACCGGGCTTTTAATATTGTTACGTACTGTGGTTTCTGACTCGTAATGAAACGCCACTGATTCATAAGGAGTCCTATATTCACAAACCAGATAGTCAGCCTTCTTTAATACAAAGTATAATTTTGCTTAGTTCAAACTACGCTTCTAAATCGCAGAAATCAGTGTCCAAACAACATACCAAATAGCTACTTTGTATCATTCATCGTAGATCTTAATCTTCTAACTAAAAAAAAAACAACACTGCCTGTCGACATAGGAAGCACACCTATTTATACTACGGAGAAGGTTCTAGTAAGTTGGCGATAGTACTCGGTTAGAATTTTCGAGAACCGTACACAAAAATCCATTAATAACTTCAAGGTCACGCATGTTTACGGCACTACTTGATCCTAGGGTTCCGTTTTTATTGTCTAGAGGGTTCTGTAACTCGTGCTTTGTAACAGTAACATTCAAGAGTTTTTGGTTAATCGAAATGATTTGATTTGTTGACTCATTTACATGTTTGAGATTATAATGTATACATGAAATATTGTTAAATTTAATTCAAAAATGGAAACTGTGAAGTTTCGTTAGCCCGGCTTTTCTCACCTCTTAAGCTTTCCGAGGCGATTGTAACTTACTATTTATAATGTTAAAATAACCGACGTCTCAAAAGTGTGTGTAAATGCATAATAGAATAAAGATATTTTGAATTTGAATTTAAATTTACGGAGACGATAGGAATTCCCGCTTTATTCGCTTTGATCGAGGCCGGATGAATGTATTCTTGCCAACAACGCTTGTGACTTCATTGTACCTCACAATAATGCGATAAATAAATCTCTACTTGATGTTTAAATTTTTGAGTAAGGTGAAAATTATAGTTGACTTCACTTTCTTAAATATCTCTTGTGTGTCTTGTCAGTCACATTCTCTTTCATTCCGTCGCATACGTACCTTTGCCGGTGACTAGCACTTCGAGAGCTCTATACAGAGGGTTTACTCGCGGAGGGCGGACTGCATATAAGGAATTTTTATTGTACCTTGGTTGCTCTTCTGTTTTATGTAATTTTGATATACATGTTTGTAGAAACGAGTTAAATAGCTTTGGTAACGATAATTAATCAAAAATGCTTTGATCAGAAAAACTTTAACAATAAAAACAATTCCAAAATAAATCTTCCCCTACCGGGAATCGAACATGAGCCTCCTAGGTGAAAGCCAGGCATCCTAGTCACTAAGCCATACGGGTTTTGGTATGTACACGTAATCTATATGTACTATATATAAGTAAACGTTTATTTCAAATCACAATTACACATACAAAACATTACAAAAAAAAATTAAATTCAAGACATAAAAGCTACTGCCGATATTTCAGCCCATATCGCCACGTCTCGCAAGCGAGTTGCCAATCGCGTGGTTTTATGGTATGCAGAGAACTGCTGCCAATCTACTAGAAACTAGGTTGTGAGCAGTTACAATCCCATATAATTAATGCACCAAGTAAAAACTATTTAGGATTGTTTGCCTTGAATACAACCCGCGACATAAGATCGCAAGTCTCAATCCTCTACCGCAGGGCGACCACTGCTCAAACACTAAACAATTGATGACAAAATAAAGATTAATAATTAATTAAATTATGCCTAGAATTATAAAGGCTAATATGGAAGGCTATTGCTTATATATGTCCGTAGGATAAGTGCCATAAATATTGTGCCGAAAAGAAGTACCACACGTCCAACCCTGCAGAAAGAACAGATTTCCAAGTAACGTTTAATAGCCGTGAGGAGACGAAGAGTCACACCGCGTTCACACAGTCAGACCAGGCCAGGGTACGCGCGTATCACAAACGTCACGTAACGAAACTACCACGCATCACAAACCTTTATATTGTAAAAAGTGCATCACAATAAACACGCATGTCCGTCAAATGTCATCTAGTTGTTTTATTTATGAAATTCGAACGAAATAAATAAAACACAAATTACATTCCTAATAAAGTTATGCGCAATTATTAATATGTGGTTTATATATTTTTACTTTATCAACAAACGAATAAATTATTTATAAATTAAAGAAATAGGTCCTGTAATTTCTATCCATTTCTATTACGGATCATATTAAAAGGCGATTTATACATTCACAAGCGGTTAACCAACTAGCTTAATAAGTTGGCTTTCAAAGCTTTATAGACGAATAAGTTATTAATTGACAGAATTTCCCACAGATTCATTTACGAGTAAACCACTGAATTTATTATCCGTTTCAATCAATTTCAATATTTACACACCACTGAAGCGTGTCATGATTAATTTACACTAAAGGTGATCAGGTGAGAATTTTGTAATATAAAATCATAGAGAACATCACAGCACACATCTACGACAATTATCATTGCACCAACTGAAAAAAATATTGGTCGGAGACCATTAGATACGGAGTACAATCCTTTATATAATTCTAAACATAACATGCACATACTCATACGTATATACACATACTAGCACGCACACCCACATCGACAAACAAACACGCACACGCACTAACATACACATTACTAATACTAATTGATACTACAGATTAATAATTTCACAAACTAGTGTCATCGTCATCGTTTAGCCGTAAGGCGTCCATATCTAGACATTTATGTCTCCCATAGATTTGCTATAAGAACTTCATCCAAGATGTTCCGATTATCTTACCAAGGTCGTCTGACTTTGTGGGTGGACGTCCTACCCTGGGCTTGCCGGTCCGTGGTCTCTCCTAGCTTATCGAATTTTTAATCGTAGAATTGATTTTTCCTCTAACTGTAACTCACTTTTGTTTTAGTATAATGAAAGTTTCTGCTTATACAAGTAATAGAGTTTTGCTTAAAAGGAGACTTCATACCTTTCAGTTGAATATAACAAAATTTGTCTTCAAATTATCAGTTTTCTTTTAGACTTACATGGTTAACACCGTCGTCTTTTAGACCGCTACTGCCTATACTCTGGAAACTTGTTTGTGAGCAGTGGCAACCAAAAAAACAAATACAATTAATGCCTAAAGATTGAATTATATAACATTTGTATCTCGAGAATAAAGGCCGCGTCCTTCGACCGCAAGTCCCAGTCCTCTGCTGCCGGTTCGAGAGGGCTGGACGCAGGCTCTGGACCTAAAACCTCTTTAAAGGCTGCAAAGTTCGTGGGCTTTCTGGAGCTTCAGCTTGTGCCTCAATACAACTACATACTGCAATTTCGAGACGCTGCATAGAGTGACCAATCTCAAGGGCCCCCTTTAGAGAAGCTCTTGTTTTGACTATCACTCGTCGAAATACTCGATTTGGTCGGATGATACATCCTGTCTAACATTACCATCACTTCTGTAAGCTTTAGCGCAAGGAAGAAGTGGCGGAAGGAACTCCAGCTATGAATCTATATAAAATGTTTGCCGACTCCTGTGGTGCAACCTCGTTTCCGATGACGCCGGTTTTCGAATGTTCGCGAATTAACACTATAAAAATGAATTTTAGAAATTAAGTTTAATAAATAGCTATATTGATAATAAAAAGGAAAATGCCATTCAAGGCATTCGTCTGACGGAGAATTATTACACTCGCCCATAACAGTGTTTAGACAGAATTGTGAGCAACAGAACGGTAGTCTATTTCCAAATGTCTCATGTGCGTCAAATGTTTCTGCCGTCTCACTGTTAACTAATCCAGATAGCTCGTCTGAAACTTCTTTTCAGAAACTAAAAAAGCGTAGGTTACTACTAATAAACTTTGCTATGTTTAGTTTTTCCTTAATTTTACTTGTTAGTGTAATTAGTATTTTATTCTTTGATTTAGATCCATCTTTGGGCGTAGACCTCCTTCTGCTAATTCTATACATCTCTGTCTTTTGCTTTGTTCACTCATTATTCCGCGATTTCAGGAATATCATCTTTCCACTCTTTCATGACCGACCAACTATTCTTTTCCCAATCGTATCTCATTTCCTCCACAGTCCACCTTTTAAGTATGCTCAACTCAAAACGATTTTGATCTAAGACGAGCTTGGGAGCGTCGTTAACTTATTCCTTCTAGGCATTTAATTGTTGCATTCTCCATATACCGAGTACGCTCCTTTTCAATTTGTGTTTTTGTAAAAAATATTCTATAGATATAATTCAAAAACACAAAATACGTTCATTGACAATTAACAGGCGTGACATTCAAAACAACGCTTTGAACGGATGTAACATAATTAATTATCTTTGTAGCGTGTTATTGGAAAATTAATATACTTTGCAATGTTCCGCCTGTTGGTATTGCCATGATTGCGTTTATATTAAACCTTATATCTATCGGTATAAGATTGCTAAAGTAAGCAAAAAGGATGAGTGTTTGTCGTAAATGGCGTACGTGCAATTTATTTTGATTCAATAAGCATTCTATCAAATTAGACGACGACAATATGGTTACACGAATTTCATTACACGGACTCTGTGGATCGCGTGGGCGTTATGTACAGGTAATAAATTTTCAGAAATTTTATTTGACGACCTTTATGAGCTATGACGATATGGAATTTTCATATTGTTTTGTTTGTTGTTATTTATGAGTAACTTGCTTATCAAGGATATTTTTTTTCTTCTTTTCTTTATGTTACCTTACGTCGACTACAGTCGGCTACAGTGTGAATGCGTACAGCCGGATCTTCGTACGTCGACACTGGCCCTGTCTCGCTCTTTAACACATTTGTTATTACTTCTAATGAAATTGCCAGTGTTTCTTTTTATTTTGGCGTATCAATATGTTGAGTTTTATTTTTATAAATGAAAATTTGATTGGACAGCGGCAGCATCTTTTCACGTATCTGGTTTGGACGAGGTACGATGGTAATAAACCCTTTCAGGCTCTTGGCCAGTCGTGCTTTCTATAAAATTTGTACTTTTAATTGTACCTGCCCGGCACACATGGGCGTATTTACAGTTGATGTAATTGCGCATATTTCAGTGATTTAATTATAAAAAACTGCCAAACAATGACTGTGGATACCTCAAGTGGATACGTCAATTAACACTAACTTGTATGGACTAAAGTCGATGCTATTATCCTTGTCGGACTGTTTTCTCTAGATCTGTGGGTCCATGAAGCAGCCCATTTATTTGAAATAAAGAGAGGGTTTTCTCGGCAAGTGGTACGGGATCGGGTCCTGGAGTCACCGGTCACCTAGGACTGTCACACCCATCTGGTAAGTTTTGTGTGGAGTTCTCCTGCCTTAAGGCAGAGGAGGAGGCTGCCCGACTTGCAATTGCGGCTGCCGATCTGTTTATTTACACCGACCGCAGCCGCATAGATAATAAGGTGGGTGCGGTGTTCTGCATAATGCGGGACGCCGCACAGCTGCACAGCAAATAGCTCAATTTGTACAACTTCTGCACTGTATACAAGGCAGAGCTGCTAGCATTAGCGGAAGCGACAGGGTACGCGGCCGGCGGGTCGGCGCAGTTATGCGCCATACTAAGTGACTCGCGGTCCGCCCTCCAGACAGTTGCAAGATCTGACACCCTCCATCCCTTAGCGTTAAGAGTGAAAGAGAATATTATGAAATTGAGAGAAGCAGGGAAGGATGTAAGATTATACTGGGTGAAAGCGCACGCGGGGACGAAGGGGAATGAGAGGGCGGATCAACTGGCCAAGGACGCGGCTCTAAAGCGAAAAAGAAGACTAGACTACGAGGAATGCCTCATCTCATTCGTCAAGTGACTGCTTACGCTTGACAAATGGAATGAGGTATATGGAAGGTACGACAACGCGGAAATTTTTCCATCTCAGGTGCCATCTCAGCCTACCGCGTACTCCGCAGTGTTGAGGTGGACGTGGTCTTAGTCCAGCTCATCACGGGGCACGGAGGGTTCTCCGAGTACCTTCACCAGTTTAAGCTCAAGGAGTACCTCTCGTGCTTCTGTGAACCGGACGTGCACCAGAACGTGGTCCTCCTGGTAGCCTACTGTTCCGCATTCGGAAGACTCCGGGTCGAATCCGAATGCCGGTTGGGCATTAAGGTTAGCGGGGACTCTATGGCCTCGCTAATCAATGACGAGGAAACAAGACTAACGTTCCTAAAAGTGTGCAGAGCGATTGCGGAAAACGTGATAAAAAGAAACAAGTGTTGAGCTAAAATTCAAAATTGTAAATAAAAGTGTAAAAATAGGTAATTAAATAAATAAAATAATACATATAAAATGTATACCTAGAATAGATCAAAAATATGATATAGAATAAAAACTAAGAAATTGTAATAGTTAAGGTATGAGGAGAAGGAAGATTGGTATGGAAAGGGTAAAATGGATATGAACGGAAAGAAGGAAGAATTGTAGAAAGAAAGAATATAAAGGGATGAAAGATCATGTAAGGAACGATAGAAGATACTAATATTACATGAAAAAATAATTAAATAAAAACAAAGTCACTATCCCACAATAGATAGGAATACGAGGTGTCCGCAAAGCGAGGGCAAATAAGAAAAAAACAAGTGATGTGTTATGTAATTGTATTTTAAAATTTTTGTGCAGCACGGAGTAATAGATCTTGATACTTATTGGAAAAAAATAATTAGTTAAGAAGTCTTTAATTATATCAAAACTAAATATCTTAGTCATTAAAAATTTTAATTGTAAACAGCGTTTAATGAACTTTTATAAAGTCGACACTGCGTCGCTCGTCTGTTCATGGAGAGCTTGTTTATAAAGGTCTTTAGGAAACTTTTAACTAAGAGTTAATCTTTGTTTACACTGCAGAAGTTACCTCAAGTTTTCGCTTCGTGATATTAAAACAGTAAGCATAACAAATCTCTATTAATTATGTGTTTAAGTGGGTTTATGAGTCGAGCTTATAAAGCTCAATCGGATCAAATTCAAACGTTAACCTTTGTACAAAAATAATTGTCTTCACTTCGTTTTATTTATTTAAGACAGCTGCAGTTTATGAAGCTCTGAGAACCTAGCGAGTTGTTTAGCTCAATTTAGAAAAGAGCTGAAAGCCTAAAACTGTATTAAGGTAGTATAAAAAAACCAGAGTTGTTAATCACCTAGTTCCTAAAAGTGGTATTGATTCACTATTTTGACTCAGCCAACCAACAACCAAATTTATTGATTATAGGTGCCGCAACCTACATAAAACCGAGACACATACTCCGGAGGATGCGACGAAATAACAATACAAATAATTTTCTTCGTATATTGCAGGAGACATCAATCCCCAACATATACTAAATAAAAGCAATTCTTCTTCCACTTCTTTTCGGCTATCTCAAACCGATATAATCTCAAACCAATACCATTTGGAAAGCAGTTAAAGTCTATACTAAAAAAAGAGTCACCTATTGTATAGAACTGATTTAATGAAAAGGTTTTTATTTAAATAAATTATTTCATTCACGGGACTATGCTTCTGTATTTATTTTTGCAAAGAGTTTTAAAGTAACAGTTTTATCATATCGCAGTATAGATCGTTTTTTAAATTCAGGCGTTACTTTGCGGAAGTACATCCTAAGTAAGAAGAGGACTAATAAATAGCTTCCGCTATGTGGCAGCTTCCGCTATGTGGCAGTAGTCGTGCAATAAAGTGCATGGTCCGCCAGCCCGCTGATAAATGAGCATGCGGCAAACAATGCGCATTACACAACTATCACCGTTAAATCACTCAACACGTATTTCACCACTCCACGGGGCATCCTCAGGAGTAATGTTACAACGATTAGTGCCAAACATCGAGTACTCGGTGCACTCGGAGTAAGTAGCTAAGACACACACTAGAGAAAGTAGCTATATATTAGTCCTTTTCTTACGTATAGAACGTCCACTTATTAAGTTGTCAGATGATCTTATTATTGTCGCTGAGAGACGCTGGCCTCTTCCAACTGGTCCAAATGGAAACCTTTGGGGGAGATCTATGTCCATCTATGTTCTACGGCTGAAATGATGTTAATTATGATAAAAGTTTACTGTATGCTAAGTATATTAATATGAAAAATAATTGTCAAGTATTTTCGAGAGATTTAATGGGAGCTTGATGGAAGTCTTGGGCGGTGAAGATTACCTAAGATATTTTTTACTTACTCTTCGCTCATAAGATATTGTCAAGTGCATTAGTTATAGAATTATTCTTTTTTCTTTAACTATTTTGGTTTTTGATTTTGCGAAAATACCATTATATAACTTCAATTGCTATTTTATTTTAGTATTTAAACCAATTCATAAATATAAGTTAAAATTCTTTAGTAAAACTTTGCAAACAAAACGAGCGTGCAAAGCACAATTAAGTGACGAGGAAAGTAGTAAAAGAAAGGAATAACTATAGAAATAATTAGCTGAACTCGAAAGGTTTCCAGGGATTCCTTGCGAAGCTAAAAAAATTACCGTCGCGTAAAAGATTATGTATTTTCATCTACATTAAAGCAGAATAAATGACTCGTATACGTTTCCACAGAGCTATATAAAAGCTCTCGGAATAAACAAGAATTTCTTTGTCAACCCGAACGTTTTCGTTTACGCTCAATATACGTAATTAGTCGACCGTTGTTACCGCAACTAAATCTTTTACACTCGAAAGGATAACAAAAAATTTTGTACGAGGTCTTTGTTTTTCTTTTAATTCCTATAATCTTTATATTTAAACATATTTTTCTTCTTTAGCGGTCACGCTATAAATTTACAACGACTATATCGATTTCTTTTATATTTTTAGTTATTAAGTTACATAAAGCAATTTGTCTTGCAAATTCATATTCTCGTTTAACAGCTGCAAAATCTAAAAATAAATTCATCACCTTTAATAAGTTACATTACTTCATTTGTTTCTACCACGATACATCTTTTAAGTTCGCAATGATTATTCGGTGATAGATACCGGTTTTCACCTTGGTGATCATGTAAACGTTTTTTTGTTTTAGTTTCGTATGGTCAATTAGTGAAATCAATCACCGAGAAAGAAACATTTAATAGTCGACAAGAAAGTTTTAACCAGGTCTATATCCTAAGAGAGCATTCATCTTAAAGTCCTGTATATAATAACTATATATAATACTGTATATAGTATGTATTGTCTGACTTTATACATAGTCTCTACTTTATCATTTCAATGTGACGAGTTCGGTGCGTATTTTCTATATTCCGTGTAATAGATATACGACCCCCTCGAAACACTGTCAGTGGTAATAATTTTGTTAGTAATAACTCTTGAATGAGAAATCCGATACCACTTTGGGACAATGGATGGCTCTAGTAGAGCAGACTTTCGAACTTCAGAGTTACGTTATCTTTGTCCCGTCTACAGATTTAGGATAATCTAAAATGTTGAGACCTGAACTAAGAACAAGACAGTCTTGTGTTTTGCGTCCCACGCTTGAGTAGCTCTGATTCGATTGTGTTGATTTATTGACGAATATTCTCTTTTAAATTCACAAGAGTTCGGGGTTGGTAGTGCAATCACTCTCTTTTAGGAAGCCTCACAAAATATTCACAAATTTGCGTGTGAAATAATGTCACTTTCTTACAGTTCCTGAATAAATTGTATTTTAACTTGATTACTCGTGAAATTACAAAAAGGATGTCCTTTTTGAAATTTCACGAGTAATCGCTCTCTGAAGTCTGTGTGGCTGCTCTTATCCGTAAAATCGTGGAGTTTCACATAACTAACTGCTTTCAACCAGTTTTATGTCGTTAGAATATAACCTAAGAATCAATTATATTACACTTGGTCGTTTACTTATCCGTCGAATACTGAAGTGTAAACAAAATTATCGACGAGTAATTACGTAAGAATCGTTACTTTTAAAAAGAGCCTTCACAGAGTACGCATGATGCTCACTCGTCCACTGCAACATCCTTACTGAGAAATTAATTCTCTCCCGATTTCAACGGCATGCCCTCTCCTGCACCGTATGTAATTTCTTGAAGTATTCTATTAAAATAAATCTGGCACCAGATTCCCGTGTAACAAATCACCTTGTATAACACGAATTTTGTCAATGTAATTGAGTTGAGCTTTATTAGTGTTAACGAATAGAATGAGGTATACGGAGATTTTGTATTAATGTTACATTATCGTAAGGTGGTTAGATCAACATAACGATGTTTTCAGACCAAATAAGAGGGTTTACCGATTTTGTTATTTATTTATTTCAAATAGAACCGCTAACAGCAATATATATTACGAATATATATAGTTAATAACAAAGTACAAATTTAAATATATCCGCCCTTTGTAGATGAACACAGCCTTGGCCATAATCATTACAACCTATATCTAAATTATAATAACGGAATTAACAGAAAACAGTATTAAACGGCTGTCTAAATATAAATAAAACAAGACACGAATCTAGTGTACATTAAATTAATTATTTGGGAGATTGTTTTTTTACGCTTATATTACAAGATAAAATGAAATGTTAGGTAAATGATTTACGAATTTATGTCAATGTCTGTCAAATTGTGTATTTTACTTTAGCTATATACGAATTTAGGGGAAAAAGGCATCATTTACGAAGTCGAGTAGTTCTGAAACAAATAATAAATTGTTTTATAAACGTAACCATTCGTATTCACGGTCTATTTACGTAATAACTTTTCTGTAACAACTGTTGTTTGAAAGAAAATAATTCTTCCAGCCGCCGGGTACTGGAAAGGAAAATTACTTTTATTTAACTTGGACTTTTTCATTCTACGATTTTGAAAATTGATCATGAATTTTCTATGCGATTTTATCTGTGACTTAGAAGCCAGCATTAATTTTAATTATTAGGGTACCATTAGTAGATACCTCATAGAGGTGTCAAGCAGCTTTATGGTTAAGGAAAAACTTTTTCTAATAAGGTAAAAAGAAACAAAAGTAGCTGACACAGTCCAGCGTATGGTTAAGTTGAAGTAGCAGTGTGCAGGCCCCAAATAGCCTTCACTAATTACCGTTGGTACCTTAAGTCTGTAGTTAAGGCCACGGACCGCTAAGGGAAGCGTGGGTTGTCCTCCCACAAGGTGGACAGATGATTGTTAAGGTGGTTGCAATTTGCTGGATGTTGGTCCTATTTGAAATTTACTGAGAAGCATATGTTTCGCAGTGGCAGCGGTTGAAATGATGGCAGCCTCCGTCCATTATAGTTTAGTACATTTAGTAATATCTGGTTTTCATAAAATTTGACTATCCATATAGCCTATCATTTCTGTATCAACAGTAAAATGCGTGGGCAGGAAAATAAGCTGCGGTCGTATCTGTTTCAATGAGCTTTTATTTCGGGCGAGACTCGATTTAGCAGTGTGCTAAATTCGTTTTGTGTAAAGGCTTATACGCTTTTTATAGAATATATTTTTATATTAATTATTTTTAGGAAGCTATATTGTATTTAAATTGTCACTGAGTTATGATGAAAGTATTGTAAATATTAACTATTGTCAACAGCAGTGTAATTCAGATAAATATTCGGAATTCGATGAACTATGTAGTTGTTGCGGGTATCCCATCCTTGATTCAAAGCGCACAACGTCTCTGCGCACTAAGCTCCCTATGCCACTCATCATAGCAACCGTCGAACTTTCCTCTTAGGGAAAGAAAATCTTCGACCTCAGAGAGGTCTGCTTCTAGTCAGGGGTGTCTTTTGAGGCCCCTTACCGCAGAGGCATCATCAGCCAGTGCCACAGATGCCAGCTGTACGGCCACGCAGTCCGTAAATGCTTCTCCCGCTATCGGTACGTCAAGTGCCTAGGGGATCGCGGCACTGCAAATTGTCCCCGTCCCGCGGTCATAGAGACACCACCCCGTGTGTCCTCTATAAGACTGAAAGTCACCCCGCCAACTACAGGGGCTGTCTCAAGGTGAGTAAAAAACGCCGTGCAGGCCGTCCCTCGACCTCCTGCCCTCCCAAATTCGCCGCCTGACCAACCTCCTGCGCTCCCGCGATGAAAGCTTCGAAGCCCACTTCGAAACCTCTTCTCCCCCCCTCGCTCCCAGCCACTTAAGCCTGGACGAAGCTACTACTACCGAGAGGCAAGCCCTCCACCCTCCCCTCCGCCCTGTCGGTAGCTCACGAGCAACCGAAACCCACCAAACCCCAAACCGGGTTCCCTTCGCCTGCCGAGGTACTTACAGCCCTCGCGCTGTACCTCGCCAATGTAGACCTCGACGAGGTCTGCATTCTCGCCGCGAAACTTCGCAAAGCCTCCGGTCCCTCGCAGTGCTTTCTCCATATCGCGGAGCACTCGGCCCTTCTCGTCGCCCTTAAAGCGGAGTTTAAATAATATCCGCTCTCCCGTCTCAATGTCAGGATATACGCCTCACATCGAGCCCCGGCGGTCTCCATGCACATGTCATGCACCGCCCACTTACACATGACATGGCAGCCGCGTCCGCCTAACCAGCGACCAAGCGAGCGCGGTCCGGAGAGGCTTGTGTCTCTCCCGACCGCCGCTTCGGCCTACTTATATTACACCTCATTCACTACACTATACACCTACACGGGTATAGTTCTCCGCGTGTGTTATATTAGATCTTCTATTAGAGCAAACTAAATAGGATTTCTATCAACAATATAACCGTTGTGTACATCCAATTTTCGCGACCCACGCGAATTTTCATGCCTCAATTTCAGGTTAATTATGTTCTAATACAATTTTCTTTGCCGGATAATACAAAGATAATATAAATTACTCGTAGCGGAATTTATCTAGAGATATTTCGTATTTTTTCTTTCTCTAACAGAATAAAAGCTTGGTGTGATCGATGCTAATTATATTATAGTATAATATTTTAATATCACAATATAAATCCAAGGGATGATTATAATATTGTCTAAAGCAGCATGTTTGTATTGTCGCTGTCTAATTTAATCATTTATATATCTAAAGGATGATTTAATTAGGTGTTAAGCAGTCTTTTTGTCATTTATATGTTTAATTTCACTATATAAATCTCAGGGTGATTTTAATTTGGTCTAAAGCAGCATGTTTGTATTGTCGCCGTCTAATTTAATTATTTATATATCCGAGGGATGATTTAATTAGGTGTAAAGCAGTCTTTTTGTCATTTCTTTGTTTAATTTCCCTATATTAATCTAAGGGAGTTGGATTACTAATACATATTAAAATTAAATATTGTTTACTGTCTGTCCTTACTCACTTTTAACTGTCAAATAAATTAGTGTTACATATTTCAGATTGATCACTTTATACAGGTGATAACATAAGAGTTTTAAAGGTTTTTACTCACAAATACATTCAGCCCTTTATATATAAGAAGACAGAAATATGTGTTATATATAGATATACAACAGAAATTTCTGTATAATTTCATAAAAAATTTCTATTGACATCCCCACGTGTTAAATTGCTACATACAAAAAGTAGCATTTACACAGAAATCAACATTTCGCAGTTTACTTTAGCAAATGTAAATAAAAATAATCTGTTTCTTATAATAACCGGTAATCATTATTGATCGTTAATACTAAAGATATTTTAAGTAATTTTTATCAAATATATTTAACTACTCTTTACAATATTTACAACAATTTCATTGCAACAACGAACGAATTGATGTAATACTTGACTGTTTAACAGAAGCTGTACTTTGTACAAAACGTCTGTTGCGCTCTTAAAATGGGTCGGGTTTATACCATAAAAATATATTTAAGTTTTGAGAGCTAAAATCGTTTTTACTTTCTATTTATTTTTCAGCGTCGAGTTCAAAGTGTGCTACCATGGCATAGTTGTCATACTTGGACATTTACCGAGAAAGTTAAGCGAAGGATAAAGACTACAAACAGGTCAATAAGGATGAGCATACATCTATGATGCATTGCCAACGTTCACGGTGCTTGCACCCAGACTCTTACATCAAAGTGACGATGGGCTTGGTATATCGTGAACTATAAAGATAAAAGGTAGACACTACTCTCAGCGGAATTGAAAGATACAATTGGAAAAAAGGTGACCGGAAATGCAAGAGATGAACCGTAGATATTTAGGATATTAAAGGCTGGTGAATATGGTAAATGAAAGTATTGTATTAGAAGACGCTGGAGAAGGCTTACACCCAAAGAGATACCTTCATAAAAAATACTAGTAGTAATACAACTACAATTAAAATTGAGGAAAAGCTTAACATTGTTAATGTTAAATAATAATTTGCTCTGCTCGCAAACAAGTTTTCAGAAGACGAGTAGTAGTTTTATGCGTACCATAATAACATGCTACGTGCACCTACTCGCCTGCATAGAGTGACGATTATGGTATATCCTCCATAAATATCTTTAGGGGAGGCATATGCCTTGAAGTGGGAGTCTACGGGCTGAAAAGAAGAAGAAGAAATGGTTTCATTAATGCTATTAAATTGTGTTTGTGTATGTAAAACAGTACGAATTGTTTTAGTCTTTAGTACAGCGAGGATTCCGTGGTCAGGCAAAGAGTAGTGGTATTTATTACCACCAGTAGAAAATAACATAGTAGTCATTCGATAGTGATAATAAAGCTTGTTTCCAGTCGTTGGCATTGTTAAATGAACAGAGAGTTTCGCCTAAATCATTTTAATAATTCGTTTAAATCTTGAGTAAATTTGAACGCTAAGCGTGAATAATTCAAGATTAAATTCTCCCGCCGCTCCGGTAACTCCGCTTGCCGAATGAAAGACATATTTCAAAGTGGGGGAACTCGATAAATTTATCACAAAACATTTCTTCGTCGTACATTTAATTTTGAAAAGCTCGATAAATGCGTTTACGTTTTAATAATTTAAAAGTTATTTTTTTAGTCTTTTTAATAATATAATTCTGTTAACGACTTGGGCTTCACCAATAATAACAAAAAATGTGAGTTGGTAGTGGGTTCTTCTAATACCAAGTAGTTTAGAACCCTCATTTCTTCGTCTAGTTTCTTTTAAATTGGGCTATTTTAGTTTTGTTCTCATTACGTACATAAGTGACGACCATTCCTAGTGGCCTATCATTTTTTATATGACAGCTTTTTGTTAGACGCATGCTCTATCTGGGCAGAGCAGTCGTGGTCACAGGGATTGCAGTGCAAAATTCTCATAAATTTATATCTAAACGATGTTCTTACTATTGAATTGTTATAACTACTCATTGTTATTCAAGTTAAAAAGTAATATATTGGAAGTGATTATTTGCAAGAACAAAGATCAATAGGTTGTTAACGATAACAGTATTTATCTAATGATGTATTTAACTTTAAGCAACTATAAATAGGTAATTGTTTGCCAGAACAAAGTCCAATAGATTATTTAATTAAATCGATTATTAACAGCCTTCCACCCTATTTTTAGTAAAGACAGTCCTTGGCATTATATATATCATAGTTCAATCTCTGAACAGTCTTCGTTAAGATTTTACGCCCAAGTGTTATCATTTTCATGACCCCTTTCTGACCTCCGAAAATTACAGCAGCGCCTTTTTTAATCTCTTCGAAGTTTTTGCACCTGTAAACAGTCATTGTGTAAACAGTAAACACTTTTTAAGATAAAATAACATAGCCTCGGGTGTGTTAATTGAAATTAGGTTTGTGATAGTATCAAGCGATTGGCTGACTATTAAAATGCTAGTTAAGATTGTTTGCTCGAAGTGGATAAGTATTTTTTCGGGCTGCGGTATGATAGCACGAAGCAATTTATGTGTCATTTATTCTGCGGAAGTTTTTAATGGTTGTGTCCATTGTAACATCGATCCTAAGATCTGATGCCACCCACTTAATCGTTGACTAGAGATCTACTGATACGGTCATCTTTACTTTGCATGTGACCAAGGTATGTTACATTACCCATATTATTTTTAAGGCAATTGCTATTGGGGGCCTGTCGTATCATTTTCTAGTTTGGGAAAAGGTTTTCTAATTCTTTAATGATCTTTCATATCCATTTCTTTTATTTCCGTACTCTACTGTCATTCTTTTACATGATCTATCTTTCGTCTCCGTTCATTCTACAATTTTCATTGATTCTTTTCCATACAACTTCTCTTTTATTCATAACCTTATTTTCTTCGCCTCGTTTTTCAATTTTAATGAAATTTTCACATCTCTTTGCTTTATTAATACTTATTTATGCTATTTGACATTATCATGATTTACTTATTTTTACGATTTATTGCGGATTACTTCAGAGGTTTTATTTTATTTTATTAACATTTGTTTTTATAAGAATTACCCATATTACATTTTTTAAATTGACTTGCATAGTTAAACAGGTAAAGTATGCAGGTACAATATGACAGAATCTAACAAGCAATTCCAGAGTTTTGCGTATTTGTATAATCCTTGGAACTTTAGCGTCGAAAATAGAACTCGTGCTCCGGGAATTTATTTAATATTTACGACGTGGGTGGCATCTGCGGTCGCACAGTGTAGCATTATCAGCGATGTCAATGCATTTAATTGTTCAAGGGGATTTTATATTTTCGAGAGTTGTGACAGAAATGGTTTGTAAACAGTATGATTGGTTGTAGGTGTAAAAGATTCAACCCTTTTCAGTTTTAATAGTCTGAAAAAAAAAACGCGTAACGTTTTCCGCCTTTGTCTAATCACCCTGTTTAAAGTAATCACCCTAAAATATGTCACATTATTTTATTCCTGTTGAAATGCGACCGGTACTGTCTAGTCGTTGCCATTCGTGAATCTCTTGGCCCCAGGGTTCGTAAGAACGGCAGTTGGTTGCACAAGCATTGGCTTCGTCGACTGCCACATCAGACGAACAGTTCTTTGAGCTTCATCGTTGACTATGGTTCTTCTGCGGTCCTTCTCATAAACGAAAGTATACGACATAGTCTTGCCACTAGTGGCAATGGGTAGGTCAAAAGATGAATGACTTTGTTATGATTATGTGAAAACACTGATCGGAGGCTGTTTCACACCGGTCTCATTGGAAATCTTTGAAATCGTAAACTTGAAGCCCATGTCCAGCGGTGAACTCTTCAGCTGAAATAATGATAACGAAGAGTAAGTATGTTTTTTACTTGTGCTTAAAAATCACTATGTATTAATCTCCCACAAACAAATACTGGTAGTTTAAATAGACGTTTTGTTTTTATTTCAAGTTCTAGAGATCATATCAAAAGTTATAAAGGGGAGAACGTATAGATCATTGGCTGTTAATAAGTGTATTGTACACCCTATACATATAAAGCAATGGTTTAAGTAATAGTTAATAATATAATGAGAAAAAAGTTTTCAAATTACAAATAACATCAGATTAAAATTAATCATTGTTTAATTTCTGTACTAGCAGGTTTTGTTCTACTGGTTCTGGCTTATCGCGATCGCGAGAAAAAATAAATTAATGTGACATATTTTATAGTTTACGCTTTATATAGATTGAGCAGAAATGGGCGTAAAACTTACACTATACATTCATATTTTTAAAGCTTTTACATACATAACCGGCCATTCTATACATGTATATTGAGTGGAGAAAATTTTCACATCCCTTATTCTATTACGCAGTCAAGTCGTATCGCCAACTTTACGAGCCGGCTGTTTTCCACCGAAATTTCGTAATAGAAAGTTTGTTTGACGAAATCTTTTATCGCATAAACTTTCGATTTCCCGAACTTACTTTTATGTTTACCAAAAATATTGCGTCCTTTTTATAGTAGTCTCTACATACATATGTATAAAATCTTATAGCTACGTGTTAGTTACTGAATTTTCGTATTTTTTTGTACACATTCGGCAGGTCTAAGAATATATCCAAAGTGAAAAGGTTGGACTACTGAATGTCATCATCATTTTTTAAATTCTCAATCAGCCATGCTTCTGCTGGTGTCATTTCTCATCTATCAAACAGCACGGAGAAAGAACATAAACCAAACTTCCTCTCACTCCCCACTTAGCTTTCGTGGATAACAGCATTTAGCTTCTGCAATTCAAAGTAAAGCCACAATAAATGCAATTCAATATTTACTTAATCTTATCTTAATCTTAATCTTAATCTTAAAAACAATGTATGGCGTATATTTTATTTTGTGCATATGTGATTAATTTCACAGAGTTTGTTGTGAGTTTGTAGAAACCTGGCTAGCATTTTAATAAGTATAATATATTGCCACGATACCTTTCGAAGCGTAACAGACTAACAAGCAGCTGAGATACATATAAAGACATCCTATCGTAAAAAAACTTCACTCGTAAAATTCTCTATTCCGAGACGTCTACGTAATTTTCTTATCACCGTGTATGACCTGGTTCTGATTTAAATGCGACTTTGTTCCGAATACACTATTTTGTTATATGTATAATACAATTTATTTATCATATTTTGTCATTACATACAATATTTATTTACAATCGGTATTTGTTTATCTTTTCAGTCACAAGACGACAGCTGTTGGATATGTCTAACCCATAGATTTTCTGAAAATGGCCTGTATCCAGCATTTTTTAACGACTTTTAGAAGGTCATCTGTCCCTCTAGTGCAGTGTCGGGCAACCGGTGCGCCACGAAAAATTCTAGGGGCGCCGCGAACATTTTTATATAATAATATGGCATCGCCATTCACGGTTTAAACTGATCGGTCGGTCAACCTTTAAAAAATAAAAAGGCTAATGTGGATGGGTTCGCGGCATGTTCTTGCACGGCTAGAAAAGATGAAAAAAATACAAATGTTACATTTTGGAGTTTTCGTCAAAGTATTGCTGTAGCAATATTAGTCGTATTTTTCCATCGTTGTAGTTTCGCATACAGTAAAATCTGTTGGTTAAAAAACAGTGAAAAATAATTTGTTGTGGCACAAGAATCCTATGCTTATAATTAATTCTTACTGAGATTCTCACTCACTTTTAACTCAAGGTAATTTTAATTAAACATTATTAAGAAAGGCTCTTATATTATGTATTCTAAATTATTTCAAAACAAGATGGAGAGATTTGTAATTGGAAAAGGTGGCAGTGATAAAATCCAAACGAAAACAGTGAAGACAAGAAAATCGTAAAATCAGCCGTGAAAAAACGGAAATACGATTATCTTAAATATGGAATTATACCATCAGTTAATGATCCATCACTACCGTTTTGCTTTATTTGCGTTTGGTTTAATTTGCCAAAAAACTTTCAACAACGAAGCAATGTTGCTAAGTAAACTATTTCGCCATATTGAGACTAATCATTGGAACCAGATGAACAATCCAATAAGCGTCTTTAAAAGCAATCAAAATTATTTATGACCACGTCAGATGAAGTTAAAAAAGCGAAAGCTCACGCGGAAGCGGAAGAAATTATCTTGCCTGCTTTAAAAATTGCGGCTGGATGTATGTTAACGAAATGCTGTGGAGAAGTTTACGAAAATTCCACAATCATCAAAAATTATTGCAAGAATAATTGTAGATATGTCAGATGATATTGAGTTGCAATTGAGACAATGTTTTAATGACCCTTCAAAAAAATGGGCTATACAGCTTGATGAAAGCACAGATAATAATAATAAAGTATTTTCTGTACGTCGATATAGAAAAATTGTGAATAATTACTTTTTTCCTAAAGAATTAAAACAAAGAACGACTGGTGTGGAAATTTTTGAATTAGTCGATGAAAATGTTATGAAGTATAACTTGAGATGGGAAAATTGTATTTAGGCCTGCACAGATGAAGCTCCAGCTGTGATAGGTTTAAAATAGGGATTTAAAGCACATGTCATAACAAAAAATCCAAATGTCAAATTTGTTCACTGCATAATTCATAGAGGATTTTTTTGTGTCAAGGCGGTTCCTCCCATCCTTGGCACAACAACATGAAGTGGTCATAATAGTAAATTACATTAATACAAATGCTCTTCGATTCAAAAAGTTTTCAGCATTTTGTGAAGCATTAGATTCCGATTATAAGAATTTATCGTATCACACTGAAGTCAGATGGTTGTCGAAAGGAAACGTTTTAAATCGGTATATTTTAATAAAAAATGAAGTAATTACATTTATTCATAGCAAAGAGACTCATTTTCGTTTCCTGATGGATGATGTTTGGTGGTTACGATTTGCATTTCTGAGAGACATTTTTGACAAATTAAGCAGCCTTAATTTAAATTTACAAGGTGTTCAGTAGAACATTTACAACATATACAATTAAGTAGACACGATATAAGCCTTTTACATAATTTGTTAAGAATATTATAAATAAGTTTCCGTAGTGTAGCGGTTATCACGTGTGCTTCACACGCACAAGGTCCCCGGTTCGATCCCGGGCGGAAACAGATTTTTTAAAAATTTTGCTAGAAAATTATTATTTTATTCTGAAAAGTAATTTAAAAAAAAATATATTTTCACATATTTAGAGAAATATCCATACGAATTAAAACTAATTTGTTCTAACAATTTAGTATAACATATTAAATAATATTTTTTAATAGAAGTGAATCACAAAGGTCTGCATACGGTTCGAGAAACCTTTATGGATTTGAGGAAGTATTTTTTTTCCAAATTTTCATTAAGCTAGTACTTTAACACACAAGGTTCTTATGGAAACGTAAAATGGAAAAGAGCAAAGAATACACTTTTCTTTTAGTATATAAACCGTTTAGTATAATAAAATATTTGATTCCAATTGTCAAATTTTTGAGACTTTTTATGACTATCAAAACGGCTTTTTACGATATAATTAAACCAAAAAAAAAAAATATCGTGTACCATAAAGCATTACAATGAAAATGTAAAACATTATTATTAAGGCCTTGCGTGTACGAAATAGTAACATTATTTTTGTAAACTTGTCGTTTATTATTACGACATTAAATCAATAAATAAAGTGATTATTTTGGATCATTTATTTTAAATTTAGTAATTTTGTTTATTGGACAGGATATTCATTAACGTTGGAGTAAAGTCTCGAAGTGATAATTTATAAACAATGTATTACATGTGTTTCACCACTGTAGTACACGGGCCCTGTGGCGCAATGGATAACGCGTCTGACTACGGATCAGAAGATTCCAGGTTCGAATCCTGGCAGGGTCGAAGTTTTTTTGACATTATTTGTTAACATTGATTAATTTTATTCATGCACATTTGTTTTTAAATTTTATAATCATTTTGTGCAAAACTAGTGCCAGGACTTTCATTATATATGAATTACTATGATATTATATTTTTAAGAGTAGCAAGAACAATAAATACATTTGTTTAAATGATATCGTTATTCCATATATGCGCTTTGTCATAAAATTGTGCTATATAATTTTATTAGCTACAACACACTATATTACCTTGCCTTTAAATAACTTGCTAGGAGATTCCAAAACCGTAATAAGTCTATATGAGTACATACTAACGTTTTAAATAAAATATATACAATGTCTAGGAATAGATTCATAATAAATTTGTACACGGTGTACGTAGGAGGGAGAGGTGCAACAGCGAAATATCTTACTAATCTGCTAAAGCAGGGGTGAGCAACCATTTTAATCAACGAGCCAATTTGAATTTTATTTTTTTTTTTGGCGGGCCGCAAATAATGTAACACTTATTAATAATTTATAAAACTTTTTAATAAACGCTGTTATAGAAAAATATACGAATTTTGATTCAAAATAAAAATAAGCAATATTAAAACGGAAAAACGATTGTACTTGAAAATTTTATTGAAAATTGGCAGCGTTTTTTCGTGACAAGCGTATGTATTATACGTATGTCGCTTTCTGACCGTCACATCACTCAGTTTTCGTTAGTGGTTATTATTAAGTAATTATTTCGGTTCAGCATGTACCACTATTTAATTATTATGATTTGACATTGATGTGATAAAGTCGATAAAATAAATTTAATTTTAAAAATGCTCAATGGGCCACATAAACATGTTTCACGGTCTACAGGTGGCCTGCGGGCCGCGTGTTTCTCATCCCCGTGCTTAAGAATTTAGGCCTGTTAAAAGCAAACATCAGCTCATTTCTGGAATGGGTTTCAGAAGCTGTTTTGGTTAGATATTAGCTAATCGTACGTGATTTTGCTATTCGTATATAGCTCCTGTTATTCGGCGGCAACCGAATATCGAGTGACGATAGTTTATTATTTTTTCATATTTTGCTTCGACGTTTGCGCTCTTCCTTTGATTGGGAAAAGTTCTAAAATAAACCGTATAGACTGTGTGGGTACAGAATCATTTTAATATGGCGGAGAGATATGAAAAGAGTCTAGTCGGCGAAAGTGCACACTGCTCCCTTGCATTGAATCCAAATTCAATCCATCAAATCTATCCATTTTGGTCAAACCACATATAATATCACATATATGGAAGCGGTTAGGGGGCTACCCAGTATTATAAGAGATGAGAAATAATTATAAGAGATTCGCAGTCATATGCTGATTCATCACGATAACTCTGCAACCAACAGGTTTAGATACTTGATATTTGGTAAGAATATTTGTAAAATATATCCTTATCTGACGAAAGTTAGTAGACGAATAATTATATAGATAAAGTACATTGTGGGGACATTCGGTACCTTGACATGAAAATAAGACAAGTAAAACTGTAATATAACACTAATAATTGTAGCATTTCTCTAGAAATTCTTAAATGTGTGTAACAATCAAGTGAGAACGCTCAATATTACTAGCGTGGTATCTATCAATACTCTTTCGTCATAATTACTTTTTTATAGCTTTATAATATAAGAATATTACATTACAGGTTCATCTATAACCGCCAGCTGAAAATTAAGTTTACGTTAGTTCGTAACATGCCAACTGCTGAGAAGAACCAAGAAGAAACTCACTGCGGCTTGTTATTTCTTTTTTTCATTATTGTAGAAACAAAAAAAAATGTTTTGCCCTAAAAGCTAAATTAATTAATTCACAAACATTTTTATCGTGAACTTACTTTGAAATAGAGTAATATGGTTATTCGCAGAGCTTGTGTTTAATAATTTTTTTGAATCTACTAAGAAATAAATTCACCGCGTAGACTTGGTAGTTTGTTATAGAATTGTATACATTGACCTACAAATGAGCGAGACACTTTATGGAAACTAATAACAGGTATAGCATTTTCATTTCTTACATAACATTGATGGTGACTAGTATGTCTCGAAATTTTATTGTTCTTCTTGTATCCAGTGATTACAGCCACCTTGTGGGTGGATGTCTAACGCTGCTACTGCCAGTGCGTGGTGTTCCAGAACTTTGGGGCCACAGCAGCCATCTATTTTGCACGCCATGTGGCCTGCCTACAACAGGCAGGCAATAATATACTATTTTATTTTTTACTCTTGCTTAAGCAGGTAAATATGATACATACGTAAATTACAAGTATGTGCGTAACTTTTGAATATATAGTACATATACTGTATAATATATTATATATTAAGAAAATCACTCCAGATATTGTTGTTTTTTTTTTATAATTTGAATTTGCCGAGATATCATCGGACACTGTGAAGAGGCTACAACACAGCTAACAGTGACATTTGGTAAAAAAATATCCATTGAAGGTTAAACTGAGAAGTTTTGGTGGTTAATTAAAAATTAACAAAATCCTAAAATAAGGGATTGGAATGTTGTTTCTTTTGTTTTTTAGACAAATAACTATCTTCTAACAAAAGAACGTCAATGATTAAGTATTGTAGAACATCATAATACTGCATATAAACTTGTATTTCCGAAATGCAATTTTGTCTTCATTTCTATAATTTTATCAAGAAAAGAAGTATTATATTATTACATATAGTATAGAAATCGTTTAAGCTTCCGTCAGTAGATTTCGACTATTTTTTTACACAAAGGTTTTATTGACACGCTAATTTTGAGGAGGAGTTTATTCCAAAGCAGAATTGTATTTGTACAGAACTTGAGTTAAGAATATATACATAGTTATTATAATTCTAATTTGAATCGAGCAAATTGCTAAGTATAATTTTATCAAGACGTTCTTTTTGTCATTCTGTAGTTTTCAAATGACCCGGAAAATATAAGTATTTGTAAACATTTACAATACATATAAAAATCCTTTCAATGATTTTCTTACGTCAGAAAGCGAAACATCCTCCGTCGTCGCTATCGCAAGTTAACGAGTATCCCGCTTGCAACGTAATGGCGTAGGTAGCCTATCTAATGACCTGGCGATAAAGCGGTGGGAAGGTCAATTGCTCAATCAAGTGAATTGCGCACGGATGAAAGGAAATAGCTCGCAATAGAAATTGTTACCTTATTTTCCATTTGAAAGGATAACACTATTAACGTATACTTATATGTAATTTGTAGATTTATTTATAAAGTAGACGCTATCATGTGAAAAGGTTACTGATTGCGTGATTGATAGAATAAATTATTAGTTTCTATTAATTTAAATGAAAATTGACTTAGGAAAGAGAACGTGTCAGTGATAATATGAGTTGAAGTGGATACCATGACCTGGTAAGCGCGATGTACGACGTTAATTCACAAGGTGGATAGAAGACTTTGTTAAAGTGATAGAAAGAAGCTGGATTCATTTCGCTTTAAACAGGCCCTGATAAATAAATAGAATTATGATGATGATACTGATGATAAGAGGAGAGTGACATATTTTTACTAAAAGTGTCTTTGATTCTACACATTAGTTAAATAAGAAAAAGAGTGCGTTTATGAAGCTAAAAAATGGGAGACTACACCTAAGAGTTCAAAGAAGAATTTAGATAAGCCGAATAGGAACACTACTTGAATAGAGGATTTAAATAGCGTTCCTGTTGAAAAATTACTACTTTTATTTTGGACAACACTGCTTGCTGCTGCATCTAAATGGGATTTTTATTTGATTTCAACGGGCTCGAAGAGGCAGGCGCCCGGCTTCTTTTAGATGGCTGCTTTGACAGGTAGAAAAGTTCAAGGTGTTGTCCAGGAGCCCTGATTCAAGCTGCTATATTCGGCGGGAGGCCGTTGACCTCTATAATTGCTATGGCGGGCAAGTATATGAAAATAAAAGGTATTTATTTTACGTAATATTATATGCAAAAGAAACGCAATATGGGAAGTTGATGTAATTAAAGTCGCCGGTGCGGACTAGTCCAAAAAGCCAAATCTAGAGAAGATTGGGCATCCTTGGAGGAGGCCTTCACCTGCAGAGGGGTTCTAGCAGAAGATTAAAAATCATTCCGTAAATTGTAGTCACCATTTAATTTTATAATTTTTAATCTTTTCATATTTAATCTTTTAAGTTACTAATATTTTTTTTATATTAATGTTTACCTTCAGTCTAGAAATACAAGGATTGAATTGAGGAACATCATACGTCTTATATATTCATACTTTGTTACAAGATCACCTATTAAAGAAAAATATTTTTTTTTCAAATTTTTTCGCTGAAATAACTTTATTTAATCATAAAAATAAAGTAAAAATTGCCAAAAAATGTTCGTTTACTCGTGGAGATAAACTTAATAATGTCAATGGTAGTCAAATGACGACCGTGACTATTAAAGGTTACTAAAACGAATTAATGTTATTGACATTGTGAAAAGAAGGTTTATTTGTTTTACTATATTTTACAAATAATCATTTTATCAAAGAATTTAAAAAAATACGAATATTTTAAAATATTGGATGGTTTTTACTTAAAACAATTTCAGACAGCTTAGTGTTGTTAATGGTAATAACTTAGGTAAGCAGTTTGTGTAAAAATGGATATTTCTTTTTGCTTTAAGACAGTTTTTGAAGGTTAAAAAAGAGGCTCTAGGCTATCTTAAGTGTCCTACATATCATGAAATATTCATAAAATGCGCCTTTATTTAACACGACCCTGTATGTTAGTCATAATATACAAACATAAAATCGGAATGGAAACCTGGGTCACAAATAGACAATGTTACATGTGGTTGTACATATTTATCTGTCAAATCGTTAATGTTAATTATAAAAGAGGAGATCGGCAGATGAGTTGTCTCTTCATTGACGTAGTTCGAATTTGCATTGCTTGCTTGAAGTGGCGGTGGGCTAGACTCATAGCCTACAAACGACGGCTTTTGAAGAAGAAAGTTTCTTTATTGGTGACGATAAGCCCATGGGAGGTCTCTTAGTTGGTGGACTGATGACATAGTTTAGTACAATATGCGAAATTACAGAAACTAAAAGTATTTTTAAAAGTATAGTGTACTACATCATTCCAGCGATGGCACTTAGAACCGAAAGTTCCTCAAGTGGCGACGATGAGCCGGTAGACGCGGAGTGGGTTGTTTGGTCAATAAGTGTACCAACGACATAATTAAGGTCGCGGGAATTCGCTGGATGCGAGGAGCGCAAGACCGGTCATTGTTGCAGTGGATGTATATTAAAAATTTATACGCGAAATTTAATAACCTACTCGTATATGTGTACCTTCCAAAAGATTGACGGGATATATTTTCGACATTATTATATAATTATATATAGAATCATCATCATTTATTCCTGTCCCCAAGATGGGGTAGAGGGCGTCCACAGTACGTCGTTATTCTGAGCGGTCTTGATCTTCGCGCTTTACTTCGCTCCACGTCGATCCAACTGCCTTCACTTCCGCAGTGATCGCCGCCAGGTTTGCCTTAGGCTTCCACGTCTTCGCTTTCCTTGAGGATTCCATTATAGGGCTTGCGTTGGTATGTGACCATATATATATAGGATAAGAAGTGTAAATAAATAAATGTAATCTCAATATATTTTTAGCCAAGATGACATTTAAAAATAGTGGGTGAGACGACGAGACAAAGGTAATATATAACAGAGAGATAAATAAACTTGCAGATGCCATCAAGCGTGTAGTAATAAACCACTGGGCGGGCTATGCACACAGAAAACACGACCCAAAGGGAAAAGCGGTTTTAAACGGCTGCTTCGAGAAAGTAATAATATCTGAGGCTGTACACAGGTAGTATAATAACAGTGGAGTCCGAATCAGATCTACATTAACGTACTCCAAGAAAATTAAGGAAATGGTAATTAACACCTATTTTCATATGAAATTGCTTAACAATTTTTGTTATTTTATTAAGTAGTTTCTTAAAAAAATTATGTCAATTACAATAAAAAATAAAAAAAATAATTACAACAGATAGTCTATGAGCAGCTGTAGCCAAGATTACTGAGACTTGCGATCGCAGGTTGGGAGTTCGATTCCTGGAACACAATCTTATATAATTCACACTTTGAACATGAATCATTTAGGAGAGCAACTACTCACAAGCAAGTTTCCAGAGAATAGGCAGCAGCGTCCTATGAGTACCAAAATACTACACTCTGATTTCCAACTCGCCTGCGAAGCGTGGCGATTATGGAATATCCTCCTATAGATATTTTCGGGAGAGACCTTGCAGCAAGCGCCACCGGTCTGAAACGACGATAACGACAATATAGATAGTAGTATAGTTAAAAGACTGTTTAGGTACTATAATAACGTTAAACAATTTGAGTAATTGTTATACATACATAAAAATATATGCTCTGTTTTGGTTGATGGCTTATAGAAGAAAATATACAAAAAATATCCGAAAGTATAATTACTATTGAAACTATGTATTTGGCAGTTCCGTATGAACGTCGTGTGTCTGACAGTATACGCGTTGCATATTTAAATTGTCATTAAATTACTATATCAGTAAGTATAAATTTAAAGTGCTGCTGCAAAATTTATTACATTAATTTATATTTATTACTGGAATGCTCAAGTCTAAAAAAATTCTGGTAGTACTATCTATTGAAAACATATATTAATAATTAAAAATAAATATTTCATTCAGATGTGTGTTAAGAAAATTATTTAAATAAAGTGTACTTGTATTTAAAAGATGCGTTTATTTACGGCATTGAGATAACAATTAGCCGTGGATGTGTATTGACTATTCGCGAACAATTGTATAACGACGCGATCACTCAACTAAAACTCCGCGAACACCTTAAGTGTTTACGCCACGTACTCTACTTCTCTTCGGTGGTCGACAACGTGTCGGCTATCGCTTTGTTATCGCTTCGCAGACGAGACGTCAGACAAAAACTCCTGTCCTCTCTCGAGACACGTCCTTAATTCCCGCGGTCAGTTCGACGCGAGGCGAGGAGGTAAGTAAAAAAATAATAAAGCCACCTGAAGGACAAGGTTCTGTTGTAGTCGGTGTTTTAAAATATATATTTAATTTTTTAATTAATAAATTAAAAGTAATAAAGAAGTTTATAATTAATTAAAAACTTAAATATTAATTAACTCTTTTTAAAAAAGTTCGTCCTTTCGGCAAAGTTAAACTAAGATTAATTTTAAGCCTTTTTAAGCCTCATTATTCACGTAATTAATTACATATGTAGAGACTTCTTTTTCGAATATGATATAATATAACAAGAGCCCAAGAGTTCAATGTTTCCAAAACAACCACTTTGAAACATAATAATAATATCACGATAATCTTTACTTATTAAGTACATTTCCACTATAACGAATCATGAATGAAAAAGTTTTAAAACGAACGAATATTATCGACACAGTCTAGCGGTTTAGCAAATTGAAGTGGCGGAGGGCAGGCCACATAACGACCAGAACAAATGGGCACTAGAGACTTAATATTCTTAAGTTATAATATTTGAAAAATGTAATTTATGTAGGCGACTAAAGGAGAGTGCGAGTTTCTTTGATTTTTTTTTGGTATAACGTTTTCGACCTATTGTAATGTATCTGTTCTATCCACTCAAGCATGCGTTCATTGCTTGAATGTTATCGAAAACGGAGAAGATAATTTGGACTTTTGTGAAGGAATGAAGAGATAGAAAGAGAATGTTCTATTCCTATCTCAGCAGATGTCTGCTAGGATTCTTTGTGAACGCCATGATGATCGTTCTTGCGCTGCTCGCATCCAGCGATTTTTTAACAATGTTAATGACAATATCGTCGGTTCGCTTAGTGGGAGGCCAACTGGCGCCCCATCTAAGGGCTTGTAGTTGCCATTTGAGAACCTTTCAGCCCCATGGATCATCGTTGGAATGTTGCAGTACAATAGCAATTATTATAATTAAAAAACTTTTGCTTTTCTGTCATTTCGTGAATAGCGCGATGTCGAAAATTTAATCCCGAACCGTAAGTATTAAATTTGTGGGGAAACTTAAAATGTTATGAAACGTATTCCGTAAACTTTGGCAAAGATTAGTTTAATTAAATTGCGTACAGATCTTTGACTTGATTGCAGTTGCCAAATCATAGCCGTTGTTACTATAAGCAAAAAGTAATTATTAATCGAAATAAAAAAGTTTAAAGTAATATATATATTTTTGACTGACTTATACTGCTGCCAGCATTTCAAGATTCTGCAGGTGCGAGAAAGTCGGGCGCTGAAGGTGCTTGGCCTAAACATCTTTTAAGGTATCAAATCTTGAGGTCTCCCTGGGAAGCCACGGCTCTGACCGCTACATACTACAATGGGAGGCCTTATATCGGCTTAGGCGGACGCTCCATGAAATGACCAGGCTCAATTTTACCTACATGTAGACGTATGCTTACCTTGTTATCGCTAAAGAATGAGATAGGTTGTACATTTCCTGGTATTATTTTTGCCTCGTACCTGTTCAGCATGCATAATCAAGGGCATCCGAGAGGGTCGAACCTCTACTTGGTTGCTGTTACCTAGTTAAGGTTACTACCACTTCGGAAAGCGTTAGCGCTGGGAGAAGAAGTGGGGGAAGCATGGAAGAAGAAGTGGAATAGCCAGTTCCTAGCGACCCTTGTTATATTTGACCTCGATCCTGACGAGGTCGATTGGTTTTCGAACGGCTGTCATAAATATATTAAATTGACACATAGCAATTTACAAACTGAAATAAACAGTCTCTAAAACCGTAAGCGAAACTCTGAAATAAATCAATGAATAACAATTTAATGGTACGAAGATATAGAATATTCATATTTTATTTTTGCAACAAAGAGAATCGAAACAATGACTTCAATCACCCATTCAAAACAGATTTGCCGCTTTTCGAATGAAAGCGTTGCTTACTTCATTCATACTTTTTTAATGTATAATATTTTTGTAACGATTAAAATGTAAGACAATGCTTTCTTCTTAGCCATTACCGGACTTTTGTATCGTGAACTTAAATGGATATTTACACAGATAAAACAAAATATTTGTTATTAATATTTCATTTATGTATAAACTATTTGTTTCAAAAATGTTTATTATATTGCCTGTTTTTAGTTTTACATCGTTTTCTACGATTTTTTTAAAAAAAAAAAGGTGAAAATTTATTTTTTGAGACATATTGAAGAACAGGCGAAAAGACCTCAGCCAAACTACATATATTTTTAAGAGAATATATATTTACATCTTTAATTAACAATTAAATAGCCTGCAGGCAAACATATCTTTCCCAGGGTGCTTTTCAGCTTCGCAGGGTGATTTTCTATAAAGTTATTTGTAGTATAATAACTCTTAACATGCAAACGTTTTTTTTTGAAAATTTTTAAAAGCGCAAATAATGCTCATAGAAAGATTTAAAAAGTTAATGTATCCGGAACTTTGGTACAAAAAGTCTTTATAGCAATTATTAACTAAAAGTACTGTTTGCAATCTTTAAATTAGACTAACTATTGCGTTTGTAGTTGCCTATGATCTCGTATGCCCTTTGCATTTATCATTTTAAACGTACGAGCATGTCATTTGTATTTGTATTTAGTTAGTTAATAGTTAAATTTAAATTTAAAGTTAGATAGTAACAAGGACAGATACTAACTGGCTCTACTGAAGCAGTGTGCTGAAAAAGCGTCCAACATCACCGTGCATCGTAGAATTTTCACTAAATAAAGCCTGAAGTAAAATGGTAGCGTATATATGTTTGGCCACAAAACTCAGTCAAATGGAAGCATATAAGAAGAACCTATATATCCTCTATTTATAGTCTCTAGTCCAGAATTCATTGTAGAAAACTTAAAAAATAATTAGTTTGTACAAAAGCCGATATCAATGTGTAAATTTAAATAATAAATTGCGAAAGTAGTTAGTACGGTAACAGCTGGAAATCTAGGTTAATCGAATTCTACCGAGCGAGAACTTTTTCTTCTATGACTTATTTCTATGAATAATGTAGTCGAGGTAAAACTACGTAAACTTTCAGGAAACACACGTCTTTATTTACGTAATAAGTAAATTATTAAAACACATTTTATTTTTTTAAGATACAAAACAGACTCTTAAGCAAAGTAATATTTCTCAATGTATAAAATATAATTTTTACTATTATCTCTATGGTTAAAATTTAATCTCCATCTATCTTCTTCGACCGGTTCCTAATTTTTTGTACATGAGCGTACTTTTACCATTTTTCATTTGTATATAACATTTTATACTTGTCATGGTAAGTGCGGATATATCTTTATACATCTATTATTTATTTACATTATTATCTTTTGTACTTGTTATAAACTGGCGCGAACAATTTAATAGTGTTAGACTTCATGGATGTAGCCGGCGGCCTGGGTAAGCTTGACGTTTGTCTATTCGCTTAAACCTGCAGCTCACATACCTCATAAGGTCACCAACACTACCACGAAAGTAATAACATAATGATTTTGTTTTGTTTCGACAAGGAAAACTTTTATATGCGAAGAAATTTATAATAACAAATTTTACCCAGAAAAATACCTTCATTCTTGGGAATTTGGGACAGGCCTCGATCTCCCACGATACTAGTGATCTTCGATACCATGTAGAAACCTATCTGTACTAGAGGAAAGCTCCACCTCTAACTGCACTCTTGCTGGTAAAAACCAAACATGAGACAACTTTATGTTGTTTTTCTTTCCGAGTAGGCCTTGGTAGCCTGTAGAAATTCTCTTCCAGCATCCACGAACTCGGAGTCACTTTAAATAGCTTTCTACATTTATATTAAAATTACACAGACATTAAAGGTAAATTACAGAAATTAAAGGTAGCTAATAGGCCTCCTTTAAAGATATCGATCGGGGGATAAACCATAATTGCCACGCACCGCAGACCGGTTTGCAATCGCAGTGTGATATTGTTGTATGTATAGGACTGTGCTGCCAATCCTCTGGAAACTTATTTGTGAGCAATCCTATATAATTAATGTACAAAGTATGAATTATTTAAGATTATATCCCGGGAATCGAACTGGCTATGCCGTTATATAATTTAAAAAACCATATTTGTGAAACAGTGTTTGTTGGTAAATAACATAGAAAACACTATTTAGGTTTAAATATAGGTTATCAGTATTATCATAGTAAGGAATGTTTCTAAAATAAAAACAATAAAAACGACTTGAAAACATACAGCTTCCTTTAAATGAATTTCCCGATTTAGTTCAAAATAGATAAACTGTATGAGCATATTGAACGGTTTGCATGGTGTGTTACGTTAAGCCGTCGAAGCCGGTACTTTTTATAGCGTAGATTAACATGATATATGAAGCTGCAATATTTAAAAATGACCGGGATAGATACCTCTGCTCACCTATGTAAGTTTTTGTGGAAGTGCACACAAGTACAATATATAGTAGCAACTATTAGTCACTGTATACACATGTTTAGCGTCGCGTGGCATGATTAGGGTATTACCAGCTTAATGTAAAACATTCGGTTTAAAATATTATTGTACTGTAGTATATGTAATGACGTAAATAACTAAAAGATTACAATATTAACGTCGATGTGGTCTTGATATTCCGGAGAACAAAGCAATTCCATACTTTTAAAATTATACATTTTTATGACTTTATCTTTCGTATCGTAAAATAGATTTTTTATTGACACAAGCAACTTATGATTCAACTACCATATTAGTTTGTTGGTTTTATATTCCTGTGAGTTAATGAGTAAATTTATGGTACATTAAAATTTACACTTTTCAATAAGTAAATTAAATTATTACTTTTACTATCATATCTATAGTTCAAAATCATTCTATATTTTCTTCTCTAATATTTTTTCGTAAATCTTAATTTTTCATATCCATCTTAGAACTAGACATGTTTCTCAGGTTTATGATTAACTCGTCTACACACTGTAAAACCTTATGTCGTGGTATAAAACATAGGTTCACCATTTTATATAAGTGGCCGTTAGACATTTTTTACTTTTCCGTTATAAATCACATTTTATACTTGACGCTGTGTTAGCAAACCCATCTTAAGATATTCATCATCATAATTCTATGTTTCAGCACACGGAATGAGGAAATTTCAATATTTTTTTTTATTAAAAGAGAGAGAGAAGATGCAGTGTTCTCGTGAGAAGGCTCCGTAGCACTGGCCACTATATGCAAAATACTTTTTATTGCCGAATTTAACGTCGATTTAAGTTCTGGCGCAGTGATGTAGTGTCTGTCTATTTAGGTCAAAATTCTAAATAGTACTTGATTTTAAACAGTGTTTATAAATATGTAAACATATCACCTCGATCATACCAGGTTTTCTTTTTCAGCGCCATCAAGAAGTACGCCGCAGTCACGTGCGGTCATTCACCGCCAAACGACCTAAGCGAATATGTTGTTATATAATTAAATTTTTTTCTAAAAAGGTTTTAATGTCGTTGTCTGCCGCTTTCATAAACTGAGCATTCACGCGAAAGGATTATATTTACGTAGCCCGAGTGCTGAGCTAACACTTGAATACTAAGCGTGAATGGCTGGCTTTAGCATTATAGTGTACGGAATTTTCGGAATTCCGCTTCCCGCGCGAGTGCGAAGCGCCGCATAATAGGATTCCCGAGCATTCAACAATTTCATTCAGCAACCAATATACATTGTACGCAAATTATGTATGTATGGAATTCGCTTCCTTTGATAACCGCACTTTGTACGTGTATGTAGTATTAATTGTGATAGATTATACTTTAACATATCGAATGTACATCACCATATAATTAGTACCTATAGAATAACAGACATTATTTCTTCTTATCTATAAAAACAGTGCTGGGTATTTAACTGAATATATATTACATTTACGTGGGTATGTCCCCGCTTTAGGTAGACCAAAATCTTTTGACAGTTTTCATTGCATAATTTAAAAGTTACAAAAAGCACTCCAAGCTACGGTTGACAAGTACGGAATGACAGAGAACGAATATAATTCGTTGGTTGCTTATACGATCCCCAGGAACATACTTTAGTATTTTTATCGCCAAGTAGAGTCAGCTAAAAATAAATAAATAAAGGCATAGGCCTCTTTCAGAAGTATTTATGGAGGGATATACCACAATCGCCACGCTTGGCAGGTGGATTGACGATCGCATGATTTACATAACATTGTATTCCGAGAATCAAACCCGCGACCTACGATCGCCGGTCTCAATCCCGTACCGCTGGACTACCACTTATCAAATCAATGCATTTAAATTTTTAGATTCATTTATTTTACTATCCACTTTAGATTATTAGTGGTCACTTATATTGTCATAATAAATATGCCAGAATAGATAAATTTGATAGATATAAACTTCAAATTTAATTCCCCTATAATGCCATCTTTAGATTTAAAATCTGCGAGAATTTAGCTAACTCTGTTGGTATTTTTTTAGTAATACTTGTATGAACGACCCTTTTAAAATACTTAGTGATTTTCAAATACAAGCTTTATCTTAACTTAATAATTTAATTTTATTATAACGGGCCTATATCACTTGTGGACAATAATGATACGTTTGGCTAGAAAACGAAAAAAGGTTAAGAATTTTTATTTCTTTGTCTTTAATTTGGTAATTTAAGGCTGTTGAACAGGTGACTCATTTCAATTATTTAATATAGGTGATAGATATAAAAAACTAATTACTGTTTTGCAGAAGAAATTGGTTTGTTGTTTTCCTTTAGTTTTGTTTTCTGTATCTCAATGAATTAGTAAATAATGTTGAAGTAAATCGAAAGATAAATGTTACTTGTTATGCAATCGATACGTAATTGCGTAATATTTGCGTTAAAACTTCTCTTACAGCATCGATTACGAGTAACATTGTAATAAAGTAAATAAACAACAATAAGTTTTCCTAATCTCTCAAAGTATTAAGCTGTCAAACTAACTAAATTGATGAAATAATAAGGTAACTTTCAAAGTAATATTGTTCTTCGCTTTGAAACATTTTGCAAATAAGAAATTATTGTTTTAGTTGCAAGAAGAATTTACGCGAAATTCACAAGACGGAATGAATCAATAAGTTCTCTAATGAGTTTTCGTACCATAACATTATCGATCATAAAGTGCGTTCATTTGTTAGACATGTGTTTTTTACATACTGTTTTGCTGCCCAGATTAATGTATAAACTGGATTATGGTACAACATCATTTAAGCCTAGTATTCTACCTAATGTAAATAATTAAAAAAGTGGTAATTAAATTAAAATAGTTGATAATTAGTACCATAAAGACAACACTAAATAATCAAACCTAGACATTCTTCGCTTCAAGCTTTAAGCTTCTGATCGATGTGTCAAATAAAGGGCCGGGAATACATCGTATACGAATATACATCAATATTAATACATCATCTTCATTTCAGTCACAGAACATAGATTTTTGATTGGAGGCACATCCAGCATCTTTCGAAAACGTTAATTAGGTCGCCTGCCTATATGGTGGATTGACATCCTACTATATGTTTGCAGGTTGGTTATTTCCACACTGTTAGCCGCCTTAAAGTCCTATCGGCTGTCTAATTTGCGTGCTATATGACTTGACCACTATCGCTTCAACTCGTCAAACCAAGTCAAGCTAATCGGTTACTTTGGTTCGTCTGCTGATCACTATATTATATAACCCGAGCATAGTTTTATCTGTGATTTGTTGAGCGACTGCTTGTATTATTAATGTAATAATAAAATCATATTTATTAATTGAATAAATAGAATCTTGTTTATGCAAAAGCTATCGGATCTGAGCTCATTATCAAGTAATCATTGTAACCAGCGTGGAACGAAACAAAAATTATTCTTCGGCGGGCGGACATTCTTTCGTAATCCATTTAACTTTATCTTGACGGCGCCATTGTGAGCATTAATAATTGCAATTTACTTCAGTTTTGATTAATGGAAAAGTTTATTCAAAAAGATTAATGTTCTTTTCCAAAATGATTTAAATGAGTGTATATTTCTGGTGGATCCGTGGTTCTTGCCATTTTCTGGTAAGTAGTTTTCATATCTGATTTTTATTGCTAATAATCTATTTTGTATATAACACTATATTTATTTATAAATAGTCAGCCGTAGAAAGTCTTCTGCTGGCCACAAGCCTCCTGAATTTGGAGAAATTTTGAGATAAATTCGTCTCTACATTCATGCAGTGTTCTTAAATAATCTGTGTTCTTGAAAAGTTAATTAAGTTACTTTGGGAGATTCGAGACAAACGTATATTACCGACATGATCCAGAGAATTCTACATAGCCAGCAGATGCTGAACTAATGGCCACTGGGGCCTTTGGATCTGGAGTGAAGACCACGAATCATCAAGCGCATCGCAGGACGTCCACCTAAAATGTGGACAGAGGACCTGGTGGTGGAGGTTGAGGTTGTCAGGATATGTTAGAAGTAGTCCGCTTACTATTGGTCTTATAGGAAATCTATGGGTGAAGCTCATGTCTAACAAAGCACTTCTTGCGGTTGTTAATTATGGTGAAGAATTTACTTCATTACTGTTAGTATTAGCATGAACAGATGTTTCATCTGAAATATGAGGTTTAAAGGCACAACTACTCAAGAACGCATGATTTTCTGACTAGTAATTCTTGTATAGCATCATACTGTACCATTTCGTATGTAAAGGTTTTTGAAGATAACCGGGTTAAGAAGCGACTATGCTTTGAAATTGCCTATTAGTTTTCAATATACGAACGCGAAATTTCTTTCAACTTTATCAGCGAGTTATTCCAAAGTGTTTTATCACTTATAAATCTTTTACAGTATTGATGTTTTTTTAAGTATTATTTAATGATTTATTTATTTTTAAGTTAATATATATTATAGTTGCCAACAAAGAAGTTATTAATTTTATCGAGCCTTTAGAAAGATATAACAAGCTTCTCTATATTTGTAGTGCTAATCTTATGTAATTTTGTCATATTTTACAAAAAATAGGTACATAGGTTACGCAGCGAGATCGAATCAAAAATGTGGAAATCCGCAGTAGTACCAATATCACCGACGTAGCTTGAAAATTAGCTTGCCTGAAGCGGTAATGGGCGGAGCACATAGTTCATGCAACTGATGGTCGTTGGAGCTCTCTATCATGTATGGGTTCTCTACCACGAGCCGCGTGGGTTGGCTCACGGCTAGATGGACCGACGACATAGTTGAGATCCTGGGAAATCGCTGGATGCGGGTAGCACAGCACTGGTCAACATAGCGATTTTTAGTGAAAGCCTGTGCCTTTCTAAACCAACAGTTTCAGAATTGATAAATATTGCAATGATAACATAGTAAAATTAAACGTTTTCGCAATTCGGATTCCTATGTACTAAATTTAAATATAGTTTACTAACCTTCCTGCTGACGTTTTACTAAAATAAGTAATTGGTCTATTGTAAAAATAAATTGATGTAAGATTTTTCACAGTGATCACTTTATACAGAATGTTAAGAACGATATATAAAAACTTTAAAGATTAATGTTGACAAATGTGATAAACATTCACTCGTTTAAAGTTTTTACTCTTCTATTACGCCTGTATATGTCAACTATGTACTGTCATAATATTTTTTCACTTAGCTTTTCTTTAAAATAGTCTATACGTCTCATATTGTGTGTCACCCTAGACTATATAGCAAAAGTCTTTGACCAAAGTCTGACATCAAGGTGTCTAATCAAAACTACTATCTCGTAGACTTTTTTAAAAGAAAATAAAAACCGATTGCTTGTAGTTTGATAAAAGTAGCCACTTCCGCACATGCAGTGGTAGTCGTGCAACAAAGTGCACCACCCGCCAACCCGCTGATAAATGCGTATGCGGCAAACAATGCGAATTACACAACTGCTACCGTTAATTCACTCAACACGTGTTTCACTCCTCCACGGGGCATCTTCAGAAGTTATGTTACACCGATTAGTGCCAAACACAGAGTCCGTATCCGAGTGGCTAAATATTGGTCCTTTTCTTACTTAGGATGGATTTCCGCAAGGTACCGCCTGATTCCATTAAATATTTCGTAAAAGTCTTAAAGCTCGTTGCTGTTGATCATGATGGCGTTTAAAGGTTACTTTCAATTGATAATACGACTTAAAATATTTTGTAATAGCTATCGTTTTTGCAAGTCTCTCTTTCCTCCTACTTTGTTGGCAGGGACGTTACAGTATTGGGTTAAATATTTTTTTCACTGTTTTTTCTTATTTATCATTCTCCTTTTATTATTCATAATTGCTGTTTTCACTTTCCTTGGGTCCTTTAAAATTTCTTTCATTCATCACATTTTGGTTTTTTTTCGCACATCATCTTATTTTTCCTACCTACATTCCTTGTGAAATTTGGTTCTAATTACAGCATCTTTTTTATTTTATTTCTTAATAATTTTTCATTTACATTTTTATTTCTAATTTTACTTTTTATTTATTTATCAAATTACATCGATAGTTGACCCGGTATTTTATAACATTTTATGTTAACTCTTTATTTTAGTTCTTACTTTTGTTATTTTCGATGGTCAAATGCATCACTTCTTTGCAGACTTTTAGGAATGTATGGCGGCGTTTGTCGTCGTCCACGAGAAAGGTGACTGGTGACTTTCCTCTTCTATTTTCCTACCTATTTCCACCACGAGGTTAAGTTAAGTGGAGTCCTCTAAACACCGTACAGCCGGCGAAAATGTGCACCACGATCCACTTTCAGGTCACAGTTGAACGATGGACTCTCCTAAGATTCTCTCCTAGATTGTAGAGAATCATAGTAAAAGGAAAATTTATAAAATTTATCTTTAGACATTTGTAGTGTACTCTAATTAAAGTATCCGGATGTTTAAATCTACTGTAACTGTAACTACTGTCTACTGTAACCTAAGAGAGACTATGTTCGGCAATAATATGAATTGAGTGCCCAAGTGTCATAGGCACCTTCATCTAGCGTTCATACGTTGTCACCATGTTCAACTGGTCAGCCAGACGTATAATAATGGACTTCCTACACGTGAATACTTTTTTGTGCTCAAGACTCGATTTCATAAAGTAAATTTTTTTGGGGGCAGTATACAAGATTTTGCAATAGCACTCCAGATAATGTTCAGAAATGTCATACTGCTATTTTAAAAAAATATCAAAGAAATTTTTGGGATATGTGTTACTACACTGTATATGACTGCATAGAAGTTTCACTTTGGGAATGATGTGAAAATGTGAAACTCTTTTTAGCTTTTTCAATGTATATTTAATATTGTAGAATGCGTATTATTTTTGAAGCGACCAGATGTGGGCGAAATAGGGATACTATTGTTTGAGTACCAGATCTAGGTTTCGCTTGAGACGTAATGAAAGGCAGTTCCGTACCTGCACTCAGTTGCCAGTCCTATTTGGCCCTGTGTTCCCCAAACTTTCAAAATTACATATTAAGAATATTATAAATAATTATGTTATTATAATATTATTATGCATTATTATAAAATCGAATATAACATTTTAATAATCAAGCTATAGATTTCTGTACAGTATCGGGGATCTTATTGTAAACTATATATAACAAGAGTTGCTTACAATATGAAGTCGTTCAATAGAATAGAGTCGCACTTCTGTTTGATTTAAAAATACCAAGCTTCCTACAATATATAATATCATGTTGTTAAAAAATAGCACCTTTATATTTCTTTGATCTGTTCTTTTTAGGTCTGAGGTATTTTATCACAACAGTAACAGGCGGTGGACTCAACTTGTCGTTAGCAAGAAATGTGATTACACAAACATGTGTTTAAAGAAAAATTAATTTGAAATTGACATAAAAACGCGATTTGTATTCTTTAAATCAGATAACGAAACGAAGATGTTTTTTTCGATAGTTTACAATAATGATGAATAATTTTTAAATAATCATATATGTACAAGAAGTTTACAAAAATTTAAGACTTAAGGCTATTTATTATACATAAAAAACAAAGTAACCTTTACCTAACTCCACAAAGTCAGGATCATAAACAAATTTTGTTATTTGGCGCAACTCGAACAACTCACTTGTTTATCTTTGCATTGTTTAACAGTTGTTTTAACTGTTTATAACAATCAATTATTCACTTATTGAAGCAGAACTTTATATTGGTTATGTGTTTATTTTGAATATATGTTTTACTAATTATTTGTAAATAAAAACATTCATTTAATTTAATTTAAATTTATAACTTTTTATTGCGTAATTATAGTTATAACAATATAAAAATGTACGTACAGTACGAGACTGTTCAGAATGCGTTCAATATACAAGGTGATCGGTTATAGGTGCAAAAAGTTTAAAGGAATTAATGTATTGCTGATTTGACAGAAAACCTATAAAGATCACGATAATTGGACTTCATTATTTATTATATCTATGTATAAAGTATGTATATGTGTATATATATATATATATATATATATATATATATATATATATATATATATATATATATATATATATATATACGATCATGTATATATACATACATATGTACATGATTGTTATGGTATATTTAAATATAATTACAGTAAGCAGTATCCACTAACATATTTATAAATGGTATTTTTTATTATAGTGATTGTTTTCCTTCGTAATTTTTTTTGGTTTTTATGACCTTGCCTCACCTGCCCTCATTAATTTATCTCGGCACTGCCCAAAAAGTTAACTAGTCGAGAAAGCCTTCATCATTAAGTTCGCCGTAGTGCGTGATTTGTATAAGAAGTTTGAAATAAATAAAGCTTTTATACAGATCAATTTGTAAAATGTTATTAAAAAGACAATTACATTTAAAAATATTTATCGATAAACGCTTATTTACTGATGTACATATATTTATTTACAATAAAGTTAATGTTAAAAAAGAACAAATCAACTTGTACAAAATTGGCACTTAAGAGAGAAAAGAAAAAAAAATACTTAATTAATAAATGAACAATACGTAAAATTAATTCTTACATAATATAATTATTCCGAAATAATGTACCGACATGTACCGTGGAAAACTTTCCCCTACAAGGTGATCTGACGATCTTATGAAGCCTTTCAGACAACGATGCAGGCCGATTCCAGCTCATCATATTAGAAATATATAAGAAAAAGCCTATGTTCAGCAGTAGACATTAGTTGACATGATGATGTCGTTGATTAAACCAATGTTTTATCAATGCACGCTTTAATTATACTGTCACGTAAATATCACTATTTCTCACTTTGAAGAGCGTTGAAAATATTGGGTTGTTCTGAAAGTATTTTTGTTTCTTTTTTTGTGGTGAAAATGAAAGGCTATCTTCATATTGGCCGTTCCGATTCAACACCTTTTACCATCTTTCTGGTAGTGGCATGATTCCACGCTCATTAAATTTTTCGTTAGTTCTGACAGTGGCGTATTGTCAGCATATCTTCATCACATTTCTCTCCATACACATCGTTTAATTTCTTTCTGGATTGAACAGCATGTTTACCTTTTCTATAGTGAAATAGTAAAATATGACGAAAATACTGCTTATTGTTATCCATATTTAAAAGGGCACCGACCAAAAAGTACTGCATAAAATCAATGAACTTGTGAATAAGTTGCAACACAAGCCTTGCTAGTCAGCTCTCAAGCAGAAGCTAGCTGTGAAAATTTACAAATAAACCTCTGTCAGGATAAAACGAAATTACTTTCCGAACAACCCAATATTAAAATAGTAATTAAAATTGCTTTATTTGACGATTGTGCATTTTAAGACTTTGTAAATAACAAAGCTATTATAGACAGACTATCACTCACGTTAATTGAACACCAAAAGGCAATTCAAACTCTACCGTTATTTGAATACAGTAAGTTAATAGACTTCAAGAACCGAGAAGTTTATTAATAACTTCTACTAATTTTAGAGTGTTACAGTTAAGAAGCTTTAAACTTAAATTGATAATAATAATTAAACGTTACCTTGTAATCTGATTTGAAATTAATTGACGGAGTCTTGAAAGCTAAAAGCGAACACCTCTTATCGGGGGAGCGCAACCCCTCCTCTTTTGATAAGTATTTAAGCATATGCCGCCTCTTACCTGCGGTCCGGTGGGAACAAGGGATCGAGATAACGAAGGCCACGCAAGAAGGTTATTTAGAAAATATATCAACTTTGTTTGATAATTAAAATAATTTAAAACTGTACTTTCTTGTTTCCAAAATATTTATTCTGATAAATATATAAATTATTAACATTAGGTTAGGTTTTGCTGTCTCTAATTATAGCAATGTCACAAGGATAGGAAACACTACTCTACTTGATCCATAATAAATTGATAAACTCATGGAAATATGTACAGATGTATGTGTGTGTCTGCAAGCATATGTTTTCTGCTCGCTATAGGCAAATTAATGGAAACATAACTCGCACGATATTTTTCATCTTTCTAGTTATGTCTTTTTATACCATTTAGTGTAACTAACTGTAGTGGCCTGCGTTCCTCAAATGTTGCAGAGCGATAATTGAGGTAGTATTTTATTAATTCCTATTGAAATTAACGTAAAAATACTACGAGTTAGATAAGAAATTAAAGAAATAGGAGGAATAGTAGAACACGAATATGAAATAAATAGAGAGAAAATAAATAAAACTGAAAGTTATGTCAATATGGAAAAATTGCTTAATTGTGATAAAATGTAAAATTATTTAAGTATAATAATTAAGGATATTCAATAGCAAAGCAAAAATGTAAGGCAATAATAATAAAAGTAATAAATAAATGTATCGGTATATAGTTGAGGAACGAGGTGACGGAAGTGAGTCGAAGCAAAAAAGGAAAATTAGTATAGTTTGGTATGCTAGAAAAATTGTAGAACGTAAGGTAAAAAAAGAACATCGTATAATACCAATAAAAGACGAGCAAAGAAAAAAAATCATTTAAAAAATTTATATGATTGTAATGTCCTGTCCAATAAATACGATAAGGTAAAATGAGTGGCTCCCGATAGCAGGGGATATAAAAAAAACATACTGTAATACAGCTTAGGAGTTATTTCACATCATGTTATAAGCCTTTTTCCCGTCTCTTACCATATTTTTATACTTTCCATATATACTCTCCGAGTTAACAGTGACGCCGTGAAAGCTTTTAACCGATTCTTACATCGTAGTCTCGATAAAAAACTCGGATATAAAACCATTAATTCTACCCTAGTTATTTCTGCATAAAAAAGTCTCTTCAGAGCGTCGTCTTTCTCGATAGATTAAATTGTGTCAAAATAATTACTTTAATTCAACATTAATATCTCGAGTGACAATATCATATAATTAATGCATAAGTATGAATTATGTAAGATCGTATCTCGGGAATCGTTACTCTTTCTACGATTGCAAGTTTCAGTCCTCTACCACTAAGCTACAGCATGTAAGGTTTGATACATAAATAAAAAATATATTTTATTTGTTTTACAATAGGATCGGTTGAAGCGACCAGAATAGCATGTAGTCTTCTTCTGTCAACCTTTATAAGGTCAAGTTCGTTCGTTCGTCGTTCGTCTCGTGTGTGGGCGAATTAACTTTCATTATATATAGTATTCAATCTATAACATTTATGTAGTATTTTATTTAGTAGTTGTATAGTCATAATATATGTGTGTGTGTGTGTGTACATACCAGCTGTTGGAGCAATAGTCCTAGACAAACGAAACCGAGCTTTGTTGTTCTTAATTTTATACTCGATGAGCTAAATTAAATCATTATCATCCTATAGACACCCACTGCAAGGCACAAGCCCCCCCAGAGGTGGCCAAGATGACCGCTCTTGCGTTGATCGTATACAACGACTTTTCACGCGTCCTTAACATGTCATCGGTCCACGTAGAGTCTAGTTCGTCGCTCGGCGCGTGGTTGTAACTTGAGAGCCTTTCGGGGAACCAAATCAACTGCTGGGTACCATTATAAATGTGTCGCTATTATTAAGTCATTCTTGTGTGTGGTAGGGTTATCAGCAATAATAAATTCATTATGCTCATGATTAAGTAACTTTATTTATTTTTTAAATTAAAACCACCAACAAATATACATTTTAAAACATTAATTATTACGGATAGGTTAATTGTATATTTATTAGATAGGTGCGTTCTATCGCACGAAACACGTACCAATAACTACAGGGTCAAAAGTGCCCTGGAATAATTAAATTTTTATTGTCATTATCAATTATTGTCAATTTTAAGATCGCGGTGCGATTACACACCTCACGTAATTAGCGACCAATTATTGTCATTTATTAAATATTTAATATTCGTCATTACCGATAGAGAAAGCATTCGTTTACAGAACATTATTTAGCCGAAAGTCTGATATCGTTTTAATATTCAAAAATCTTTAAAAATAGGAAATGATTGCTTCATATGTCTCTTAAATTGATATAACTTCAAGATATGTTATTGCGAAAGATTTATACCGAGTTATATATCTCAGATACAAGTTCAAACGCCTATTTTGTCCTAATACGCCGAAAAGCGGAGTCACAAAGTGTGGAATTTTTTTATTATTTATTATTAGTTAAATATATGTTATAATTTTTTTTTAATATTGCATTAAGAGGGTTTGATTCTCGTGCATAATTTAGAAGTGTAACACGTTGAAAACTCAGCGGTTGTCTATGGTTTAAGGGCACCGTTTTTCGGCATACGGGAAAAGTTAATACATTTAGCAAAAACGATTTACGCTACCACACGTAATCGGTTAGACAGCTACAGTGGCTTACATGAAAGTTAAACTAAACAATTTGTAAAACTACAGAAAATCGATAGAAAATTATATATAAATAAATTATGTATACATATTTACCGCATGGCAACAGGTGTGCGACCGTCACAATAAATAGAAGTTTAATGGAATTCATTGACTAGCTTAAAGCCGTTTATATATGTGTTATATAATTTTAAAGCCAAATTTTATAGTCTGTGAGGTCGAGCCGACAACACGCGTCGGTACATATATTATAAGTAGATAGACGATTAGATACAGTTAATTTACCTAATACGTAAATAGTTAACAACTCCGTAAATACAGCCTTCACCATCAGTGCAACCCGACATCTTCCATCTGGAGGCGTCTGTTTATTTTGATCAGAACGTTAGATGTTTTCCTCCCAATTCCTCACCATCCAGGTTGCTAAGCCTACATCTAGTTCCAATAATTATATCGGTTGAGATGACGCGCGACTATACAATTATCTATTAAACTTGATTATTTTAATGTAGTTAAAGCATTTGTATGCATAAATCCTGTCGTGTAATTTTAAGGGTCTACGCGGCCGCTACGACGTAGCCGTCCTGTTGGCTTTTTGATAAAGGTATGTTACACCATAACCTTACACTTAGCGACTAATCACAACAATAATTATGCCTTCAGGGAAATGTTTAACATTGCTACGTTATTTTTATATTTATAAGTTTTATTAATAAAATAAACCCTTTACGGAAATTACTAAATGCATCATCATATTTAACTTATAAAACACAAGTTTAAGTTTATCAATTTATATAACATACAAAATGTAAAATATTACAAACAATATAAATAATTTTTTACAAAATATAAAAGTCATAAAGTGTTAAAAAAGGTAAATATATATATATATTACAGAATACTGATAAGTAATGATCAGTCCTTACAGAGCGGATTTCAAATTTAAATGTTTACCATATCGTTTGTCACTACGGTAAATACGTTAGAAACGCTTTCGGTAAAAACGTTTGAAACGCTCCATAAATTTTGATTTATTTAAATCGCATCTAAGGAAAATATAATCACTTTATAAATTTCAGATTAAATATACGTACATATGTGAACAAACACATCTACTACACATCAATTTGTAAACACTACAATACAATGTTATTTAAAGTCGATTATAATTTATTGTCGTCAATTACAATTCGTCAGCGTCGCGGGAATTGACCGGGAATTAATTGAAAATATTGTCAAGGTAAATTTTATTGTCATATTTTTTGGGAAGGTCCACACTAATATTACACGTCCTCGGCCTACAGCCGCGGACTACAATCAACGTCGATTCTAAATCTTACATCTACAAAAATACAATGCGATTATTCAAAAAAGATTAAAAATTTCGCATCTAGACAAGACTCAGCTAGTTATGTATAGAAAAATATTGATAACGCTCAGAAGCTCGCAAGGATTAAAGAGGAGTGGTTATAAAGCGAAAGTTTAAAAAGGATATGCTTCCGATATGGCCATGTAATACTGATAAGAGTTAAAGCCTGCAGAGTTGTACGTTTATGAGGACAGCCCTCGGAATTTTCTAGAACGTGCTAGAACGTAGTCGTTTCGAGTACCGGGTGGATATAGTTCAGTAGATGTAAGGAACGTATTCGGGGGTTGGGTAGTCGAAGTAGGGGTGATAGAAGGTGCGACGAACCGGTGGCAGCATCACATCCGAGTAGCGGGAGAACTGGGACACTTGGCGGCTTCCGATCGGAGGTTTTCTGTAATTTAAAAATCTGTTAGTTCTCTCATTTAGAAATGAAAATATAATACCTATTTCATGGTAAAATTTGCTAATATTTTTTCAATTACGAAGCCTGAAATTAAGCCAAATTCGCAATACGAAATTGTTAAAATATCTCGTAGCAGTAATAAAAAATGTTAATTAAATAAGTGATATAAATTTTCATACCACGTTTTTTACATTTTCACTAAGCACGTTTAAATATATAATTAAAAAGCAATTATAAAATATGTAACTTAATTTGCGTCTACGTGATATTAACTTTGTATATAATGTGATCGCATAAAATTTTATACTTAAAAACTATATTTATTTTAGAAAATAATTTAGGACAATGAATATGAGATTTCAATTTGAATACCTACAAATGTTGTTTGGTCAATACTGTAAATGTGCATATGATTGTAGATAGTGCCAGCAATGTACACGTGAATCTTAGAACTATGATTAAAGAACAGTGTTATACCTAATTATTTACTATAGTGGTGTCCAATCTTACACTATGCTTGAGTAGAGCTCAATTTATACTAGTATATTTATTTATTTGTACTATAAACATAGTGAATTGTCCAGGGCTTCCCAAATTTATTATGACAGTGAAGTATTTTAGAGTTTACACTATGAGATTGTTCGGGTCCTCAGGAAACACAGGCCGCTCTCATTTGGGACTATTGAGTTAGCCAATGTCTCTTTAATGGTTTAAGCTACGTGTAGTTCTAATCTGGTAAAGGAAGTATTTTACAAATGAGGTTTTATAACGAGAAACTAGGAACATATCTATATAAAACTGCGAATGCTTAAACATAAAAAAGTTATATATAAATATGAACATAAAATTCGGTAAAATAAATATCTTTTGTTCATCGATGACCAATGAGAAGACTTTGCCTATTTTTCTGTGAATAGTTTCAAAACGGAGTCCAACTATAGAAATTACTATTTTCATGTAATAACAAAGGACGTATGATATACGTGCAATATTATTTCTTTTCGAACCTCTGAACTTATGCCACGGAGCACATTTAGGTAGCCCGAATAGACTGATTTCGTGAAACTTTTAATCTGCTATAATCATAGTCGATTGCTGATCATAGAACAACAATATTGATGTGTTTATTAGATTGATAGATATTGAAAATACACAATTTAATTATAATACGTTGGTTCATAACATACTTAGAGTGTCGAGCGCTGGGATCGTCAGTTGGATATTCGGCCTGTATTTGCTGCAGTCCCCGTGGTTCGGATTCTCCGTATCCACCGTATGCGTAGTCGTCGCCTCTGAAAGCCGAGTATCTTTAAAACCTTATCTCTGATGAACAGATTCCATTAATAAAATCTGTAGTAAAAGACAATTTTTGGAAACAATTTTTCGATAACGTCAAAATTTACAAGTCTCTATTTTATATATATATATGCATATCTTGGGCTTGAAAAAAAGGTGCCTGAAAATAAAGTTTATGTATGTTTAGCTTGCTGCAGCATCAGAGTCGGGTGACACATATGGTTATGACGATCGATAGATGGCCTCCTAGAAACTTTCTTCTCAGTTTCCTTTCAAGAATCGAGTGCTTCTTTGATAGTTTATTATGAAATAATATTTGTGAGTCTGGAAATTTAACACGTAGAAAGATTGTAATACTCATACGGTTGTTTGACACTAATGAAGCAGGATTTCAGTTTTATTATGATTCGTTGCAATCAAGCGACAGTACTTTTTTTTATTTACATATGCGTTAATATAAAAACAGAAAAATAACAAGTCTTTCTGGGGCTTAAATTAATATACCAATTGAATTTTGTAGGATAAATGCTTTTATTTGTGAACTAGATATTTGCAGTTTGATTACCCAAGAGATCGTGCCGAAAACAACTACTACAAGTCGGACACTATCTTAAGAACTGGAGCGTAAAAAACGTAAAGTCACACTGCATACAGCAGATAGATAGTCAGTCTAGGCTCGACTCGCTTGCTGTGATCGTCATGTATAGAAAGCACCACGCCTCCGTCCTCTGATCTTGTTTATATTGTAAAGAATGTATATAATATATATATATATATGGGTATACGCATTGTAATATTATATTTACATTTAAAGCACTTGTTTTGAAAATAAACTTTCTTTGAGATATTATAGACGGTTGATCAAAAAGGTTTATAATCCCGTATGTCCCAATGAAAAAATTGGAATTTTTCTTGGTGCCATTTCTTAAAATTCGTCTTAAATTATAGTTACACTCTTTTATTAATTACAGTATATTGTTTATAAGAGATGGTTGCCGTATCTTCCGCTTAGTAAACTGCGTAAATAAGAGAAACGCTTCTAGCACTCACCCACGACCCGAGGTCAAGTCCTTCAGCTCTTGCTTGTGTTCGGTTTCGTACTTCCTCTGCAGCTCGCGAACGTGTTCTTGTCTGATTAGTTTTTTAAGGGCCTCGAATCTGATTTTAAAATAATAGTACAATGCTACCAAAAACCAGTTAGGCAGACGTTTTTCTTTACTTGGAGAAACATAAAGTCAACTAAATTTGTGCGTAATTAATACAAAGTGTAGCTACTTGTGTTAAAAATCAACATCGTAATCATATCAGCCGATAGATGCCCACTGCGAAGCATAGGCATCCGCTAAAATGACGTACCACCCAGTAGGGGCTAACATTTAAGGAATAATCGGCACCAATTTTTAGGAAAATGATTCAGTAGTACTTTGTTATTATTTGGATTTATGAATATTAACTTTTCTTCTTCAAAACTTTTTTAGTTAGGTAAATACATAATAGGTGTTTATATCTTACGTAAATTTTTATAATGCAATTACAAACTATTTTTGAAATTTTAACTTATAAACTTAATTGATAAAGAAACTTAAATTGAGGAAGAGAAGACCTCACCATACTGTAATTATCACTCTGGATATAATGCCTTGTAATTAACGAAAAAAAGATTCTTTAAATTTTTTATGAAATAAATAATTTATAATAATATATATAGGTTACCGGTCCCGTTGCGGAGGCACCATGAAAGTGGGCTGTCCACGAGGTCTCGATGGGCCAGGGTACCGCAAAATCTTGCCGGACGTATGAGGGACGTTGAGCATACCAAACATCTATAACCAAACTTTCACTTTAACATTTTTTTAAATAAAATTGTCAAAGGTTTTGTATAATTATTTAGAAGAGGGTGTGGCAAAAGCCACAATAGTAAATACCTTCACTTATGACATGAATTGGCAGGTATGATTTTGACAAAAGAGAAAGGTAATATTCTAATGCACCAGCCACTATGTTTACTTGAAATTAGTAGGTGTTCCTTGTGCGGAACTGCAGTTGAAATTTTGTAAACTCTGTTCTTAGTTGACTCTACCAAAAATTAATATTCTTACCAAATTACGAATCGATATCTTATAGTTCCCGAGTTATAGCGAGATGAACTGCTACATACATAGAAAACTCTATATTATATAATTAGCTCTCTATCGCCCGCTTCGTATGACCTGCAATGTCTTTTGTGCGTGTAATTTTACAAAATTGACTCTTGGTCATTTAAGCATGCCAAAAAATAATTCGGCGAAATTTTATCTTTCAAACTAGCCTTTGTAAGAGCAAGCTTGAAAGATATATGTGTATAGAAAATATTAGCAAATTTGCATATTTAATGGAGCTCAATTTGTACCTCAATTTTTACATCCTTGTAATATTTTTACTTATTTTTTTGTGTTTAAAACTTATGGTTATAGATACATAGCGATGAGTCTGTACATAGATTGAAATCTCTTAGCATAAAATATATTATTGATGTATATATTTTCGAAAAGTATTTATTAGCATTGCGGGCAACAACTGAAACGCGGCATTGCATATTTAACTACGTTCTGCGCAGTACAGTGCAGTCGGCAATGGCCTACGTGACCGAACCACACGTCGCTTAGACACTACGTCGTCCTTATTTTCCTTTGCTTAGTTTTTGGTATGTCGTTTATTTTCATAATTTTATATTGACTATCGTCCTTTATTATTTTCATCATGTTATAGTGTATGTGTTGTGTTAATTTATAATAAATTAACTGTACAATCGTGAAGTGAAACACTGCTATTGTTCAGACTTTTTTGAAAAACTTCTTCATTTCTGTCTATTCAAATTCATACTTTATAATTTTTACCACACCATATACACTTATAAATATAACTAAGAATCATTGACGGCGTCATGCTCAATTATTAAAATAGTGTAGTAAAAAGCATCCTATTTTTTCGCCAATGTTACCAATGATGTTAGCTAGACAATTACGAAGGTTAATGAAGTATTTTGTAAGTAAAACAGTAATATGAAAACGTAAGCCAAACAATAATCAATTATTTAATATGTGTACACATTTCCTAAACTAAAAATATTCGACACCAATAATAATATTTAATAATTTAGACTTCTTAGAAATGATGATCAAATACCTAAGGGACATTAGGTAAAAAAAATGTTGTTACTAGTCCCTGTAAATGTGTTAATAATTTTGTATATTTTTAACATAGTCCATTGCTGTCAGTTGCTATAAATATACCTTAAATATATATATAAGGATACTATTATAAAAATAAAATTAAGTGGTACTAGTTCTGATTGCAGGAATATAATTTAGTGTAAAAACTGCTATGTTAAAAGAAAATGATTGTAAAATATAAAAAGAAAAACCAACAAAGGAATAAATGAAGTATTAAAAGAAATTATGGCGAAAACGTAGTTTTATTTTTTATACCTAATTACTATAAAATAATCCTGAAACCCTCAAGAACTAACGAAATTTAAAATATGAAGTTAAATTTATATTGCTAGGGAATCGGCTTAAATGTTGGAAAGTTTTGGGAGGAAGTTCTCCAGTGCCTTGATGCGTCCCTGTAGAAATCGTGAACCTTCTACACAGATGGTTCCCATACGAAACCTTGCAAGTGCCGAAAGCACACTAAGATACATTTAGTGCCACGCTGTAAAGCTAAGATAATACAAAATAATTAAAAAACGTGTACCTCGTCGTAGTCTGGGGTGCGGACGACGTTAGGGGGAGCTTTGGTGACAACCCGTCCGTAGGCTTCGCGAGTTATCGCTGGGTATTGGTATCTGAACCTATGAGCAAAAATGTAATGTGATAAAAGATACTTTTAATTATTTTTACATATACAATAGTGAAATAAATGTATAATTTAATATTATTAATATATATTATGAGCGTTGAAAACACACCACTGCTCGCTCACTATTCTCAAAGTTCGTGAGCAATGTTTATGTCTTATATTGCCATAAAATGTTTTATGTGAATTAATCGCATAAATTTAAAAAGTCATTATACGACTAAAATATTTACTCAATTTAAGTATAAACACAAAATGTAAATACAAGAAAAAGTTAAAACTTTTGAAGAGGGCTTAAATTATAATACTCTTTGCAAACAATTTCTCTTATAACTATATTTGTTAATGGGACTTTCTTTATGCGAAATATGGAACATTATTAGAACATCATAATAACTTTATAAAGTTTCTGTCTTGTAAAGGTAAATAAAAACATTTGGTTGAAAACTAATTTGAAAATGCTCTGTGATTGGAAATAGGTGTAAAAGCTTAAAAGCTATACTGTATGCTACACCCTACCGAAATATCAAAGGTGTGACAAATAATAAATAACATAATGACACTATAAAACGAAAAAGAATTTTCAAAATTCGAATTATTACACATTAAAATTAATTATGGTTTACTATCTATCTTTAGTACTGTTAAAAGCCTGTGGTATGCCAATAGAAAAAATAAATTAACGTAACATTTTTGAGCGTGATCTCCTTATAGGGGTGGTTGAAAATATGGGCAAAAACTTTAGAAATTTTTGCTCACAAATGAGTTATATATATACCTTTATAACCTTTAATGCCAATCTTCAAGCAAAAATTAAAAAAAATGTTGAAACTCCTGTAATATATAATATTTAAAGGACATAATATAAATATAATGACGATAGAGCCATTCCAATAAAGTTGAAAGAAATCTTAAGGTAGTGTATAATCAAAAATTGAAATATCATGCAAGAGATCCGAGGGAAATGCCTAGTATTCAGTGAAACGAAATAAGTGACAAGCTCAAATGTCAAAGGAAATTGCTGCGGCAAAAGTGTTGGCAAGATTTTCATGTCAACGTCCGTGACAATAGAGATTGAAATGTCAACTTCATTGTTTTTCAGTTAACAAAACGCTGTTTTCAATACAACTTGAGAATATACTTTTTTTTCATTTTAATTAAGAACTTGAAAAAATGTATTGTACAGTTTAATAATTTTATAACTAAGAAAAAATGTTAAAATATTTATATAAATATTTTCTGCATTGTTTCGCTAGTTTTTAATTATTTTTAGTTAAAGGAACTTTTCATTTATTATCAAAATCCTCTTTAATGTAAATTAATTGGAATACAAGTAAAGAAAATGTTATTTTTAGATTAAATAGAATCCCAGTTAGATCAGCGAAGATTAAATAAACCAAATTTAAAGAAAATATGCGTTACAAATCTGTAAATTTGTTTCCTATATACAGGATGATTGGTTATAGGTGTAAAAGTTGGGTGAATGTAAGCTCATTTGCTGTCAATTAATATACGTTACCACCAATCCAAAAATTATAAACATGGTAATCATAATAAAGTTAAAAAAAGGTTTTTAAACTTTAGATTACTAGACATAAAACATATAACTACTCAATTAACATATAATAACACATACACAACAATTTAATGATAAAAATTATATTACCTGGGTGCAGCCCTCGGCATGGTGGTATACACAGGCCACTCGTTATACATCAGCGGGTCTCTGTACGTGCTCACTTCGTTCATGATCTCCGGCGCACGCGCTTGCCTTTTAGAGAACCTGCATTGAAAACGTTTTCATCAATCTTAAAGACAATATACATCGAGTTTATTCGATTTCTAATAATGTACCGACTCACCACAACATTTCTGGAACCATAAAGCGCAAAGATTTGAAATTTGGTAGAAATATTCGGTTTGTCAAGTACAGAACGGTTATTCAGAAATTACGAAATTCAAATATAGAAAGAAAATATTGGGGGGTTGATAGTTGATTTCATAAAGTTCGCGAAAAGGGCGGGGAATGCTAGCGTGTGTATATGTATATGTATAATTGTACATGCTTAATAATTGACCAAAAAAGTAAAATTTTTTGTCGTTGTCAAATAATATTAATAGTTTTATAATTATAAATATTACATGACATTCAGTGAGTTATTAGTATATTAGAAAGTCAGTAACACTTTTAACTTAAGTTAGTGACAGGTTTTGTGTTCACGGTCCCAACGAAACTGACAAAGAAAGTTTGAGCATCACCTGTCATAAATAACTGTTCTTAATTACAAAACTTACTGATTTTGGTTAAATACGTGTTTGAACTTTATACCCGTTATTTTAAACAAGCGTTAGAAAACGTATTACTAAATACATTTATCTATGAATTTTAGAGCATTCACTTTGTTTAAAAATAAAATTATTCTTTATTCAAGTACACACTACACTGTTACAAGCACTTTCGAATGGTCAATTAATATAAAATTAAATGTTATTATTGTCAGTTTTACAGGAAGCTGCCACCGGCTCAAAAGGTAGTTCTGCTGAGAAGAGCCGGCGGGAAACTCAACAGTTGCTCTTTTCAAATATAGTTTTACAATGAGTTCATTACAATAATTGGCTTCCCTAGTTAGCATCAACAACATTTAATTCTACAGAATAACTTCATTTCATTTTTCTTGGATACATATAATTTAAGAATTTAATAAACTTATTTACGTATATTAATTTTAAATTTAATTATACTTAACATATCTTTGCTAGAAATACAAACCGTTGGTTTTTTTGGTTATGTCGAAATATTTCTTTATATTGCACTCAGATAAATATTTATGATTATATCCCTCCTCCTTGGTCTTCCTTAGTAATTTGCACGGATGACAGGATTTACGAAATACCTGTGCTTCTCAACACTACGTCTAAAAAGACTTTGGGGGTATGGTTAACCTCATTCGAATGCTTCGCTGTTCAGGAGCAAGTGGGGAAGGTGATGACGGCCACTACTTAAAGCCGAAGAGACTACTAAAGTGAAAGTGACTTCATTAAAAAATCGAAGTTATGTGATTGACTGTACCATAGTGTTACCGAAACTGCTATACCGCGCCTTTGCTATGCACACGGCGAACGGGTGTGCAGTATAAACCGATCTATCCCGTCAATTTGTTCTCAACGTACGGTGGCGGCGTCCATGGTCTTTTGTCTTGGCCTTCTCCGTGCTTTTTTTATTCTTATGTAAAGCAGTTACATGATAGCACTATATTGCTGCAATTGCTTACTGAATATCTTCATCCAATGGATAACCTTTAGAAGGACCTGGAGCTTTTCATGTGTGCGGTATCGGGTTCTAAGACGAATGGGAAAAACTTTTTATCTATCCGTCCAAAATGTTTATCTTATTTTTATAGCGCCAATAAACTTTACAACATTGAAACTATTTTATATGAGAGGGTGTTAGAATGATTTTCTTGTTAAGCTGAAAGGATGCTATAAAATATTGTGAACCTATAGTTTATGGCCTTACGTTTCGTAAAGGAAAATGGATCGTGACCACCAAGGTCATATATAAATCGACCTATATTATTTCCTCAAGTTTCCATTTGCAACTCAGGTACTTACCGTCCAATTTGTGTTACGAGTACCAACTTTTAATAAGAATCATTAATATTTTATTTTTAATGTAAATAATTTTTTTCTGTATTAATAATTATTACTTAAAAGTGATATTTATTGTCACCGAGTCATTTGACAAAAATCAAAAAGCAAAAATCTTTTATTGGTATTATTTGACTGGTATAGGATGCTTAATAGTATTAAGTCCGCTATCATACAAATTGTAAAAAGGGTAAATAAATAAATCAAAATATTATGTATTAATAGAGAAAAACTAGGGATAAGATTTTTATGGTAATTTGGCTATGGGAATCTAAGCTATCAGTTTACATCGGAAAAGGGGAAGAAATACATTGTTTAATCGATGTATGATATCTTAATTATAAACGAATTATTCAGAATTAAAATTAAAAAATATGTAACATTTAATGTACATTTTATCGTTAGCACACAACGTATTTAATTGCTAGTAAATTTAATTTTATGCAGGTCGTTTAAACGGTTAGCGAAATGAAGCAGTCCAACATTACATTACGCCATTATGCAAATGAAGTTTACTTTAGCGACCCGCAGTGTAATGCATGTTAAGTGTTTTCATGCATGTTCTTCATTTTTTATTTATTATAAAACCCAAAAAAGTGAAATGTTTAAAATTAAAATTTGGCTATATTTCTTAAATATTAGGGGGACTGGTAAGTAATGTGGTTTCTGTCGACATATTTTACAGAAAAACCGATTGATTTTTACCGCTGCGGCATTGAAAATTTGTATACTAGATAGCAAAAGGTTATTGATAAAGAAGGTGAATATGTTGTTGATTGAAAAAAAAAACTTGTTAAAATGCAGTCGTGTGAATTTAACTTAAGAAAACGACAATACTTTCCAGTCGCCCTAATATATACATAAAAATGATCCCGTGCGCAAAATTAAGTTTTTGCTTGAAAGTAGGTCCAGGAATAATTGTTTAGAAACTATTCGTCGGTTTCTCGTGTTTTAATGTCTAATTTTCTGCTTTTAAAAACAGCAGTTAACTACAATCCTGAGTCGATATTCAGACATTGGTTTCACACTTTCAATTTAAGCAAATTTTTAATTATAAATTCGTTTGTTTTTTCGATTTATTTTTTATTAATTGTTTTACATATTTAAACTAAATTCACTTACACTCACACACAACATATACTCTAGGTTTTGTAATTTTATTTATCTCTTGAATAATTTTTACTTTTTACGAGACATAACACACCAGTAACAATGTTATGGTACTCGTATATATAGGTGTGACACTCATAAAACTTGTTTTATTAAATCTCCTGTATCTTTTAGCCGGGGACTGTATTTTCTAAGAGTGAAATGTATTACGGTCTGCAAATTCTCTTCTTTGAAATAGCAGATGACATAGCTTGTTATTAGAAATGGAAAGCAGATTAATAATAAAGAATACCAGAATAGATTTAGATAATATATTCTTTAGTTTTGGGTTCTTCAAAATTAAACTACAATACCTATCACGAGTTTAATAAAACTAAGTTAAGCCTTCTCTGGATACATCACATGACCTTACAATTGAAAATATGATCCGTATTAGTTTAAAAAATATGAGTCTACTGTCAATTTTTGAAGACATCGCCGCGTAGTATACTACTTGTGTACAAGTCCGTGTATGCCTTCAAGGATTTAGTTTAACTGGTATGGAGGAGAGGAGAGGAATATTCCACGAACTAAAGAGGCATTGATTTGTAAGTCACGGGTTCGATTCCCTGACTTTGTATATTCATTTTTTAGGATTGCCGCGGCTCAAACACAAGTTTCCAGAGCATGGGAAGCGATGGACTCTGCGTGCCATAATATCATATTGCGATCGCCAACCCGTCTGCCAAGCATGGCAATTCAGGTTTATACCCCCATAGATGGGCCAGTGGGCATCTATGGGCTAAAACAACGATTTTTGAGAAGCTCCCATTAATTCTGGTTTTTGTAAAATTGACCTTTTCTGGTATTCGTTTCTTGATGCACATGGGTGATCATAACAATAGATCCAAAGTAGAAAATAATATAGACAAATGATAAATTTAATGAAAGAAAATTTAAAAATGTGGTAGTAAGAGTCTCATCCTCATCAACACGTCAGCCGATACTCTCCTTATGCCAGCCATTGTAATATTTTACACCATAAGCCTCCCCGAAAGATTGCCGGTTTTGCGTTGCCCGCAACCAGCGACTTCGCTCGACTAACACCATGTTTACGGTCCACCTAGACACATCGTAGACACGTTTGTGTTCGTCTTATAAATAATTTATTACCAAATAAATCACATCGCTTTAAAGTCTTTCGTTAATATACCTCCACATAGCCTTCAGTTGGTCGCAGGTTGGCTCATCAGTTTTGGTGATCTCCCGATCTCGAACCCTGGCTGGACGCGAGGACAGCATCACGTCCTGGTCGATCCGCTGGCCCAGCACGGTGGTCACTAGCGCCACCACGCACCACGCGCGCCAAATCGCCCACATGCTGATGACAAATAATTACCTGTTACTCCACTGTCACTCATATAATGTATTAAAATGTTAAGCCGCATTTTTGTTGAACATTTTGTATAAAGTTTTATATATTCATTATAAAATTTTTCAATTTATAAAATTTTATAAAAAAAAAACTACCAAACGGTGTGGTAAATTTATGTCCGCAAATTTTAAAAAAAATTATTAAGCATAGTCTCTACCAAAAGGAATATTACACTATTTTAGAATATGTTCGCGATAACAATCATCGGAAAAGAATTGTTCTAATAGTAAGGAGAAAAATTACACATGGTTGTAAATTTTTTATAACTAATTATTTTAAAAAATAACAAGGTCATCTGACTTTATTGTAAGTTCTTTTCAGTAGGTGGCGTGTCAAGCGGCGGTTTAAGCTGAGAATTCTAAATAATTGTAATGATCTTATCATATAGTAAAGCTTTTTTAACTTTAATTTTGACTTTGAAAGGGAGCCCACGAGCTAACTTAAAGTAAAGTCGAATAAGCGCCTTTAGCGTTCTACCTTCCAGGTGACTGGTGGTGTATAACACGGCCATTATATTATTTATTTCATACAGTAACAATAGAGACGTATCAAATCGAGGCCTTAGTAAACAAACAAAGTGTATGTAGGTAAAAATATTCCCGAGTTTGCACAACTCTGTTTGCTTTCGCACGAGGATATTTACACCCGAGCGCTCCATATTCAAAAAAGGCGTGGCGAAGGCTTTGATCAAAGCCACGGGTCAACAAAGTTAGATTTGCACCACTGCTTTGACAAGGTCCAACTGACCATGATCTTGATTTTTATTCTTCTATTTTTAGGTCAAGTCATATATTAACGTCTTGTGTATAATATGTATTTTTTTGCCTTATTATTCGACATAAGAATAGATCTGGAAATAGAATTAGATGTCAAAATAGACTGGCAGTATCGCCTCTCTAATCAAAGACGTAGGATACCGCTACACTTTCTAGTAATATACAAAAATTATAACAACTAAATTAATAAATAAAAAATAAGGTCGGGCAAAGAAATAAACGGGTATATAAAAACAATTATTAAAAATTAGAATGGTATATGAATGCTTTCAAAGAAAAAATAAGAATTGTAAACAAAAATGTAAAGAAGGACATAAAAAAAATTGTAATATTATATAAAATGTGGCGAAGGGTAAAAGGCTATGTATAGAAGGTATCTAAACAAAAGCAATATGAATGAAATAAAATCTTAACGAAGAAAGAAGATGAATGCCAAGTATGGTGGCGGGCGAAAGAAGAAAAATTAATAAAACTCAGTATGTTTTATTAAAAACAAAGTGATATCGAAGTCCCTGTCTCAAAAAATTATAGAAGAACGGAAGGGAAAATATGTATTGGTCATATTAAAAAGTATAAATATTTGTTTAACAGGTTTTTTTAGTACACATGATGACTTATACTGTCTATTTTTTCTCACTTATAGTATTACTATAATGTACGTATATAATATTCTATGTACCGTATGGGTGGATGTTCTACGCTGCGCTTGCTGGTGCTTGATCTTCACTCCAGAACCTCAAGGCCCTAGCGACCATGTGTTTTGCCCGCTGTGGCCTGCTCGCTAATTCAACGTGCCAATCCCCTAAGCTAGGTTCGTACTAGCCTCTTAGGCGCTTTGCAAGATTTTGAGCCTGCCAATGGGACCCGACAGCAATTTATAATTTCTACAAAATATTTTATGCAAATATGTATAATATTATTACGAATTAAATAATACAAAATACGACCGTCATAACAAAGGCAATTTCACCCGTCGACAGATGTTTTTACCCTCAACGTACGGACGGTAAAATTAAGGCATCTCGTAAATGTTAGGAACACCACTTAATGTCATGTATAACTGTGTTCTGGGCTGTAAAGTTTATTGTACAGAATATGTAATGAAGTTGTTATGTATAAGCAGTCGTTGGTTGTTACTACCTAAAATAGAGGTCCAATATACCTTTTTTTAATCAAAAGAAACAAACAAATTAAATTATGTAAAACAATTCGACTTGTCAGTATTTCTATTCAGAAATAAAGACTTTGCATCGTTAAGACTGAACAATTTTCGCCAAACTTGGCAAACTTCGTGGAATCGGCTGCCGATAATTGGCAGGGTTAGTCTGTAAGTGATATAGCGTTGGTTTTAACTGAAAAACGATTTGAGTTTTAACAAGAATTCTACATAAATTTTCAAGAATTCTGAACGATATGTTTAATGTTTTTTTGTTTACAACTGAAGTGGAGGTTTATTTGTAATGGTATGTGTAGTTTAATTCTATTTGTTTTTATTGTATCTCTTTCTTCACCACTAATACTTTATTTGACTTTAATAAATTAGAAAATCGAATTTGTTTTATGACTTATTATATTATCATATTGAAATCTTACATTGTTAAGCGTAAAACTCACGACTAACTATTTTCTTTAATTTCCTCTAAGGCACGAAAGAATTTTTATGGAAAATAGAAAAAAAAATGTTACATGATAAATAATAAAAACAACAGTTCTTTTATGTAATCTTCAAACTAAAAATAAAATTAAACATCTGTTCCTAGCTGAAAAAAAATCAAGGTCAATCATAACCAAAAGATGCATAGAACATCTACTTTTGTAAATGTTAAAAAAATAGAAAATGATAAAACGTTAAATAAATAAATTAATCTCTAAAGAAAATCAGTTAAAAAGCTTAACCAAATGTATTTAGCTTTTATTTAATAATTATTCTGACGGATTTCAAATAGCCGATAAATTTTAGTAGTACGAAGTCTAAATATGCAGTTAATATTGATATAAGTATCGATGTATACCAAAAACTAAAAATTTAAGCCATAGACGCACTATAATTAATTTTGATTGTTTCTTAATTACGAGTATTATAAATAGGAGTTCACTGTTAGTATATCTTAATCGAAAAAAATTATATATACCAAACTAAATGGGTATCTATCTACAAAACAATGAAATATAAAGCAAATCACTAAAACCCTTGGACATCTCTAAATGGGCCGTATATTAAAATTAAAATATTAATATTAAAACACCATGTTCGTCACTTTAACTTTAAAAAATCACGTTTTGACTTCTACACCATTCAATGTCGCAGAGGTATCGCTTTAAATATATTAGTAGAAAGGTACAGAGAATCTGTCAACTATTAATAAACTTACAAAAGACCCAATATTATAAATAAGAACAGACAAAGAACTATTACACAAGCTTTGTAACTAAAACAGCGATAGGCCCCACATTCCGAATTTAGAATAATAACTATACGTTAGAAAAAGCCTCGAGGAAAAGGAATGTTGGAAAGCTATCGGAAATGTGAATTCGATGTAATACCAAAAATGAGACAAGCCTGGAATTCAAACAATGGTAGAGAACTACGAGAGAAGAATACGAGTCCTTTACCCCAACATTGATAAACTCTTACTTCATCTACACTTAGAAAAATAACTTACTAACGGCACGGGGGCAAGTCGCACTGACATTGAATGTAAGCATATAGATAGCTTTCTTTACACCTTTAATGAAACCGACCTATGTACCTTTAACAATAGAATCCCGCATCTAAAAGATAAAATTCGGTTATTCAACATAGGAACTTTTAAGAAAATTCTTTTTGATCGTCAATTTATTTTTTTAATGTTACTGTCCACTGAGGACCATTCATGATTATCACAAGCGTTCATCATAAGAAGAATGCCGAAAATGGTACAAACTAGAATAAAATTAAGTTTTTTTTTATAATGGTTAAAGTTACGAGGGTTCTAAACGCGCGTTGATAAGTTAAGAGTAATCTTAGACTTTTTTTATCATTGTCATTAATGTCATAATTTTATTAGCTTTTTTTCTTTAGCTTTATTATCATCTAAAACTTCATAATATATTAGAAGACTTTTTAATAGTTTTTGTTTAATATTTTTTTAATATGTTGTGTTACTATTCAAAGATTTATAATCACCATGACACGGGAGTATATCGACAAAACGTACATAGTTATAGCAAACAACATTAACATGTTTATAAGTAAATAGGTCAACATTGGGAATAAATATCTCTAAGCTAAAATAAAATAAAAGATGAAATACTCGTAATTTGTGTTTCAATGCTATTTCTAATGTATGAAAATGAATTTTGAAATATTTTTTTATACAAAAACTTGTCAAGCTAGTCAGAAGACGTTTGGTGCAAGTTGCTTACTATGGATCTTATTAAAGATTTAATAGGTAATGATGATAAGAATGGTAACGATAATCATACCCATTTATCTTAACAAAAAAGTTTGTTTTTTTCTTTCAATATGTATACTACTCAAATGAAATAATGTTCCAAAAAACCTACGACAAAAATGAAGATCTAAATAAAAGAAAGCGGATTCAAATATCTAAATCTAAGGGTTAAATCGAAGGTCGTTAACCGCTGAATGCGTGGACCTGAACAGATATCCTGTGGAGCCGCGAATTATTGCCGACTATTTTTAGGTAGTTGATAGACGAAACGTTTTTCGTTAGTTTACAAAGCACTTTCGTATAGTAGTGAAGTTATTTTGGTACCTAACTGTTTAAACTCTTAGAGGTGGCTGATCCAGAAAATTACCATTACCTTGACTATGTCTTCACCGCTAGAGACCTTTCGTCCATAACTGTAAAAGTTTTGTATTTAATCACAATTATTAGTCGTCGGTTTTTCTTGAAAGTACATTTTCTATCACCTCTCGAGGCGGAGAAAACATTTAAACATTTTTACAAAATCTATTCCCACGTTATAATTGTGTCTCTGGTGTGTAGTTATTTTTAGCCCTTACAAGGCCTACAAAAATATGTAGAAAACCCAATATTTTATTAAAAATTACAATTTCAAACGCGAATGCACCGTTAGATACGATACTATTCAATTATGACAAGGCGTCAGTCCGTTCTTTTAGTCAAGAATTAAAGTTGAAGGGATTTGTGTAATTTCAAAATCAAGTTTAGGTTTTTGTGCTCGTAACTTGAAACAAGGTATTGAATGATACATTTTTGATAGCATTAGCTTCGGCGCCACTTTGTGAATGGATGTCTTCCCTTGCAGGAGCTATCAGGCCACAGCGTCCATTAGGTCAGTTCGTCCTTTTAGGGATGGGCATGGTATTTTACATTTTATCAATATTGTTCGACCGGAATTAAAGACGCATTAAAGCAGCTGTGGGAGTCGTATATATACTGATATGATGTCTGAATGAATAATAGGTGTAAGATTTTGTGGGCGAGCGTAGCCGACGGGCGAACTTAGTGTGCCGAATTAGTGCAGCGGGCACATGCACGCACCGGTGACGCGGGCGCAGACCTTTTGTTACTTTTGTTTCTTTTATTTCTTTTGCGCCTTTGTTCTATTGCCCGCTTTCACTCGGTCGCAGAGCACAGTGCGCCCCAGAGTCCTACGACGAATGCACGTCCTTTTTGCTCGCACTCAAGCGCTAATAAAAATTTGTTCGTGTGTTAAATAAATTGTTAAAGTGTTACAAACGTCTTTTAATAAGACGCTAACTCTTTACAGCTAAAATGTTAGTAAATGTTAAAACAGACAATAGTTAAATGTACTTTTGGCTCCCTCTCTTTAGAAAGAACTGCATGCTAACGCTATGGACAAATATAGCAGACGTAATTTTTTATTAAGTATTATTCGTCGAAAAAATCTATAAATACTAAATATAAATACTAATAAATAGCTACTTTTCTAATCATCATAGTCATTTTAGCCGTAAAACACGGTCCATTGTTGGACATAGCTTCCCTCTATATTTCCAATTAGACTGGTCAAAAACAGCCTGCATCGGTCGTCCTGCGACGACCTTAATAAGGTCGCCTGTCCATCCTGTGGACGGAGGTCGCATTCTAATCATATTGTCGTTTAAATCTATTATTGAAATACAGTAAAAGTGATTAAGCTAGACATTGCGTACGTGACTGTGTGTATATTCTACATACGAACTTCATAGAAATCTATTTTATAAATTTTATAATTGTGAGTTACTTACATCTATATTAAAATATTACCGTAGTTTGAAGTAAAAATGTATTAAACAGTATAATTAACTGGCTAGATTATTTATTAATTTCTTGGGTTGGATCTATGGAAATTACTGAATAAGTTATGAGATGATTTTATTGTAAAAAAGTCTATACTTTTTCACATTAAAACCGTTTTTAATACTAAGTTACACATTATTAAAACATCGAAAATAAATTCAGATTTTAGTTTAAGATTCAATGACAGAGATATTTTACGTATGATAGATAAATATACATATATAAATATAGATATTGGTTTTGTCTTGTGATCGTTGTTCGGTTGTAAGAAAAAATAAATACTTGAGATGAAAATAGCATTTTGGAAGAAAAGCTCGGGGCCTTTGCTTTCCGTAGCTCGTATTTTAAAGAAAGTTCTCTCAGCGATTCCTTAAGCAGAATTTTTTTTCCACTTATTGTATAAGAACAAAACGTGTTGCTACCTCGTTCTTAATACGTATCAAACGAGAGTAAATGTTTGTCTGCGTCATTGTATACGTTTAGAAATGACATGGAAATGAACAGGCTAGCACTAGTCTAGAGTTTCTTTACCAGCGAAGCGTATATTTAAATCAGAGGGATTGCATAAGAGCGTCTAGACGTTAGTTGTTACGAATACCTGTAGCACACTAGCGCACTGTGAAGTACCTGTGATGTGCCACATAGCCATAGCTTTATAAAATGATTTGTTTCTTAGTGTTATGTAAATGGTAATGAAAAAAAAATTCACTCATTAATATTACGGTAAACTACTTTTAAGTTTATAATACTTGTTGTCCTGTATTTAGTAGACAAAAAGCAGAGTACGAGATGCAGGTGGGAAGGAGGACAGAGAGCTGCAGCATTGCCTCCCCGATGGGAGGTGGCGATAGCCGCCACATATTCTTATGCTACTAACAGTAAAACAGAAAAACAACAAAAATTGATAAGACCTAATAGTCTAAGAATTATGGAGAAGGATAAGGGATACAAAGAGGCTTTGTAAATAAAAAATTGGGATGAAATATGATGAAAGAAGAGATATTCAGCAAATATTTTAAAAACCGAGTATTATTGATTATTAAAGAAATCAGTCTCTATTTTATCTTTGATAGGGGGATAGAAATAAAAAAGTTATTAATAATTGGCATAAGAAAAGTCTTTATTCATATAGTTTTTTTTTTAAATATGATAATGATAATTACCGATAAAACACAAAAATAAATAAATAAATCGATAGTGGTTAAATTTTTTTATGATTTTTTTGAGACGATTGTCTGTTATTTAATTTGCCATTAAGTCGGTGTTCCTATTACTATTTTCTATGTCAGTGTAATATTGTAAATTTTGTTGGTAATATTTACTAAATTATGTACCATAAATTTGTCAATCTTTAATAAAATAAAAGAAAAAAACCAGAGAAATGAGAGTACTAATAATTATATTTAAAACATTTCCATTTAAATTTATAACAGACTCTACCAATAAAACCTTATTTTCATAAATCGCATAGTGGAAAATAAATAGGATGAAATTTAAACGCACGACCTAACGCAGTGAAATATGAACACAGAAATGCGTAAGGCATGAATTTATTATACAGTTTTCTTTATCATAGAGAAGAAAAATGGAGGAAAGAATTTATAGGTTGCTTCAAAAAATAGTTATCATGCTTCAAAGAATAAATAAAAAGGTTAGATCTTATTTTGTTTTTGCTCATATAGCGAAAATATGTTTCGAAATATCAAACTCTGCTCTTGTCTTAACTCGATCATTCGAGGAATTTAATGCTGGAAAATTATTAAGAAGAAGCAAGTAAATAACTTGACGGTAAAGGTACTGATTCGCCGATATCACAGAAATTTTAATGTTGAGATTATAAATTTTTCACGGGGTTTTCTTTGACCTTTGGTGAATTAGGCGACGGAACTGAATAACGTAATCAGCAATTTATTTATTCTTTTAACACTTTATGCCATGGCAACCTAATGTTACATAGGTATTCTGTTTCAGTTATTATAGAGTTTCGTAGATATATGAAGTAGGCAGATGTATAAAAGTGATGAGTGAAATACAATTAATTATTAATTAATTATCGTTTTTGGTGAGAGTCGCCAAGATTTGGAACGACCTGCCTGGGTCTATTTTTCCTGATAAGTTGATCTCTGGGGCCTTTAAGAGTAGAGTTAAATGGTTTTTTTTAGATGGGCGTGTACTACCTTCGTCTTCATCTACACTTTCCATCAGGTGAGAAGGAAGACCAACGCCTATTCCATTACAACTATATAAAAAAAAACTAAATGTACATAGAATATTACATCTGTTGCCTAATTACTAATAAACACATACAGGAGGATATAGCATCTACAGAAATAAGACATTTACATATCTATCTATAAATATATAAGAGATCTTTGCCTTTGTTATGACTCTTATCTCGATATAAGGATAGAGATAAAAGATAGAGATTTGAAATTTAGTAGTAATATTACTGGTTTGTTTAGAGGTTAATTAAGAACGAATTTTACGAGATTGTATTTGCAAGAAGATTGAGGGTGTATTATTGCTTTTATCAGTATAAGACTTGGCCAGAATTTTTTTGGTACGTTAAAAATTATCAAAAATAGATTTGAAATTACACCGAAAAACAGGTTGAGCCTCGCGGGTCTGCTGGCATACAGGTAGTATCATACAATATGCAAGTTGAGTAAATTTATGTTAATATTTTCAAAGACGACGATTTGCTGACTCTCTCTAGAGAGAATTTATACCAAAGTTTCAAACTTTTGGCAGGAAAAGAAGATTGAACAAAAACGGATTTGCGAGAAAGGTAGAAGTTTTAATGGTCAAGAATCCATAGGAACATGTTGTCTTCTTAGAAGATATACAAGAAGACATCTTGTATACACAACTTTCCACAGAAAAAGATAATAGAGATATAATATGATAGTGCTTTTAATTCATAGAGATCGTGGTACAATTTACGTATTCCGCCTCAAATGTATATTTATTAAACTCATTTTAAACAATATAAGTATACACGTGTGTTGTATTATATTTAGAGTATCAAATACATAACACGAGCAGTGGAATAATGTTTATCATCAGATCGTTGTACCGGTTCACTAACCGGGATAGTTGGCGCACCGCCAAAGCTATTTATATCTTGGCCGAAATCATAAAACGTTGTCTTGTTACTTCAGGCGTAATACGTAATAAGTAGAAACCATTTTTTATGATATATGACTAACTACGAGTATATTTCAGTAGGAAAGATTTTGTTATATATTTTTTGAGGGATTATTTGGGTATTCGGTTATCAATGTATTTTATTCTTTAGTGCTAAACGCGTACTGTTTGATATAACATGTATTGTATTAGTCCGAGTCTAAATCTATGGTGGCCCAGGACCTTATTTACTGTTAAGAGGTCTTCTCGGAGCACCTTTAGCGTTCAAAGACGCCAAGAATAACTATTAAACAATAATTCCAAATCGGCAGATAACAAGAAAATTTTATATGTGTATTAAACAGCACTTGCATTTGAATATCGCTTTTGGTTTATGTTTGAATTATATATATTTTCGAATAGAAGTTAGTCTAGACGAACGCAAAAAGCGATGTCTGATTTCTTATCTCTTCTTTATTCCCAGACCTCGGGCTAGTCTTTTAAGAGGAGCTCTAGTTTTTTTAAATAAAAAACGATTAACTGTCGTCTCTATTAAATCGTAGCAGTCATCTTTACCTGCACAAAGTATAGTTATATAGCCTTAGCATCTCCAGATATAACAAAATAAAATTTGTAAATTCTTTTCATCATTACGCCATAGGATATCTACTGCTGAACATAAACCTCACCCATAGGTTGAAATAGGATCGACAGCCTATGCTTCGTTTGTTTACTATCCCTTTTGTTTCTTCTTATTTAGGCTAAAAGATCTAAAGACCTCGAAAAAGGGTAGAACGGTGACAGACTGAGCTCACTCGGTGTTTAGCACTAATCGGTGTAACATTACTCCTGAATATGCCCCATGGAGGGGTGAAAAACGTGTTAAGTGATTTAACGGTGGTATATGGTGGATTGTTTGCCGCATGCGCATTTATCAGCGGGCTGGCGGGCGGTGCACTTTATTGCACGACTACTGCTACATAGCGGAAGTAGCTACATATTAGTCATTTTCTTACTTAGGATGGACATTCGCAAAGTAACGCCTGAATCTATTAGATATTGAAAAAGGTTGTTCGGGAATATATGGATAACTTGGAGTTGTAGTGCCGGAGACAATTGTACGTTGTAAATACCATGAACATACCTTTCTCACTAACGAGTGTGATATAGAGATCACAAAATCAAAACCAGGTTTTTTAGCTTCTGCCGGCAACGAGCACTGGAGTTTTTACGTCACGCAGCTTTGATGGTTATAAAAAAGATGAGAGAGAGAGATGGTTATAATGAAAAACCACTGATGGTGACTGGAAAGGTCGAGGCCAAACGTCAGGGAGATCGTAGTTCCATCAGATGGTATGATTGAAAATCCCGTAATTCGCATGATCAAGTATTGGGCTTTAAGCTTCGTGCTGTGCTGATGGCAAAAATAGTAACAGAATCCACAGAAAAGACCAAAACTTATCCATGTCCAAAAAATCACGACTCTTAGCAAACAGTATAACAATACGAAGAAGGTATTATTAAAGTAAATACAATTTGTAATCTGTGGCTGTCTAGACGATATAAACACACTAATAAGCTTTCGATACAACTACGAAAAAACTAAAACGAACAAACGCCCAATCTAATTCGTTACACACAAAACCACTATGTTTTCCTATCGCAACTCCCCGGGTAATTCCATTAAGAAGTAATTAAGAAGTAAGATTGGAAAAGCAATTATGTTGCAACAATAGCTTGTACGTGATCTCGGATGACAAAGGACTGTATTAATAGAGATATCTTTTTCTGAGATATTTTTAGGTCAGGGGTCGATTCTGTTCTGAATAATAACGATTTAAGCAAAGAGTATATTCCGTTATACTTCATATTATTCTGGACAATGATTTCATCTAGCGGTTCAAATAAAAAATTGATTAACCACCGAAGCATGTTATTGTAGGTCTCCAATTCTTTATGGACAAGTATATGTTATTCATTTATACACTTCTTATACAAAGTGATTGGTTATATATAAGTGTAAAAGTTTTAAAGTAGTGAATGTATAGCTTGCTGTCCATTAATGTGTAGTATGTTTTTACAAATAAAAAAACTACGTAATGATGATAAAACAAGTAAAAGCTTTTTCAAAATTCGAGCTACGACATACTAATTTTAATTACTGTTTAGTATCTGTTCCTGCAGACTTTGTGCTGCCAAAAATAAATGGGCGGTCGCATACAAATAGAAAAAATAATTAATGTAACATATTTCAAAGTGATTACTCAGTACAGGGCGATTTTGAATAGGTGTAAAATATTTATTGACAAATGAGCTATAGTATAAATGTGTAATATATATATATATATATATATATATATATATATATATATATATATATATATATATATTTCTAAGATGACCGATAGGAAGCAGCCTGCATCCAAAGCTTTTAGACGACCTCCACAAGGTTACCTGCCCAATGAAATTTACGCAAGAGACCTGTCCAGCTACGGACGTCCAAAGAAAGAAATGTTGGTAACGATGATGACTTTGCTTTTACTTAATCTCTATAATTTTCACCTGTTACTATGCAGTACCGTTCTACTTTTAAAATAAATTATAATTAAGAGCTTGTTTGCTTCTGTGTCATGATATGAGATTAAAATCCCATTAAACAACGATTAAAAAACCTAACATTCAGTAATATTATGATATGTAGATAATCTTTTTTATACGTGTACATTGAAAGACTTTAATGGTAGATCAAATTATTTTAGCCATGAATAAAGTTTAACAAAAAACATGTATGATTAGTGATAATTATCTTTTCCTTATTAGAAATAATAAAAAGCGGGGACAACTCGGATAAATTTTTGAACACTGGATGTAAAAGTGGATGGACGACAACACGAAGCCGCAACTAAATGCGCTGCTTCGATCGGGTACGAATCACACTTGGTGCTACAGTAACCGAAGCAATACACACCACCGAAGATCGACACAGATGGCTTAATATAGTTCTCCACAATCTTTCCAAAAAGGAGAATTCAAAGAGAAATACAAGTGAGAGAGATATTCCAAAGAATAAAATTTTCCTCTTTAACCAAGTAATACATCGGATTTACTTTATGCCCCATAGATGTACAACATTGACTAAATAAATAAATAAATTTCAAATATATTCCACGTAAAGGAAAATATTAGACATGTCACAATTTAAATTATTGATTATATGTTGAGGCGGTATAAAGTAAAGCAAAGGTTCAGATGCGAAGAAGGTTATGTCGGTTAAAAAAAGATTTTCATCAAAAGACAAAATTTACCCCGGCCCTCGAGCGTGGGAGTAGAAAATATATGTTGATATTATGACGAAAAATTTAATATCCAGACGGACTATTATTAGAATTTATTGTAAGAGATTCGACATTTTCAAATGTCGAAACATGAGATGTTTTGAATTTGATATTGAATGGTAACGAGTCACCATTCACAGCGTCTACACTCGAAAAGTCTTTTTCTTACAATAGTATTCATTTAAGAAGGTGGTGCATTCCCTGAGTAGGTGTCCTTACTCGGGGGAGAATAACTCGAAACAGAGAAACGCCCAGTACCTACGTACCTAATACTTACACCTTGATGACTTGATTTGACTTGATTGAATTCAAGTCATCATTAGCCAAATCTACAGTACTGGGACAGGTTCAGAGACATCGTTGTTTATCGAACAAGAGTACACCTTCCGGTTGTATAATAGCGTCCATCATGCGGTGGTAGCAATATCACGTCACACGAACTCGTGCGTGTATTACACGGACGACATTCGTGATGCGATCGCAAGATTCATCGATGTGGCGAGTATAGCAACTGCCCCACAGATACTCGCGTACAACTTGAGTATGTCCATATGGAGTAGGGATGAGGTAATTTTAAAAAGTGAATATTATTAGGGCGTCGTTAAAAACAAACGAGACACAAGAGATTTAAAAAGAAAATCATAATAATTAGTTGACTTCATTTTAAATAATTAACAGGAAGACACTTATATAATGTTACATGCATAAACGTGAGCAAAAAAGAAAAAAAAAGTAGAAACAAAGGCACGCTTATGTCTATGAAATATACATTCTCGTAAAAAATACAATAGAATATTGTTATTTTTATGATATACGTATTTTAAGCACTCTGTATTTTAATATGTATGTACATCTATTTCTGAAATCTATTATTAGATAACCTCTCGCTAGATTTCTCCTTTTTAATTCATTCAATAGTTATCTGAAAGAAATCGCCGTTTACTAGACTTCCCTTTGTACTTCATATTTGGCCTATTTTATTTAATTTCTTATTATTGCCTATTTTTTATAAAGAAGAAAACTAAATATATATTTTTTTAACATTACAGAAAGAACATTAAATTTATGTAAGCTGGTTGTATAAGTAGTTCATATTACACTGCGATATTTTACCATGCCGGGATGAGAATTTATAATAAAAATTAATAGAACGTTTTTTGCTTCGGGTCTCAAAGCAAGCGAATCTCGTTAACCTTTCGAATGGCAACAGCGCCTTTGAAATAGAAATACAGACATATTTGCACACAACCCCTTAGCAAAAGAAAACTCTCCACTGCTTACATTAAAAAATCCCAGCTTAAATTTATGTCTTAAGTCATTTATTATTTAGGGTTATTAACTATTTAAACATTTACATTTACATCAACCAAAGGGTCTTCTTTAACGTCTTTTTTTTTACAAACATGAAAAATCACTTATAACTACAATAAAATCTTTAATTAAAAATTAAACAAATAAAAATTATGAAACCTTGAATTGCTAATGAAAATTGCTTTAAAATTTATGATAACGATTGCATTAACAACAGTAATTTAAAAAGTTTATTCTTGATTGACAGTGGACTACCGTTCAATATGTCTAAGTGTAGAGTTTTATGGCAGATGTTGTAGATATTTATATAATTTATTAATTTAAGTCTATCTGATGTTGTTAAAGATTTTTTTAATATAAAATTATATATCCAAGCAAAAATAAATATCTCCTGCAAGAAAATTTAAAATATAACTTATTTAAGAGATTAGCAAGTCAATGTATATAGAAGTAAATAGTATATTAATACTATTTTATTTCAGCAGCGTATCGCGGTCTTTTTTGTACTGTCATTTATAAACTAGAGCTAAGTTCGAACTAAATTAGCCGAGTAGCGAGAAATTTAGTAGCTAAACCTGTATGAACCACGAACATTTTGTCGAGTAGATTATTGGTATGTAATTAAATCGAGTTAATGTATTTTATTATTATTGGGCGAATAGCATCTCGCACCACGTATCCGTGCTTACTGCTTCACCGGTCAAATTAGTTCGAACCTGTCAAATTAGTCGAGTTCATTAGTTGACGCAAAAATGTCGTTTCTTTGTTTTCTTTTAATTTAAAAAGTTTGTCTTACCAAAAATTCTAAAGTATTATAATAACTTAGAGTATATTTAAGTGATAATGAAGCTAGGGAATTAATTGCTGTACACGCCTTTACGTAAGTATCTAAAACGTTTGCCTTTACATGAGTATAGATATTAAAAGTTTATAGAATTTATAAATATAAACAATGTTATTATTATCGTAAAGTCAGCCGGCGGAAACCTACTCCAAGGGATAGGTCTGCCCCAAAGACCGCCTTAATAACCGTTCTTGTGCTGTCTGTATTCAGGGACTTCCCATGACTATGTGGCTATGCATACTTGACTACTGAAACTACATCTAGAGGGAGGCCTACCCACGCCGCGTCTACTAGCTCGTGGTCGCCACTTAAGAACCTATTGACTTCAACAGCCTTTGCATGCATTTGATGTGTATGAAGTTATGCTGATAGCCTATCTAGGCTTTTACAGCTTCATCGAAATTGAGACCACGGAAACAGGAGGTCAACGGTCTCGAAAAATAACGGCCGTTGGTTGCATGGTAAATAATATAAATGTATATATTTTTTAATTAAAAGAGTTAATATAATAAATATGAATTACGCACATAATACACATATAATTCTTAATGATATAAGTTTTAGAGATTTTAGATAAAGTATAAGAATTTATGACATTAATGGTCTCTAATTATCGACAGATCTGGTTTATAACGGGTAAGTCGTAAAGAAACATTGTATTGCCATAAAATATAATTTTAACGGTGAAATCATTCGCTTTCGCGTCGAAACAATAAATCGTTCGCTGTAGGTGTTATTAAGGCGGGAGTTGCGATAAATCACAGCTTTTGTTAACGAATGGAACTCGAACAACGTCGATGGCTTTTGAATGAATAATGTATGGGCTTATTGATATAAAAGTGCTCCATATGTAGATGCCACTCTCGAAACTTTTGTAAAATAAAAATATGTTTGGTATCGAACCAACTAGCCAGAGATAATTGATTTTGAAAATTACTTTAAACTAATAATTACACCAGTATAGCTCAGATGAAAGTCGACCTATGCATGTTACCAGTAATGAGTAAAATTAAGTTTACATTAAGCCATGGGCATGTACTCAAGGTTTCTCTGTGAGGTCAAACGTGGATAAATAAGAGAACTTACTGTTCTTTCATTCATCTACGTATATGCCATTGGATTAGCAAGTTAAAGAGGCAATAGGCAGCCTATACATAACTGATGGACATTTTAGCCTTAAGGTTCTGAGTGGAGACCATGGAACTTGCCGCTCAGCGTTGGATGTCCATCCACAAGGTAGACTAAGACGGTAGATGCAGACAGCTTTCACCTGGTCTTTCTGGAAATTCAAAGGAGAGGTTGGACATTTGCAACAGTGGACTTCTTACGGCTAAAACAATGATGTTCATAATGGATTTTTTTTATTTAATCATTATTTAGGCATCACTATAAAAATCAAACGATTATAGGTGATACAATTAAAGATCGAAAAAGATAGTACCTCATAGAATATTGTGACATTGACGCCACTACAACCAGACTCCATGAAGCTGATATAAAGCCTTATAGATCCTATGTTTCATTGAACGTCGAGTTGACAGGCTACGGTTACTTCGAGAGCACGTCCGATAGACAGATGAAGATTGATCTAGTACACTTAATGAAGTATTACGGTGTTCCAAACGAAACACAAAGTATTAAAACAACAAAAAACTGATATTTATCAACTACGACAAATACTGTCAAGTTGAAAGCATTTTTTACTCTGAAATTTTAATTTCAACTTAATAACGTTAAATTAGATATAAAAACGCTATTATATATTTTTATGTTTGTACTTTATTGCACACTATTACTAAAATATATGTAAATAGGTGTAATAATAATATTAAAAAAAGTGTATATAAGTGTGTATAATTAAAAATAAATGCGACTTTAAATTTATTGAGCAGTGGTACAATAGTGACACACTATTTAAATATATATATAATATTAAATTATATTTATTGTAATCTAACAGTAGTAGCCAAGCGGTAGAGGACTTAGATTTTGGATCGTAGGTCGCAGATTCGTAAAATAGGATTCCCACAGCTCGCAAACAAGTTTTTAGACGATGAGCAACAGTCAAGCATGGCAATTACTGTACTTAATTTTTAGTCTTATTAATTTTGATTTTTTTCTGTCTTGTATAAAATTTACTTAAATTACCCACCATAATTATCAATCAATAAATAGTTACTCTGTAAAAAATGTCTGGCAATGTATATATAAATAAATATAAAATAAAAAATATAAAAAAGCACGTCTCATATTTATTCGTAAAACTTAAAATATTTTAGGTAGGACATACGACTTTATAAAAGTCGTCGGAACGGAGCTTTAAACCAGTTTAATTAAAATATATATGGGAGGTCTATATTCAGTAATGATTATTATTTATATGACTGATATGATGGTGGTGATAAACATTGCTATCTATAAACATATACAACGATATTAGTTATTTGCAATGAATAAGTACTAATTATAATACCTTAAAAATTAAAAGTCAATCAGTGTTTTATAATATGACTTGTTTGCATTAGACTATAACAAAATTATTAATTTAATTGACTCTGTATTTTGGATTGACAGTTATCACCAATAAAGAATGGAAGATAGAATAAATCATCTTTATCATCATGTCAGTCGGCAGTCTTTTACTGGAAGGATCAGGCCTGCCCCAAAGACCGCCACGTTCACCGGTCTAGTGCTGGCCGTATTCAGCGACTTCCCGAAACCTTAACTATATTGTCGATCCACTTAGAGAGTTGGCCTGGACCTGGCCATCTTGTCTACCAGTCCGTGACACAGCTACCGCCACTTCAAACGAGCTATTTTATGAGCTACGTCGGCGACTGGTGAACAACAATAAAAGCCCCCTGATACGAAAAAGTCGTTGAGAAAATATTAGTATACGAGAATTTTAGCTTATGAATTTCCCTTTTTTAATCATAAAAGTAATGTTTTCAATAATTTTAAATTTTATATGTGTAGAATAATAATATACAACAATATTATGCAAGGAATCTTCCTATTATGCTGCATAACTCGGAAACATAGCCGTCATATTCGCGTAGACGGCGCGTAGCAATCCGCGGTTTGTATATCGAACCGACCGTGCAACTTTGCTATTTGTTTAATAAGCATTGACGTGGATATATGTTCATATCCGACGTTGCGGATCGGATATTGTAGATGTATGCAGTTGAAGGTTCTTTATTTATTCTCGGGTTATATTATGTTATATTATATTATATTATATTATATTATATTATATTATATTATATTATATTATATTATATTATATTATATTATATTATATTATATTATATTATATTATATTATATTATATTATATTATATTATATTATATTATATTAGGTTATTTTGTGTTATTTTGTGTTGTGTTATATTATATATACACGCTCAATGCAGTGAAGTGTGTTTGACTTGCATTGTATATTGAAATGAAAAAAATTATCGACATTATAGCAACAACAATTGAATAAGCTTCTATGTTTAAATAAAACTGAGCTTCTTAGTAAAGCAATGACCTATTTAAACAGTAAAAAAGGATGTATAAAAATATTATCAACTGCAAATGATACGTGATACTTATGCTTTGCAAATCGAGGCTAATGAATTCAACGTTATACATCGAAAGGTAGTCAAAGAGCGTCTGTGGCCTTAATATCGGACACAATGCAAACATAATGATGCGAATTGTCAGAGGTCATGCTTGCATATGGCTTGCAAATGACTTAGGCGGAGTATTTCGGAGCGTAGATGAGTTCAGAAGTGCCCTATATTACACGTTCAGTCATTTTTCGATCGATCCTCTATCTACTGGTCCTATCCTTTGGGACATCCTATAATTGACAACGTATTAAACTAGAACCGAAACCTTCTCGGAGGCTCTCGGGCTCAGTCACTTCGTAGAGTCTAAAAGTCTTTAACTATATGTAAAATGTTGTTATATTTTATTTATTAGTGTTGACCCGAGAGACATTATCGTTTTGGCTATGAATATTCAATTCGAACCTCAATAATTAAATAGTTTATTTCTAATATATCGCTGACGTTTCAACTGATATCTCAAGTAGATAAACTATAATCATGACGCATAGCAGGCAGGTTGAAAATCGTAGTGCGGTATTATGATACACTGAGGTCGCTGCTGTCCATCATCTTGAAACTTTGAGTATTGCCATTCCGGTATAACTAATGCATAAAGTGTGAGTTATGTCAAAATTTATTCCGGGAATCGAACCTGTGACTTACAATAGTAAGTCTCAGTATTCTTCCACTGGGCTACCTACTCAGAAATTTAAATTTTAAATACGTACACGTGCGTAAATAAATAATATTTATGTTATTCCTTTACGGTACTGATGATTTACGATATTGATGCAACAGCCACTCAACGACTGTCTCGCAATATATCGACATGGCAACAAACAAACTATTAAGAATCTCATAATAAAAGATAAATGACGTCGGTAAAGTACTTTTCAAGTTACAGTGTGACCAGTGTAATGACCTATTACCACGTACAGGAGGAATGTATAGCTCATTTACTGTCAATTAATGTGTGGTATACTCTTCTGAAAATTATAATGATAATATAGTAAGATAAAGCGTTTTCAAAATTCATATTAATAAATATTAAAATTAATTATTGTTTGCAATTTGTCCCTCTAGAATTTATTTATTTGAAAACTTTTATACATTTTCTTAATAATAATAGAAAATAGATATGTGGGAGTCGTATATATACTGATGTGATGTCTGAATGAATAATAGGTGTAAGATTTTGTGGGCGAGCGTAGCCAACGGGCGAACTCAGTGTGCCGAATTAGTGCAGCGAGCACATGCACGCACCGGTGACGCGGGCGCAGACCTTTTGTTACTTTTGTTTCTTTTGTTTCTTTTGCGCCCTTGTTCTATTGCCCGCTTTCACTCGGTCGCAAAGCACATTGCGCCCCAGAGTCCTACGACGAACGCACGTCCTTTTTGCTCGCACTCAAGCGCTAATAAAAATTTGTTCGTGTGTTAAATAAATTGATAAAGTGTTACAAATATCTTTTAATAAGCCACTAACTCTTTAGATAAAAAGTAAAATCAAATTGAGAAGGAAGATGATCACATAACAACACATATACATATGTTAATGGCTACTACATAATATAATTTACACACATATATATATATATATGTATATATATATATATATATATATATATATATATATATATATTAACATTTATATTAACACCTGTAAAGGTGGTTTCCTATTGCCTATGACATATATATTAATATATTTTATAGGCAAAGTATAAAAGGATAGTATTAATATAATGGTTTAATGTTGTGATTTTCAAAATGCTATATTAAATGATTCGTTTTTATACATAGATATTTTGAAGGTCAATTGTCTGTAGTGAGAAAATCTAGCGGCCCATGATAATGCTCGGACAGCTAGCACTCCAAGTAACGAACTCGATGCTAAAAATACACCACAATTGTAGTGTCTGTCGGGGGAAGGTTGTCCTCGCTGTCTAATAGCACTTTGGCAAGCCGTTGAGTAATATAGAAGTGAAGTGTTTTTAGTATAATATGCTATGTGAAGTGTTATTAAATGTTGAGTATTTAACTTGAAATTTATTTTTTTCAGTTTTCTTTTCATTGTTCTCAGATTTTAATTATGCAATTGTTATTGGTTTTGATATCGAGTTTAATTTATACCCGAAAGGAAAGAGGGATTAATAATGGCTTTATTAAGTTAAATTAAAAGATTTTTAAATCAAAAAATGGACATTAAATTCGACAAAACACAGCATATTAGAGCTATTAATAAATCGTATAATACGTTGCAAAATTGTTATACCTGTACTGATATGATGTAAACATAAATGTGTGCGATAAAAAGGAGTTCTACTAGAATTGTTCTCTTAACGTTCACAACACTATGGTTGACTTATGGAAAATCAAGTAATTAATTTATTGAATAATAAAATTCTTCACATAACCAGCTTAAACTTAATCATTATCGTTTTACGAGACGTCTAATGTTAGAAAAAAGCTTTCCCAACAGATTGGAAAATAAAATTTCCGTTGACTTTAACAAGTTATGTCCACCATGGCGGAAGTTCTTGTCTGCAATTGCCGATCGGCCCAAGAGACCATTAGTTTAGCGCGAGATGCGATCTGCCCATTGGCACTTCAATTTGCTAATCCGCTAGGTTCTGTAGGCATAGCTCTCGTAGTTTCTTCTTTAGATATAATAAGCTCGTCAACGAGGACCAGAGTGAGAGATCATGTTGCAGCGCCATTAGACGTCACCAGTAACACCATGGTGGTCGTAGATTTTGGTTTAAGGCACTAGAAGATGTCTAGTAGTTTCTTGAGAGTTAGCTCTTGATAGGTTCGACGATTGACTTTCTCGTTTGATTTAATTTGCATTCACTTAACTAGATAATGAAAATGATTGAAATAATAATAGCGTTGTAAAAGTAACACTACAAATAAATACTACTTCGTCGAAATAACAAATAAGTTAAACCCAAAGTAGATTCTTGCCGATATTCGTTTTCAATCAATATTATAAACAACTTGGAAACTTTCACGTTTACCAAACGGAGCGATTGTTTAAGTTTGAAACTAAATTCAGTGCGCAGATTGAAAGGAACCCGCAGAAACTTTTTCCTATTTTCCCTGTTGAGGATTTAAGAGTTTTAGATATAAAAATACCTGTGCTCTACTGGCACTCTATTGACGCTTTGAAGTGAGGTCTGGACTAACTAAACGATTTAACAATATGATATCGAACTTTACTAACCGCACGATATTTTATATTAAATTTAAATATGTTGAGTGAAATACAGAATAATTGTTTACATGTACAGAAGCTTTTAAGTGGTAAATTTATTGCTTCTTCGTTGTCAACTAACGTATGGTTCACTTTATTCTAAAACAAATGGTTACAAAAATAATAAATAAAGTTTAAGTAATATACTATGTAAAGCGTTTTTCTAAAATTCGTATTGCTACAAATTTAAATTATTTATTGTTTATTATCTGTCCCTGTAGACTCTGTACTGTTATATATTATTAACCAGTCGCATTGTAATAGAAAAATAAATTAATGTAACGTATTTTAGAGTGACTTCACCTCTTTAAAAGCTTATACATATATAAACAATCATCCTGTGTAATCAATAAGCAATTTTCGAAGTTATTGAAACTTCACATAACATGAATGCCAATATTAATTGCCAATATGTTGAAGCACGTCGCGGTGTAACTTTGTTAAGTCTGAAATGTGGGACATAATGGATTTTATAATGCTGTTATCGGCGTCTAGACTTCACTAACATTCAAGATGGCTTATAATTTATTTATTTATTTTCATTTACTTTGTTACTTGGAGATCTTTCACAGTTGACAGATTCATTCATAAAAAAATATCATTAATTGATAAATTAAGCTAATTATGAAGTACACCTTGTTAACAATTCAAATAAAAAATTACGTAAGTAGACTTATGAGACGAAGAAAAACAGAGTGTTATACATACAGAAATACAGTGTTTTATATTATGAGTGTGAGTGGGGTGCGTGTGTTTAATTGATGCTTCGTTGTATATAGTTAAAGGAATACAGCTCACAACACATATTATGTCGTATATATTGTTTTACTTTTTTTTTTCAGACAAGATATGTCGTTTGACTAAAAACATCTCTATACTTTTTTGTAGGACTGTGGAGTGGTACCATAAGATCTAGTCACAGCACGGTTAATGTAATTGAAATTTTGCTGCTTGTGGATTTTAACTTTATGCAGCTTCATTGAAATTGAGCTCACAACAGCGGTCCATGAACTAAAAACATACTCTGGACGATCGTATTCTTACTACAACTATATCGATGGTACGAAAAGCGATTGTACCCGTGTTGTGTATAGTATAGTGACTGAAGTGTTGCAAAGCGAGGACTACTCGGTGGTCGGAGGAACTACAGACCTCTTCTGACCACGCTAGCGTGAACGCGGGCTATGCGGACGGGGTCACAGAGAGAGCACGGTGATAAAAATATGTCCAAAAAGGGGAGATATTTAAATATTTACTGTTGGTTGAAGGAACAGCTAGTGAACAAGTGTAGTAAAAATATTATACCAAAGCACTTTTTTTTTAAATAATTCCTAACAAGCTTAAGCTTTAAGAGCTTAATGAGTACAACTAACATAGTTCCGACAAGACGGGACCACTTGTGACACATTTTATGTTGCACGAGAAATGTTCCCATGAAAAGTCATATCATTCAAATCAAACCCATATCAAGGGTGGTAACGTTGAGTGACAAAAATGAAGTTCAGATTCATTGTCTCCTCGCCCAAAGATGTCTATGAGAGGATATACCATAATTGCCACGCTTTGGTGCCAGGTTAATGATCGCAGGGTGGTATTATGGTACGCAGAGGATGCTGCTGCCAATCCACTGTAAACTTCTTTGTGAAGTAGCAGTAGTAGTAGTAATTCTATACAATTAAGGCAGAACGTGTAAATCATAAAGGCTTGTATTCTGCGGATCGAAACAGCTATCTGCGATCGCAAGTCCCAGTCCTCACCCGCTAGGCTACCATTGCTCATTCGCCGCCTAATGATTTTTATGAAGACATCAATCATAGTAATCCAAAGGTCTGCGAAAGCAGGTGCTGAATTAAATCAAAACATTCCAGAAGAAATGACGGCGGTTTCAATAGTTTAAGCCTGCAGACCTTTTTGAAAACTTTATGTCATTAGAAAAAATGACATATCTATAGATAGATATCTTGACTATATTTTCCAAAAAATATGTAATATTATTTTTTTTGTTTGTTAAAAAAAACTGCTACAAATTAATTTGAGGCAAATATAAAAAATATTATAAGCAATATGCAGTGCCACGCTTCAAATTAATAAATTCTTTTTCAATTTTAATAAATTATTATCAATTCTTTATTGTCTTTAATTACTTATACTTCTGGCGGCCGGCCCGCCATCAGTTCATGATTTGCCCGAGCGGCCCCTAGTCTTAATAAGTCTGTGCAACCATGATTTACATTCAAAAAAAGTAAAAACCTTACCTTACCTTTTTAAACATTTCAGTAACCCGAAAAAACCTTCGGTCTAAAAAAGAAACATTTTCGATATATATTAAATATGTAAAATCATCTCAAAGTATGTTTAAATATGCTTTAGGTTCTTTGTATTATAGTTTGGATACTTGGATGTGCCATAACTTTGAAAATTCGCTGCGATAGATTCACATAAAAATACACATCGTTTATTTCATGTCTATCATAAAAAGACGCCGAACCCCCGGCGTGTTCTGTCGCCCGAACATAAGTAAACATCTTCAATATTCACGGAAATATTGAACAGTAAAGTACGATGATATCGAAGCACTGCTCTCGTCGACGCGGCCCACGCCTAGTCTGTTAACGTCACATCGCGGGGGCGTTTATACGAAAAAGTATTCAATTTTACCACCACTACGTTTCATTTGTGATATCTTAAAGATTCTAAGAACGCTATGAAAGAGTATAAAATAAAATTTCTCGTAATTTTTGTTAACGTCAAAATGAGAAACCACATTTCATTTCTGAGAAGTTAAACAATAAACTCGAAAATATCTTAATACATAGTAATTTACCGAGAATTGTACAATTTTGAGTATTGTCAATACTTTGTCGCTACTCAGATAATTATAGGACTCAATTACAAGTAATAGCAATTAAAGAAAATACGTAATAGGAAATGCTCTTTGAGCATACATTAATCTGAAAATTTATAGCCCGCAAAACGTAAGTAATACGTATTACAGTGTGAAAAATTTTCAAGCGATAATAAAGTTTGGGAATAAATTGCTCTATTACTTTATTAAGTATATTTTGTTCACAAACAAACCGCCCGAGTTTGTTGTGGGTTTTTATCAGATTAGAATTCAAATTTGGAACCCTCATAGGAAAATTTTTACATACATGAGAGCTGAATCTGCTTCTAGTCTGTATCAAACTGGGCTCTTCTGGCGTTTTTGACATTACATCGCTGTTGTCATTTCAGCCCATTGTCGCCTTCTGCAAGGCATAAACTTCTCCCAAAGATATCTAAAAGTATCGCCACACTTAGCAGACGGGTTGCCGATCGCTGTGTAGAATTGTCATATGCAGAGGATGCTGCTGCCCATATTCTGAAAACTTATTTGTAGGCAGTGGCAGTAATATTTAAATAATATATAAGATTGTGTCCCAGGGATCTAACCCGCAACTTACGATCGCAAATCTTAGTTCTCTTCCGCTGGGCCACCACTGCCCAAGTGGTCACTGTAAATGAGTCTTAATTTATAATAACCTGAATAAACGAATGATGTTTTCCTTGGGTACAATAGTGCCGTTAAAAGCCAGTTATATTTACTTTGTCTGACGAATACAGTCACATGTATAAAAATTCTGTGTAACCTTGTTAAAGTCATCGAAAGACGCTGTATGCAGGCCGATTCTAAACATTTCTATTGGAAATTTAAGGTTAAGAAATATGACCACCTAAGGCCGTCCAACGATACAAAGGATGACAGAAGAGATCATTACATGCAATTTGTTTATGTTAATGTTTTGATTATTTACAAATTAAAGATTTTAGTTCCTGATAGCTTTTTGATATGTTCTAAAATAAATAGATTTTTTAAATTTTTGGTGTTATTAGGTGTTTCAAAACATTACATTCTAAATTAAAACGCATATATGTAAGACTAAATGTTTTTTTTTGGACCTAGCTATTTTTCTTCCATTGGTATAACTGTGGTGATGCAAGGTAGTCGCGTTTTTATTTTAACTGTAAATCTTGAGTTAAATATGCAAAACAAAAAAAAAATAAAGCTAATCTAAATAGGTAATCATTTTTCATGAAATAATTTTTTATTATTAAAATTTTTCACTCCATTTGTCATAAAATCTCTACATATTTAGCACTTATATAAAGTATATGAGAGTGGTATAAAAGTAAATAAATTGTTGAAATCCATGTATGGATTGCCCCACATTGATCCAACCGAAGGTTTGTTAAGCCTTCAGGGTAATGGAGTCCATTAGGTAAAGGCTTTTAAACCGTTTCTCGGCTCTAATGTTTTGTCGGCGATGTACGTATAATTATTTTATCGTTAAATCGACGCTAAAAAAGAAAAAAAGAAGGATTATGTTATTATTGTTCTATATCAATAATAGTTGTGTATGTACTGGGTGGATAGATGGCGTTGTTAAGATCTTCGAAAACGCTGGTTACAGGCCGCGTCTAATGGGTCTAATGGAAGAGCAGTGGGCGTACGTTGGTGAAAATAATAATTATAGTGACGATGAAATACAATCGCGTCCAGTCTCTAATATAAGTTTAAGCGGCGCTCTCTCATTACATCGTTTTGTCATTGCTGAAGGTTATGATTCACTGGAAAAAGGAGTAATATTCTTCATTATACTACGCTGCCTGTTGCTATTTCATGTATCGATGCGCGATGATTGATATCAAGAGACGAGAGAATTTAGTTCAACAAACTGATGGGTCTGCAACGACTTTTCCCATCATAATTGATTTTTCTAGTTTTTATCATTCTTTCTAGTCAGAAAGTAATTTGTCACTTAAAATTACATTACGGAACCTCGGAAAATGATATAAAGCCTGGTAATAATAATGAAATCGTGCAGAATGGGTTTATTGGTCCACTGAATTTAGAGCATCGAATTTTTTCAAGGATATTCAATACGGATATTCGGACCCGTAATTGAATATATAGGAGATCAATTGATTGAATTGATGACTTTTATTTTATTTCTCGTGATGTTCTTGTCTGTTCTGGCGTACAATTGCATCATTACGTTTTAGGCAATACGCCTTCTTACTTTTTTTTTTCAAACGAAGTAACGTAACTCACTTTATAGATAGTTTAAAATTTCTAAATCCTCGAACAGGGTACAGAAAAAAGCGGCATTTAAAAACAGCCGGTGTCGGAATTAAGCGCGAGCTTAAATGTAGAAAGAACTCATATTTTACATTCACCGCATTTCAGTTAAACTGGAATGTGAAACTCTGGGCGGCATTCATTTATTATGGAAGTAAATGCTGACCGGACCACTCTGAATTAATTAACAATTTCACCCACAGAATTTAAAACTATTACACACGTTTAAAATTTTCAAAATTAAAATTTAATAAGCGACTCTATATAATTTTTAGTCTTAACTTATTTTTATTTCTTAAATGTACAGGAAATATTTTATCTTATAAAGGCATCTACGTTTTATATGATCTGGTAATTTACGAATCTATTTGTTAAAAGAAATTAAGTAAGTCGGTGCAAAAGTATTTTTTTTAATTTAAAAAAACTGTTAAAGTTTATAGAACTAAAAATAGGGGACATAAAAGAATAAAATATATACAATATTATTTTAAAAAAATCCAAATTTTATTTGACTTAAGGCCCACACTTCGTCAACAGTATCAAACGAAAGTGATATTATGGGAAATCCTTTTAAGAGGCTTTATACATATTTACAGGGCAGTAAATTTGAATTAATAAATGAATATAATCTTTGTTTGATCAACACAATAATTATAATTCAATAATAATAATGATGTAAATCAATCTCATAACGGTACATGGAACAGAGTAATACACTGTTTAAAATTAAACTAGTAGATATCGGACTCTTACAATTAGACACAGTGTTACACTATGTCGACCAAAAAGGCGCTGACTCAGCAGTTGCTGCCGAGCGTTAAACAAAACACTGCCTGTCACAGTCGCTGTTCTTCTGTCAGAAACATTTTGATGAGCGTCCGCGGCAGTACGTCCAATTTAAAATATTATTCTCTTTTGTCTCTTTTGTTGTGTAATATATAGTGATATATGTTTACGTACGAATAAAAGCGTAATAAAAATAAGTACTTATAGATTATACATATTAATAGATAGACACTATAACCTTTGGTAATAAATTTAGTTATTTAAGAAGATTATGATATTTTTGTATATAATTTGATTTTATTTCGATTAATTATTACAATTAGAAACGACCCAGAGAAGGTTTCATAGATTAGGGGATTATTTTGATGCGGGAGTAAATATAAGCTGCTTCAAATATCTGTTTTTAACAAACATTATTTCTATTTCGTTCTGTAACTAGTTTTAATTTAAATCCTATTTAGTAGCTAGTCTAAATAATTTTAATGGTAATTTTTAATTCAGATATTCATTTCTTTAAACATGAAATTTTACTTTCGAAGTTAAAGTATAATAAATATAGCCCTTTCAAAAAAGAGAGAGAGAAATATACTTGGAGTAAGGAAAACCAAAATTTAAATAAAGATAATTTGTATTTCATCATCAGATAAATTATATATTTAATTGACGTTAAGTTTAGTATTCCACTTGTTAAGATAACAAATGCCTGATAACATATTCCATATCATTCTCATCCAATACCTTAAGACGAAGGTCTACTAGTAATGTGTGCTACCAGTGATCATCTATGGCACTGAAACGCAATCTGTCACCTAGGGCCATATTCGAAAACTCACAGTCACTTTCAGAATGAAAGAGAAAGATAGATTAAATTGTGGATTGAAAAAATAGAAAGATAGATCAATTGAAGAATGACAGAAGAGTATTAAAATAAAAACTTGTGTGAAAAAATCAATAAAGATAAAAGCAACCCAGTCCCACAAATAGGTAGCGGTTGAAGGAGAGGTCCCCAATAAGTGGTGGTTATAAAAACACTCACAGTCACTTAACAGACCACACAGAGGACTATGCGCGGTATTTCTTTATGAGATCAGACGAAGAGATCCGTAAACAAACTTAATTATTCGAAATTAAGCGGTAATGAGCAGGCTGTACATGGCACAGAGAGGATAGCCGCTTTACTTCTAAGGTTCTAGACTGGAGATCATGGATCAGCAATCGTGGGAAAGTCTATATCCAGCAAGAAACTTCCTTCGGCTGAAATCATGATGATGATATTAATCCTACATTGCATCAAACAGTATCGATTATTGGATTATTCCACACTTACCGACAAATAAGTGTGTTAAGTAAGAAAAGGACCAATATTTAGCCACTAGCACATGCAGTGGTAGTCGTGCAACAAAGTGCACCGCTCTCCAGCCCGCTGATAAATGCCTATGCGGCAAACGTAACGTAACTCCTGAAATTGTCCCGTGAAGGGGTGAAATAAGTTGTTGCACGACTACCACTGCATGTGCGGAAGTGGCTAAATATTGGTTCTTTTCTTATTTAGGATGGAGTTCCGCAAGGTAACGCCTGACTCCATTATATAAATAAGCGTGTTGAGAAGTGTTCCATTCTATGCTATCATTTTAGATATTAATAGGTTAGAAAGAAAACAATTGTTCTATAAGAGTTTTTAATTATAATATAAACACCCTAAAAGTATTTATTTTTATTAATATTTTTAATCGATAGACGCCCACTGCAAGGCATAGGTCTTCCGCAAAGATCGTTACAATGACCGATCTTGCGCTGCCCGCATGCAACGGCTTTCCGCGACATTAATTATATCGTTGGTCTACCTAGTGGAGACCTCATGTTCCGTTTACCGACACGTGGTCTTCACTCGAGAATCTATCAGTGCCGCCGTCCATCGGTTGCACGAGCGATATGCCCCTGTCACTTTAGAGAAATTCTTCGAGCTTCGTCGATAGACTTTGTTCTTCAACGGATCTCGGATTCGATGTCCCAGTAAAACTTTGAGCATAGATTCCTCCCTTGCTCTCTGGGTGACATTGAGCCTTCTTAAACAGACTACCGAGCGACCATATCTCGGATTCGTAAGTCTTTACCGACAAAACACACTGACCATGACCGAGTCTGAGATATGGGTCTTCAGGCAGCTTTGCATTTTTTTAATTTTGCAGCAAGAGCAAATTGCTGATGTGTAAATTAAGCTAAGATTTTTGTTACAGACGTAGTTAATTTTTTATGTAACCGATCTATCCATATAATATAATTTTAACTTAAAAACAGTTTGAAATGCAGCATTCAGCCATGAGTCCATTTTAAACAAAACATCGAACAATTTCAATAATGTTAATTTTATTGGCGCGTTTGGAATTCACCAAAGGGAAGAAACTCAAAGCGAAATTTTTAATTAGATGTTAATCTAAGATTAAATCCTTCTCCTTTGAAAATTCTGACCGTAGATAACTTGAAAAGAAATTCCAGTGAGAATAATAAAAGTTACAAATTCTGTAACAAAATTTACCTCTGTTTGTAATATGTAAAAGTTTATTGAATAAGATTATATTGCGTTTAGAAAAAAATATTATCGACAGTTGACTGGTGAAACTTAAAAATAAAAAGCATTTTTCCGATTATAATCGTAAGGAAGAGTTTATTTATCAAACAAAAACCAGTGCCTATTTATTATTTTATTTAAATACTTAACCAAAGTTGTATGAAAATTCGAAATAAATAATTCATAATCATCAATAATTCTGACAAACTATTAAACTTTATGGTATTCGTCCAACTGAATTCATATATATGAGGGGGTTAAATATTATTACGTTAATTTAAAAGAATGATAAAGGAGTAGATTTTAATGCTGGAAAATGCATAACATTATAGAAGTAATAAAAAACTGATATTTTAAAAATATACCAACTTATCTTAGATTAGGATTACCGAGCTGGACTTAAAGCAGACAGATGACCTGGTTAACATTATCGGAAGACGCTGAAAGCAGGCCGCTTCTAATCGTTCTTATTGAAAACCTTGCAAAGAGTTTGTGCAGAAATTGTTGTCCTACGACTAAAATGGCAAAGATTATGTTGCAAAAAATATGATATAGCTTTGCAGTGTTTTAAAAAGACTATTCATTTTATTTGTAGGTGGATGGTTATTTATTAGTTTTGTCCCTAACCTTTTTTATAATTGAAACACAAGACAAATAAGTAATCATAAGTGTCATCAAATATTTTTTTCAATTATAACCTAACTTTCGAATGTATTCCGTTAGTTTTGAATGTAAGTTATACCCAATGTATTTTATTTCGTAGTAGGGACCGTAAACAGCAAGTTAAACGTTTTGCTTTGTTTTTATTTTGAAGAGTTTTTGACTATGAATTATAGGTGTTAAATTATGGAAAGCTGACTCGAGAAGCAGTAAAAATAATTTACTATAAGTTACTTCGAATGAATAATAAACGCTGTATTCTTCGAAAGACCATATTAGATAGGTGTTAAATTATGGAAAGCTGACTCGAGAAGCAGTAAAAATAATTTACTATAAGTTACTTCGAATGAATAATAAACGCTGTATTCTTCGAAAGACCATATTAGTAAACAAATGATTTTTAAAAGGTAACCGTTACGAAATTTAACCAAGACAGCTTTTGTTTCAGAGTGACTTCCTTTAATATACTTCCGACAATTTTTCAAAACACATTTTCGTAGTCTTAATTATCAATCTGTTATCCACTAGTACGACAGCGTTAATGAAACAAGTCGAAGGCATCAATAAAAGGAATTATTTAAAAATATGTCTATAAATTATTCTTAATTCTTTTAAATCCAATAATTTAATACACTTTCTCAAAAAAACACGAATACAGTCTCAATAATCACCAGGTATATCTATAAAAAACGATAAAGAAATATTCGTATATTAATTTATTAATTTTAACATCTAATAATAAGCACTTTCCACATCGTTCTGGTTTTACACGACGTATTCGATGTGGTAATGATTACATTTCTTTTCCACATAATTCACTACACCATTAATCATGCGAGTAACCTTAATTAAATGTGAGACATGTTAAGTTGTATTAATTCTCGAAAAATAAAGTTATATTATATTGCTTGAAAACTTTTACACCTATAAACGTGACCCCGTATATCTTAGAGTGAAACAGATTACTACTATTACATTACTTTTTTGTAACCATGTCAAATTGCCATTATCCAGCGTTATTATTCCCACTCAAATTGCGAAAATTCTAGCCAATGGCTGAAGATAATTTTTGAAGTTCGTATGTTCGTTCTATCACGGATCGCCAAAATCAAGAAGATGGCGCCCCCAGTGGTGCGCGCTAGTGCAATTTGAAAATCGCTTAATGTCGGTTGCAAAACGCCGACTCTTCCTCGAAAAACTCTATAATATATTAACTTACATATTTATCAACGCGTGTGTACCGTGTGAACTATATATGTAGGCCGTGTGCAAACGGTGTAGCCACTATCAACAACGATTTACCGCTTGCGGTATTAGATACGCGAGCTGTGCTGTGTGTGCCGTGACTTGGCTTCCCACCACTGGATTGTTCTCCCATTCGAACTACTTCAGATGAGCGTAATAGCTGGAGGTAAGATTTGCGTTGTTTTAGTGGGTCATATAGCGCTGCAGCTCTATATTATTTCATTGCTTGTCTCCCATATCTATTAAGATCAAAGTCTCTAATAGCACAAAATTACACTTAAATCTTGATCTTAATGTACGTATGCATTAAAATTGAACACTGTTAAAAAATTTATAATGAAAGAGAAGTAGACAATTCAAATAACACTTTTTATTTCGAACGTTGTTATTTGTGGTTTTACACAAATCTTTCAAGAGCACTCCGAAAATGGAATAACTTTTAAACGAAATTTTGTTTTGAAGGAAAATAATTTAACAAATCATTTCGACGCGATTACACTGAAAATCTGGAGCTTTGCACTAAAAATTATTCATGGAAGAAGTCCATTAGAATAAAAGTAAAATTAATACTAATTGTAAATCACAAACTTTAATGTATATTTATAAAAATAACGAAACAACTTTTAAGACACAAGTTTAATTATTTAATTCAATTGATTCTAATTTAATAATCCAACTTGTTCAAATGTAAGTATAGTTTCTCATATTTCACTAACCTAATCCAAATTTACGTGCATAATTTTTGTCGTTTACAAAAATTAAACATTAGTAACTATTTTATCTTTTATGAAATCGAGTAAAGGTCAGAGGTTTCACGTTTTAGTAGGTACATTAGCTTCTAACAATATCAGTTTAAAAATAGGTGATTGCTCACTAGATCCGGATGAAATAATCAATTAGCTTTTTATAAAGAAATAAAATATTGCTTGAAGAGAGGAGAAAATTAACGCTCAAGAAAAATACCATATTGATTCGTATGAAATTCTTCGCGTATTTTTTAATGTTATATATATATATATATATATATATGTATCGCTAACGTTAGCTTAGTAATCAAAGATCAGAGTCGTTACAATAACGTATGTTCATTATAAATTTTTTTAATCCATGTTATACAAAACAATAGTTGCATCATTGATGATTTGTGTGATTTTTTTCCAAAAAAATGTCTGTCGTGCAATGTTTGAGCGTTTTGGTAAAAGACCAGTGAGTTTTTAAATCGTTATCTTTAACGTATTCGTTTGTAATTTTTGTCAAAAAATATCTGCAATAAATATTTGACCTGTTCTAAAATATTTAATCGGGTGATTTTTATTTATTGTTTAATTTTTTCTGTAAAGTCAATATTAAAATCAAAATTTCTTTAACGCAAATGAAACCAAAACCGCATTCTGCGTCTGATTGCGGTTGCATACACTAAATTGTTACTTTGTGCAATTTCTGCTCCGCTGATTTCCTAATAGAACTTATATCAAAAAAGTTTTTCTGTTATTAGTAATAAAATGATGATAAAGCAAAGTGAATCGCACAAGATAAAAATAACAAAAGCGTATAATTTATTAAATTTAAATTGTAATTTGAATTTGGAATTCCAAACCAGAATTCAAATTAGGATCTAACTCGTACCGATAATATTTCATCATGACATCACTTATACAGCAAGACATAGGCATCCACCATAGATTTCCAATAGGATGTTGGAAGCGGCCTTATAGAACTACTACCATGTTATTGAAGTAACAAAAAACTTCTAAATCTAAAGTTGTTTGTTTTAAAGGTAATTTCCGCACGTTACCTTGGCGTCTTTCGTGACGGAAGATAATAAAGCTTCGTCTAACTGTTCAGCGGCAGAAACAATCACTGCAGCGGCACCGCCGTGCACATCGAGTTATCTATTTAGTGACTTTTGAATAACAAACAAAATTAATTAACAAATTTTGTTACCCTATAATGCTAATTATTTTCTTTGTGTTATTATTGTAAAGGAAATACTTCATAAATTTTGACCTGTTCGTTACAACTAGTATCTTCTTGTTTTTGTTTTAAAAATTTTAATACGAAATCTTTAATTTTATTGATTTAACATAATTTATAAAGTGGAAATGTTGTTTAATAATTAATAATAATTGGAAAATTGTTTTCTTTACCATAAAGTGAAGTGGAAACGTGTGTGGATATGACGGTAAAGTCTTTAGTACTGATTTTATACATATATACACTGTCTATAACTGTATAATTGCCCAGTGTATTGAATTACAAAAGTACGTTTCCACGCTGCGTTAAGACATTTCATTTGTTGTTAGCTGAGCCGCTGATTTTTTATTGTTTAATTAAAGCTTGGCTATTATGTAGTTTCTATTTTGTTTTCATTATACATTTTCACTTTATTCTTCTAATTAAGTCATCGTCATCATCTTAGCTGCAAAACTTCTACTGCTGCGTAAAAGCCTTCTCCATAGATTTCCAGTAAGGCCGGTTGAAATTGGCCTACATTTATAATATTATCTTTTCCATTTTTGGATTCTTCCACAGGTTCAATAATAATAATAGTCGTATTGCAAGTAATTTAAATAAAATATTATGCGCGTATCATTAATGGATGATTCTGCTGATTTGTCACAATAAAAACCATGGTAAACTATTTGGTCTGTATATACTTTTGTTTTGTCTTATACTTTTTATTATTATTATTTGTATTATTATTTGTAGAAAAAGGTCAGCTTTAAAAAATTATAGCTGTTGGTTTTTTACGAATAAAAAATTGTCAACTTTATTAGGTACGGAGCCTTTTCATCCAGAATATTTTTAAAGTCTCTTAAAATGGAGTTATTACTAATAAGTAGGCGTGTATGTGGCGTGGTTAAGGTCGTCGGAAGATACAAAAGCCTTCTTGAAAATCAATGGAGAAGGCCAATGTCCAGCTGTGGACGTCTATGGCCTCATAACGGCGATGTTGCTACAATAATTTTGTAATTATCTAATTGTTAAAAAATAATTATTGAGGATTAAGGAATATTTGTAAATCCTTGTGCGCACCGGACCGACGGCACAAAAGATTGAAAGTTTTATGCACCTCAGGAGCGTTCGGATATGCCAGGACGTTGCTACGTTATACGTATATAAGAAAGTTCCCCGAAACTGTATATTACGAGTTTGCTGTTGTCACAAAATTTATGTGTAGATGGCAAATAAGCACGACTATTTATGATATTTATTTATTCAATGATATAGCATTATTTTTATTTACTTATAACTAGACTTGACCCATTTTTTGTTTTAATTATAATTATAATTCTAATAATAATTTCAATAATAATATGGATCACAAATATGGGAGGCTTTTTGAAATAAAAACAATTTATTTATTTACTATGTTGATGATGTCGGCAAGGTTGACATTACCTTTTTAAAATACTATTGAGTACTATTTCTTCGTAATTATCTTTTATTCGACGTTTTTAATTTAAATTTATATAGCTCCCGATGATTGAAGCATACATTAGATTACTATTATCCTTTTAGTAGCAGGCGAGCCGATTTCTTTCATTCAAGTTACTAGATTTAAATATGTTCCTTGAAATGCGTGGTTTAATCTTAGGTTTAGTTTCTCTTCTATATCAGTTTAAAGACAAAAACTAAATTTACAAAAAAATTAAAAATACATTGACATACATAGTATATATTGTAATATTCATATAAAATAATCTTAATATCATAAAAGTGCAGGGCTTAAAAAATTATCAAAATTGCACATTAAACATTTCTATTCCTGGAAAGAAAAAAAGAGAAAAAATTGGATTTGGCCAAAAAAGTACAAAGTTTAATCTGCGACAGGATGTTTCCGTAGTTATTTGCAGTTTTAGAGCCAAGTCCATTCGTTATTTCAGACGTATTTTTTAAGTTCACTGGTTTGTATTATCTGTTACGCAAATGTAGAAGTAGGATTATTAATAAACTATTCTGGTAAAATTTTCAACTTGACTTCTTAATTTTTTTTATTATAAAACAATTATAAAACTATAGCACAACTGAGCTCTACATAAATAAAAATAACGAAGGAATAATTTAAAACTGTTTAATAGTGCTAAAAAAAATAAAGAAAGACGTTTCGTAAATTATGTCGCTCACCTGTTGTCCGGATTCACCTTCTGACGCCACAAAACACTTGTTCAAGAGTTCGACAGTAAAATTTTATGTTAAGAAAAACCGATACTATCGGTAACTGGATTACTACCGAATTATTACTAAATTATCGTTTCTTCTACTTCGTCAAAAAGTCATCGCTGACGTGGCGTTCGTCAGGTGAGCGTCAAGTGATTGCCGGTGCTCGCTGGCTGGCGACGTCCGTCCCAGATCGCGCCAGGGGTGCGACTGAATTGTGGGCTGAAAGACAGGGCCTGTAGCTTCACTGCCGACGTAGGTGTAAGCAGAGTGTGGGTGTAGTGGAGAACGAGATGGCTCTATTCAATCCCACGTTGTGAGACAAGGGTAACGAATCGGGCATTAAGGGAGCCTTTCTCACGTATTCGGCTCCGGTTGCGGGGAAGAATTAGTAGGCGTTGTAGTAACTAGAGGTTTCCCGGATTCGACGCATCGGCCGCGCGTGACGTACGACTTGGATTTGTCCTAATTGTTTGTTACATATAATTGTTTCACGCACCATTTTGACTATCAGATCAACCTTCGTATCTAAATTTAGCTAGGGTTATTTCCAATCGAATTATGTCCTTCCCACAGTAACTGGTTTCGTCGTAATTTTGTATTATGTTATATTTGAAAAAAAAAACCATCATTTGTAACAAACGCTCATAGTTTTAAATTTCCCATTATATCGCTCAATTCCTCAACATGTCATTTACTGCACATGCTGAGAAAAGAATAACCAATGTCAATTAGAAGACCAAACCTTTTTGGACATTTAAAAGGCTTGTAAAGTTGCATTGTTAGCCGATGTTTAGGAATAATTTTTTTCCTCTTCCTTGTTTGTTTTACGTATGTATTCTTTTGTAATATTTATGTCTATTATAATATTTAGTTTAGGTATATATTTATACATGTTATTAATAATTATATGATAAAATATTAGTTACTTTAACAGTCGATTATTAGTCGAATTATTGTATTTAAATGCATATCTTTGCAAATTCTACCAAATGTGTAAGAAATTACGATACGCTATCATATTGCCAGTTATATTTATTCATTGTTCTTGTAAACTTTACATATTTTTTAATAAGCTCTACAATTAGTATTAAATAAATAAGTAACTCGTTGAACAAGAATATGTTATATAATTCTGTTATGTCTGTTAATTATTGGTCTACCATTCCTTACTGTTCGTCTATTGTGTAGATTGGTCGGTAACACATCTTTCGTCCCTTTGGAACTACGACCGATTGAGTAGCTGTCTAAAGCTTGACTAGGACTGCATTGCAACGATAAGGGAATTTTTTTATGGACCCGTTTTTCCTCGTACTGTCCATATGGTGGACAAAGATAATATTTTCATAATAATTCTTGAAAGTTCTTATGTTTTTGTCACATTCTTTTTCATAAATCATTTCTGTTCCTTCGCTATTTCTTCTTGACACTGTTATTTAACATTTTTAATTTTATTTATCAGTGTATTAACAATTTAGTAACAGAATTTTTTCTGTCTCTGAGCTCTAATTTTTATTTTATGCTTCTATTATATCTATAATTTATCTATTATTTTATCACATTTATCACATTCTATTATTTTATCACAGTTAGTTACCTACTTTATTTCTTACTCGACTACCATATTTTCTTACTTTTTACAACTTTTTCCATCACCTTCCGGAAGTACTCCAGCTAGGTCTGGCGGCTTCCGTCTTGGTGTAACAATGTCGCGATGTTTTCGATAGGGGTATATTAAAAGATAGATACATTATCTCCACGTACTATAACGAGTTGCAGAAGCATTGTCGTATAGCGAGGTCATGAAACCTAGTAACCATGTAATAATTATTCCCGTATACCTAACCTCGTTACAAGGGGTTGTCAAAAATCTATGATACGATCGAAATTAGTTCGTTTCATTAAAATCAATCTAAGGACTAACTAGGAACAAAAATATAATAAGAAAGACTAAACTAATTTATTTTTATTAGAACTTTATTCGCACAATGTTTGGTTTTATATAAAACTGATTATGACCTGTACAAATCAATATAAATTTCAAAGTACAGATTTATAATGTGGAAAGTCCCGCGTATAGAGGTTTTGTATATTTTCAAAAGTTTCCTACGTTTGAAAACATACAATACGTACTCAAGTTTGTTTCGCATAGTTTGAAGTACCTACGATGCCCGTAATCACCATCATCACCGTTTCAGCCGCAGGACATTGATAGCTAGAGATAAACATATCTCATTGATTTTCATTACAACCTAGGCTGATGATTTTAACCAGTCCGTCTTTTAAACTTGTGGATGGAAGTCCTATGCTGCGTTCGCCAGTCCGTGGTGTCCACTTCATCTTTTAGGGATCTTCTCCTGATTGTATCTCGTAGAAAAAACCTGGATAGATAAAGCATACATTAAACTTCTTATCTACTGATCCAATTCAATTTCTCACTCAAGTATTTAAACAAGTAACTATCTTTTCTTTTGTAAGAAATTCTAAGCTCTTTCGTCCTTATAAAAGTTTTAATACCATCGTGCGATGAAATTTTATTCTGACATTAAATGCTTTTCGACATTTAGAATTCAAATTTCTATCAATAAGAGATGAAGGAAGCAAGAATTGTTCGATAGCTAAGAATAATCTTAGAGAAATTAATCTTCGTCTTCCAACAAAGAAAAGCTATGAAAGTAATAATTGCTTTCTTGAATATTTAAATGAATGAATTCATCGATTTCCTATAAAAATGTCTTTTAAAGTGTAAATCAAGTGTTACATTATTCATAGCATAAAGTGAGGACATTCTTGGCGCTTTGACACTAAGAATCTTGGAATGTACTTCGCATTGATCACTAGAGAACCTCTTGCGAAAGTGGATTACTTATCGGTTTATTATTATTTATTGAGTAAATATACTAAACATTTTTGAGTAGGTCTTTTTTTTGTAAGCAAATATATTATAGAGTTATTTTAAAAAGATACCATGACGTTTTATGTTTTTAAATTATTGATAATTATTTAATAGAAACAATAAAAATGTTTTTATAAGTGTGGAAATATCTCTGCACGGCCTTCTTTGCGAGGGTAGACAAAATTGACAAGATTTTTCTATATAACGGGGCTATTTGGGGATTATATGGCTGAGGCATGCGAAAACTTCGGGGTCGTATTCACACGTCCGCAGCCATGTTAGTAACGGCTGCCCATATAGCACCGTCTCCGAGAAGAAAAAAAAATTCTTTCTCCTCCCAAGTAAAGACGAGTACGGGTCCCCTCACACTTCTTGACCTCTCCACCTCTCCAACGCGGGCAACGGACTCCCTTAAGTCGAATACGCAGAGATCGTGTGGAGTAAGAGAGCTAATACTCACAGCTAGTACAGGCTAAAAAAAATTGAAGATAGGAAAATAATTAAACGGTAAAAGAGTAAAAGATAGAAGGTAAGTAAAATTATAATTAAAACCTTAGAATAAATAAAATTAAATATGATACCAACTGTGATAATATCTACAAAAGAAACTCAATACCTATGATATTTGACAAGTGAGCTGAAGGATGAAAAGTGATGAAAAGGAGGAAACTAAAAATGGATGATAATGTAAGATCATGTGAAGTATATTAGAAAACCGACAGAATGATCTTAAGAGGACTTAAAAAGAAGTAAAGAAATAAAAAGAAGAATGTGAAATAATTAATCAAAATTTTAAGTTCACTGATCCTAAACGAGACAGAGGAGAACGAAAGGCAGCAATAACAGGGACCATATGTACAGGCCTCTCTTAGTACCCTGCGATGGGTATGGTCTTTGACTCAACAGCCAATGATTATTCTGTTGTAGAGAATGATTAGTCTCTATTGAATGAGGTCAGGTAAGTCATTATCTAGTAATGGTAAAACCCAAGAGAAAAAGAGATTTATTTTTATGAACATAATTTTTTGTTTAATGTTTGTATTTTAAGGAAACAACACTGTCATCTTTTAAAAATGTAGGTTGGCGTTCATATGGTCGGCACATCGTTTTAAACCAATAAAGTTATTGTAAATCATTTGTATTATATTAACAATAATAAAAAAATTTCCGACTGAATTTATATTGACGTTCTAAATTGGCATATAAAATGATTCCGGAGGCGTTTCGCGACGTATTCCCTGATATACTCGTATGTAGTAGTAGTAAACACATTTACATTCGTGCGAATTTAGTGTGATACCGGAAATAGACTTCGTCTTTCTCTGCCACGATATTATTCTCTGAAAATATATTTCTTTAGAAAAAATGCTATAACTGTATTTAACACGTATATATTATAAATTTAAAGGAATTGTCACCTATTCGATATTTCATAGTCATACTTGACAGCAATTTCACTTACAAACTATTTATCGATCATATAATAGAAAAAGCATAAGCTTATCAACTTTTTTAGATTAATAAAATCTTTACGGTGTTATGAAGTTTCGATCATTGTTGTATTTTTAGCTCTCAGACGCCCACAACAAGGCACAGGCCTCCCTTAAAGAAACCAATTGAGGATATACCATAATCGCCGCACTTGACAGGCGGTCTGGCTATCGCAGTGTGGCATTATGATATGCAGGGGACGCTGTTGCCCATCCGCTGGAGACTGGTTTGTGAGCCGTAGCAATCCCATGTAATTAATACAGAAAGTATAAATTATATAAAATTGTATTCCCGTAATTGACCCCGCGACCTGCGATCGCAAGTTTCAGTACTCTACCACTGAGCTACCACTGTTCGTAGTTCGTTTTCTTGCTCGTAGAAGTTTTGATATCACAATTGCGTATAATATACCACAATCTAGAAAACTATCTTCTTCTTCTTCTTCCTTACCTTTTCCTTTTAGTTGGGGTCGGGTCTCCTTATCAATTTGCGCCAGGCCACTCTATCCTGCGTTGTCTCTGCATCAAGTTTAAGGGTTTCCAATTCCTTTCCGATATTAGACCACCACGTAGCTTTTAGACGCCCTCTCCCTCTTGGGAATTTTGGAAGGTTTAAGGCAGTTTTTACCACGTGGTCATCTGGTTTTCGATGAATGTGGCCATACCATAAAATCTAGAAGACTATAAAGAATTCAAATTATTACAACTTCCCAACGTTAACAACAAATGTAAAATACCATAGTAAATAAATGTATTTTAGCTACAGGCATGTAAAATGTACACAATGTTCTCAGATAAAGCGATTCATCGTTTAATGGATTATCTAGAACTTCTCTTACAAATCAGATTAGGGATTACCCGACTTGGTAGTCCATTAGGTTATAAAATTTAATAGGTATGTGTATGTCACAAGTTGTAAACATAAATGAAAAAATCAAGTTTGTAGCTTTGGTGGATAATTAATTTTGAAAATAATACTGAAAAGATCACTTTCACACTAGATTGCATAAGGATGTCAATTCGTTGGCTTTTTAATTTAAAATAGAAAAACTATTTTATATTACATAATGACGCAAATTTTTATATTTTTGTTATTATAATATTTTTATTAAAAGAAATAAAATTTAATATTATACATTATTCTAAGAAATAGTTTTAAACAATTTTTTACACATTAGTTGTTATTTCACAATGCCAGCTGCATTTTCAATGTAGTCAAGTTGAAAATGCAGTAAGAAATGTACGATGTACTAAATTTCAATCTCTCTAGTGTTAAACTTCCAATAAAATATGCACTAACGATATTATTATAAAAGAAGACCCTTGAGACCCAATATCTTTACCGCGCAAATTGAAGAAATCTTTTGACAATAAATTTTAATTTATCCATATTACTGACTGAAATATTCATCATAGGTTTATAGTTAAGACATTTCGTAAAAAAAAGCATGTTTTATAAATTTTCCAACACGGAGCAGTACAAAAGCAGATAAACCTGAAAAAATCAATTCTTTCATCATACAGCATAAGATGGGTCGTGTTTTGACACGACAATGAAAAATAAATAAAACAAATAGAGTTGTGGCGTAATGTGGTTTACACTTAAATGATTAAAAGTGATATCCAGTGTATGGAAAAAATAACAATATGCAAGTTGTATTCACATAAAGTACATGGCAACAATGGAGAAAACTATGCTCGGAGCTCTACTGTGAGATTAGATATGAGATCTGAAGAAGAACCAAGGTTACCGAAATAGCTTTAAGGATCGCACGTTTAAAATGGCAGTGGCAATGGCTGTGGTCAGCGCTCGCAACCAATCTGACCACGAGTCGGTAGAGACGGAGTGGGTAGGGCCCCCACTAGGTGGTTGTCGTAACGATCTTTGGGAGGCCAATGTCTAGTAGGCGGCTATGGGCTGAAAAAAGATGGCTATAATGGTGAAAATAAGTTAAGAAGTTAAAAATCAGGTTTTTGTGTCAAAATTTATTGATATATTTGTAAACAATAAATCTAAAATATTTTTCTTGATATTTTGAGGTACAACATTTTTAACCGCGCTCCATTTGAGTTGACCGCCTTAGGACAAAAGGTGTCTCATTAACCTTGACGCGGGCAAGCAGTAGTAAAATTTACGACCAAATTAGTTTTCGGGTACTTGTAAAGAAAGGTTGGTTTATTTGATGTGTAGCCAAGAAAAATAGGCCTTGAGTGTCCACTTGCAGTTTGGTAAGATTTTGAATTCTCTGTTTAGCGTTTATTAGAACATTTTGTAATACCACTGCGGATCGAAATAGAAAACGGATATAAAGAAATACTTTAAATGTGTTTATTTTACGTAAAAATGCTATTGTATAACGTAAATTTTAAACGAAAATTTTAACAATTTAAATCCAGCGTAAGATGTTTCTAACTGGTTACATAATTATTCTTATAACATACCAAAGCTTATAATACACTGTTATTTTTTATTTACTGTTATGTTATAGTAATAAATGATAGTACTGAAATATTTGAATATATAGAGTAATCGATTATTGATGTAAAACATTAAGGTAATGTATATAGCTCATTTCCTTTTAATTAATATATTGTATAGCCTTGCCTAAAACCAATGTTGTTTGAAATAATTAAAAATCATTAAAATAATAAGAAAATGCATTTTCAGAATGCGGATTACTATATATTGAAATTAATTGAACACGATATTGTTTACTATCTCACCCTGCAGACTGAAAAAAATAAATTAAATGAACTATACATTCTTCCCTAATACTTATAATGTAATTTAATTGTAATTACTTATAATGTCTTTTTTATAGTTGTAATCGTCAGTTACACATCAAATGAGACAATAGTTTATTTAAGAGCGCGCCCGCAGAAAAGTTAACCCTTTTCAGTTACGAGAATTAGCTACGTCGCAGTCTATACAAGAACGTCAATTGAGCTACGTCGTAGTACACTATACTACGGCGTCTTATGTGCTACGACATTAAAAAACATTTATACTTTTCCTCTATAATACAATACACAATAAAGTTGGGGCGCTACGCCTTTTTAAACATTATAACATTTATACATATAATTAGATTACTATCCAGTTAGTACTATATTTACACTTTGACCAGTTGAAGCGTAGGTAGCAAACGGGTGGGCCGATGCCATAGAACACGTCAAGGTCGTGGGCAGTTGAGTAACATAAAATATTTTAGCGTTTTACTGTAGTATTTTTATTCAAACCCTGTGTTTTACGTAGCTGTTATAAACCCCACAAGGTTAGAAATATCGATATCAAACTAAAATGCAATGTGCGTCTATCGACTCACATAATGATGACGATGACGATCAATTGTATACATGTCATAAAAATATTGCTAAGTAAGGCCTATTTTAAAGAAACTAAACTTAGATTTAACTAGTCTTTAAGCGCATCCTACAACTTATAAAATATGAGGATTCCAAAAGCGCCTCGATGTGGAAAGGGTCTAAAACAAAATAGTAGAGCAAATTATTTCTAAGCTTTATTACCCAAAATCCTACAAACTAAAATGGGATCACATGTTTTTGTTTAAAGAAAGTTTCTAAATTTTTTAATATGTATTTAAAAAAACATCATGTAGGAGTGTATTGTAACAATGTATACAGTTACCATAAACGAGTTATCTATTTTATGAAGCCTAAAAAGAGAGGCTTATGTTCTACGGCATTAGAGTATAATAATGCTTATAATAATGAGAGAGAACCGAATGAAAGAAACCAACATAGCGAGGTAGATTGGTACATGAAGTGACTGTGAAACAACCACATAGTCTCTGGGGCTTTAAGGTCCTGGAGTGGAGACCATGGACCCGCAGGTTCAGCGTTGGACGTCCACCAACAAGGTAGACAATCAACGTTGTAAAGGTTGTGGGAACACGTGTCTACGTCCAGCAGTGAACAGTTTAAGAATAAAATGTTATTATGGTGATAATGATAATGAATACTTACACACAACATCACTATAGTACAATAATACTAGCGTGCTACGACATACGTAGTACATAGTACTACGACAATAATTCTTATCAATCTAACCCAAGCACTACTGTTTTGCCGCAGTGAGTAGTCACTTATATATTTACCGCCACTCGGAATCAGAACTCATATAGTATAACATAGTACAGTTATAATTTTCTTTCAAAATGTCTTGATAAGCCACAAACTAGATTTGGATCTCCATGCCAGTGCCAAAAACGTCGCAGTTTATTTTACACAAGCCTCGAGAATGTATTGGCGAGAAACTAAAATAATAAAGCAAAGAGACTTCGAAATAATGCTCATCAGCGGAGTTCTTATTTTAAAACCCTTCTGCAATATGGATCAGTGAAATAATCAATCGAAAGTAGAAAAATATGCCACTGAAAATCCAATTCTGTTGAGGTTTGACATCAGTAATAAGCCTTTGTTTTTTCGATTCTTTGGTAATAGATAAATTATGTCTAAATTACATCTACTATACTCTCGTAGAAAAGAGCCCCACATTCATCTGCCACCTATAGTATAGAATACATAGTATTAGTAATAATTACTCAACTTCTTCAATAAATTCGAGGACATACCTCCTGAGTTCATTACCCAGAATATAAAAGAACCAAGAGAAGGAGTAGATAAGAGCAAAAAACTTGTTAAAGAAAAAGTGTAATTAACAAAAATAAGGCCAGAGTATGAGTAACCAAATGTACAAACCTTTCTTAGGGATATACTAAGGATCTGACCCTTGATTACGCTCGGAGTTCTTGTTATTTACTATATTCTTTATTATTCATACTATGACTTCATTACAGATCGAAAAAGGAACAGAACAAAAGACGACTTAACCCCGTTACATTTTCTTCGGGCACATTCTTTGACATTACGAAAGTAAACATAATAAAAATGGAACAGACGTTATTGCGTAGTAAAATAAAATAGATTTTGCTCATACAAATAATATACGCATACGTTCATGCAAATTATACAAACGTATTTAAGTATGCTAACATTGGTATATAAATTCAATTATAGGCAGGCTTTTCTCAATAATAATCTACGTCTAATTTTAAAGTACAAACAATTTAATTAGGTATCAAACGTATTTACAAAAGAGAAATAAATGTAGAGTCAACATTTTTAGACATAGGCCTTCCTCATAGATTTTCAATAAGTGTGTCCACTTTATGGGTTGATAGCCTTGCGCTGTGCTTGTCGGTCTCTAGTCTTCACTCCAGAGCTTAAGGCTCTATTATACATCTGTTCTGCGCTCTATGTGGCCTACCCACTGTCTCTTCCACTTACAATTCTGCTAGGCTATGTCGGTTGCACTCGTTCGTTAATCTCTATTGTTTATCTAATATAATCTTACTGAAGGCAATGCCCTAAAGTTTACAGTTCATCAAAATGTTTTCATATTGGAAAAAAAAATGTTTTTAAACAACAATACACTATGAACACACATGAAAAACGAACTGTGTATTTGAATTAGATTTTTATAAAATAAAGATTGTGAAATTTGATATATATATACGTCAATAATAAAAGATTGAAGCAAACTTAAAAAAAATTTAATGACAATTTAATAAACACTCGTAACTACACTCGTAGCAACGGGAATTACGACCGACCTTGTCTCACAAAGATTCAATAACTATTTTCATTAGCCTCATAATTTCAGTTGTATCACACTGCTGACTTAGGCTTACATTCATCTTCTTTTCTTCACCCTAACAAGGTTTTTTCTTCACCTTGTAGGTAGACATGTTTTCATCGTCATCACCAGTGTAAATAATATTAAAAAGATTTTTACAAACCGTCTATTAAAGTAATGTCTATTTGGAATTGAATTTAAAGACTAGAGAATGCTTAGAGTTAAAACCAGTGTATAAATAAAGTTATTTGTGGACTAGAATGAAATAGATAGAACAGGAAACCTAAGAGTCATGATTAATGTGGTCACGTCACAGAAAGCGGAATGGTAAGCCGTCCCGTATAATGCCGACGTTTTGATAAGATTACGAAGCGGGGGCGGATTGTCGTCATATTGCTTTTATAACGCTCCAACAAAGTTCCGCATGGGTTTTGATGTTTAAAAAGGGCTAGACGTAATTTGCTATCTATTTCATTGAATAAAAAAATAATAATTATACACCATAGAAAAAGAAGGTTTTGACCTAATTGACGACCTTTTAAGACTTTCTTCAATTTACTAATAATTTTACACAAATATTTTTGTTTAGTATTTATAGGTTATCGTGTAGTCATCTTTCGCTAGCCCACGACATGACAACTGTCAAACACGGATTTGACTTGATAAGTAAAACTCGACAACGATTCTTTCTTAGTTAAGGTATTACTCTAATTATTTTTTTACATATGCATAAAGGTTGAAAGAGTATTCTTATAAATAAAAATCAAATATTATTAAAATTCACATTACTTTTCCTATTAAAACAACTAAGCAACTTATATTTTCGGCCTTTATTTCAATTCTTAGATTCAATTAGATATACGTGACCATAGGCCTGGACTCACCACATCCGTTGCTCTTGACTTCTTCAAGAATATTAAACAAAGCATATTGTAGACAAAAGAAGTACTCAAATTTCTGTTACAGAGCCCACTTTAAGTTCTTAGACAGAAAAGATACATTATTTGGTACTCGTCACAAGACGTCATTAACTTATTGCATTCTTTTAGTCGATCTAGACTTCTAGAATATTCATTCATGTATTTCGCAAAAATAAGCATACGTTAAGAATATTTAAATGATAATATCAGCAGCGAAATTAAAATAGACATTATTTTTAAGTTTACATAAAGTGAAGAATATTTACACGTACATATTACACTACGCAATCTCTCGCATTTTGGTCACGTTATGCGATATGACGATAATGTTAGAAATAGACTAGTTGTCCAGGGTAAAGACTCAAGATTTAGAGAACGCTCTACATAACGTAACGACTGATCACGTGAAAACACTCACAGAATCACACTTTAGTACGTACGTGTGAAACACCGTTGAAAACGGCCTTGCATCTATCTCCACGACCACAACTACTCTACCGAGAGAACACAACTAAGAATTATAATTTTGATATTGTACTATCAATTTTCGGTCGAATACATACCTGAAGATCTAAAAGGGTTATTGCTGTATAAAGGGGTATATTATATATTATTTATTTATTTTTAATCTATTTTATTTTTTACTCTACTCTGCTTCACAATGCGTTCTTAGTTTTACTAAGTCCCGTCTAAACAATATTTCATTTATTTTGCTAGCTTGGACTTATCATACGATTTTTTAACAATGTTTTTGGTCTAATTAATATAACAATAGCATTTAGCTATTTCCCGCATGTGTTTAAAAAACAAAATGAAAATAAATCCAGTGTTTACAAACAAAACATAATTATCGTTCATAAATAGAACGTTTATGTGCGCATAATGAAATTCAAACAAGATTAAAAGCAGAAATTACATCAACGATCGTATTTTCTCTCCGTGTCAAAAGGGTAACAATCGATCTCCGGCTTAGCTCGCTCGGCTGCGGAATGTAGGGTAAACCCCACAATGTTCTCCTATCAACACTCTCTGAGTTAATTTATTTACGCACAGTGTTACTATGTCCTATTATTTCTTTTTCGAGCACTATTTAAACACATATTTTTAATTAATATCATTGTCTACAATTTATGGTAGCTTTAATCTTCTATTTTGTTATTTAGAAAATGAGAAATTTGTAATAGTATTGTGTAAAATAACACAAAATAGAAAAATTGAGAGAAAGAAAAATAAAATTAGTCAACTGAGACATTCAATTATTAAAAATTTCAAGAAATGTGGTGAAGGATGGGAGGCGATGCGTGAATGTAATGTAAATGATGAAAAGAAGAGAAAGAGAAATCGTGAAAGTTGGTAGAGGGTGAAAATGGAATGTTTATGAAAAGAAAAAAAAAACATTGTAATATATATCCCTTTCCAAAAATATTATGGGGAACCTGAGGCCCTCTATAACAGGGGTCATTGAAAAAATATATTTATTTGTTTACAGAATACACTTATGAGGATACAGCCAAAGTAAAATATGATATATTTATACTTTTTAAGTTCGATATCCGAAAAACATTAAATTTTGTACATATATTACTATACTATACTATTATATATTTTTACTCTAAAAAATTAAAATATATTTGATTGGTTTTAAAGCAACCAGGATTGGATGTAAAAATATGGATTTTCATAACCATCGTCTGTGATAAAGTTTTATGAAAAAGCCGACACATATTTAAATAAAAACGAACTGCAAAATGTGTCGCTAAGCAGGAAACTCGACAGCAGCTCAACCGTCTTTTTTGCATATTAGGGCACTAAGTTCTTACAGAGAAAAAAAATTGCGATGAACATAGATAAGAATATTTTCAGAAGACACAACATTTTTCGTTTTGTAGTCTCCCAAACGCTGCTCACCTAGGTTGAATACTACCTCTGTCTCGAAATTGTATCTACGTAGTTTGTTTGTTTACCACTAGATACACATACAAATTAACAACTGGTCTGCTACTGAAAGTGGGGTGGGCAAGTGATATATAATAAATTTAGGTTAGATAAAAAATAAAAAAATTATTACTCATAACAAAAATATTTTCAAAATATATCAATAATTATCCAGACATTTAATAATTTCCAACATGAGAATAAACAAACATTTAATTACGACTTTAGTAGTTTGCCTAATTCAAATATATGAAAGTAAAATATCGTTTATAATGAATATAACCCTCAGACTTTGCCGACCGTCGACCGTAACACACAAGTTAATATCTACATCGACCACTGCTTTAATTAGGGTTGCTTTTAGAAATTTTAAACTTTGTTGAGAGATTTAATTATTGCCTGAAGGACCCGATTTAATAGAAATTAGAATCAGATTGATCTCGCCCTATTATGGCATTCTTCAACTTGAAGCTAAAAGAATTATTAATGCGCTATGATCTAAAAAGAACCTATAGCAACGTGTTTTTAGTAGTCACTTAAAATATTCCTAATACAATAGTAGATAAATTCATTTCCACGCCTTATCGCTTAAAATATTCTCGTTTGCAAAGTTCTTTAATTTATTATATGATAATTCGGTGACATTACACGGGAATATATTTTAATACACAATTGCCCATAAAACAGTTACTAACTTTATTGAACCTAGTTACCCTAGGTAACAAGAAAGTAAATATATAACAGGATTATCTTTATTTTAAGTGCAAACGTTATGTATATTGTGCATTACGTATACATATCGCCGCTCTTACCAAATAAAATGTTAAGTCCAAAAATATAAATTTCAGGACAAAAACTAAATATTGGTTAAATTTCAAAAGTATAAAGTAGTTAAAATATTTATAAGAATATAATGATATCTATTCTTAGCATGCCTTAACACTTAACACTATTGAAGGGCAATAAGGCCCTAAGAAGCAATAAGGGCATTAAGGCCCTAAGAAACTTATTTATTGAGTTTTTATACTTGCATTAAAATTATAAAATAAAAACCAACCAATTGAACCATTTACGTATCGTTAAAAATAAATATATGAGTAATACGTTCATTTGGTTAGGACTATGCCAAGATCATAATAATGTCAAATGTGCTATGTTATTTATAGCTAATAATTTCAATTGGTGAGGTTTATGTCATAATAGTCTGGACTGTGCTATTTATAGCATAGCTATTATTACTAATTATGGTCTTAACATGAAATACGCTAGAATACGCTGTAATTCTGCGATCTATTTTTCGTGAAGAAAATAGTAACTACGAAACTACGAAACTAATTATGTGAATAACACTACGAAATCTTTTTGATTTTAGTTAATTGGAGTAATCCTAGTATACTTATCGTGCTTATAAATGTATTTCAACTCAATTAGGTACCTTCTTAGTTTATATATACGAAAACAGTTATTTCTATATAACTAGAGAAACGTTTTCTATTACGGATAAGACATAGAACAACACAATTTAATAAAACAAACATCCATTCCAGCCATCCTGTGTAAAATGATCACTCTGAAATGTGTTTAATTAATTTATTTTAATTGAAATGTGAAAAGCCAATTACTTCTGGCAGTACAAAGTCTGCAGAGACAAATAGTAAATAATAATTGACTTTCATATATAGTAACTCGTATCTTGAAAACGCTTTTTCTAACTGTATTATCACTACTCTATTTTTTATTTCTGAAACCATTGATTTTTGTATAGGATATACAATATATTAATTTACAGCAATTGAGCCATACATTCACCCATTTTACACTGCTTTTACACCTTTTACCTATATAAGAGAAAAATATGTGGGACTGCTATAATAGTAATATTTTAAAAGCTATATAGCATTGGTAACTACGGTGCTACATTTGAACGAAGTCTGACGTGTTCGAAATTCAAATCGGATAACATTAGCGTTTACGGACAGATTGGAACATATTACCATATCTTTACGCTACTGATTTACAAAATACTGGTTTTACATATAGCGTGATATGCTTTCGTGTTTTGTAATGATGTAAACACAAATAAAGCAAATTCTTAATATAATGACGGAGATATAGTGTCAGTGGTGTTATTAAAATGTCAATGCGATGTCAGCCTTAAGCCAAAATCGTAATACAAATTTTGATGATTAAAACACTCACTATATAACACAGTTTTGAAGAATCTTTCAATATTTTACTAACAGCGTGACAATATCTTAAAAGACTCGAATGCTCCGGTGCAAGCGACAACTCTCTCTTTTTTAAACCGTCGTTGTGTATGCCCTCCAACAAACAACTTACTTATGTTATTCCGCCTTCAATATTTCACCATCGTCGTCATCATTATTTTACCCATAAAACGTTCACTATTTCCCATTGTTCTCCACCTTAAATTAAGAATAGAACCGTTTAGAAGCCTTAACAAAGTCGTCTGTCTACCTCAATAATTACTTTTTAATAATCAAGTGTTTACAAATTGTTTTGTGGTGTAAGTTAAGCCCCTACAATTATTATTTTTTAACAAATATGCGATTTAACAATAGGATATTATTGACTATTTTTTAAGGCATAGAAGATATGTCTCCTAAGTGCTTAAACTGACCAGATCTTGTCCAGAAGAAAAGCTGTATAATCTTTAAGTAATAGGCCATTGCGACAGAATTAATTGCTTCTGTGAAGCATCAAGGAGAAGTTCTTATAGAGAAGGAAGGAGAAATTCGAACTTTACATTGTCAGTTCTTATTGACCTATTCGTTCTTAGTCACAGAAGACTCGACCTCTCTCCCACTATTTAAGCCACGACAGCAAGTGAAAATATCTGTGCGTCATCCTACCCGGGTTCGCTTTGGTAGAAAGTAAACCTGAACCTGCTAGCGAACCTGAAGGCTTTTTTATTCGTCATTTACATAAGACACTAAATGCCTCTTGTAGAGAATTAGTACCTCTTTTTTCAGTGACTGTGTACTTTTTTACAATAAACTATTAAATCATTTTTCTGAAAAAAATCGCATCTCTGGTATGAAAACCATAGACTCAATCACAAGTGACGAGACTTAACGAAAAATCATAATAGAGAAGTAAAAAAAGATATAGATCGCATAGTGTAAATGATATTACATGGTGAAAGATTAACAAGTGATAATAAAGCTTGAGAATGAATAGCTCTGTTACTCTATAAAGTATATTGTAAAAGTGACCAGAAAATAACCAGGTTCTTCAGCTCGGAACTCACACTCGAAATCCTTGTAGGGATTTATTTCATATAGGGGAGCTGAAACTGAGTCAAGTTTTTATTAATTTAGGCTCTCCTGGCATTCTTCTCAGTACGTATATAAGTGATTATTGTAAAAGATCAAAATTGATAATAATAATATGAATAAATGAATCTTCGCAACATTTAAAAACTAGAACTTGATGAATTTTACTAGTTGAATAGATTTGATATTGTTTACTGTATTACTAACTAAACAGTTCTACCATAATTATACGAAAAACAATTTTAAATTTAAATCACAATTTATACATTTAAGTACTACTTGATACATAAACAAAGTTAATCGAATTTTGAAGACATTAACAACTCAGAATCTCGTTCAGAATAATCCTAACTAAACGACTAAAGTGATTATTTAGTCGGACAATTTGAAATGTATCGCTATTCCCTCGTGGATACAGCACGTTGCGGCCTTCGCAGCTTTGTCGCCTTAACATTATTAAGTGTTAACTCAAATCCTAGCTCTCAGTCCGGCGAAGTTAGCTTGTTAAATGATTTCCATTGGGATTTCTCAAATTAGTTCCTTTGAATACAGTCGATAACGTATTCAAAATTACAAAGCTTGATAAATATATTTAATTTATAACATACATAGTATAGAGTCTAACCACTGGAATGCAATCCATTGCAAGACTTCAAGGATAATTTAAAAATAGTTCACAAATTCATATACATATATTAGTGAATAGTACGTGCTCTATGGTCGGGATATACCAGATCGGACCAGTATTAAGGAGAGAATACAAAGCCAAGCGGAGTGGTAAGTTGAAATGGCATTGGGCAGTCTATATACTGTAGAGAACAGATTGGGACCTGAAGTAAAGACCCCAGACCGGCAACCGCAGCGAAGAATTTCCACCCAAACGGTGTTTTAGTGAATCCTGGTGACCTTAAAGTATGTTTTAAGATCATCAGAAGACACTGTAAATGTATGGTGAAAGGCCTCTGTCCAACAGTGGACGCCGTCGGCTGAAATAATGTTGATGATAGCAATGAGTGTTCCGTCTTTTTTATTTTTTTTTAGAACTAACTCATTGCATCAGTGAAATAGAGATATTAGTTTGAGCATGTATTTGTCATTTATTATTAATAAAACGGAAATTAAAATATGAGTAATTTTTTCTGGAAATACAATTTAATTTAAAACCATTTGTGAGATGGTTACGTCCTCATTTAGTTCATTTCCGTCTGCCCTCGCCTACGCTCTAAAGATGTTCGGTATAATTATATTAATAAATATATAATTAGAAACGCATGGGCAGAAACGGCGCTGGAAAGACTAAAGGTCATAAGTTCAGCATATTAAATTTATATTATCATATAGAAATTAATTTTAAGCTATTAATAATTTAATTTTTTAAACCGCGCTGGATAAAATTAAGTCGCCTTGCAAAGAAGTTTAAGAAGTAATTTTCACTCAAACTCCTAGAACCGAAGATTAAAAAAGTTTATGAATAATTTTGTAATAAATTTGCTGTTAATATTTTTACTTTGCCTGTGAATATCTAGTACTTATAGAATATTCTACGTAGCGCTAATATCATTTAATATTAAAATATTATCTACAAAAATCTCGGCATATAGAATGGCCCTTTTTTATTAAGATTGTGTTATATAGGTCTCTTGACGACTTGAAATAGCAGTGGGGAGAATACAGTGAAGAACAGGTATTATAAGAATTCTGGAAAGGATTCGCACCATAAGGCTTCCACTCGTAAGGTGGACAAACTTCCTAGTTAAAGTCTTCTTCATATGTAAGCCGCTTTCAACCGGGTCTATTGGAAATCTACAGAAGGAACTTATGCCCAACTGTGAACGATCTATGTGTAAAATAATGATGATGCTATGTGGAATTTTGGGTTCAAGGACTTTATAGTATATTGACTCATATGGAAGGTTCTTGACAAACAAATACGTTAGTTATTACTTCGTCGGTTTCGTCAAGTCATCGTGATCACGCAGGATGCGGGAGTGACAACGTCAAATTTACGTCTATCATCACCAGATGTATAAAGACAGTATCTATTCTTATCTGGATAAGTATTTCAATTTGATATTATTCAACTGTTTGTTATAAAGAAAAGAGTAAGCTTTGGCAAATATAAAATTTTTGCATCAAAAACTTCTATTATATTGTGATAATATAGCGGGTCTGTTTCTTTAATCACAGTATTGAGTTTTAAGACTACAATTTCAAAATGCAATCGGCTCTGTATTGAACATACATTTGCAAAAAATAATCCAGTCGTGAAATATCAATATTTTTAACGCAAATACTCTTTATATATTATGAAATCTAGTTATCATGTTTATAATAAATTAATTATTGCGGTTCCGATGTCATGCGATACCGTTCAGTTTGTTGGGGTGAATTTAAATAAACCACATACTGTTGGTAAAACAACCCACCACCGTATTCAAATGAAAACAATGAACTTACCATTGAATACCATTACAAACTTTGTTATTAACAACTCAGAAGCAATGTTAAGTACGATATCCAATATGCCTCTCCTCAACGTGGCGTTAAGTCAGGCTGTTTCTTTTCGTGGTCATTTCCTAAGTTTACAAAGGTCATTTGTATCTAATTTTTGTCGTCGTCGTTTCAACCCATAGACACCCACTACAGATATGCCTTTGCATACTCCAAATATATCTATGGAGGGATATACTATAATTGTCTCGCTTGGCAGACGGGTTGCCGATCGCAGTTTGGTATTATGGTCCGCAGAGGGCACAGTTGCCCATCCTCTGGAAACAAGTTTGCGACAATCCCATAGCATGATACATGACAATCCCATGCACAAAGTGTGTATCGTATATAAGATTGTATCGCGGAAATTGAACACTTGACCTACGATCGCGAAAGTTACAGTCTTCTACTTAGTTTCACTTAATTGTATAATGTTAGTTTGTTACAGTTAATATAATACTGCATAATTAAATATACTATTATATTGGGTATAATATGTAATTATTAGTAAATGAGTGGAATAAATGAATGAATAAGTAATAATAATTCGCTTCAAATATCAACCAACTACAATTAGTTTTTAGTATGAAAATAAAACGCATTGTCTGTAAGACTACATTCTCTAATTTTAAATTCGAATTAAGAATAAATTTGAAAGTTTAAAACTTCCGAACAGTTTTATAGCTTGTCGATAGAAATATATGACCCACATTGGCACCCGAGAGTTTCGTACGTTCATACGGGCATTATTAAATGAAATAATATGAACATGTGTCAAGACCACATTTAATTCAATAAGTACCTGTTGACTTTGAAGCAAGAATAGAATGTGATTTTATGGTGGGGCACGACATTTACTATCAAGTAAACGCTCTGATTCGTAGACAAAACATACATAGCCAAATGAAATGGCAAGTTGAAAAGATTCGAAATTGGTACAATTCGGCTATTTAGTTATATTTTCATTAAGAGACAAGAAAGGTTCCGGACGGAACCTTTGCCTAGTTGCCTGTTAGATATTTGACTAAAACAAAACCAAAAAACGCGTACTAGGATTTAATAGGATTAAAATTAATAAAAATACAATCATTTCATTACTAAAATCTTGCAGCATATGAAACAGAAAATTTATTATATGTACGTAATCATCTTTTATCATAAAAGCATCAAATCGAAAGGTGATCACTCTAAAACAAGTTTTATTAATTTTATTTTCTATTACAATAGCTAATAGGGTACACCGTGAAAGGCCAATAACTTTACATAGTCTGCCTGGGATTTTTTTGTTCTATTAATTGTAATTTGTATCGCTATTGTTTTTTTATAATATTTTTTCCCTTTTACTAAGCGCAGACAGTTGGGAGAGGGTTGCCGCTATTTGATACGGATCTTTCTTCTCCCAGCTGAGAGGCACGAAAGCGTTTTATAATTTTTACAATTTTTCTTACACAATTTTCTCTTATGGGTAAATACAGCTAAAATTTATACATATTAACAATAAAATTTGTAAGTTTTACTCAATTATATATTATCTGTCTGGGATTAACACAAAATAAAATATAAGCTTTCATACTAAAAAGCAGAATTTTATAGTTATTTTAACTTTTATAACACCTCTGTCGAAGCGATGGAAGTTCGCCTTATATGGAATTCAGTCTATTGTGCGGTCCGAGGTTATCTTTCCCTTTGTTTCGTTTCACGGGCGCCGACAACTGAGAATTGCCCGCATTAAACTGAACGGAATGGAGCGTGAGGTCTGTGCGATTTTAACTGTTGCTGTTTCAATTTTTTTAACTTTCTATGGAGACTAAATTTTAGTAACATTTTATTTATATTGTTCGAAGTTCAAACATATCATTTCTTTTTTTAATAGCTTCCGTAATAAGTTACGAAGATTTTTTATCATTGACATTTTAAGACATACGTCTTAATATCATTATAATAACATTGAATACGGCATGTTCAAACTGCAAAGTTTAAATTATAATATTATACAAATATATAAGCTGGTTTAGTCAGCTTCTTAATGCATCTTGCTTAATGGCTGTTTGTTTAGTCTCTAGTTAATTAGTACCAAAGATAAGAAAAAATAGGACATGATTTTTAACACTTTGTATTAATTACAGTAAATAACTTCGTGAGATCAGTGGTAGCTCAGCGGATTGAGACTTGCGATCGTGGGTCATGGGTTCAATTTTAGGGATACAGTCTTATACAGTTCCATGGATATCAATGTTCTTGCAATGATGTAACTTTTACGGTTCAAGTTGCAAGTCAAATTTAATTGAAACTAATATCATCTTCGATCATCGAGAATCGATCTATTCCATAATAGCATCTTCGTCGTCTGGTTTCCCCGAATTTATCTATGGGGATGTATCATAATCGCCAGGCAGATGCATTAGCGGTCGCAGTGTTCTATTATGGTTTGCAGGCGCAACAACCCATCCTCTGGAAACTTGTTTGTAAGCAGTAGAAATCCGATGTAATTAATGCACAAAGTGTGAATTGTATATGAGATTTTATTCCGGGTATCGGACGCGCGGCCAGCGATAAAAGAAGCGACGAAGATTTCAAGCTCGTCCTGATGGAGGAAAAGCACGCAGTAAACATATTCGGGTTTATTTTGTCACTTTCATGAACATCCTTCATACAGTGGTTAGAGTAATTCGTCTGAGTGTAAAATAGCACTTAAAAGCTTTGTCACTTTGATAGGATTTTCAATCGTTATGTATCCATTTATCTTCCTTACGATACAGTACACTTGTTTCTTTTGACATGGAAAATAATATGTTAAACCATATCTTTAATAACCTTAACAAATAATAGAAACAAGAATACAATTCGTAATCATTGTTAATTGACGGTTTGTATATATAGTTACAGTTTTAATAAAAATACGTGAAAGCAACCTTATAAAATTGAGAGCATGTATTAATTCTAATTTTAAACGTATTATTTCGCGGATCTTGTTAAATAAATAAACAAAAAAAAACAACAAGGCTCATGGAATTCCGTGTTTATTGTGATGCGTTTGTAGTGTTCACGTTCCGTGTTGCTGGCCAGTACGCCCACAATATTTTTGTGTAAAATTATTCTTGTGCATTCGAATTGAAATTCGAACGTGGATTTGAATTCAAATTCCATCAGTGACGTAACAGCTACCGTTGCGTTCAAGTCGGAATTGTTTACAATATACACAAACGAGGTACTAGGGTCGAGCCGGACTGACGATCAGCTGAGTGCTATGCAACTTTTCTATTATTTACGGCCGTTTAGGATACCGTTACTCGGGATTCTATTCTACACATAATTGTATCGAAAGTACAGTACTTCCTTTATTCTGCCCTAAAAAAAAATAATTAAAGAAATATTTATTTAACATCGGAACATCTCATATTGACGTCAAGATGATTCTACTGCCTGTTCTGGCCTGAGAAAATCAAACGTAAGGAAAAACTCTGTACTTTTCAAAATAATATCCAATGAAATATTTAATTGAGCGTGAAATAGTTTGCGGACACATCATTCTCAATTTTCCTTAAATCATTTACGGTGTAGTAAATACATAAACGCTCTTTATTTATTTTTGATCTAGCAAACCTGCTTTTTGAACATCTGGGATCTAATTTCAAAGACAAATCGAAGTATATAATTACTGTTTTATTATACATAAGATCTTTTTATTTATCTGTAATCGTTCGCTTAAATTTTAAATTTACACTAGTTCGTAGTGTGCCACCCACTGAGAAAAACTAAGAAAGGCTAGTTTTTTTTTGGTTATTGAATTAACAAAAAAAATTTTCTCTTTAAATAAGAACAATTCATTTCCAAACATCTTTATCAGGAACATTGTCTGAAATAGAGTAATGGGTTTTGGCAGTATCTAGGCTTAACTAATTTCTTGAATTTATTGGAAGATAAATGTACCGTGTCACTAGGTAGTTTCATATAGAATCGTATACATTCATTTACATATGTGTACCACTTTGAAGAGCTTAATTGCGTTTATTTTTATTCCATATTTTATATTGACGGACGCCACTATTTTTCCTAAATCTACTTGGTATTACTTTTACATATATAAGGTTATTTATAATATAATGTAAGTGTGGTATAAATATGTTAATGTCTTTGAATTTCTTATTTAATCCTGTGGACTCGACATATTAATGCCGTTTCAAAGCGAAAGCGTGTAAATTTTTTATAGATAGATCTACTAACTTGATAAAGTCAAAAATTAGTTATACTAAATTTTTTTTCGTTACATTTCCTAGAAAATCGTTTTTGTTAATATATATAAAATTTTCACACACGTGTACAGAAGAAAGGGCAATATTTCAGATTGTTTTTTAAATTTTGGAAGATCTTTAGAGCTATTCTTATATTATAGCCTTCATAGTTATTTTTTTAAGTTTGAAACGGTTTGGTTGGTCCAAATAATAATTAACAAGTTTGAAGATATCTTTAAATAACTGTGCGACATAAATGTTTAACACCTCAGTTCCACTCTTAACCTTTGGTTCCGCTGCATTAGAATCCTTGCTAAAATTAAATATAAATAAACAACGATGTAATCCGTTAAATCAATAAATCCAACTGTACTAATTAACAGTATGAAGCTTCGTCTGTTTACTGTAATAAAAGTTGTTTGTTAAAACGAGTAAAAGAGGACTTTACAAGTCCTACGGGCTATGTTTTCTATTTGTAGAGTAGACAATTGCTTCGCGAAACATTAATTGTTCGTATTTAATAATGTCACTATATTTATAGCACACAGTGCGCACAAAAAAAGAAAACATCAGGATATAAATAAAAGTAAAAATGAAATATTAAAAACTAATTGAATGAACTAAACAACTAAAAGATCTTTTTTTATAATTTTAATAATAAAAGTAATCAAAGCAGAAGGAATAAAACTGGACAGGCAATGAATACACACGCTATTTAAAAAAAAAAGAAACGAGGTTTTGACGTAAATATCTCTTAGTTGTCTGGAACTGGTATCTGTGGTGGGTGTCTGTTGCATGTGGGTGTTGCGCATCTTTTCAAGTCCCTTTGTAATATTGTGCATTCATGTCAGACTACTAGAATTCTAATAGGAAACTTATAAATATTATTTAATCTTTACTAATGTAACACCCAGTGGAAACTTTTTAATTATAACAATCTTATAACTTTGCAAACAAGTGCTAAAGATTATTTAGAATTTACGATAAATCTATACAAATATCTTACTTACGGCATTAATTATAAATAGTTCCAAAAGAAGTTGACACTTAAGTATCTTCTTGTTGCGGACACTCTCGTTGTCAACGGATCGACATCGCACCGCTGACACGTGCTATTAAATCTTGCAATTAAAAATAATCACGCACAATACAACTGCTTTGCCTGTGATTCTAATACGCCTTGCATAAATATAAGAGCGGCGTAAATCGAATATAGAATATAGAACATAATATAATAATAAAATGAAATGAAAGAAAAAGATGATAGACGTGCAAATTTCGAGTGCTTGCCCAAAAATATGTTTTGAGTCTACAGACGGTGTGCGTTGTATTGTTTACTACGCGTTTTATGTATAACATGACGCCTTATTGTACTATTTTCTATGTAGTAAGTCGAAGAATTTAACAATTACTTTGATAAAGAAATTCAGATAAAAATATTTAAATGCTGTCACTATTTGTGTTTTTTTTATGACAAGCTTTCCCTTCACAGAAGATACAGAACTTCATCATCCTTCTCTTCGAGCTCGTCACTCATATCTGAATGTTTAATTAATGGGTAATGATGGTGGTGTAATAGACAGGAAAAGTACGTTTATGGTGGATCGAAGCAGAGATTCATAATCTTGAAATTCAATACTGCTAATAAAAGTTAATACTGCTTGTTCTTTCTCTACAGAATAGACTTTAACAGTTGATATATGTACTATACATATAACTATATACTATAACGCGGAACCATTATTAAAGAATAATAAGTTAATATTCTTTACTAAAATACTAGATTCAAAGCGATTCCTGATTCTTTGAATTACTTTCTGTCTATAAATACTCGAAATACCTTTCTGCCTATAAATATAAAATAACACATCGCAAACTTGAAATCCATATGAAACTGAAACAAAAAGAAAATTGTCTATCATTCTAAATGTAATAAACTGCAGCGCGCGTGCGTTGTATAGCAATGTAAATAGATGTTGTTACAAAGGGTGGGGTTCTAGTGGCGGCGATTATTACAAACATACATTTTTACTAAATTCATCTGCATTATTTTAAAGACACACTACGGTGGTCAAAAGACAAAATACATCCTGCAGCATGATATTTGAATTCTTTTGTAGGTTACTCAGTCAAAAAGGGTTTACTGGAAAACATACACCAGCGTTTTGATCGAATGAAAAGTGTAATGAATTTTTTTTAATTACGAAAGACTGCATTGGAACACATTGTTATGTCATGCATAACTTTCTACATGCAAAAACCCTGCTCTTATTAGCTGTTAACTAAAATGTATTATAATTTAGAACAAAATTAACACATAAGCAATGGGTAGAAGTTTTGTTAAAAGATTTATAGTACACCGTAGTTATCTGTTCATAAATAAATGTTATTCATAATAATTCCAGCTTCTTCGTTATAAAGCGTTGAGCCCGAAGCGTGAGTTAAAAAGCAATATAATGTAATACTAACTTGACGGATCAGAATCTATGCCATCACTGTAAAAGGAAGCTTACGTTCTAAAAACTAAATCATTCAGGATCTAATAACGTTTCATAATTTAAATATTAAGTTTTTCCTTTAGGACACGTGAAAAGAATACAGAAAATCATATTAAAAGATATTATGACACAAATCGCTCTTTGAAGTCGTAATTTGAAGGATACTTTATGAGGAAAATCTTATACATATATTTTTTTTTATTAATACTGTTATTAATTTATGTCATATTTTGAACAAACTACTGATGTTATTAATCTGATATAAACCGTAAAAGCTAAAAACATTTTGAAACAAATTTTTTTAATTTTTTTGTTTTCTATGCTAGTTTTGGCATGCATCAGATAAGCTTGCGTTTACACTAGACGTTTATAAGTTTATTGATTGGAGAGGGCCGTGTACTGAATATTTCTACGAGATTTAAAATAATCGACAAAGCCGAGCTGTTTAGGAATTGATGTGGCATTGGGCAGGTTGTGTAACGAATACACAACAGATAACCCCAGCGGCCTTAAAGACATAGAAACATAACACGTCAGCCGATAGACTCGCTCTGCAATGCATGAGCCTCTCCCTAAGATAGCCTCGACGACCGGTATTGCGCGATTCCAGTGATTTCCCGCGACCTTGACTATTTTAATAGGCCACTTAAAACCGATACCAATTAGAAATCTCTAGGGAACGTCTACGGGGGCGTCTTATGAAATAATGATAAACAAAGTTTAATAATTCTCAGAAAAGTAGACTAAATTAAACCAGTGCTATAAAACCTTCCGCTCGTCTAGTATTCGAGACCAATAAAAAGCAGTCACCGCTGTTGTGTGCAACAAATAGGTCGGGCTACGTCGTAGGAACTCAATATGTCTGCAACGAGAACGACATTTATTACTATACGCCTTGATGGTTGCTTCAAGTAATGGTTCTTGAGAATCAAACTGCCCACGTAACTTGCTTACAGCTAAGACTTTCAAGTGCTAAAACTGTAGGATGAAATATTTTCTTTGTTGGAAAGTGGAAGTCTTGCACTCCAAGTTGTCGATAATAAGTAAGTTTTGTGTTTTTTTTTTCAAACCTATTACGTGATACATATGCCGTAGTCAACTTAGTTTTGGGACATTTAGATTGTTTCCATTAGGTGTTTGGTTATAGCTTTATAAGGGTGACTTGTAGGCAAACACTAACAACTTTTTCTTGCCTAACCTATTTTCAATCACCCTTGTTTTTTTATGAGGCCTCCGCTATTGGGACCTCACCTTCCACCCCTATTTTATTGGAAACAGGATTTTTTATTTCTTAAAAAAATTTTCACAAGAATTTTTTATTTTCGTCCTCGTCTTCCATGGTTCCCAATATCTATTTTTCTTCCTTCTATCATTCCATAATTCCATTTTCCTTTCTCAATCACTCCATTTCTTTCATCCATCCTCAAACACTTCAGTAGTGTTTTCTATAGCAGTATCACAGCTTTATTTAGTTTATTTATTTTTGTCATGTTCATCAATTTTACATTTTTTATTTTAATTTCAATAAATCTATCTTCAATCACCCTTGTTAAAATCACTAATACCTTAAAATAATTTATTTTTCTTGTATGTGATAACCCACTAAGTTCTAACAGTATGAAATCTGCAGGGACAAACGGTAAATAACAATTAATATTAAAAGGTAGTAATTCGAATTTTATAAATGCTTTTACTATATTATCATTAAGTTGTTTACTACTTCTGAAACCATTGACATTTAATTAAAGTGTACCATACATTAATTGACCTCAAATAAGCTATACATTCACCCCTTTAAAGCTTTTACATCTATAATTAACAATCCTGTATAGAATTTTACATTTTGTAAAACAAAAACTCATTATTTTTCTTAAAATTATATTAGCCAGTACTTTAGGATTGTAAAGTACTTCGTGTCAAAGAGGTCAAAAGTGTATGTGTGTAGAGAAATGATGTCATGAACCGTCTGCGATCGAATTATTATCAGACACCGTGCTACATCTGAACACATCGTGTTATGCTATATTATCAGTAATTGAACATTATTAACTGTTATATAATAATTAAGCAATAGCTCCACACAGTCTTGAAGAGGCTGCACAGCCATCGACGAACCTAACAAAGTCGTCTTTCTTCATGCCTACTGTTACTTCAACTTGACAAGGCCCTGGTTTATATACGTTACTTTCATTTGTCTACGCATTATTAACTCGTGTGATTTTTGAAAATTAATTTTGGTAGGGTAAATAGCTGTTTTGACTACTGTTAATTATTGAGGAAGGACGAAGAAAATAACGACGCACCGACGTCAGAATAGAGTCTTCATTTGAGTCGCTGAAGCTTTCGTATCTCTCAATATATTGTTACCCTATTAGTCGAATATAAGAAGATTCTCCGACTGTTTTGCGTTGGAAGTTTGTTGTAATCAATAAAATTATATATTCTCCGTCATGTATATACTGAGTGCACGTAATTTTTTTCTATTAGTATGCAACAAATCAATAACCTATACTAGAACAAAGTCTCCAAGGACAGATAGTAATCAATAATTATTTAAATAATTAATGTTTTTTATTAGTTAAACATTGAAATGACGTAAATACTATTTCTTACTATATTGTCTTTACATCATTTATTAGGCCTTAAATGACAGCAAATAATCGATTCAACACTTCAGAATTCACCCTGTTTAAAGGTTTTAAACCTATTATAGATAACCGTGTATGACTAGGTTTATTTAAACAGGCATAATTAAGGGAAGTAACGATTATTGTACGATTCCCGATAAGCTAACACTTTGTGTGAAAAGTGGAACAGAACACAGGCTTTAACCAGATAAAAAATTTTCAGAAATAAATATGGTAGAAAAGAATTACTGCCTTCTGAGAGTAAATCCATATTCCAAGATTAGTGTATTTCAAAAGCTGAAGAAGAAGAGAATTAGTATATTGAGTAGATTTATGAACTGAAAATGAGATGGACTTTCTAGAAATAAAGAATAAAGGTGATTTCTCTAAACATAAAGGATGTAGTATAAAGGATAAAGGTGTAAAAGTTTTAAAGAGGTGAATGTATCATTCATCTGCTGTGAACCAATATATCATACAGCCTATCGAAAAATAATAGTTTAAAAAATTATAAATAATGGTAAGCTAAACGTAATGCTTACGTAATACTACATATTAAAATTAATTAATACTTACAATCTTTCAGATTTTTACCGCCAAAATTTATTAGCCAGTTGGATTGCAACAGAAAAACAAATAAAACGTATTTCAGACTAATAAATGAATGTAAAACGATTGTTGATATGTGTAAAAACACACATACATTTACAGCTTTAAAGCTTTTACTTCTATTGGCTATTACAGCTTATTAACACAATTTAAAAAAGTACAAATATAAGGGGGACCGGCAAGTAATGTCGCTTTCTTAAGTTAAATTCACACGACTAATTTTTTAACAAGTTTTTATTTCTAATAAAGTTATATTCACCTTCGTTATCAACAAACCATTTGCCATCTAGTATACAAATTTTCAATGCCGGAGCGGTAAAAATAAATCGGTTTTTCTGTAAAATACATCTACAGAAACGACATTACTTCCCGGTCCCCCTAATATTTAAGAAATATCGCCAAATTTTAGTTTTAAATATTTAACTTTTATTGGTTTAAAAAAAATTAAAAGTGAAGAACCTGCATGAAAACACTGTACATGCATAACACTGCGGGTCGGTAAGTAAATTCTCGCATTTGAAAACGTTATTATGTTTGGAATCTCTTGACGCGATCAGTATTCATAATTAAAAACAAACTATATTCATCAATGTCCAAAAACAATTCCCCGAACAAATTTATGCTCTGTTGACTTTACACCGCATGGAGCTTAATTTGGAAGGCTTCCATCAATTGTCAGCGATCCGTAGTTTAAATTAAAATTATTTTTCTTAACAAAATAACTTCGTTTCAATTTCTTTATATTAATAATATCACGATAACTTATAATTATTTTAATAAATTCATTACTAACATATTTGCTAGTTGATATATTTTAAGTACTATATAAGTTTTCAGTATTTTGTTTTTGTTTTTCTTCGTCCACCCTTCACAATATCTTTCACTCATTAACTTTCATTTACATTATTTTCATACATCGCATTCTATCCGTTGCCACATTTCTTGAAATATTACATTTTTATTATTTATATTTTGATTAAATTTGTTTGTCTTAGCCGTTAAAATTTATTTTCTTCTTACTATATCACAGCTTTTATCACTATTACCCGACCTTCGGTTATATTCCTATTTATGACTTTCCTTATAACCTCCTCACAGTATCTTAGCTTCTCGCAGAATCTGTGGCAGCATCCTGCTTCCCCTAACATGAAGACGATGCTGCCCCAGTGGGCCTTAGAAGTCGAAGAAGGTTCGCTTGTGAAATAAGAAGAATAGCCCTGTAGGATTCTACTACACATACACTGATGTACATGAGCACCGGTCCCCTCTTCTTTCTTCTTCAATGTATGCTCGGCAACTTATGGCTTATTACAATCCTCATGATTTTCTGAATGGTTGATGTGTTGAATTGGCGCTCCGTAAGAAATATCTAGCTGATAAGAAATGACATAATGAGCTCCGGGTCTTAAAGCACCAAGTTGGAATCTTTCCTGGCCTGTTCATCCGCAAGATCGTTGTTTCTGGTGCCGCTCTAATCTTTAAGTGCATACTTACTTACATTAAATGTGTGGGACACTCGTATATTAACTGAGAGTTAACTATGTGACTTGTAGGGTCCAGTTACTCCTTTCCTCTGTTGGCAAAGGTTCGAATGGAACTACCTCTTACCTTTTTGTTAGTTATATTAGCTTCACTTTGCCTTATACATACAGTAGAAAATAATAATAAGCACATCATTATGAGCTTGTACATTATCCGAATATCGCGAAGAACTATTATCTCTGTACTAAAGCAACAACAAATCTTTAACGAGAATTTGAAAGTCTTAAATATAATGCCACAAACGATACAGCAAATTACAGAAAATGATAGCCACCGGCTAATTTAATGACACAATAGCACATGGACGTAGCACAGTACGATGGTCTAATCAGGATCCGTAAGGCACTTGACACTACTAATTACTTTTATATTTAATGGAATCAGGCGTTACCTCGCGGAAGTCAGAAAGATTTGAAAAAAATAGATATTGTTATAGATATTGTCAGAAGATTTGAAAAAAAATAGATATTGTTATATTTAAAAACAAACTTAAAAAAGATACGTGCATGCTTTAGTTTATTAAGCATGCAACTGTCCGGTTTTAAAAATAGTTAAGTTGGTTCCTCTCTAATGGATTCAGGCGTTATTTTGCGGAAATCCATCCTAAGTAAGAAAAGGACCAATATTTAGCCACTTCAGCACATACAGTGGTAGTCGTGCAACGAAATGCACCTCCCGCCAGCCCGCTGATAAATGCGAATGCAGCAAACAATGCGAATCACACAACCGCCACCACCAAATTACTAAACACGTGTTTCACCGCTCCACGGGGCATCTTCTGGAGTTATGTTACACCGATTAGTGCCGAACACAGAGTAATTACATACCGTACAAGTGGCAGACATGGCATGCAATTTTACTACAGAAGCTAAGGAGAGGACGTTATGATCCTTAGAGCTGAGAAAACGATGCAAAGAGTTGGGAAAATAGCGCTACACAAATTTATGTATAATTCAAACTCATACGTAAATTATATAAAGAGAGTTGCTTTATTTATAACAAAAATATTTTTGTGTTTACTCATACACCGATACATCAAAATTGAAATGATTGATGGGACCGTATCCAAAACGAAAACGAGGTGATTCGCGCCGATTTATTTTAGATTGTACCCAATGCTATCGATCTTTTTAATTTGCAAAAGGTGACTATTAATAACTTATTTTTTAAGTACACCAAAGATAGTCAAATATATATTATAAAAAAAAAACCTTAAAAATGACTTTAAAGTAATCGTCTAACAATACCGAAATTGTACCCGGCTAATCACTTGTACAGAGTGATTGAAAATAGGCGAAAGTATTTAAAGCTTTTAGCTGACAAACGAGCTTTAACAATAATAACCAAACCAACGAACTCAATATTTCAATTTTTTTATGTTTCATCATCGCAGTTAATATTGAATTAGTTCTATTTTTTTCGATAAAAGCGAAATTCCTAATGTGATTTCCAAGAGTAATCTAATCCGCGACATATACAGACATCATTAGGCAAGCAAGTCTGGTGCATCAACTAAGCGGTTACCTTCAAAAAGCTGTAATCGTAATTATCAACTTCGAAAGTATTTGGACAAAAATACAATATATTCTATGACCAGGAATCAACCGCATATGTAAATTTCCAAATATATCAAGTTTTAACAAAAACAAAAAATTTTGTACGTACATAACATCGCTTAGCATTGTCATTGTCATACATCTCACTAACATAATATCTCCATGTTCATTTGTCAATATCTACATAAATTATTGATTTATTGAAGACGTTTTAAAAAAGAAGCACGCTTCTGTTGCAATGATTCTTAAAGTTCAAGTACCAGTTTAGTATTGAAATACATCATATTTTAACTTTAAGAGATATAAAATATCATCATCATTATTATTTCATTTACACAAAGACGTTCACCGCTGAGCATAGGTCACCTACATAGTTTTTAAATAAAATGGTTGTTTTCAGACGGCCTTAACAACGTCATGTTTCCACTCCAGCGTGCTGTGTAAAAAGAGAATTCTTTATCAAACGAATGCAAAATATTGGTTTATTATTTTCACTACTATATCAGACCATGCAGAAGAAAATCTTAATGTAACTCGATAAAAAAATCTTATCTAAAATATTGCAAACCGTCATAAAAATAACTGTGTATTGTTATTAGTTTTGTGATCTAAAAGACTGCGATACAAGAATAAGTAGTATTAGTTTGGAGCATATTAAAAAATGAAAATCGTCAAAAGAACACGTAATATTTTAAATTTTCTGGCTTGAATATATTCTATGACCCATAATATATAAAAACCTTAAAGATATTATAAATCGAATATTAAATGAGGTATTTAGAGTTACATACAATGGAAAATTTAAAAGACCGCAAAGCTTCTTAGAAGCCGGATAAGTTATTCTTGCTCATAAAGAGTTAACAATAAATTTACTGAACACAATTCACACAAAAGCGACGGGAAGGAGCTACGTGCAGGTGCTACGGGAATGATTACTACGTCATAAACTGTTAGTCCGAGAGAAATACTTTTTTGTATAGGTTGTTGTATTAAATTTTGTAAATAGGGTCATAAAATTCATTAATTTATTTTTATCGGATAACATTTCTCCATTTTTTTTAATCGAAGATATAATTACTATACTCATCATCGTCATTATCAGCTGTAACTTGCTCTAGCTGCTTAAATATTCGATGCTGGCCTTCATTAGGTGTCTTTCTACGAGCTTGACAAGGTTATCTAACCACCTTGAGAGTGGAAGTACTACGCTGTGTTTGCCGGTATTTGGTGATCTCCATTTCAGAACCTTAACGCCCCAGCAGCCAACTGTTCTGCGGTATATAGCCGATTGACTCTCCAAAAATGTCCAACTCATAATTTTTTTTGAATTCATTGTAGATTCATTTTATCAAATCTGGTATACTACAAGGTTCGTTGACTTCAAATTCAAATTATCTTTATTCAAATAGATATTTAGCTGTCAATTATTTTAACATAATACACGTAAGTAGTAAGAGACCACCGACTCGAAACGCTGATCTGTAGAGAGGAGCCTTCCAGAAACTCAACAGTTGTTATTTCTATATGAAATTAAAAAAAAATTGAGTTTTACATAATATCAATTATGTAAATGAGTCAATAAAAGAAATTCTTCACATTTCGATTAACTGAAAAGTCTTGAATGCTGTTATAAGATTAAATATTTTTATGATAGATTTAATAATAAGATAGAAGAGAAATTTATTAATACTTTTAATTATAAATTTGAAACTAAGAAAACTAAGTTCAATTATATTTTGTGAAATTTTATTAAATATGCGTACACCCAATCCCATTAGATTTGTGAACTTTTTGAAATCAAAATGTATGGTTTTTATTTCTTGTATTTATAATATCTCCGTCATTATTTTTAATATAAGACTTAAAATTATGGCGCATTAATGTTATTAAAAATGTATTGCGGGGCATCCGTTAGAATACCAATTTCTATAAAAACATCTCTCTGCGATTCTCTTTCAGCTCTCGTACAGCTATTTTCTTTAAAATAAATATAGAATTAATATTGACGGCACTGACTCGTAGTAAATATCTGTAAGAGAGCGCTATGAAAATATCATAAGTTGAAGTAAAAATATTTTAGATACATAATATGAAACTATTGTATTCCTTGATAAACGCTACTAGTTAATGTACCGTATTGTCTTTTAGATCACAAAAAGGACAGCAGTTACTTTGATTGCATGTTGAATTCGGTAATATTTAAGGAAAGAAGTATAGATAGTACGAGTAAATTGTAAGTTAAAGGAAAGGGCATACAATTTGAATTAATGCTGGCAATGGTTTGGCAGAAAAAAATAGGTCAATGAGTCTGAGTGATACAAGAAAAGTTATACTTTTATAAAAAGGTATTGTCTTTGGAAAAAATTAAAAATATAAATTTCTAGTTCGGTAATGAAAGTAATACACAGCCCACTGTGTCGAGCCCCCTGAGACAACCCTGCTACGAGTTCTATGTGCTATGCTCCAACAGATCGCGAAATTTTTAATGCTATTTTGACTAAATGTCGCAAATTACTTAGTTTGGTGTTCTTTCTTTTTTTCTATTTTTTGACTGACAATTACTCTACAATAAAAATTTGGCAGTCTAATATACTTAATGAATTATTATAAAATTATTATATCAAGATTTAATAAAACAAGGTGCGATATTATTATACAATGTTTAGTCTACCAGAGTTAGTCTGGCGATTCATTTGCAAAGACAATTTTGTTCGTAGTGAGCTGCTACGGAGCGGAGTAGCAGGCGCTACGCGTGCGCTACGAGTATGTAGATGTATACACTTCATTCTGAACATACGATGAATGGTTCCATTCAATACTGTTCGCGGCCGGGCGCATGCGTCGCATCGATCCGGCGTCTCGGGAGGTGGGGCCGTGTGTTATTACCAATTGTGCAATCTTGGCCTACCGAAATTATTATTAATTCGAACTTAACGAAATATGGCATGGGCTACGTAAACTTATTAACCTTTCTCTTCACGAAAATAACCTTTTATAATTTATTAGCAATATACCATAGCTTAATAAAGTTACATATCGTAATTTTAAATTAATAGAAAATATTAACGCAAATATACTCCTATAAAAATATATACATATGTATTTAAAGTTATGTTTTTTACGTAATCTTAATTTATGGTACATTATAAATCAAGACTAGTAACTTTTATTTCATTTTAAATTAATTATTTTTTATTCTAAGAAAATGATTAGATTAAAGCTTTAATAATAATAAAAGGAATGATAAAAGGAATGGATTAAAAATTTCATCGTAATAAATAAAATGTATTTATTATAGTAGTAAATAAAAAATTAAAGAATACTGTTTTTTATTTATTTTAATGTTTTTACGCAATTAAAAAAGTTTTATTTTCAGATGAATTTTTTTCTTTGTAATTTTACACAGTAGATTCACATTATATTTAAATATTTTAAAAGTAATAGTTACTGCTCTAAAAATGTATTAAATACAAACTTTATTTTGAGTGTTACTGATTATAACTTATTTACTTTATATTTAATTTACTGCCTGATGTCTTTCTTACTGTGCAGTAAGAAAATAGTTAAATTAGAGATATATATTTTAAGCTCTTGAACAAAAGAACGAATTGAGCTTTTGAAAAATCCTTATACAAAAATCATCGAATCCCACAATCCTATAATATCCTCTCTATACTCATGCCTGCGATTAGTACCGATGTACGTATTGCCGGCTTAAACCAGGGGAAAGAGGAGTGCGGTGTTCGCCATTGACCGGAATGCTACGTTAGCTCTGAACGTGTGTTTGCTGCTGTGGTTGTGTGTGTATAATGTACATGCATGCATCCATTTACATCTATGGAATCTACGTAATTTCATTACATGATATTGACTTGAATGGATAGGCGAAAATGTCTTTTATATTTCATTTTATTCACTGTTTTTGCACGTTGAGTTATGGCGAACTTAATGCCTTGTACTGACTTTCTCTACCACTCAACTTTAGGTGTTGCAGAAATAACAAGTCGGCATTATACAAACATACTTATATGTTACTTTTAGCTTTACGCGAAAGTAACATATAATTAGCATTAAGAGAGAATACGATTCTTCCGCCAATAGTTATTAAACCATCTTTTGAATTTTATTACCGGTGGCTGACTCTAATTCCATCAGGGTGGAGTCCATTCCAAAGCTAAATGCTTTTGACTGGAGAAAAAAATGAACGAAGGCAGATTTGTGAGAAAGACAAAGTAGTAAAAGATGATTTGATGGTCATGGATAGCAGACGGAATCGTACTATTATTCCGGCATTATTATATACGAAATTAAAAGTCAAAGAGTCATATTTGCTAACGCAAACGTGCTTCTGTATAAATATATTAAAGGAAATTATTTTAGTCGCAAAAACCTTCATAAAACTTATATCACGTAGATTCATTTTGTAATATATTTTAATATTTAATTTGAACCCCTTTTCCTTGAATTAGTTTAATGAGTTTTAAGTTTCTAAATTATTTTTCTATCGTGCTCTAAACGTTTTGTAAGGGATCAGCAAAAGCTGTCAAAAATCCATACACGATTTGCATTGTCGTTTTTCGATGCCTGTTATGGTCTGTTGTAGTTATTAAAATATTTTAAAGTAGTAGTTTAACCTGTTTTATCACTTAAAGGTTGCTAAAATCCTGATTCAACAGCTATATGAAAAAACGTTGACAAATTTTTAACAGTTATTTAAAAAAATAACATTTTTAGTCTTGGCTGTTGGCTAATCCGACTTCTTGAGAAATCTCAGCAGACACTTGATATCGCCAGCGATCTCGGGCAGGCCCGCCGGTGAACAAAGGCCTTCCCAAAGAACTGTCCATAACACCTAAATTGAACAGATGTTTAATAAAAATGCTACGATTACTTTGGTCCCTACCATGTAATGCAGCAGGGATCGCAACAATCGAAGCAGGGTTCGGTAGAGCTTGTAGCTATTTTTAGACTTAACTAGGTACATATTCACTAAAAGCGATACGTTTACCTATTTGCGCTTAATGCGCGTTTAGCAACAAACTGCTCTTACAACTGATCAGCCAGTGATGGTCTGCTTAGTTATGATTGGAAATCAGTGTTTTGCCCACTAGGTGATCTTGGTCACCGAATTATGATTTATTTCATACTATTAAGACACACATCAATACTTGCAATCGCTTTTAATTATTAATCTTTATTTTGTTACATTCTAGTGTAAGCCAGCCTTAGCCTAGTTTTCTTGTCTTCAGTTTACATATTTTTGAATTTGTAATTCCGTGAAAGTGTGTGTTATAATGTTGTGAAATAAATGTTAATATGTATTGATAGATAAATATCTATTGACTGAACTGTATGATTATCAGTTAATATAAAAGTTCAGACAATTGTTTTGTGTGCCTTTTCACCCAGCAGATGAAATATTATCGAGTAGACAGTGTAATACCTTACAATGAACATCTGTATGTTATGTTACGTTTACATCGCTCTGAAGCAACCTTGTTTTTTTAATTCTCTTCTATCTGTTATTTTCTGTTTCAAGATTTTTAAGCTCCAGTAGGCATCGACGATCAGCATCATTGCTTATACCTATATAATATTCAATTAGTTGTTTAGTCGACTTCGCTGGAATGCCCGGATCTTTTCCCTTCTCTATATTATTTTGTATAGCTCGCTTACTGCGTCTTACATTAAATCTAGGTTTCTTTTCTTGCGTGACTTACATGAAAAGTTACTTAAATCATCGAAGAACTTAAAATTGACTATGCCTGCTCGTTCTACTATATTTATGGCGAATTTTTTTACTGTTGTCGCTGTTAGATTATGGAAAGAGTTACCAGAACCAACAAGATACGCTAAATCCATGTCAGCACTTAAAAAAATGGTAACAAAGCACTTCCATGATCTATAAGACAGAATATTGTACAGCATTTGTACTTGTTATTATTATATATTCATATTTATTCGTATTACCTTTTCCTCTTAAATTTTTATATATAGATATGTATATACCAGTATTTTTATGTATGTACACGCTAAACTGCCCTCTCCTTCGTGTCTCTCATATCCGTCCAAAGGTTGACTGGTAGAGAACGCCTCAAGCAATTATACCACCTTTTGCACCGTTATATGAATTGTTTTTATGTTGTGTAAATAAATAAATATATGAATAGATTATTATCACACCTTCTGAGACGAATGTTTGACAACTTCAATTTGATAGAAGCAAAAATTAGAGGGTCCTAAACTCGCCTTGTTCTGTGAAAAACCCGTAACAAGGTCGATTTTTTACTTTCACAATATTATAAATTCAATAGTAGAGCAATTGATTCACATAAACATCTTTTATAAAGTCATGAGACTTGTAGTTAGTTTTTGTTAAATAATAAACTTCTTAACAATTACATGATAATTCACATGTGTATGAGTGATTTGCAAATACCGTAAACAGTTGCCTTCAAAAAAATAAAGTTCTTTTTAATTTCTTGAAGCCTTGAGAAATGTTCAACGATTTAATTTCTATTTCTTTTGTTGCCTTATATACATTGCTATTATTCTTATGTATATAGATCAGATTACCAATGATATTATCTATGAACTGTCATATTTCTTTTCTTCACGAAACCTCTTGAAAAGTGAGAGAAGGTCTCATTTTATATATTGCACGAACAGCTTTTTCAAAGTCTATTATATAAAAATACAGTTTTTACAATAGTAGAAACGATGCATTAATTTATATAGGTAACTATTGTTCCTTCAAAAAGCATACGGGACTTCAGGAGCAGTGATATTCTTATAAAAAATTGTTTTTTCTAACCCACAACATGATTTTATTTATATTATTGTCAAAATTAAATTTTATTATGGCCCACGATATATCATAAAATACTTAGAATGCAATCATTTATTCACACCTGATATACTTGAAATAAATTTGACTGTGTTGATATTCTTTATTTCGTATTTACGAGGGAAACTGTTATCGAAAAAAAAGGTAAAATTTTTATATAATATATCTATTTTCAAAAAATCCCTTCAATAGATGCTCTAAATGAATTTTTACGTGTCAGAATTAGTCTTTAAGTCTCCAACATGTACTCCTCTACGGCCTACTTGAATGTATATTACGGCAAATAAAGTTATATTCCACTAGGCTGGTTTTTCATTTTATAGGACAAGAAGAAATCAACCGGTACCGAATCAAAACTAAGTAGTATGGCGGATTAAATTAAAGGCGAATGGTTTCTTACTACAGACTGTTAGTTCTACTTTGCTATTCACCTGCACACCAAATCATGACCGGTTTCAATGTCATCATCATTAGAGATATAACTAGGATAGTGAGACTCACGTCTATTAGAACGGAATGCAAATGAAATGCATACTATGGATCTAAAAAGATAACAGATTTTGTGAGTATATATATTCGAGTATATCTTATCTATGACAATTTTATAAAAAAAATCCATATAGGATTATTTATTGAAATCGTCATATGTTATAGTAAGAATATATTCTCACATAATCCCTTGACAAATGAAGATCGAATTATATTTTTTTCTATTCTTCATATATTTAATAACTCTTATATGGGCAAATGTGGTTTATATAATACACTACTGTGTTTTGATAATCGTGTAATAATATTAAGAAAGCTATTAAATAAAAATTTGTAAAAAAACCTTTTTGTATAATATTTTTAAGAGTTAATAGCGGTTGTGAATGAATTACTCTGCTATTGTATTAAGGATATGTTAAAGTAATCACAAAAAAAAACCGGTCCAGGTTTTTGTACGCTTTTCTCAGAGCAGGGCGTTTGGAACTTTCGTAGATTGTAGCTGTCATTATAGCTTAATCTGATTTTAGGTTCTTACAAATTGAGCTCTTCTAGCATTCTTCAACGTTGTCACTGTAAATGATCCTATGTCATACAAAAATAAGAAAATAAGGAAAAGTGAATGAAACCACAGAAAGTTTTAGATATTCACATTTAATTTCTAGAACTCATGAGGTAAACAACGCTAGACTATTTTAAACCAATCATTTTAATCTCATAAAGAAATAAAAATATAAGAAACAGCTAAAATTATAATTCGTATATGCTCTGATACATATTACAGTGAGTGAATAAAATTGAACAATTTTGTACGACACACTCCTGTATTTCATTTAAACCGTTTCACAGTCAACACTCCATAGGATATAATGCTCTGCGCACGAAATACCGTCTTAAAGAGTGAGTTTTAATTAAATTTTAAATTACTAAAAATTTACGCTACACTAAAATACATAAATACTTGATTAATAATTAAAAAAAAATTGCGAAAGAGGAAAACGTAAAGAGAGCGTGGAATAAAACATAAAACGTAAAATTACATAACAAAACAAAGAACCGTAACAACCAATAATTACACAAAAGTCATAACTTTTTAAAAATGCTCATCTGTGTCTATGGAAATGCTAGCTTAACTGTCTTCGCGTGACATTCATATACGCATACTAAAACTGTAAAATTTAGAAGAAAGTTATCAATTTAAAAATAAAAAAAAAAGACGAACGCTATGACGGTGCTTAAGTGAATACGTAAAATTAACCTCAGAATCATGACTAAACACTTTATGGCACGGACTATTTTAAATATTCGAGAAGTTTAGCAAAAAAAATCAATAAAAAAAGGACAGCGTGCGACGCAATACAAAATCACTTAATAATTAATTTTACAATTACAAGAGTAAAGGTTACATTAAAAATCGACATGTGAAAGAAATGAAGTGTCATATAATAGGAACAATAGGGAGGGCTTATTCTACAAAAATACTGATATAAGCTAGGAATAGGACACAAAACGGTTTGGTCACGAAATAAGTCATTGACTTGGCTGCTAAAACTAACATTGGGAATGGACAGTGTCGGTTGCCGGGAATCAAATAACGGGAATGCAAAGGTCATGTCTAACTGTGTTGATCTGCCTGGTAAACATTCGATTTGTTTAGTAATCTATTTTAATTATTTAATGTCACCGTAAATGATAAACTCATAGCTAATCAAAACCAACCACTCTATCGATATTCAATGAAGAATTTAGAGAGATTTTAACATTACTTCTAAAAATATGTATGAAGTTATATGGCATTTTATGGCTACCTCATGAATCACAAATATTAGCACTCATTTTTCTGTACACTAGTTATCGAATCCAATTGTTTTTATACATCACTCTTTAGTACCAAACTCTGCAACAATTATTAACATGATTTTTAATTTTCGATATATAATCTATTCTTATGTACAATGTTTATAAAATTGACATTTTTTTTTGTTAAATATTTTTTAATATATTTAATTTTTTTAATCTATGTTACTCGAAATAGTTTCCGATAACCGCTATAACAATTCTTCTACTGTTTTAAAATGACTTTTAAAATTGCGAATCGGAAACTAAGGCGAGCGAGTATTGTCTCAAAGGTTCGTGCAGGCACAAAATGGCGTTTTAAACACAATTATTGCCTTCATTTTACGAAAATCTAAATTAATAATACTATTCGTAAAAATGTCTTTTCTCATGGGGAAGTAATAAATATAAATACTTTTTTTTATTTAACTATCACCTAAAAATTGGTCGGGATTTAGGAAAAATACACACATTGACATGCACTATCCGTAAACCTAGATACATTACAATTTCATATGCAAAATGCAATTTTCGCAATTTGAACACACCGTTATTGTTAATTCGTATTTGTATAATGTATTTGGCACGACCTGCCAACTGTGGCTCCTAAATATCAGTTATACTTGCGTCTAAGGCACAGAGATGGACACTTTATATTCTTGCGTACTATATAAGCGTTTTCTCAAAACAATCTAAATATTTTTATTTCCTCGTATTATTTGTTTAATTCTTTAAGACATATTGAGTCATTTTCAATGCACACTTTGTATTAACACCATAACATGTAGAATCTGGTAGTTTTTGAGTTTGTCGCGTCAGTTCGTGGCGCTGGTGGATGGTCCCAGATTAGCTTCTTGATGTTTGTACTTGTGAGAAGTCATCTGCGACAGACCTAGCACTGCAAATCCGCATTGTAAGCAGTGGTAATGTGTCTGTTTCTTGCTATGCATGCACTGGGGTTCATAGCCGCAACCTGAAAACAATTTTTTTTTTATTAAACACTGTTTAGTTGAAGTTTTTACGTTATTGAAACATAAACATTTTTTTTAATATGCAAAAAAGTTCAAAACAGTTTTTTTAATACAGAAAAAATAATCTTTATTTATTTATACTTTATTTATAAATGCTTATATATATCTTGAAAAAATAATACCAGACAAACTTTGGATGTAGATGAGAAGGAAAGGTAAGGGGTGTACCTAGTTATATAGAAATTTAAGTCGTCATCATCGGCATTTCAGACGTAGCATGACCACTCTTGGACATAGGCCACCCCCGTAAATTTCCAATAGGGCTCGTTAGGAACGGCACACATCTAACGACTTCCGAAAGCCTTAACAATGCCGTGTAAGCTTGTCAGTGGACGTCATATACTACACTTGTTGGTCTGTGGTTTCCACTCAAGAGTTTTAAGGTCCCAGTGGTCAGCCGTTTTACGCGCCATATGGCCTGCCTTGATTCGATCTCGCTGAGAAATCTGGATCATAGTCCAAACGGGAAAACATGATTCAAGGCGTCTGTCTCATTCATAACGAAAAAGCATTACAGGGGCATTTATTTCAGCCATGTAAATATTACAAAGCTATAAATAGTACTGAAATGTTACCTTTGCTGGGCGGAAACTTTTCGAAGCCGGCCGCCTGTATGGAATCAAGCTTTTGATGTTGTCTACGATGAGCAACCACTTTGTTGGTGTCGGTGCAGACGAAGTCACACTTAAGGCAGTGGAAGTGAGACGCTTTGTTCTGTCCTGTTCCTAAAAACAACCAGATTATATAGAACATTAAATAGAGACTAGGATAAATATTTATAACAAATAAAGTACAAAATGATGACCGACATTAAGTTGAGTTTTTCCTATCCATTCACGAACGAACGACATTACTCACGTTCATGTTTTAATTATTGTAGATATTTGAAAATGAGTTATATGTTACATGTTAATTGGCTCCGTAAATCTAATTAGTTACTACAATTAAATCTATTTATAAATCTAAGGTTAGTGATGAAATTATATATTATAAATCGATATTGATATTAAAAAAATCTGGTTTTAATAATTTACGACAATTAAAATAATATTTTACTGTTAATTCTTTTGATATAAATATATAATTAAACTTCTTACAATTTCAGCGTTAATATCAATTCTTTTTAATTCAATGTGTCTTTATGAAACCTACCAAACGTAGAAGCATGGGGACATTCGGGTCTCTGGCAGTAAACATTAGCTCTGTATTGTTGGAAGTCTCCACCCATAAGCGTGTCCAGTCTGAAAATAATATATTAATTAGTATTTTGATATTTTTAACTAAGCCTATTAAATTGAAGTTATTGTAAAATTAAATTCACATTTCATATGCAATTTCATTAAATATTTATACCATTAAAGGTGAGGTTAACTCTTATTTTGTGTATATAGTGTTGACAAAATTAAGATGAAACAACATAGAATCATATTAAATTTGATTATATAAAAATTTTATATGAATGTCAACAACCTCAGGAATTGAAATTTCGCGCCATCTATCGAATAATATAACAGTATTCCTAAAGACATTAGTTGATCTCCAAAGCTTTTTAAGTCCTGACTAGTACCAATACAAATTCATAGATGGCAATATTATACTAATCACAAAAAACGAAGACAAATAACTACAAATTGTGTAATCAATATTAAATTTCTTTAGTACGTGAAAAATTTTCAAGAATAAATGTCAATATGGTGAGTCTAATATCTGCAAGATACAACTTAAAAGAATAAGACTTGACTGAATATTTTGACATTGTATTATTTTAGCTAGCAGATGTCACACGTATCGGTATCTAAATTTTGCAGAACGACGTTTTAATACTTTTCAAACATGACAGATGGCATTGATTTGACAATTACAAAATTTCAATTTAATCTTGAAAAATTTAATGACAAGAATTTTAAACATGGATACATGTTACGTGATAGAGCGAATCCTGTAGTTTTATGTTATATAGCAAACGTACCTCTCGTGCCTGGCAGTGTGTTGGACGAAACGTGTCTTGTCGCAAAACGAGTAACCACAATCTTTGCGAGTGCAATGGAAATGCGTTTGATGTTCTCTGCCGAAAAAAAAAAAACAATGTTAATAAATCCAATTAATTGTATACTATAAAATAATTTAGAATCTGATACTTTAGAACAAAATGGCAGCCTTTAAATATAGCAGTATGTAAAGAAATAAAACTACAAACTAAAAATTAAAATACTGTAATAAAAAAATGACAAGTGGTTATCCAGCGGCAGAGGGCTGACTTGCGATGGAAGGTCGCAAGTTCGACTATTGGAATGCAATCTTATATAATTCGTACTTTGTGCATTAGTTATAAAGGATTGCCACTGTTCAGCGACCTTTGTGTATTCGCCTACCAAGTGTAACAATTATCATATGTGCCTCCATGGATATCTTTAGGAGAGGCCTATGCCAATACAAATTATTTCTAACTTGTTATCATGCATTAACCAGTTTCTAGTGTAATGATTGTCTTAATCTAAACCTACGTTGTTGCCATTTACAGATTCCGCGTTGAGGCAGAGCGTATCGTATAGGTATATAGTATATCGTACCTTAGCTTAACCAGTCCTTCGGAAAGCTACAATTTTTGCACGGAATGTTACAATTTTTATTTAACAAAATTCTGACGCCGACACTTTAGGTTGTTTAGGGGAATCTCCATGCACGGGGGGAACCATGCATCTCTTATTGAGAAGAAAGCTCGCGTTGTGCTGCTACTCGAAACATACTTAGCATGCACCAATACTGTATTAGAAACAAATAAAATAAGCTTACCTATATCCGCAATGTTGGTACGCGCAATCTTCATTAAACCTGAACCTTAGGTATCCTTCGGGGATGGGTTCGTCTTTCATGACTCTCATATGAGGTCCCCGTGTTGCGTGTGTGCGCCTGCTAACAAAGTTTAACGAAATTAAGATTACATTACATTTAAATGTACGAGTGTTTTATATTAGAACAGATTAATAACAGGTGGCAAAGTTAAGGTTATACACTCACGATTTAGCAATCATTTCCGCTTCCTTGTCCAATCCAGGAGGCAGTCCATGACCTTGCAAAAGGCTCTGCTCTAATAAAAGTTCAGGTGGATACAGCATAGTTGGATAAAGAGGGAACGGCGAACCTCTGTAAAAAATTTAATATTATTTAATTAAAATTTAATAAATTTAATAGTTATAGCATTTTAAATAATAAATGCTTTCGTGGTCTGTAAATTTATATCTAATAATAAATAGGGAAACTCATTCTCTGTCGTTTTTGACATAATATATTCCACGTAAATTTATTTATAATTTTTCTCTTAGTAGGACTATTAAAAGTACTCTTCACGTATAGTCAAATAAACCTAATTAAATGTCAAGTTTTTTCATACACAAAATCTTTTTTGTGCAACATGATAGTCTACAGATTATGAATATCGTTATTATCGTTAAATGTTCAATTATCATTAGAAGCGGCCTGCATCCAGCTATATTTATTGACCTCTACAAAGACAACTTTCCATGTGGGTGGAAACTTAAGGCCTCAGTGGTCATTTGTTCTGAGCAGAGGGTGCTGAGAAGTATTTAATAATATGATGAAAAAGTGCAAAATTTATTCAGAAAAATCACTTATAATTTTGCATAATAATCTTTGTGGACTAACCCTTGCGAAAACAAAGCGACTTGTGCCAACCCTGGCAATCCGGCCAGAGATGCAGTGTATTGTTGCTGCATTTTCAACTGATCCTGCAGGCTTCCCTTGCGTCCACCGGCCAGATACTGCTGCAGGAGTAAACTTTGTACTGCCTGGACCTGCGAATCATAAACATGTTTTCATAAAAAAGTAACAAACAATTTATATTCTTACATAAAGTACACTAATATTCTTCTGCCACGCTTTTGCTTGCAGTTCCTATTATATGCTTTCTATTTCTTTATAAGAGGTTATTCAATTTGGTTTAAAATAGTGTGCGAATTTTAATAAATTGTAACAACTTTAAACAGATTTAATGTAATAACATACAAAATATAAATAAATAAAAACTGTTTAAGAACTTCGAAATAATGATCTTTGACAATGCTTGCTTAATTTAATAAAAATAAAATTTAATTTATATAATTTCCTTACTTGTTCCGCTGGGTTAGGTGGTCTTTGACTCGGAGATGGTACTTGACCAACCGATGACGAAGAAGCGGTGGATGGTAGTATAGAAATTTCCGGATATTCTCTTTCCAATGTTTCCTAAAAAATATTTTGGTGATGAAATTATTTTTTAAAAATATTTATTAGTGTTAAAGTGTCCACTAAAATCTATTATTAGTGTCCCTAGTATCTTGTCTTAGTTTCAAATTTTTATTTGGGTATTACCCGTAGGTAGAGGCATGGGGAAGGAGATCTTCCATAATTTTCTACAGCAAACCTGAATAATTTTATGCCTAGAGCGATACAGTCTTACCGTATTTATGATATAACATCATCGTCCCACAATTGGAACTTTGATTTTTAGATCTTTCGATATTTACTTGTTTCAATCAATGTATTTCAAAGTTTAAGCTTTTATAGTTCATCTATTACTTTTTAGCTAACTATTCAGTTCTAACGGAAACACGATTCTTCTCTCTTTTTCCAGGCGATTCTCGATGACACGATTTATTTTAATATTCAAAACTAATCTTATAAGCTTAGAATAGTATTTTAAGCACAGTTAACTGTTATGACGAAAATAGTATGATAATATTACCTTAGTCGCTTGAAGCCCCACCGGCCCCGGTTCCATAGTATTACTATGTTTCTTGACCATGTGACTAAATAATAACTTCAGATCAACATAAGCTTGTAAGCAATGTGGACAATGATAATGTAGGTTCATTCCTCCGGCGTTCTTGTTCAAGGGACACGACTGGTCGTGACAAGAGGGAGGAATCGTCGGTCCGGAGAGTTTGGGAGGTTCAAAATTTCGCTTTTGGTCGAAGTCCATGCGAAGTTTCATGTCTTTTGAAGGTGAGGCGTCGTAAATGCTTCTAGGCGAGGGTGACGAAGCGTTGCTTCTGAGATGTGACGACGGATAGAAGGTTCCCGTCGCTTTTACTACTGAAATTAATACAATTTGTCAAGTTCCATTTGCGTAAAAAATACAGCGTATATATGTGATCGCCGTTTTAGACGAAACACATCCACTACTGAACATAGGCCTTACGTTTTGATTTCAAATAGGAAAGGAAGCGGCCTGCATCTAGCGTCTTCAGACTGTTATGTGGTTCTCTATTTGTTAGCTAATAGCAGCAGTTTCTGATATATTAAAATTAATAACAGATTAAATTACTCTAAGCAAAGCTATACAATGTTATTGTTTGTCTGCGATGCTTTTAATTATTTTTTCTATGACGTAAATTCGTAAATTCGATATAAAAGTGCTTGCCTAATGGCAAGCGTTACGCCTAAGGTTAAGCTGTGTGCTACTAGTGCAAGATCTAGAAATTTGAGCTGCATATATAAGACATAAGATGGATTCATCACCACCGTGGTCAAAAATATCAAATAGTTTTATAATAAACTAACACTCACCCGAAACGTTATCCTGTTCTCGTTCAAATTCGCTCTTTATTGTGAAATTAGTTGGATTATATTGTTCGTTCTGGTCTTTAAGGGAGCTAACACTATCGGCAGATGCTCTTTCTTTAATAGAGTAGTCTTTGGCCTCGTCAAATATTTTCTCTTGATCAGCCTCGCTTTTTATAACAGGGGTTCCTCTCCCATGTTTATGAGTAGCTATGGCTGAGTATTGAGCTAAAATTGCCGGGCAGTTATTACCCTGCGCACAGTGGAAGTGAAATCTCAGTTGATTTTTAAAGCAACTCTTTCCTCCGCATTGTTCGTATGAAGAGAAATGGTCGAACCCTTCGAGGAGAGGTGAGATCGAATGAGATTCTCTCATGTGGGTTTCCATTATGACGTGCGTTTCTCCCGTAAAGCTACAGTTGAAGCAGTGGAGATGGAGTCGGGTCATTCTTAATTGACAATTAGGGTAATATTGACTACAAGTGTCTGGTGATGTGAACACTTCGAAGTGTTGGAATTTTATACGCTGAAAAAAAAATTACTACTTGTCAATAAAATCACACGAAGTTATTTGGAAGGTGTTTCGAAAAAAATCTAATTCATATTTTTGCGAACATGTCAGCTGAATAACAAAACGAATACGTTCAAATAAATAATGATACTCACAGGAAATTCTTCAACAGTAGTAATAACTGGAGAGTGCACTATTGGTGGCAGTTGATTGCTTTTTGGTAGTTTAAATGACGTAAATATAGCTTGCGGTGTTACCTGTAAAACCTATTGTTATTATTTAATATTTTGAGATGCCCTATCCTTCGCTAATGTTTACACGACTGACTTCGGTATACTTACATTGTCGGTCCAAACTTCTACCACTCTGTTCTTTGGAGGCCTTCCTCTTTTTCGACTAAACATTTCATCCAATGAACTGGAAGGATTCACTTGCTGTGGAACTATACTCGGATTAGGTCCGAGATTTAATTGCGCTTGAAGATTAGGCGTTAATTGAGAAGAGAGGCTTGGCGCCATTTGAGCCAATTGAGCAAGATTTGGCGGGAGATTTGGTAAATTTGGCACTTGACCTAATTGGGCCGCCATATTTGGGTGTAATTGTGCCGAAAGTTGTGGAGTGAAGTTTGGTGCGAATCTAGCTGCTAAGTTTGGTGACATAGGGCTAAGGATTGCGTGCTGGCGATGGTGCTCCAATCTTCTGAATGGGTGTTCTTCTGATGATAAAATGACAGCACCACAGTTCTCCTGAGATAAAAGAAATACAAACTTTAATCAAATTTCAATATAAACCTTTTACGTCACTATTTAAAAAAGATGTTTACTTATTTTTAGTTACATTCTAATTTATTTTTCACAGATATCACAAAAGACTAAGTATTTCGGTCATTAGAGAGAAAATAGATTCGTTTCGATTATACTTTAAAATTTACTAACCAAATATTAAAATAAAGAACAATTTGACTCCAACTACTATACGGTTTATGGTTACATACGAAATCATCTATCAGTACTAGAAGTTTTACAAATTGTACAGTAAAATTATTTTATTGGAAATACTAACACTTTTTGCAAATCACACGACGATATATTATTTAAAAGTAAACATCTTGAAAAATATCTCTTGTTGTGTCTTAAATATAATTAAATCTTACCCAAGTACAGTGGTAATGTGTGATGTCTCTGATGTGCTGGCATGCCGAGTTACCGCAAGGATTATTCCTCGAGAATGTAATGAAGTAAGCATCCGTAACTTGGTTCTGTTGCTCGTGTTCCAACACATGCTTGACCATTGTGCTGTGACAGCTGGAAGTGTGATACGGCGTTAGAATTATTCTTTTTTTTTAAATACCATGATTTTTTAATGTAACGTTGTTTTTTTACTCAAATGTGACCAGCCAATTACTTCTGGCACTTTAAAGTCTCCAGAAAAGTTATTATTTTTTTTTAAAAATCATTGGTTTCAGATAGGATGTACCATTAATCAATTGACAGCAAATGACCTATTTATTCCCATACATAAAGCTTTTACTACTATAACCAATAACAATAGGTTATTTTCAACTAATACTTTCTAATACCATGTAGGTCACAATATAATTTTTTTATGATAAACTGTGGTTATTAATTTATTTATTTCTCACCTATGCGCCATTTTGCATGATTCGAATAAGCAATGATAATGTTTATTGAGTGCGCTACATTTGTTACATTTGTCTTCAGCCTCCTTGCTACCGTTGAATACTTCGATGTACTTTCTAGAAACTTCCTCCACTAAGGCGGGGTTCTGCAATAGTTAACATCATGTTAACGATATATTCCCTTTTAATTAATTTTGCCGCTGTACTATTATAAATAATACTTACGAATGGATTGGAATAATCATCCAGCATGGAGCCTGATAGATCGTCATCTCCGTGGAGGTTACCCCCAGGGGAATACATGCTCAGATCAGCTCCTTGATGCATTAGAGCGCTTTGGATTACCGAAGTAGGTAGCCTAAAATGAAGACAAATAAATTAACTAAAAAATTAGATATAAATTTCGGTATATGAAAATAGATATCTATATGTGTATATATAAGTATATCGTATATATTAATGTGTGTAATAATGTACGTATTTGTTTGTATATGCACTATAAACTGCCCGCTCCTTCATATCTCTGATGTCCATTCTAAAGATGTCTGATAGAATTAACATTGACCGATAAGACCGCCTCTTGTACCTCTATATTTATAGTTTCTTTTTTAATTTAGTTATTATCTATGGTGTACAAAAGGGTGTGAATAAATAAATAAAATATTGTTTAAGGACAAAACGGGTTATTTGACACTTGTTATGTACCCATATTGCTAGGAAACAAGCACGGAATAATCATAGGTTGAAAGGAAACCGTATGATTAAATTAAAATGTAGGTTTTTTTGAGAAATAATCCCGCTTTTTACAATCGACATGGTCATTATCTTACGCTAGTAATTAATCTAATATTCATATTCTATTTGTAGAAACATAAGATGTAATTTTAAATGTACATCCGTGATTCTGGCTGAAAATGCATTTAATATAGTTTATGTCCTAGCAGCTTGTCTTGTGGTATTCCATAAGAACTTTAAAGAGATGTTAATAATGAACTTGAAACTTACCCGAAACTCATCTCTTGTTCCTTTCTCTCATGCTTCCTCTTATGTGTAAATATCTGACTGCTCGAATGCAGAACGTAGTTGCAGTGTGGTCGAATGCAGTGGATGTGGTTGCATGTTCTACTGAATCTGCAGTCGCGGTAGGGACAGGCTTCGTTCTTCATGTATTTCTTAAATCCATCCTTTGACAGGGCCTCGTCTTTTATGTGGTAGGTTTTGTGTTTTTCTGTATAATTAAATATTTATAAAATTTTTAAAGGATTTTCATAATGATTGAATATTCAGATATCTATTTACCGAGTGATTTTGTTGCTGAGAAATTTTGCGGTATTATTGAATTACTAATAAGTAAATTAATGAAGTGAACATATAGCTTATTCAGCAGCCTACATGGTACATGTAGGTCAGCAGCAGTAAGTTTTAAAACTTTCACACCAATTTCAAATCATCATCATTTTTTGGCAGTACAGTGTAGGGACAGATAGTAAACAATAATAGTAAAAAAATAATATTAATTTGCAGTATTCTTACTAATATGATTTTATTACGCTATTTATTATTTCTCCAATCATGGATTTTTGGATTAATTGTAGGCCAATAAGCTATACATTCGCCTTTTTAAAGCTTTTAAATCTATAACAAATTCGAAATCTAAATCAAATTTTCAATGATAACGTTTTTTTGTGGAAAAAGGATTGTTTTATCCTTTGGCGTACTTACCCATATCAGCCTTATTTTTGAATGTATAAGTGCAACCGGGTCGGCGGCAGTGGAAATGCGTAGTCCTTTGACCCGCGAACACACAATGAGGGGCAGCGCAGCTTTCCGTAGCTCTGAATCTTTGGAAGCCCTCTTGAAGTATAGCAGAGTCTTTGCGATGATAATTCGCGTGCATTTGAACGTCCGATGTTGAAATGTACACCTAGTAACAATATTTCAATAAGTAAGAACTTATGAATTATAAGAGAAAATACGTAGTTACATTTCTACACTTTTTAATAATTCCTAATATTATTTATTAAATTTACATTTTCATATTTATTTATTAAACCTTATTTCATTATCAACGAATTATTTTATTTTACGTTTTATCTAACCTTGCCCAATTTCAGATAGTCTGTAAGCTTTTGAACATTAAATATAAATATATTTTTATTTCGAATAAACTTAGCATAGCGCTATTTCAAACGCACTTTCATTAGCGAGTGAAAGCCACAGATGGTTTACAACACATAATGAAAACGTGTCTAGAGTATCCTTTTAAGTATTTAGTACAAATATAGTAACGTATACTGTTCGCATACTGTTCTTCTTTAATGAAAATTGACAGTAATGTATATAAATAAGTTTAAAAATACGTTTACAGATGGGTGATTCATTAAAAGGTGTAAACAAAATATTTTTTATCGTAAAATCTATTCTAATCTATTTTAGTCGGGGAAAGGAATATTATTAAAAAGTTTCAAACCTCTAAGCCTTGTGACTCTACATTTTTACTTACCTTATCACAGCCATCCTGAATGCAATGGTAGTGCGTCTGGCTTCTGTTATGCGGACAGTCACTAAAACGCTCGGAGCAGTCGTCCAAGGGAGAGTAACGCATGAAACCATGCGCCAGCGATTCGTCACGCTTCTTGTGCCACTGTAAACAAAGTTTATTATTCCAACCACGAACCAATAAAATCTATTAACGTTACTTATTTATAACAATAAACCGATATAGCAACCTACTAAACTGAGGTTTGAACCTTTTAGAGTCACCCAGGCTAAACGCATCAACGACCAAAGCCGTTGTCCATTCACGAAAACCCATGTGTCTGGACTTTCGATGGATCATACATTTAACCGACCTAAGATCTTATTGATTTTCTCGTTTACCGGAACAATCGAATTCAAAAAATGTTAAGTTAATAAAATAATGGGAAACTTAAGAAAATGCATTGAAACTTCCAGAGGTATCCAAACTAGGCGAAGCCTGTATCTTGGCCAACCAAAATAAGTGAGTTGTAAATTTTACATTATTGAATTAGTGCAGAAATTATAAATTAAGCGACTTTTAAATGACTTTAAAAGTGTTAAACATTTTTGTTGCGGCACTTTTTTGCAATATGGTACTATAAATGAAAAGCTGTAATTGACTCTCTACTTTCTTATATCACTTTAAAAACCTTACTTTCTGTCTCATAAATTAAAAAGTGGACTTTTTTTAATTAGTTTTTTTCAGTTTTTGTTTTGTTTATCTTTATCTTGCACTCTTTACTTTATCTCTCTCTCTCCTTTAGTTACATACCATCCTTGCATCACTTTCTATCCTTCGTTACACTTCTTATACTTCTATATTTTATTTACAATATAGGATATATTTTACTTTCTTCGTCTCTATATTTTACATTTTATTTTTCCCCAATTCTTTTTATACCATACTGGGTTCTCATGAACTTCAAATCATGTGCACAGCTGTGAGTCTTTTATATCAATAAATAAAAAATATAAGTAGGTTACTATAGCGCAAAAACTAAGCTATGTTTGTATTACTTTTCAAGCATTTAGGCTATTTACTCACGCTCGCTATATTAAACTTCATAAAAAGTGTGAATAATTAAGGTTTTAAAAATGAAACATTGTTTTGGAAAGTTTATGAACGTACCTTGAAGTGTCTGATCATTTCTTCTTTCTTGCAAAACACTCTCGCAGTGCAATCCATGCAATGAAAATGTTCTCGATACCCGAGATCTTTGCAATAGGACGATCCGCATTCCAGCGTCGAACTATATCTGTTTGCCAAAAGTGACAAAAGTAAAGACATTGAATTGATATCGAAAAATAAATACAACAATTTATTAGCGAATATATCTAACCACAAACGACACGGATATTAGATTTACACGCAAAAAAAGAATTGAAAACACACATGTTAAGAATATAAGAACTCATTGTTAAAAGCGTTGAGATATAAGAATGGTCGTAAAAACTTTGAACGGATAAATTCATGACTTATGTTAATATCGTCGATGGAAAAAACAACGCGTAACTCATAGCAATAGAAACGATTTCGCCAGATGTTGGTTATGACTAATGGCATTGCTTGAATAACAAAAAAAATTCAAACCGTGTCGGTTTAATATAGGAATCTGATTTAAAAATAAACTTTGCAATATTTATTAAAGCTTCGGTTTTGTGTGTTATTAAAATATCATACAATGTCTATCTATTAGAAATATATCTGCTCCAAAGTAATAGGCCAAAATAAACCAAATTTAAATTCTTAAATAACCAGAAATCACACAGGCAAGCGCAACGTAGGACATTAATCCATAAGGTGAACGGATGGTCGTGTAAAAGTTGTGTATACCAGTGTTATTGAAAATCTATGAGAAAGGCTTCTGTTCAACGGTGAAAGTCCGACGGCTGAAGTGATCAATTCCTCTAGTAAAATTTATTACACTTGAACACTTGCATTTTAAAGTTATGGTAAACATAGTTATAAAATTATTTAGTTTAGTTTGTATAACACATGAATTTACCTTTTGACATATCTAGAGTAATCAACTGTTGTTTGCAGAGTATTCTTGCGCACTTGATCCAAGTGATTCAACGCCGATAGGAGGCCTGTAACAAAAGAAAAGTTATATAATCAAAAACATATATATATGCTAATATTCTCTAACGATACGCCTAGACATTCCATTTCATCCACGAAACTTATTCTTTTGTTTGGAACAGCTAAATCACCTCCATGCATCATATTCAAATGAACAATGTACTGTTTTCATCATGTAGGAAACATTTAATAACTTTCAAGTCACTGACGGCGGCATGAGCCGCGTTTGCGTTTGCATCTCGTTCGTCCAAAGTTTTTAGTACAAAATGAACTTAAACGTCCCGCCGCTTGTGTAACCGGCCCCTCCTCGTATCAAGTTTTGGAGTATCAAATAAATTATTATGGTAATTAATCAATGTTTTCTCCTAGTCACTCTAGAGCGCTCGCTATTGTGAGTGATCGTTGACTCTCCGACCGCGTACATTACATCACGAAAGTGTTTTTGTAAATCAACTCATTTTAACATCGCCTCCATTTTATCAGATAATAATAAGATGTAACGTCGGTTACTTATCTACTACATCCAGATGACTGTTCAACTTAAAAATAAAATAGCTTGTCCTGGTTTTGAGTTTAAGCGGGAACTTTTAAAGAATTTTAAAAGATTTATTTATAGATAGTTGATAATTCTGAACAAATAAGAACACAAAGGCACTTCTGCGCTCGCCACTACGCCTTCCAAAAACGAAACGCCCGTACCAAACCTGTACGAACATCGTATTGTATTGAATACTTGGTTTTGTGTTCACCGTCGTTGGAAGATTAAAACCTGTGTATTTGTTAGACACCGCTCGCTGACGAAATACCACCTCTGCGCCTTTTTTTACAAAATCATTTTTGAAAGACGAATTAATACCTATACTTATGTAGATTAGCGCTCACAACACAATGGACGTTAACATACAGCTTGATAATTTGGTATGTTACGTAAGTCGTGCATGAATGCTCGTGATTATAACCGAGGTTTTAGTGAGAGCAGGTTATTATTAATGAACTAGAGAGATCACTTGCACCGTACGTCGCTGGCCGCGTTAATGGCTCACGATTTTGTAAGCGATTGTGCGAAAATGATATCGAAAAATGAGTATTGTTAGACGTCAATAAACTATGCGAGAGGCGAATTTATTGCCTTTAATTTAGGTAGATTGGAGATAGTGGAATAAGAACGGCAGTCCGTGAAACTAGCAGAAAGCTTCGCTTATATTTTAACACGATTATAACGAATGTTGATTTTGACGACGCAATATAAAACGCGAAGATGAAGAAAACAAAAAGACAAAGGCTCACCCGGCAAAACCGCATCAGATAATGTTCGTTCGACATAATACACATTTATAATACGAAGGTGGTTTTTTAGGAAATTTCGTAAGATATTGTGCCGGCTCATTCAGCCGAAACAATGGGGTCCTCATAATGTTCTACATAATGGGTTTTTGAATTCACTCAATGGAACCTTGCGTTGTGATCGACGAAAGTTCTTCGCGCATTGAGTTATGATTCAGAAAAAAAAATGGGTGTGTTACTTCCTTTGGCGAGGTTTTTGAACTATATTGATTGGTACAGTAAATCAAATATCGCAAATATATTTAAGTAATAAGAGCGCATGTTTTTTAACTAATATTTGTACCGGACTAGTTTTAAATGTGTGCAATGACGTCATCTTGGCAATTGAACATTTAATTTGCTGTCTATCTAAAGTTAAATTTTATTTCTAACCTAATACCTACTGACTGTACGTTAGATTCTGAATACCGAGCGCGGCAGATGCTATCAGTTGAAATTTTACAAGACAGATAACTTACAATACCTCACGGTATCGTATTGAGATAATTTGTCAATTTTTTGCTCCGTTGCTTCTTGCTATCGTGACTTCTGTTACTTCTGTATATTCAAATGTCATGTTTCATATACTTACATTAAAAAGTCTGATTAATCATTTAGTCGATTCAATACTATTGTTACTTGTTTGTTAGCTAAAATAGTAAGTCCATGATGTTCTTGTTTTAAAGTTAAAATTTTCTAAATACAGTGATAAAAGTTTTATTAAGACGCTATTATAAAATAATTTCGTAAATTGCTTCCCACGATATAACGGTTATTTAATAAGACAATCGCAGTCACTAATACCCGAAGTGTTTCATTATCTCATAATCCTTAACTGACATTTGGATCTGTTAAAATAAGCAAATGTCAGCGCCATCTTGTTGGCTTTGCAATCCGTAGTTACTTTCCTCTGAATTAATCCATAATGTATAACGTTGAAGATAATTATACCTAATTTTTTATTATCAAACTGTGTTAATTAGTAACATAAATCTAATTAATAAGATTTCTAATTGCTTTAACAGCTGTCCTTGTTAATTCTTAAATCGTATTCATTTCATGGCCAATTATCACGTTTTAAAATCACAAATACGGACAATGAGACATCAATTAAGTTCGAATAGTTCAATCAGGTCTCCATCAAGTGCATCTCCGATCAGATTGTCATCGAATAAGAGTTCAATAACTGCAATGGCAACTGCATCTGTGACTCGCTCCTCTCAATTGACATTTATTCCCCGCAAGTATCTTTAAAATGTAAATGCGGTTACTACACACACCAATTCATAGTGTTACAGCACGCTTAGATATACCGTCGGTGTGTAACGTGGCCTCATATTATGGACTGTATCGTTCGGCTATAAGAAACTAGTCAGCTCATTGCAAATGCACGAATGAAGACTCTAGTCGTGAACGTCCAATGTAACTTGATATATAACACCGATTGGTGTTATAGAGTATTTTATTCAATCGAGAGATCTAGGTATTCTGGTGTCTTGTTTGGGATACTAGTACGTTTCATAGTATATCGCGTAGAGGAGGTAATGAGGCGGGGCGATGGGTGTATTCGTATGTATGGACAGACGTACATATAATGTATGCCTTCAACTATCCGTACATCTCATGTATCGGCTTTGATATAAGATTTTAATCTAACGTAAAATTAACTAGAAGATTCATTTACACTAATTAATTAATTATGTATGTTAATTAATTGGTGCACCAATCTAAGGAAATATAAAATGTTTGAATGACTTTTTTAATATCGATTGACATTTTAATGGACATATTGAATTCACTTTTATTTATATCACTTTTGTATATTCATATACGTATAGAGGCAATTGGTTGCAGGTGTGATATCTTTAAAGGGGTGAATGTAAAGGCCATAAGCAATAATTGGTTTAAGAATTAATAAATAATGTGATGATGATATAGTAAGAAAATGGTTTTTGCTACATTTTAATTTTTTTTAACTATTACTGTTATTACCAGCAGACTTTAATTGTGAGGATTTATGGGCTAGTAGCATTTAAAATGTAACATATTTCAGATTAATTACTATACATCGTGTGATTGACAATAGATAAAAGTTGTAAAGTATTTTGTTAACAAATTTATATATTCACCATTTTAAACATTACACTCCTATAACTGATGACCTCGTACATATAAACCATAACAATGATTTATATTCAATATAAAATTCATTTCTATCTATATGTTGGTATATTAATACCTTATTTAATTATTAATTTTTAATAATTTATATAATGTAATTTTAATACGTAAATTCGTAATTTTTTTTTAAAATTGTTGACGTATTAAATTAAAAGGCTTACTTATTATCACTGACACAACACTATTATACAGAACAGTAATAAGACAATAAGGATGTGTAAAAGAATCCGTGTCAAGTTTGAAAGTGGTTTAAACTTCAGTTACAATAAAATCCAGCCCGCAAATGTCACAACGGATCACGTATTCAGAGTAAGCGAGGATCTAAAGATTCTTGAATGCTTGCTCCAATATGGAAGTTCCTGTGTAACTAATTGAATCAAAATACAATATCATACCCGATTTGTACGACACGAGATGAATCACATCATTCCTTGTAGCGTTACGTCGGTTTCAATCATATAGCGTTTTATGAAATATATTTCAAACTGTACTCGCCTTTATTGCTTCATATATAAAGGACATATTAGCAAGTTAACAGTTTTAACAACGGCAAAACATTTTTTGGTTGCTAAGTACTTTTTATTGCGTTATTTCGTAGAGATGCGACGATAAAGAATATGTCTAAGAATGTATCATGCGATCGATTAGGTATTGTTGTACAGAGATTGGGAATAATGTTATAAGCGTTTTCCGCTTAAGATAAATATTCTTTTGTTGCATACGATCAGCGGCGTGGGATCTTTTTGTTGAATACACTGTTATACGTAATTTTTCATTTTTAAATATTATCTGCTTTTTTACTTGCATATGTAATTTAAAAGTTAAAAACCACTTATTTATTAACCATTTTATACTAATATAAGTTTTAAGTTAGAATCTAATGTACTTGATTTAATGTTCAAATACGTAATTACGTATTTCAGAATACAAACAGATAGATTTCTCACTAATAATATCAATGCACACTAATTGTTTTATGTAAAAAGTGTATGTTATGAAAAAGCTCGTAGCATTCTCAAATCACCTCATTAAGCACATTAGTCATACGATAATTACATCTCATTGTAATGTACACTTAATTGTCCATATTACGCATCGCAATGTCCATTAATTACTTGGCAATATGATTTGAGACGTTTACACGGCGCGGGCGGTCATAAAGTCAAGTCGGCGGATGAAAGAGCGCAAATAATTATTAACGTACGCATGCGTAGATCAAATCGAGATCCATCGATCGATAAAGGATCTAGATGTGTTGCAGCGGTATCCGAGAACTATATTAGGTGTCGTGATAGCAACTGACTATGCAAAACCTTGGTATATTTTCAATCTAAGTAATTTTGTATTTATAAACATAGGTTAATTAAGTTACTATCAAAACTATACTATACATAAATTATTTTGAACGAGTACGTAACCAATTGGAAATGATAAATTTTAATACCTGTAATTTTAAGACACTGAATGTATTCTCCTGTTATAATAAAAAATATAAGGTTTGGAATACTTTTGGCAACCCAGTCTTTTGTACAAAAATTTTGTTAGTAAATAAAAAAATGAGTTGTCAAACCTCGCTGTATTGGGACTGACAACGACCTAATGTAATTAAAAAATAAATCTGGGTCCCACATCTCTGTAGTCTAAATTTAAATTAAAAATAACGACTTATTATTTAACAATGTATACATTATTGTTAGTAAACTTATTATTTTAGTGGAATTCTAATATATCTCTCAGTTTCTTTAAGTAAATCTAATCGCTATTAAGATCGGTAATCGGGACGATGTCTGTACATCTTCGGCTTTGTTCGGCCGTCTCCGTCCTCCCCCCTCTCCCCTGTAGACGCTCCGCAAGCGGTGATTGGAGTAAATGATTCCGCATGATCTTGTTCGGTTTTTGCTCTGTTTACCCTGTCGTACTTGACGGTTAGCTGCTGCTTTTTAGTTTGTTTTTCGAACGAGTGATGCCTGGTAGTCAATTAGAGGTTTGTTCGCTAAGACTGATGCTTTTTTTTAGTTAATTTATTATCTACGGCTGTCGTGGACTGAACAACGACAAAGATGTTATCATAGATTCATTTTTTTAACAAAATCGATAAGATGTAGTGTCATTTTTTATTGTAGAATTCAAACAAAAGTATTCAATTTCTACTTTTTTATTATCAATATCCTAGAGATTGATAATCAATTAAATTATGAAGAGAAATTTCACAGCATTATTATATGTCTAGATAGTATGAAATAAGGTCCTAAAGGAGTTTAAAATGTTGTTATAAAATCTTAATAAAAAAACTCCTATACAAACATAAAGATCGATACTTTCAAGAACAGCATTCATATATCGATTGCCAAGTAATCGATTCTTTTTATTCGTCCCTGGAACGATTTATCGTGAATCGATTACAATCAAGCAGGTGACAATACGCGATGCAAATCTCTGCTTAATTTATCTCTAATTACAGTGATTCTAACTTAAAACTTGTTTTAGTATCATCAAGATTCTTTGCAGATAAACTCTGTCACGTCTTGAAGTTAACTATTTTATATAGTTTGTGGCGATAAATCATCTCATTGGATACACAAATGGTGTATTCTCTGGTTTAATCGCGAAATATTAATTATCATTTTAGCCATATGACGTCAACTGCTGACCATAGGCTCCCCCCAAAGATTAATAATATATATAGATATAGATATAGATATATATAGATCCTTTGCAAACGGCCTGTAGTCGTCTGTCCACCCTTCAGATGGACGTTCTACGCTGCGATTGTCATGGTCTCTCATCCATAGTTTTTCCAATCTCCTACATGAATAGAATCATACATCAGGGATGCCGATATTATTTTCGGCAAGTTCCTTTACCGAAATAAACTAACACCTCACCCACATAGCCCAATTTCTTTAAAATTCCGTTGATATGAACAAAAATAAAACAAGATAGGATTTTGTATAAAATAGAAAAAGTTTGCGATTAAGTGACTAAACTTGACATAATACTTTTTCAAATCAATATTGTTTTTCGCTCTTTATTGTACAAGAACAGAAGAAAAGGAATAATTTAAAATAGGTAAAAAAATATTATAACTGCATTACAAACTGCAGTCTTATGGTAAACGGTGCTTACAGTATGGACGTATTTACCAAAGAAAAGTAGCTCCGTATGTAGAATTAAAGACATTTCCCGAGGTTTATTGTATTAATATATTTTTCAATATTTTTAATCGCACATGTAGCATATTTCATATCATATTTTTTTAAGTTTAGATTACATCAAAAAAAGAGTAATTTTTAATCTTAGTTGTAATATTTTAGGGTAACTATAAAAAAGAGAATCGTTTTAAATCGAAAGAAATATTTGATATAATATAAGTCTTCTGTGGTTTAATAAAGAATCACAACAGCGTTGTAATTCATGCACGCAATCACAGACCATACGGTTGGAGGTATCTTGAACACGTACGAAATATAAAATCTGCATAATACACACGATTAGGATTCAAAGGACACGCGAATTCCTCGACGTAAGCCCTTTACGTAATCCTGCACACAGACCTAAATCAACTTCCGTTCGATTAGCGTGCGATAAAAAAACAACACAATTTCCGTTGAATTTGAATTTATCTTTGTTTGGTTATAAAACTTTTTATTATTTAATTGTTATTAGATGATGTGATAACATTGCGCGAGAATCTTTATTTAATTGAACACGAAAGCACACAGATTGATAACATAGGGAGATTTTTTTTAATTCTTCTATGTACTCGCTGTCCTGAGAGACTTTTTACTATACAGGATTATTGGTATGGATAAGTCTAAAAGCTTTAAAAATGAATGCATAGCTCATTTACTGCAAGTTTCAAAAATAATAAATTACGTAATGATAGTATACTAAGAAAATATGTTTTCAAAGTTCGGATTTTTACATATTAAAATTAATTATTGTTTACTATCTGTTCCTGCAAACATTTTGCTAGAAGTTATAGGCTTGTCGTATTCCTAGAGTTACTGGAACTTTATTCATTTAAAAATAGGCGTAAAACGTTAAACTTTTTTGTTGAAAAAGACCTATACATTCAAATACAATACGTTCCTTTGAGGCACCTTTTTGCACCTATAACCAAGGAGAAAGAAAAAAAGAAAGCATATCAAAAGATATTCGTTAATATAAATAAAAAGTGTTTTAAGATGATTAATTACTATTTTTATTAACTTAACTGTTAATAATAAAAGAAAATTTACATAAATATTTTTAGATGAAAATTGAATTTTTCTATCTAATTAATATACGACTTTATACTAATGTGATTATATTTTTCTGATAATGTTTAAAGGTACACGATCTTTTTATAAGATTACATTCTAACACTCCTTTTTATACTTTTAATTGACGTGAAATTTTACCACTATGTTCTGATATTTTTATTTACTCGGTTTGTATTAAAAACCTAGTGTTATTTTCACTGTTTTTCTCATAAGCGTTCTATTTTTTCTTTCCATAAGTACCTTTTCTCATTTATATATGAATATATAACTTGTTAATTAATCTAACGTACAACGAACATAAATGTATATACTCTTGACTCCTAATGCCACTTTAAATAGAGACTTGTCTTCTTTTACGTATTGCTATACTTTTACTTCATTTTTAATAATTTAATTTTTTGTGTGTTTTTTTTTCCTATGCCACGTCTGTTAGTACAAATATAAACTAAAATTGGTGGTTTCTTATGCTATCTTCTTTTAAAAATTGTAACTCGTGTTATTTATTTACATTTATTCATATCCAGGTGTAGTTAAGATCGCGAGAAGTTGTGGTGATCTTTGGAGAAAGCTTATGCCTTGCAGTGGGTGTACATCAGATGATAAGGTAATGATTATCCACGCAAGACGATTTATAATGACTACTTGTCCATCTAGAGAAGTGGGCTAGAAGAGTTCAATTTGATATAAAATAGCATCAGTTTGAATGTTGTAATAAAGTTATAAAAAAAAATTGTTTATCCGAATTGATCGATTCGAATTGGAATCACTTAGCAACACATTTGGCGATTATATAGATTTGGAAAGAATACAAAACATCGCAGAATTTTTCGTAAAAAGGTCTTTAAAAATGTTAATGAGGTGTTAAATAAGATTTCTCGGAATGTATTCATCTTCGATGTTGCAATTCCGTATGAACAGCGAAAAAACTCGACGCAACGCGCGCTCGCTAGTGCCTTTTATAAAGTAAAAACGAGCAAGACGCTTTACCGGGGTCACATAATGCATTATAATTTTATACAAAGATACAAACTGCAAGACTCAAATGAATATGCAAAAGCGTTGCGCATGTATTGCGATTGAGTTATTGTGACCGTTTACTTGTGTGAACCGAGCTTTATGTTCGCATACGTTTCGTGTCGGTGTGCGTGTATACGTATAGAGGCATGTGCGTGAGCTGTACATGTGTGTATAGCTTCTGCTGGTGTGCGTGGTGCGCGCGAGCATCCGAAGAAATGCATATTTTATGACGTCTGCTCACATTCTGCGCGGTGCCACAAAGAAATTATACGCGCATTAAATCCGTGGAGGTGTAATTTTTTTTTGTTATACCGATATAACTTAGTATAGATAACGAATTATTTTGTGCTCGGGAACTTCGCGTAGATTAAAAAGGTGAACTGGCATGTTTAATGCAATAGTGAAATATTCCATTTCAAGGATTTTGATAATAATTGTAAAAATAAACTTAAGCGAAACTTCTTGCAAACGTTTAATGTATCATATAAGTGACTTCTAGTATCACGATATCTACTACATATATACAAGAAGGCCTATAAATCAACGTCATACTGAAATCACGTGACAGGCAGGAAGTAGTAAAACGAACAGTTAAATTTGGATGAAATAGGAATAGGGAAATAGTAATAGGGAGTACTTGTTGACTAAAGTGTTATTTTGTTTCAAGATCGGAACATTCTAGAATGACTTTTAGTCAGTTGTTTACAGAAGGGCTACTCAATGTTAGTTTAAGGTAAAAATAAATAAAAAAGAAGAGATATGTAGGCGTAGTAATAGAAAAAGCAACGAAGTGCATTGCATATAATTACTTTAACGTATAGCAATAACGTAAATTATTATACTGGAGTTTCTGTGGTTTAGTAATAAAGAATTTAAGCCATTTTATTGACGAAATTTACACTAACTACATTTATAAAAAAAATATGATTTACCGCTTAGTCAACTTTCTAGTAAACATTTTGTACTTTTTTGTAATAATTGATGAAGATAGAATAAGGTCGACTCTATTCACGTCTCTGTTCCACTCGCAAGGATATGCGAGCCGGGCAGGGGTTAATTAACGAAAGAATGGAGAGGAGAGCTACACATGCTTACATCCACCAACGCGATAGAACACCGCTGTTATCAAAACTATAAAAAAAAACGTTAAGCCTTTGTAAACATAAATCAAATATAAAATCTTACAAAACATGTTAGCAGTTCCTAGAGAAATAGGTTTTTAGGCATCTGAAACCAGATTCTACTGAACATACATTTTGGCACTATTATTATCGTCATTTCAGCCCACAGATACCACAGCAAGACATAGCCACCTCTCCTCTCTAAGATTATGGGAATACACGCCATAATCCCCACATTTTGCAGTCGATCGATATTGTATTATAGCACGTATAGGACGCTGCTGCACATCCTCCGGAAACTTGTCTATGAGGAGTAGCAATCCTATGTAATTAATAAACAGCGTGAACTATATAAGATTGTGTCCCAGCAATCAAACCTTCTATCTACAGTTTCTCTGCACTTTTCTTTTAGCAGGTTGCAAATTTCACTATGTTCACGAAACATTTGATGCAATTTTTTTAGGTTTCGGAGGAATTCTGGTTGTTCACGATACTCTAGGTTGCTTGGGCAGACGCTCCGTGGCCAGGCCCTCAATATGAATTTGGCATTCCGATTCAAGCGTACGGATATTTATATTCTTAGTGATCATTTTCATGACTACTGACCTCTCTTCATTAAGTTCCTTAATAGAAATATAAAGCAAAACTCTTTCTCTCTTTCTTTCTTTCCTTCGAAGAATCAATAAAATACCGTCGTAATTTGACATACCTACGTAATAAGAACTATTAATCTTAGATTACCTTTAATAACTCTATAATTCCCGGAATTTTATCTTAACAAGATACAAAATTAGTACAGCAATACTGTTAACAAAATTAATCTAGAGATTTCACACCAACGGAATTAAGAGTTCAACAACATTATTAATATCAAGATACGGATCATGTGTTACGTTCGTCGAGAGCATATCAAATATTGAACGCAATTATAAAATGTATTCAATAGACAGAATCGTTCCGTACATTTTACGAAGCTAGGATAATTGAACAAATAGAAGACTATTTTGCTCCATCAAGCCTTGATTGAAAAGCACCTAATATGGTATCAAGATTACTCGTAAACAGTAATATAAAATTAAACATCGTTTTATTACACACAAAGATATTGTTACTACATATATTAACGTCCTTTACTAGATAAGTTTTGATTTGAATGGTTTGGCAAAAGTCGTCACTAAAAATCCATTTTTTAATTATCATTCAGCTGTAATATGTCCACGGCTGGACATAAACTTCCTACAAAGACTTCCTTTAAGACCAGTTGAAAGCGGCTTACATCCAGCGTCTTGTAACAACCTTTACAAAGTCTGTCCACCTCGTAGACGGACATCCTACTGGTCTATATACTCCAAAACTTTAAACTTCCAGTGGCACCCGTTCTGTGGGCTATGTGGCCTGTCCATAACTACTTAAGCTTGCCTACTCGGGGGGTAAAGCCGCCGTTACCATGGCTGCTGTACCCACCAGGATATGATGTTGGGGATATCAGGGACTTGGGTCCTATTTTTTTTGTTTATCATCATAAGGATATGTGCCAATACTCGCTACGGCTGACATGAGGGTTGGCAAGCAACAATGAAAGATAGTTAGCAACAGTTTGTTCTTTATAATATTATTAAACAATAAAACACATTTATATGAGGAATGAACGATAAAGGAGCATAGATTTATAAGAGCATTCAATATCTAAAGAACCCTGTTGTGCTTATAGATGTGGTTACCCAAAATACAAATTAAGAATATACATTCACAAACATGTAATAATCAGAAATATGTTAGAAGCCGTGTTTTAATGACTATAATTAACAGTTTTTACTAAATAAATTATAACTTTATCGCCTTAGGAGTGCACGGACTAATAAAGCCGGTTGAAGTGAAACGGGCATGGTTTTCCTCTAAGGTTAAACAAGGACGGGCGATGTTACCATATGAATATTAATAAGTAGGAAGTTGGATAATCGATGATCGAATCCAATAATCGATGCATCATTTTCTTTCATTCCTTTGACTGGTGTAATTTAATTTTTATCTTTGACAATAATATTACGACCGCTGACCGTCTCGTAAAGGTTTGAAAAATGATATACGTTACTCAGAAAAAAGGAAAGGGCGTCGGAAGGAGCTGGATGCAGGCCGCTTCTAACCGGTCTTATTGGAAATCTTATGTCCAGCAGTGGGCATCCTATGGCGAAGATTATGACGTTTAACTAAGAAATTACATGTTAAATAAACATGTGGCCCGTCGACGGAGTCTACAACCTAACAAAGGAATTTGAAAAATTAAGACTCATTTAACCTCGATTAGTCATTTCCAAATACCTAAATTAGGTAAATCGAACATAACGTGAATTTAATTTTAAAAGAATCAACATCGACCTGAGTTCGACGAAGCTGTAAAACCGATAAGGTCGACAGCACCAAACGAGAGAACTAACCGATTTGATGAGAATATATATAGGTAATAATAATCTTATTTAAATAAACAGATTTAATTTACAGGTATCCGGTGTACGTTTTGATAAGTTATTAATTTAAACATATTTTTCATGAACTGTATGCCATAAAGAGTATGGGTCGGATACGGTGCTTAGTGTTGACGACCTATGTAGGTTCATATAGGCCTCCTCACAATGGGTTGGCGTTCACCTTTACCGTCCAGGTTTCTCTCTCCCCAAATTAGCTGATGTTCGTGCTTGGCTAGCCTTTATCCTTCACCGGGTTATAGTAATTTCGCTGCTATACTTTCACCGCAAACAAATTATTTACGAATTTATTCACCTTTGTTGTATGGTCACTGAGTTTATTTGTTGCCCAGGTAATAGTAAGTCTTATTAATATATAAAAGTCCTCAGGTACTTTTTGCAGTTTCTTATATATGTCTATCGTATATTACTCATAAATGTCGAATAAGGAGCTACTTCTAGAATAGATAGGCATTTGTTACGTTTTTTTATTTTTGAACCTGTTTTCCCATTTTGTTTTTCTATAAAATAACATTGACTTACTTTCGCTTTAACAAATGAATTATCACTTTCTTATTGTAGAACATTAATTTCCTTAGCACTGCATAGCATACGTTAAATATTAAGACTGTTTCAGGTTAAGTAGATCCACCATAAACTTGTCTTATTTACATACTAAAATTTAGCGTATAGAAAATTTCTTAAAAGTAAAAACAATACAGTACACAAATGAATAATTACACCAAGCGGATACAGTAAGAATATAGTTTAATTTCTCATTGTCTCGACGATTTCATGATACCATGTGACTCGGCATTAATTTCTAGGAAAGCAACACGCGAATGATCCGTAGGCGGCTCCATAGATGTTTCAAATGCTAATACGATTGTTAGAGAGCTAATGACTTTTACTTTACAACTCGTACTGTCTGTTGGTATAATACTCTGAATTATAATGACTTTAGAATCTCCCCTGTTGTGTTTTTGTTGTTGTCCGTCTGTTGCACGTAGGCGATCTACGGGATTCATCAATTCTTTAATTCATTAATTTATCTTTACAACGCTGAATATGTTTGTGATGATTTTGATAACTATCATTTTCAAAGATTTTTAAGAACAAATAAACAATGAAAAGATACATCAGTTATAGCTTGGTGATCTATTTTTGGAAGGTTCTCGTATACCTCTAGCATTTTGTGGGAAGGAAACTTTTTCATTTTGATAAATTTTTCATGTGTCCTTTTTTTACTTCTTTCAGTCTTCAAATAATCGTTCATTCACTCCTCTTACATACTCGTATATCACATATTCTAACATTCTCATTTATTCTAAATTACCTTCTCTTCTTAGACTTTCATCCTCTCCTCAACTATCAGTCTATAGACCTATATCTAATGTATCACTGTCTATTCTTATTTTATTATAGCTCAAGTTATTTAGTTGTTTGCATCACAGATGTATATTTATCACAGTTTATAGGACTTTGATTATAGCTTAGTGGTTAAGAGATGTTACTTTCGATTTAGTATCGCGAATCTCTGCTTTTTTCTCGAATTATATAGTAACGTCACTGCTTACAAGTGGTAAAGTAAAGTATTGTGAAGAAATCCAAGGACCGAACATCTGAAAGATCGTCTGTGAGGAGATCTAACATTAACAACATTAGAAAACCAATAAATACAGAAAAAACTTGATACTTTGATCAAAATGTGTTATTTAAAAAAAAATCAGAAAAGTCCTTTATTAACAACGCAACAGATCGGCTCAATAGAAGCGTGTCGTAACGGGAGCACTCACACGGCAATCAAGAATAAATCGTCGCCCACCGGACGGACGCGCTGAAGCTGCTCTATTATACAGTAAATGGGAAACGCTATTTGCCTATTTATCCCCGCTGATCCCCAGCACGCGGTCCCCATCGCCCGTCAGCAATTCTACGAACCAATTTAGGTCTGGTATGTGTCTACGGAAGCCATTGTCATCACTGATCAGCGATTTTACCAGAAATATTGGACGAGATACTATTTATATTGTAAGTCAAACTAGCAAAGATCTTAAATCGGTAAGTTATCTCTACAACTTTGTCCGTGAATATTCACTTTCTCTCCGAACATTATTATAATTTATACATAATTTAATTTAAGTATTTTAAAGAGAGAGAAGCCAAAATTCTTAACTGAGGCGTGACAGGAGACGGGGTTATCAGGTGGTTAAGAGATAGAGTACATTAAGAGAAGAAATCTAGCCATTGGATACAGCTGGTTAATGAAACCGAGTGGTTATAGCTTATTTATTTATTATACAAAATAGAAAAAAAAACAAAAAGGATAAAATCAAAGATGGACAGAAAATTAAAAGTAATAGAAGAATAAAAATGGCACAGGATATCATTAAATAAAAAAGAAAGCAAAGGTTTAGAGGCCTTTGACAAAGATGTCGAAAATGAATATCTTAATTCTAAGATTTTGTTTAGAAGCTTGGAGAAAAAATTAGTCTGAATAAAATCAATCAGTTCTTTTGTTATAATTAATGATTAAAAACAGCTCATCTAATCTTATTGACGTGACGTATGAATTCGTAATGTAGAGAACCATGTGTCGTACATTCAAACAAGTAAAATATTCGCTCAGAACACGATACATATGAATCTGTGTAGATTAAATTACGCACAATTCCCTACCTACACATACATACATTACGGTATCATTGGAGTACGTACGGGGCATTAACGAGCGGGACCTCTCCCAACGCTCAACAGAGCTCAATTGAGTGAATTTGCTTCTATTGAAGTGGATTAGAGCTGCCGAGGTTTTTACAATTACCGCTGGGGGCCCGCTCAGGAAACAGCGTTACCTCAAGCCCGACCGAATTTAATGAACCGGCCGGATGATACGAACATATTTTGAGACTAGTGTTACGCGAGACGATGATTTGTTTAGATTTCTTTACACCTGGATGATTTATTTACTGATTTATTCATACATGTTTATCATTTTAAATCTATATAGTGAAAAGCTCCAATTTACTAAAACTAAAATAAAGTTTTAACGAAATCTTCCTATAAAAACAAATGATCGAAGGTAACCGGCATAGCTTAATGAATCGGCAAGTTGAAGTAACAGTAGGCAGACAGAAAAATGATAGCCGATGAGATTTTAAGGTTCTGAATTTTATTGTTCTTCCACAAGGTGGACAAACGGTCTTGTTAAGATTTTAAAGACTCTGGGTGCAGGCTGCTTCCAAACGGGTTATTTATAAATCTATGAAGGAGGCCCATATTCAGCAGGACTAATAATGATGAGTGTTCCTATGTTGAGCCACAGGGTTCTTTTCAGAAAAAGAAATAGATTGATATTGGTATCCATCTCTCTAAGTTATCGTACATAGATTTGTATAGAAGACATGTTATGTAATTTACAAAATGTGGCAAGCATACCAAAGGAACCAACCACAGACGATGACATATTTTCTATTAAATTTTTTGTATTCTCTTGCTTTGTAAAAAGTCGTTAAATCAACATTTATGGCACCATACAAACAAATTTAACAGCTATTTATTATTTTACGATATCTTTTCATGTAATGAATCGTTGAGAGTAAATTCACGTATATTTTTATGATGAAGCGGCCCGAACGGACGTCGGTCGTTTCCACATCATTGATTAAGAACAAATAAGAAGTGTGTTTTATAGCGGCATAATGTTCAATGGCTTATGTCAAAACTCTCACGACACTCTCAAGTGTCTTTCGCTGAAAGTTCAATGAACAACAGTCTAAATATTTGTGTGGAATCGATAATTAAGACGGAAACATCCCAAATGGCCGATCACAGCATAAATTAGTGGCATGTCATTTTTCACGGAGACATGTAAAAAATGCACGCGTTTTTGGTGAAACATTTTTAGTCTGCGGTCGTTATTTAAATGATTGTTTAAATTGAACGCGCCTCATTATTCTAACAGCTAGTTACCGTTGACAGGGTAAACATGGCGCGTAGTTTTATTTTTCTTTAAATTTTTTTGAAGGAAATAAAAAAAATGTTAATTATTCTTTTTACGGCCTAACTGGTTGTTTATTTATATTTCATTAAGTGATCATTTCATCGTACAAGTGTTTTCTACTTATTTACTTTATTATATTGAGAGAATAGTTTATGAGAGTTTGAAGATACAATGAACAATGACACTTTTCCACGTCTTGAGTGGAGCTGTTGACTCTATTTATGTAAGAAAATTACATAAAACAAACCCTATTAAGTGTCGACCAATGCCTATTGTAAAACAATATCGAACGTCAACAGTTTAAGACCGACAACAGTAAGTCGTAAGTATTAAGCGAGATTTAATCCTATCCGAAATACTAAAATCATAATGCTTATCGCGAATTCACTGACAAGCCAAGGTCCATTTTATTATTACCCTTTACATGACTACTTAAAGATGAGATATTCAGATAGCGGGTTTTGGGAGACCCGCTTCCACGACTTACTGTATATTCGACTCCTGGCTGCAAGTCGCTTCCAATCGTTCCTATAAGTGATCTATGGGGGAGGTAAAGTATATTTTCAACATAAGATCTCCTACGATAGAAATACCTATTCGACTTGGAGATCTATATGGTGAAATAGAAAATGTAAACCTGCGTCGAGGCCACTAAGAGAGGCCTTCAACTAGGTCAGGTAGGCAGGCTTCAACTAATTCACCGTTGAGTGGTCTTGGTTTTGTACCTTCAGGGGTCTGTCAATAACTTTGTGATGCTGTAAATGCAAACAGAGATCCAAAATCTCAAATAAGAAAAGAGTATTTTATAATATTGTTATTTGGACAGATTTTCATTGTGACAATCTGTGCAGGAGGCCAAGAACTTACAGTGGACATCTGTCTGCTGACAGGATGATGATTATGGTGATTATACAGTCAATATCAGAAAGATAAACATAGAGGGATAATAAACATAAAAAGTACAATTGCCAGCCTTATCGTTGGAGGAAATTTCTTATAGACAATCGTAATAGGGAATGGGAAGAAACAAAAGTAGTATCTAGATTTTAATGTTTGTCTAGCAAAATAGATGTCGCAATGGAATCTGCTGAGATGAGCCGTAATAAAACAAAATCACTATGCATAAAATTATTATCTGGATACTTTAAAGATATAAAGATATAAAATATATATAAAATAAACATAAGGGACGATAGGCCAATATACTATTGCATATTGCTTATACGTGTTTCACAAAGGACATACGAATTAACACCGACACATTCTGAATTCTAAGACAACATCCAGTATTACGTACAGAAGTTTCAAGGCGCGTGCATCTGTTACATACTAAGTGCACCTAATTAGGCAGACGCTGAGAAATGTCGCATTTAGCGAAGCAACTGAAATGTGCTAGCGATGCCGTGAAACTACCCACATACATTTGCGACACTTCGAAATCAATGTTAGTAACACTGTTTAGATGTTTCACTATGGTTTTTAAGGGTAACCATAAAAACATGAATTGTCGATGCATGTAATCTAAGAAGTCTAAGAAATCTAAGAGATGTCTACCTATGTACTGACTCATCATGACATCACTAAAACTGTAAGGCATAGAGATTTAAAATTTAATCGAAATATACCTTTTATCGAACAGAGGTCAGCTATAGACAGGTTTTACAAAATCCTTTAAGTTGTAGAAGGGAGGGTATAAAATGTGCGAACGGGGCCATCTAGTATTTTATATAACATATTGATATAATTTATTTTGACTATGTTTAACACTTACCGCTGGCCTGTAATTTTCTTTCCTGAGAATCATCAGCGTCCATCATGGATTGCTTTTGAAAAAAGCCCTGTAAAGTTAAATTTAATTATAAATGTTATTTATATTAAGTATATAGTATGTATCTTATCTGTATCAATCATAAACATAGGTCTGGTAATCTTATTTGGTAAGGTATTTTTTTATTATATAAATACTTATATATAAAGAGTACTGCTTTCGTAGTTATTCGAACCCATTCACATCTGAGGAATTTCTGGATACTTATGCTTTTTATATTAAGTTAACACTTCAATTTTAAAAACGCGTCCGTACATTTGATTTCTGATTATATGCAAAACGACAAATAAAACAAACCTTCAGTCGTACAACAAATCCATCAACAAATTTATTGAAAATTAAATTTCAACTAACGTTTTTTTTTTTAAACTGAACGTTCTATAATTTTCGTGCAAACTTTGAATGGCCTAAGAAATATGAGTATGTAAAAGAAATATCTTTTTTTGCAATCACTATCGTCATCATTTCTGTAGTATGGCGTACAGTATTGAACTTAGACCTCTTCAAGAGATGTCCATTAGAACCGGTAGGAGGCGTCCAGTATCCACGGTCTTCGAAGATATACTTAGCGATTACTGTAGTCTCCAATCCAGAACCTTAAGGCCATAACGGCTGTCAGTTCTACGGGCCGTATAGCCATGGCAACTGCCACTGTAAATACAATAACGTAAACAAATCCGTTACTTTAATTAGTAAAGATAACAACCCACCTGCATTTGCAAGTTAGCCAAGTCTTCCAAATTTTTTCTCATCAGTAAGTTTTGCTGTTCAAATTCCGACACGCTGTTGCCGGTGCTAGAAGTTGTGGACTGTTCCTGTATAAAATTACGTATTTATTCAACTATTAATGAATAAACCCTGACTTGTTTATCGATTATCAAGAAATTTATCGTCTTTTCCAATATTAGACCCAAAAGTGTAGGTATTATGATTCTTTTGACACTTGTTAAAGTGTAAATACTTGTAATTATTACTCAGATGTAATTTTCAAAATTACTATACGTATGTTTGGGAAGTTTACAATTATTTTACCTGTCCATCTGTATCTCTCGAAACACTAAGATCGAGGGTCTGGTCACCATCATCTGAACCGCTACCATCGTCTTCTTGACATTGTGATCTACCAAACAACCTCATAGATTGTTGGTTGATTATTTGTAATGCTCTTTGCCTGTGAAATTTTAAATAATGAACATTAGAAATAAGTAATTTAAGTTTACGTAAAAATGATCAATTACTGTTATCGACGAGGTTTCACCACAAAGAAGCTCACTTCAAGGCATAGACGACACTCAAAGATATCTATGGGGCGATATACCATAACTACCACGCTTGGTAGGCAGGCTACCGATTGCAGTGTGGTATTATGGTATCCTATACTATGCTATCCTTTAAAAACTTGTTTATGGGCAGTGATAATTCCATATAGTTAATAGATAAAGTGTAAATTATGTAAGACGGTATCCCGGGATTCGAACTAGCGACCTCCGATCATAAGTCACAGTCCTCTAATGCTGGGCTACCGGTGTTCAAATTTTACTAACTTTTTTCTACCACTGCTCTTAGCTGGCTTGAATTATTGCTATTACTTTCATTTAAATCTAACTCAAAATTAAAATACCAACAGTAATTCTAGTTTTATTAATACATCGAGAACTTATTTTTTCTTATTGTATAAATATCAATTGTTTTAGGTAACATCAGCAAAAACTTAGTATAATTTTAAACAATTACTTATGTTATTAGTGAGTTTATTCGACGTAATTATTTTAAATCGCATCTAAAGTTACCTCTGTGCTTCTATATCATTGTCAGGTGTTTTTGGCGGAGTAATATTCGTAGACCCTTCATCTTCAGTCGCGGACGAGGACCTTCTTAAAGTTCTGTCAATACCATCTCCAGAATCGTGTCTACGCTTTAAACCCAAAGGCAGTTGTGTTATAGGTTTACCTGTTAAAAAAAGTTTTTATAATATCTAATTGACTCTTTAGTAAATATATACAAAAAGAAACCGGGCTCACCTTGTAGCGCTTCTAAAGCGCGTATTTGCCCGCTAATAGCATCCGCTACTTCATTCGAAGATAAACCGTATATTCCAAGAAGCTCCTTCATTGTATTCATGGCGTAATCTCTTAAGATTCTGTTCGCAGTACTAGAAACGTCTCCATTTTGTTGCGCTTCCCCAGCTTCCATTTGTTCCTGGTCATCAACCAACCTCTCGTTGGCGTCTATGTCTTGTTCCTTATTATCCTCGTCGGAATCAGATTCCCTTCTTCTTGGAGGCGAGTTAGTTTTGATTAACTGCGATATAGCAAAAGGATTTTTGGCACAAAAGGTTTTGTTTTGTAAATTACTAAAGTTTAACATGGTCCGGTCCCTTTCTGCTTCTTGATTAATTTGTAGACTATGTATATAAGAGCGTTGAAATGAATCAACTTTTTTGTCATCGATTATACTATTTTGATAATTTGAATCTATATTCTCGTTTGAATCAGTACTTAACCTCCTACTGAGATCGACTGCGCCTCCTTTGAGTAAACTGAAATTTTTAACTCCAATTTTCCCGAAGCCTCCGTCTTCCGTTTCATCCTCGTTCATTTGATCCGGTGTTGTTCTGTCATTCCCATTAACGGGGCTTTCAGCATTACAGTTTTCACCGTTAGAGTCATCTGAGAAGGTTGTAGCATTGGGAGCACATCTGGGCTTGAAATTCTTTCGCTTGTTCCTCTTAGGCATGTTATAATATGGTGACATATCCGTACTATGATCTTCCTGGTTATCCGATGCCTCTGTTGCCCACGATGCCGCTCCATGGTGAAGGTACAAAGGCTCTTCCGACGCCGGCTGAAGCCTCTCGTGTATAGAATCTTGGTGAGCTGCCATCGCAGTAGTCATTGCAGTATTTGGACTCTTTCGAGGACCACAACCTGAAACGAGCCCGTCCTGCGAAAACAATACGCCTAACTTTAGTTTTATACAAACAATCAAACTTAATTCAACACATTTTAGTGTCCAATCATAACAGTGATTCATTTTCGTTCAATTTAAATTGAAACAATGTATCGGGAGGTAACAATAGTCTTTTGTTGACAATGAGATTAGCTGAATACTGTGGAATGTTTTTGAATTCGTTTTTAAATTTTCTCTCCGTTGTTTGAAAATAATGAATTTGTATCGATCGCCGTACGTTGCAGTATTTGATAACGTCGAATATACTCACCGTAGGATTCTCTTCATGAGTACATTCTAATTGGCTTTGATATAATAGCTATCAGTCTTCTAAATCAGCCAAATTCACCATCTGAAACAAAAAGAGAACGTCTTAAATCATTAATAATTGATATATTTAATCTAAAATTACATAACTGAACTTTAATTTATACGCGTAAATAACATATCTAGTCCAATTTCTACAACACAAGATGTAATAATGTATCATTATGGCCGAGATTACTTTTATAACGAAATTGACGTTAAAACTTCGCAGACACGGCATTTGGTGCCGTAAAAAAAAACGAACAAACATGCGAATTTGGCGTAAAGCGATTGTCGGCAAAAAAAGCAGTCGGTTTTCTAGACGAATTGACGCAATACGGCAATTTAAAAACGGACTAAAAAACTACCTCGCCGTGTAACACGCATCGATCAAATCTGTATGAGATTAATTATGTTCAACATATAAGATCTATTTTCGAGAATACGAGAATGCTTAGAGCGGCTCGACGTGGAAAAAATAACGTGTATTCATGTCGAAATTGGTGGCATGTTTTTAGTGTACAATTACTTATTATAATCTAATACAATGATTCGGCCTTCGGCTCGCTCGCTCGGTGGTTCTGCTCGAGCCTCGTTATCGAGAATGTCGTGTTATGGACGTAAAGCTTTAAGTCTTGAACTGGCGATGTTTTGAATTACGTATTATTACAATTTAATACAAAACTCCAAGGAAGTAATTTTAAGGATTACATTCAAATTTGATGGCTTAATAAAAACAAGTAAAATGCGTGCCTGAGCGACTTTGTCGTCAGATGTAATTACTTTAGATTTGAAAATCGAAAACATAAAGATTTCCCATTAACCAATTAAAGCTTAAACCGTGCTTTTAATGGCTGAGTTGTAAAATATTTACTGTCTGATAATCAAGAGGTTGTTTAATAACGTAAGCAGCGAATTTATGAAAAAATAATATAATTCAAGAAAATATTTTGGATAATATGAACAACTTTCCATTCATTATCTGAAAGGCCATTACCTCATCTTTAACAATTTTTTAAAATTTTCTCTCGTACTTCTTTATTTCTTTGTAAGTATGGGCATGGGGGCTGCACGATCATCGTTAACACTTTACATAAACAAAACAGTGAATCCTTCTTTATCAGAATCTCTATTCTAGAACGAGATCCTTTAGATAACACAACAAATGTGTATTCTATACAAAAGAAATATAATGACGTATGAAAGTAAAATAAACTCGAATATAGCCGGACGCGTATCCGCAATCAGAGGAATGAACTATAATTGTGTTTTTTTTTTCATTTTAAATCGGTCTAAGCTAAAGTAACTACATATTCAGTCAATCCATCCTGTTATAGATTTGTACGTTATCTCTTTTAATTATAATTTGTTATTCGTTGACCTTTATACTGTTATTTTAAGTTGAGGTAATTATATCAACGCCTGTATCCGGTTATGAATTCTATTTTGACATTACACTTGAATGATCTGCGCGATGTAGAGAATTAAAAATGTGAATAAGTGCGAAACGAACTGTTTTAGTCGGGTTCCGTAAAGTTTATTTTTTTGATTAAAAACAAATAATGTCAGATATTGTACAAAAGGTGATCAGAAAACTATTATTTATTTATTTTTACATTGAACACGTTCAACAACTACGTTAACGTATGTCTGTAGTGGAGGCATTAGGTCAAAAGGTTTAAGAGATTACCATGTCTTTCGTAAGTCTCGCACTTAATTTTTTTTTAATTTACTGTAAGAAATCCATTGACACACTATGTTGATGTTATATGATTGTACCGCAACCAATTGATTAGTTCGTCATTGTTTTATTGTCTTTGAAATATAATACGCGGAGTTTATTAGACTTAATTTTGATTTTGGTTATATTATTTTTTAATGTCGCAATTTACGAAATATGTGCGGATCTCTAAAACCTTTCGACAACGCTTAATGTGATTCGGTGTAGGCAGTGGTTTATCATAACAGCTCGCGTAACATAAGTGGCAGACAACGAGTACTCGTGACTGATCTTGCGAAACATTTGTATCTATATTAGATGCTAATATAAATTACCGTTTACGGTACAGTATCATATAAATTTAATAATAATTTATGCGATTTTATTATCCACATGGGATCATTTACATTGACCTGATGTATGTCTTGAGAAAAATGCCCGAGATTTGAGCACTCTTATAATAGCATCATTCAACTTAAAATTACGCTCCTACCTGAAAACAGTTCACAACAAATTCAGACAATTTTTTTGTAGACACTTTCACAACTCCTTTAAAGCAGTAGTAGAGCAATTGTTTCTAAGCTTCGTCTCGTCGTTAGCACTCCAAGGGATAGGCCTCCCCCAAGATATCTATGGGGGTATTTACCAATATCTCCACGATTGGTAGGCGGGTTGCAGTTCAGTGTTGTGGTACATAGAGGACGCTGCAAATTAATTTGTGAGCAGTGGCAATCCTAATAAATCAATGTAAGTGCGAATTATATACGAATGTATCCAGGGAAACGAACCCGTGACCTACAATCGCAAATCTCAGTGCTCCATTACTGGGCTACTCCTGCTTCTAAGCGTTATTATTACTTAATAGTCGCTTATGCCATTATATTTACAAGATTATGACTACGATTCTTAAATTTATTACTTGATAATTCAAAGACATTATATGGAAGTGTATTGTAAAACTACGAGTATAGAGTTGTCCACAAAAGAATTATTAATTTGATGAAGTTTTTTGTTACTGAATTAGAATGAGAATATAGGGGTTAATTCGGTTTTGTGGTGGTGAGTTTGCCAAAAACCACATAGGCAGCTATCTGGTCTCTTATAAGACACTATTCTATTAATTACAAAATATAAGAAAGAATAAAACACATTCATATTTAAAAACATTTCCATACTCCCTAACCTTACTAGCCTTGGTTAAATAGAGATTGTATGATTTAATTTAAATTGTCCAATTAATTATTTCAAATTAGAGCAGCCTCGAAATTTTGTCGATCGACATATAGATAAATTCCGTCAACAGATGTCACTGCAACCACTCGCATGTCGACATCGACGAGAGACGCCGTTAATGCTACGTGTATTAATTTGATCTTATTTTCTTAGAAACAATACTTAGTATGCATTTTTTGTACTTGTGCAATCCACATTTAAATGTCAATGTTTAAAATTTGGTTTTTATGTCGTTATTTTTATTATGTCATCGTATATTTTTATTAATACTGTTCCATTTTATCATGCGCACTCATTTCTATCATAGTTTCAATCGTAACCCCTCCATTTCTGAACATATAAGCCTTTGATATAAATTTCCAGAACCAGTAGGAAGTGGCCAGCATTCACAGCCTCCAGGCGACTTTCACAAGGTCATATGTCCACTTTGTAACTGGAGGTCCCACGCAGCGCCTGACAGTCCGTGGTTTTCACTTCAGAACTTTAAGGCTACCACTTGTCTACCCACTGGTCTCCGTGGATTAACTTCGTTCTTCTACGGATCTCCCTATTTCTGATTCTTTCTCAAAGAGAAATCCCGAGAGTAGCTCTCTTCATTGCTCATTAATCGGTTGTGGACTTGCTTATGCGACCAAAAAGACAGACCACGTTTTGATGCCGTAAATCATCACTCCTAATACATGTTGCATTCTTATAGTAACTCAAAGTCAAAATAGCTTAAATATATAACATTAACACAATCGTTTAAAATCGTCAGCTTAAAATTAAGTTCAGTATACTTGTCAAAATTAATTTTGTGACACCTACGGAAGAAGGAAATAGCACAAGAAAAAATTAAATCTTATTAATTCATTTATATAATTCTAATCAAAAGTAGTTGTTTACAAAACAAGCGTAAACTTTAATAAACATAAGACACTTTCGGAATGTTCAAACCACCTAATTCTAGCCTTGGTTCGATAAATCTAAAGAATGCGGCTCAATGAAAACACGCTATTGTTGTTTGCTAACGAAACTGTAATAGAGAGCGTATTGTTTAATAATCAAACTTTTAATGAAGCATTAGAAACAATTTTTTTTTTGTTATGTAAGAGGCAAAGGTCAACTGTTCGTAATTAACTCATAAAGGTGATTCACACTAATGCGTTTACTATACGTAACTTACAAATTCTTGCTCTGCTTCATTGTATAAGAGCATAATTTTTTATAATAATGAATTTATATATAAGCAACACATTTTAATGTTTATTTGCAAGACCTTCGAACCCTAGTAGGTTTAAAAAAAAATATTTGTTGACCGATATACATTTAAAATATTTGTTACTATTAATTAAAACTTATAAAACTTTTAAGAGATGTACAGAATGATTGGTTGCAGGTAAAATATTTTTGGGTATATACAAATCATTTATCAGTAAAAAGGTTTACAGCTTTTTCACCTATTTCCAATCACCCTGCTTAAGTGATCAGTCGATGTGTTACGATTATTTTTTTTTCTTTTGTAATGCGACAGGCCTATAATATCTGGTAGTTCAAAGTCTGTAGTAACATATAGTAAACTATAATTTATTTTAATATGTTGCAATTCGAATTTAGAAAACGCTTTTTGACTATATCATTATAATATTATGAATTTATTAATTTTTGGACATGGTAGTCTACTATATATTAATTAACTGCAAATGAGCTACACATTCACCCCATTAAGCGTGTACACCTCTAACCAATCATCCTGTATAAACATGTACAAACAATAAAAAAAGTTAAATATTCTCAATTGTATCCAATTCGCAATAGTTTGTTAACACCTTTATGTAGAGTTTGGCTGACGTGAATAAACAGATATAAAAGGATTTGGCAATTGGATACTTTTTGAGTTATTCCTTTGTTAAAGCTGTACATTGTAGGTGAGAGCTCGCGGTACATTGCGAGCGTTTGCAGACGTAATATGATAGCAATCTAATCGTTTTTGCAACTTTTTTGTTTCGATAATTTTAGTTATTACTAATCCATATTTTATTATGTAATACACGCAATGAGCTGGCATATTTAAGACAAACGTTCATGGCTAGCCTAGTTGAGAGATTACGTCTTACAATTTTATATAATATTTCTAGAGATGCACTATATGAAAAAACTTTTTCGAGTTTATTGTAGGCTCTCTTCAGATAAAGGCGCGTGTGTAACCCCCGTAGCTTTAAGTTGAACTAGGCGATTAAACGTATAGTATTCTTCATAAGTGGTCACTATTAATGCTCTTAGGTGGATAATAATAACATGAATAAATTAATTATTTTTGGTGATTTCTGCGATCAGATTAAGATTCTGTCATATGAAGCTCTTATGACTTACGCAAGTAGTTCCCGTAAATGATTTTAATTTGGTTGTAAAATGTTTGTGAAATCTGAATTTTTGGTACCGAAAATAATCTAGAGATTTATTGAGGATCGTTTTTGAAAAGTGTTAAGTAGTATAATTCCGCATTTGGGCTATTTTATTCCCTGATTTGATTCCTCCTTCTTCACTACTTAGGATTGTTATCTTGACTCTGTTACTGTAGTTCAGACCTGATTGGACCAACGCAATAGACTGCCCCTCATAGTCGCAGTCCATCGCGTTTTTAGTGCATTAGTTAATTACGAATAAAAAATATAATATTGTTTTAGTAAATTATTTAAAACGAGAATGTTGTTGTATTAGCATCGCTGAGAAACTAATCTGGCAAATAGCATAGTGCAGCGCCCACACCCACAGTGCAAGATGAATATCTTCCCAAGTACCTTTAATCAATGTTAATTATATTCTAAAGGAGATACAATTAAAACAAAGGAAAGTCAATACCGCTGATTAGGGTTTACATACTTTAAAAAGGACGTAAAAGCACGAATAATTATGTGTTCATTGCTCTATAACAAATTTGGACTTAAAGATATTAATTTTATTATGTTTGTGATTAATTTAATATAACTGTTACCGCTTTTGGTAAAGTCAGAACGTGCGAGTAATAATCCACCACACAGGTCGTATTCGGTTATATATTTATTGGTAAATCGTCTTAATAATTAACAAAAATGATATATGGTGACCATAAAGTTAGACAATAAACATGTACTTTTTCAAACGACATAAAAATAAAATTCATAATAGTTACATCAAGTAACAATTTAGTTTGTTGTTATATTATGTGCATGTTAGTATTATAGTGAGAATATATTGGTTTAAAATATAATAATAAATAAATATAACTCGATTTTGTCATTTATTTAGTCAAGGAGCGAGAATTAAAAAACTATGAAACACAATTTTAATAACGCGAATAGTAAAGTCTACAATAACTTGTGTATGTAATATAACATAGATTGTAACCTATGTATATGTGCCAGAGTGTATTATATATATCTACTTCAGTACTGTACATAAATGTTCAGTAATATTAACACTTGAAGTGAATTAATCGTGAGAATATATCGTTGTATGAGTTAACAATATATTTATGAAAATTTCAATAACCAATCACAACAGTTAAGCCACTTCCGTCGTCCTTCGTGTACCGCCGCCATCTTGAGTCCGCCATGTTGGTCCCCGATCAATATTAATAATGCGGCGGCGCATGTAATTGTGACTGTTTTATTGTTATTATTGGATATTGTTCCTCGCAAGGCTGCCGCGAAAAAGGCCAGTTTTACATTTAAGGCGACTGTTAACGCATTGATGGATTTACTTGAGGCTCATACGTGTGGAGGATAATGAACGACGCCCTTTGATATGGTTCGATGTTAGCTGTCCGTGTAAACTTGATATCTGTGGTCGCTCCTTATGTAAACCATAAAACAAAATAAATAAAATGGCCGTTATAACTTCCTTTACCAAAGAAAATAATCTAAAACATTTTTAAACTTACGCTACTGAACCATTTTAAAGACAATATGACACCTCGTCTTTTCACAGAAGCAAACAAAGCAAAGCAAAGCACAGCAAACCTTGGGAATGTTATGTTCTTGTCCAGACTATTACATTTTTAATTGTGTAAATGCATGTATTTAAAAAAAAATATTTATTCCTGCTGATTTTCATTCGCGGGTCTGATTTATCATCCGAACAGGCGGGAGATTCGTGTTGACGTCAATAAGAAATATAATCCATTTTAGGCTGAATAAATAATTTTTGAATTTGAATGTAAATTTGAAGCAATAATGATATAGTATACTGAGCAAGCAATAAGTCATATATCAATGAATTCCCTAAAAGTCTAAACCAGTCAGAAATAACAGGTAACAATTTAAAATTAATAAATTTTTACTATTTCGGTATAAGCGAACTAATTATTGCCTACACGCTTACTATAGCGAATGGATCGTTAACGTTTTGTTGGGAGTTAATAAAAAAGATCTATCGCCTCTAGCAACTAATAAATTATTGACAGAAACTCGCCGATTTTAAATTAATTCGTATAGAAAACAGATAAGACATGTTACACAGTTTACACCCACGCGGCTAACTTGATCTAATTTAATTATGTCGACCGCTCGGAATCGATAGCGGGCTGAACAATTCGATGTCTCGATTATATATGGAAAGCACTCGATTACGCTCACCGTACATGCTATGCTCGCATTGTTGAAAGATAGTTTACTAGTAACCGCTTCGATAGCGCACTAGTTAAATTTAAATTATCTTCGATGAAATTATTTATAAATTTAAATCTTTATTATACATTAAGACACGGCAAACTGTAAATCGTCAAATATGTTATGTTTATTTAGTAAGCTTTAATGTACTTATTGTGCTGAAAAGTGAAGAGTGTTCGTTCGATCAGGTCCATCCAGATCGATCCAATAAAAACCATCACATGTAACATAGTGCACCACAAACTTTCACGTCATTTACGAAGAAAAAAGCACACAAGTCAAGGGTATTTCAATGTAATTTACTCGGCGAGAGAAATTAGTAGAGTGGTTTGTCACGACAATTGTGGAGCCATAAGAAAGAATTTTACGAATTTCCATCCACGAGAGGGGCAAAAATATTGATTTTCATTATTAAAAGTTACTTTGAACTCATTTTTATTGTCACCTTGGAGATTATTTAGAATGGATTTTATGAAATTACACTAGTACATTACACAGTAGAAATTACACTAATTACTAAAGGCAGCATAGTGGAAAACTAGTAATATTTATAATAATAATCAAATTTTATACATTTCCTTGTTATTGATAAAATAAAATAAACACAAATATACCATCTTTATTATAAATTTATATTTAATGTCATGTATGGTTATTATGATACAGATAAAAAATAGTTTAGTAAAGCAAAACATAGGAAGATAGAAAACGGGCGTATGTATGACATAAATTTTAAACTCTGTCGTCTGAACCGAGCGAATAACTCCTGCTTATTCTACAGGTGATCATTATAGGCCGTAAAGTCGTCGATAAAACAGATTAGCGCCGCATTTGAATATTCAAATGACAAACACGAACGCCCGCCTATAAACATACGCGAACAAGTCAAATTTGTGACCTGCTAATAAGAGACCAAATTATGCTGGCAGGTGCATTTTTTTTGATATCGCTGTTCTATTTTTAAAAATATATTCTATGTCATGAACAAATGACAATTTAAAATAAAAAAAGAATAATTTTTTTGTTATTTTTTGAATACATTTCGGTAGTCCAAAAAAAATGTACAGTTAACATTGATAAATATTGTTCTATGACAATGAAAGAAATCTTTACATATTTGTGGCGAGAAGTAGTAAAATTTTAAAGAAAGCTTCATATTAATTTTAAATATTTTAGTACTTAAAGATATAGTTTGAAAAGAAATGATATTTTTTTCGTCAATGTCGAATTTATAGTTGAATTTATTGAACTATGTATATATTAATGTTTTTGTAGAATAACCTCGCAATATTCAAGTCCCATTTTTAATATGTCAACTAATAATTAGTAATTACCACCATTGGATAGCTCAAGGTACTAGCAATAAAGTCATTGTTTAAACTGCTAGCGGTATGAATTATAATTAATCGGTTTACACCTATCGTCCATTATTGCAATAATTCATCACAATTAGATATTCCATACGCAACTTGACAATAGTCAAACGCATTCGAAATGTCCGTCTGTCAGGCCGTCCTTCGCTGGCAGGAAAATGGCGATCATTAGACGGAAAATTTACATTTTAATATTTATAACGTGTATTAGTTAATAAGTTGCAGTTTATATTAACGTCTACAGGCTTTAGTGTATGTATATCAATCTATACCTACATCATTAGGTAGGGTAGATAATAACGGTGTAGTTTAAATGAATTTTTAATGAAGATTTTAAATGTGTCGTACAAGCGTTTAACAAAAAGTCTTTTATTATATTTTCTAAGGTCATTTTTACAACTTATGATACAAATACGTCTCTAACTTCAGGTCCCATTGACAAATTCACAATTCCCCAACACAGAGAGGCCTAGGATTTTTCTACGATATCAAATTAGGAATTAATAAATTCTTTGATGATGAAATAAGAGTAACAAAAATAGCCCAGTAGACTGGCAAGTTGAATTGTCAGTAGATAGGCCAGAGCAGACGGCTCTTGGAGCCGTATGCTTCTGGAGTAAAATCCACTTATAGGATGGATAAATGATTTTGTTAAAGTTAAGAACGCTGGATGCCGCTTATAATAAAGTCGATTGGAAATCAATAAAGATAGCCTATGTCTAGCAACAGATGTGCTTTGATTCGTTTAACGCGATTAAATCCATACGATAACCCAGGTTATGTATGGATTTAATCGCATTGTATCGCAATGTACTATGTGAAAAAACTAACCCAATCGACGCCTTTGAAGATTACCGCTAGGTTACTTCACGGGTATATAATATTAACTTCAAAATGACAAATAAAGTGATAAAAAATCAAACAGTATCAAAATTCCTTCACACGCTTCATACAGCTTTCATTATAACAAACGTAATAAGTGTATACAACCAAATTAAATTATAATTAATATTTTTTTTCCTAACACAATTCTTACTTTCATATGGTTACAAAGTAGCAATTAAATATAAAGAAATTAATACGATTACCAATACAACGGTCCGCTGAAATATAAAACCTATAATATTACAAATAAGATCTAAATACGTTTTCAAGAACAGCAAATAAAAATTCTCGTCAACGCACACGTTCCAGTTTCAAACGTTTCCACTTAAATTCAAATGTTTATAATGACAATTGACAATAAATGTTATATGATTTAGTTATGCACTCTATTGCAATGAGATACAAACTATTTTAGCACAGCAATCAATGTAAGAGTGGCAAATAAAAATGAACCGTCATGTTTTGATACGGCGAATGTTTCTCAGAAGAAACTTCAGGTCCTCTTAGGTTTAACAATAACAGTTTTGCGTTTGTTTATATCATGGGTATAACGTTACCGATGATTGCCGAGGTTGATTCGCAGATTTGTGCGTAGGGCGTGTTATCGAGAAACGCGGTAGGTCTAGCCATTGCACGGTGGTCTTCTTTATATTAAACTTAAATAAATGCCTAAGCAATCAAACCTATCTTATTACCATTGCGTGTGCAGTATTGCGGCAGTACAAACAATGGCGTTTAAAAATCTCTCAGTCATCCAATCAAGGGATGTAATTATAAAAAAATTACATGCTAATTTAACCCCTATACGAAAGACCTAAGATATATTTCCGGATAAATGAATGTTAGGGATCGGGCCAGACGCTTATTCTGCAATCATTAATGTCTAGAAATGCAACGGAGTTATCTTACAATAACAAACTCAACAAATTCTTCTTGCAGAAATTCTTATCGGCATCCGGAGCGAAAAGCATCATATTACACGACCGCAATGCGATTATTTACATTAGCAATAAGAATGCAACATATGCCATTCTTAACTTAAAAAATATCTATTATAAACAAACAATAATCAAACCCGCGAAAAATCTTGTTTATTTTTATCATTCATTAATAACGTTTCACAACCAAAACAAATTAAACATAAATTTAAAAGCGAGTTCTTCAACTCGCTGAATACATTTACATCGCCTAATAAATCTAAAAACCGAAAACAAAAATTCATACCCAAATGATTAAAAAAGAAAAAAATGAGTTAAGCGGTAGTCAGGCCGAAAAAAGGAATTAAAAATTCAAATAAAAGAACGGATTCCTTGAGATAATGCTTATTCATTCCACATTTAAAATCAAATTTTCAAATAAAGAACTGGACGCGGACGATCGAGTGTATGTGGGGGAACGAGATGGGTGTACAAGAAAACTTGTAAATCCGACAAAGATGGATATCTTATTATGATTGACAGCTGAGAACGGTTAGCCTTGAAATATTTGAAACATTATATTATTATAAAGTACACTATCTTCATTCAACACAAGAGCACAGCGGTCATTAAAGAAATTGAAGACAATTATTGACTTTAATTTTCTATCAAATTCTTTACTCATATTTTTTATTACGCTTTATAAATTGGGGTTTTAATTTTTTTTCATTTAACATACTTTCATAGCGCTTAATTGTTCTAAACTTTTCCTTATTAATGTATATATTAAAATCTCAAGAAAATAACTTTTACATTAAGGACATATTATTACCATTATCTAAACATATTTTTAAACTTTTAATATTATGAACGTTTGATTTTTTTAGATGAGGACGTTGGAGTTATTTAGATGAGGTTTTTGCCAAAAAACAATACTTTGGAAATATTGTGATTAAATTAATTTTATCCAATGTTCTACATTTATAAAGTCCGATTTACTCCATAGTCAATTCCTCATTACCCGTATGTATAATGATGGCGGTCACCGCTAGATGATCATTTTTAGAAACGTCGAGTTTCTCCCGAACGTGTTTTAAATCATAATTCGTGCGGGATTTTTTTCTAAATTCGAACGTTGACTCCACAATGTAATTCTTTCGTTTTATTCTTAACCATTTTAAAACCAGTACGAATAGACAAGAGCAACAGATAAGACGAATAGAAAACATGTTCATTATAATGTATAGACGAAAACTAATAATATACAAACAGATTTTAATTTAAAATATAATAAGTCAAAACTTACGATGTTTTCATTGACAGATTTAGACGTATTTATTTTTGCCGCTGTCAAACCAAATTTACCTGTTAAAAGTATAATTTTTGAGATGTAACTATACATTTAAAAAGTTTCTTATTTACGTAGCACACGTTTTGAAAGCACAGTTAAGCTTATAATTCTAGTTTAATTATTAGAATTTTTTAAGAAACTTGATTAGTATTAGTATTACCCGTTGTAATTTGAAGTCTTATTTTTTAACTTTAATATTTTTTCATAGCGCTTATTTCTGATTATTTTTTTCTTAATAATATATTCGTAAATTTGTTACAAGAAAATATTTTTAATGTATTTAATTTTTTGATTATTATTTAAAATAAAAGTTCAATTATTTATATTTAATACACAACATTATTACGAAATCTCCGAAATCTACGCGTAGAATGTTAGTTTCACAACTTGTCTTTGTTTTTAGTCTAAGTTCTTAAACTTAAAAGACGTAGTCTTAAGTATATTAACGTGAATATTTATTTATTGTTGAATGCTATTAACATTGAAAGAGTACCCAAGTATTTGCTTCGAATATGACAAAAATGTTTATCTTTGCATCCTGTTTACGTGCAAGTATCAAATGTATTGATTATTTATACAAGTTATTCTGTGAATTGAATGCGTCATTATTGTCTCATTCATATTCAGAGTCGATGCATCTATTTTTCCACACCTGTGACGTCTTTTTCCCGCCAATTCATTAGTTATGACATTCAAAAAGTAGCAATAAAATTTCGATGTCATACTCATGCGTGCACGAAAGACTGATTGAATTTGAAAATTGTAAAAATCTTGAATGCATATAAATCTTATGTGCTAAATTTGTCTGTATCTAAAGTTTTGATGTCATTTTTTACACCGAAATTTGAAAAACATGTTGACAAGTTATTTATACAAACAAGAACTCTATACTTTGTTATCACTTGAAAACATTGCTAGAAATTGTTGCAGATGACTTCGTCTTAGATATCTAAGAAATCGTCGGCCGAGGCTACACAGGGAGTCTTCGAACTTCGTTATCTTGGACGAGGTTTTAGGCTAAGCGCCTTCCGCATACTACTCGAAACCCTGCGGAATCTAGAAATGCCACTTGGGAAGTAGAGTATGCCAGATTAAAAAAAGTAAGTGATGGAACACGCCACCCATTTTAACGTCAAGCATTATTGATTTTTATATCAAAGCATTAAGTTTTCTATTCTAATAATATTGTCCACGCACTTTTTTATTCAGATTAATTCGTTATTATTTTCTTCTACATCGTAGTACCAGTTAAAATAAATCGAAGTGGTCCTTCGTCAACAAGAAGTTGAGAACCACTGGATTATAGAATATCTTTGGATCTTTTCAAACGCCAATTTACCAGTTTCGATATAACAAATAAGCATCTAATCCAGTTTTCAAAGAGCGCAGATGGACAATGGACCCGGCATTAGCCATAAGTCAACGATCACGAACTGTCTCACGCCAGTCGGATTATCAAACATCCGGATTTCCAAATTTCCCTGCCGTAATATAAATTCGAACAACTGATCTTTATAAGGTCATAATTTATCAATTTATCTTCAGAGTTATTTTTGTACATTTTCGTTAGCCGGACACAGGCGAAAAATCAAAAGCGAACGTAGCTACGACAAATATACAATGACATTAAATATTTGTTGATTACAGTACATTTGGGAAGGCCATGTCCGTCCCTCACATCGCGGTGCGTGAAACTACTTAAGGAGTATTAGTGGGTTGAACTCCCTTCCTCCCTTCTAAATCAAAAAAAGGGGCGTAGCGTTATCAAGAAGGTAGGAATGGAAATAAGGTGAACCAAAACATCCAATAGCTTCAGTGACTCTAGAGAAGAACGATGAATCATCGCGGTCTTGAACCATCGTGATGCACCACGAGGGAAAGCAAGGCCACTGAACAACCCAAAAAGTATTTTGGACATCCAGAAGTCTCATCTCCTCCAAACCCTCACACCGAAATCTTTAAAAGAAATTAAATATTGTTGGTTATTAGTTGGTGACAGTTGCGTCCACAATATTAATTTAGTTATTTTTAAAAATATCGCACAAATATAACATAAAAGGTGAAACAACCATTTAAAAAATAAGACTTAAGAAAAATTTGTTCACGTCCCTGGCAGGTAAGAAAGCTGATCAATTAAAAAAAAAAACAGAGTCATGTGCGTCGCTACTTACAATTCTCAAACAACGGATGAAGAAATTCGAAGCAAGTTTTAAGATTACAATTTCGAGAGGCTAGATAATTCTGTATTAGCATACAAAGGAGAATTACCGTCTCGCTGTGCGTCCGTGTGTCATAGTACTTATATTATAAGAGGCCACGCCTTGTAGCTGTCATATGTAACCTAATTAGGTATGAGCTTCGCTTGTGTTGCTCAACTATTTAATATTGTTAGAAAACTACACATTAACATCGTGCATGGGTGTGAATCGATGACTAATTAACGCTTCGACATGTCTATATGTCTTCAAAACACGCAAACAATTCTATATACTGTAACAAAATTAGTAACATTACGGTAAGTATAAGATTCCAATTTTATAATTAATCGATGTTGAATGTAACAATAACATTCGAATTTTAAAAATTCTCACCTTCGTAACTATAATGACAATTCTTTTTTTTAAATTTTTCGCTAGTGAAATCAATAACAGACTATGGTATAATAAATTTGTCGCAAACAAAATCAACTTGGACACAACAATAATATTCTAATTTTAAAATTAGTCGCCAACAAAGTCACGGCACAGTTGCTAGCTAGTAAACAATGGAGCTACTCAATATTTATGTAATAGGGCACCAGGAAGACATAGCGCGGTTTACTTCGAAGCCCGTCATTAAATTCCTAACACTTTTCTCATTTAAATTCATAAATTTCCGGTGTAAGTGAATTGTGATTGCTACGCGCCTCACGCTCGACCGATTGCACACACACATTCCTAGAGACACACATTCTGTTGCGCACTGTCCATTCGATAAATATGAACGCGAAAGCTGCTACAATCGGACTATCCAATTGACTGAGGTGCTATAACTTTTTTTTGCTTATTATAACTATTTCTAGGTCAAACCCAGGCAATAGGCATTTACGTAAAAGAATTGCGTAACAGCTAATGTTCAAAATGATCTTTATCGCCAAAGATCTCTATTTAAAATTTTGCAAAATGAATTGTATATTATTGAGAATCCACTTTAATAAGGCCTTCCAGCATAAACAAAACGTAAGCTAAATAGTACCAATGAGAGTTGGACATTACATTAATGTAGCAATATACGCAACATGAATTCCATTTGCCGCACAATAGAGCACACACGATTCCAAATTCAAATTTCAATTAAAAAAAAAAACAACGCGTAGGAACGCAACCACGCGGATTTTTTAAATATGGCTCGTGTTCAGGGTTACCATGACATTTTTATTAAACTCTGTTACTTGATTTTATATTCAATATACTTGAATAAACAAGTATTGAATACAGCAAATATATAAGTTAACTTGTAATAATAACTTCAGTTAATGTATTAGTAGATACGTCAAAACTAGCGAGTCGGTTGTAATGAAATACGAATAAATAATGTAAAATCCTGGCAATGGTAACCCTATTCTATTCTGATTTCGTATTCTTAATTCGAATTCAATTATTATTTTCAATTACCGTGGTGCGGTCGTGAGGCGAGCGGCGTACCATTGTCCTAGTTTTTTTTTTTATTTAGTACAAAATACAGAACTTGCACGAAAAAGCAATATAACTTGTTAAAATCTCGTTATATTACTTTAACGATCAATTTTGGAGCATAAATATTTGTTGATACATTTTGTAACAAAAACTATTTTAAACAGTCATAACTCATGCTTAAATATTACGGTAAAAAGCTTCATTTTAATGAAATAGAAGTCGTTTGTTGATTTAGTATTTCCTTTAATATTGAAAATGACGGCAAATTTTTATTTCTAATTATAATATTTATTTATTTTTATGGCAGTTTAAATTATAGAAGGTCTTTTACGAGACACGACATGGTACCTGGATGGGTAAGTAAACCTATGACAACTCTTTAATTAAATTACCAATGGGAATACATATTTAGTTCGCTTTAAATTTTCCATAGTTATCTTCTGACCTGGATTACACTGCTGCCTAAGTAGGATTTGCAGATTCCGTTGGTTCAAGGGAGCATAGATCAAGGGTTACCTGGGAAGCCTCTGTTCCGTCACAACATGCTGCAATTCCACCGCTTGGGAGACTGTCGTGCTCTTAGATCGCTTAGGCGAACACACCATGGCTCCCTTCGGGGGACCACTGGTTGGGCATTTTCGGTCGGTAATATTAAACTTTTTTAATAGATGTGTTGTGCAATTTCTTCCTAGTTCCTCTCCACAACTATAACACCTTGCGAAGCAGAGTCAAAAACCAACAAGAAAATTGACAATCAGTAAGAGTCCCGTTAATAGTTTCAATGTTGAATAAATGGATTTTATCTTTATCGATATTTTACGATTTTATATTTGTCTCCTTCATAAATCTGGGAGGTCGAATGTATATCTTTACTTTGTTTACTTTTGCTTCTGTAAAGTGTTTTTACCTAGATATTTATATTAAAAAGTTTTTGGCTTCTCCTGTAGTGCTTTCTAAGGCGAGGTACAGCGGTATCGGTAGCACTATACCATGGAGCATCTGCATAATGGACCTATAAATTTGGCGGCCATTAAATCTAGAAGAAAATATAATTAAAGAGCCTGAACCGTGGTGCCCGAGAGAATTTTAGAGCTTTTTAATTCTAAATAAGTCTCAACTATTTATCCGTTGACATTAGTCAACATAAAAATAGTTTTGTCAGGCGGGTAGTAAACTTAGACCTGTTATTTTTTCATTTTATAATAAAGTTTATTAAAACTAAAATAATAGCCAAACACCCATAAGCAATATCTATATGCACGCCTAAAGACGTACTAGATCAACACACGTTTAAAACAACGAAGACTAATGGCATAATATAAAACATTTCGTTTTATTTATTTCTCCTCTTTATTTCGGCCACTACTTATCAACGTGATGAGCTAACGTCAGTTTGACGAACGTAATACATCAAATGTACGTTAAAGGGAAGGACTGACAGAACGTAAACGTGTAAATCAATGTTAATACGATTTCAGAAAAGATTATTTCTACTAATACAACGATATAAATTGTATCGTATATACCAGAAGTGGCCAAGCTCCTTGATTGTCCGAGTCATTGTTCGAAATTTGAAATTTTTTGCGAGCTATATTTAAAAAACGCACACGAATATTTTTTTAGCAAAAATTATATAACAGCACTCCTAATAATACTTAAGATGTCGATTAGTTAATTATGATCGGTATTATTATTTCGCTAATATTTGATGGAGTAATAATAATTATTATTCACACCAGTAATTTGTTTCGATTTCCCAAGAGTTAATATAAATAATAAAAATTTAAATATTGAAATAATTCGACAAGCAATCGGAGGCAAAAATTCAAAAGTTCAAAGAGCCGCATGTGACTTGCGAGCCGCAGTTTGACCACCCCTGGTATATACTGATGTCCCATAAATCAACGTCGAGATGCAATCACGCTGTTTGGTATGTAGTGGCGGAAAATCAATTATAAATTCTAAAAAGAAGAAGCACATATATAGACCGATACGTTACGCCTTATTGCTATATGTTTTTAAACATAAAGATACGCTCTCTAGGCATAAAAAATAAGTAAATCTTTTTGTGGTCTTTTATGTAAGGTTTTAAAATAAACTCACGGGTAATATGTTTGAATTTTCGTGTTGTAATTTTAAATAGTATATTCAATAAAAAGTTGTTAAAAATTTTATAACTGTATCGAGTTTTTAAAGCGATAATAAAGCTTTTGGATATAATAATAGAACTGTATTAAGGATATAATGAAAATAACCCAAAAAAAAACCACTTAAATTTGTAAAGATCGTGTTTCACTTGTAAAGCCTTGAAAGAATTGATGACGGACTGTTTTAATGCTCTCGTACATTTTGCTTTCCTGATTACAGCAGTAATAAAAAATCTTATTATTGACTTGCCTTAGATCAAATTAAGCAAACCGAAGTGGCAGTTTGTAAGCCATTTAGCGTTCAGCACTTGCCGCCGGGGTCACTAATTTCTGCGCCTGAAATAATGAAATCATCAGGTAGGTGATCATCCAAGTGATTTGTCGTCTGCTTTTCGCATGACAGATCGGGATGGAGCCGGGATGTTGCTGGACACGAGCAGCGCAAAACCAGTCACCGTAACGATCTTTGCGGATGGAGATTATTAGTGGACGACTATCGACTCACACTCATATATATATTTACTAAAAATTTAGAGACGTAAAAACAAGAGTTGTGCAAAATAGTCTATGATACGTGCGACAACTAAATGTAAGTATTTCGAAATGGTAGAAAGTTCGATCAGTATTTTATTAAAATGTTATTACGAGTTACCAATTTTTAAGGTCGGACATAGCAGCTCGATCTAGTTTCGAAAACCGCGAACATTTTTCAAACAAACCGACATTTTCGGTTCAAACGAGATTAACGACCTCACGGACTCTGCGAATCAAATTTCGCAACATCTTACCAAATTACTTGCCCAACCCGTTACTAGTAATTAACAATTTAATGTTCTATTTATCTGCTTTCACCTTTATGTTTATGTCCGTTTATATTTTAAAAAATTACACGCATTACTGAAATATACAGAGGTTCCGAGAAACATCCGTAAGCATAAAATTCCTTTTAATACTTTTTATAGATGCGTTCATAAAGTCCATATTTCGAGAATCCTCGAAAAGGAACGTCTGTTACAGACGCAAGTTAGTAAACAGAGCTGTTATTATAATGGAAGGGAAAAAAATCGGGGAGTTCATCGACACTAAAGTGTTCCCAGACACTCGACGCTTTTATAGAGAAAACACTTCAAAACGTATATTACTATTTCCATACTTTAATTACATGCTTAGACACCCACACGGACGCGGCTCACGCACACAGCCGCGTCTGTAATTATAAGATAAGCATATGGCTTTTTAAGCGAACGAGCGGTTTAAGCTGTGTACAATGTGCTTGTGTTATTATCAAATTACTTTCCTGTGACATAACGAGTCCCTCGATAAAAAAAATGGTAAAAATTTACAGCACAAACATATTTTTCAGCCGTATAGATCATTTATATAAATATAAAAGGCAATGTACAAATTATCGTATAATAATAATTGGTTATTGTATTATTGTACATGGCGACACTGGCGTAGCGGCTCAACAGGAAAAAGAACTCGTTTCACATTCAAATTGGTATAGGAATTTGAATACGCGATTGTCATTGGTTGACAATCAATCATTATAGTTTTTGAAATTCGAATTCCTCGGCATACGCGAGGCATGATCAGATCAGGAACACGATTGCCAGTAAGTTTTATACGGTCGGTTGTGTATAAATATCTCGCATCTATAAAATTAAATTAAAAAGAATTCATTTCATATGATCTATCATTCTGTATAAATTTGAATATAAATATTAAATTAAAAACACTGGCAATTTATATTGTCATGTAACAATTGTTGTTTTTAAAAATCAAAGTTCGTGTGTTTGTTTCCGTTCTCGAGAACAAGTAGGAACACGAAAGAGGCAAACACTAGTCGCCGATGGCAGCTTAAAAATTTACATTTTCTCATTTTCTGAGTATTGACATAAAGATTTATAAGAAACGCAAACAGCGCCCGTCTAGTGCCCTGTTGTTAGCCACCCACGCAAAATGGTTTTCAATAAAAAAAACGTAGTCGTCCGCTATTTAATATAATTGACTACATTTTAAGTATATAATTTTGGCACTATGAACAATTAATTTCTGTTCGCAATGATAAATTTCGTCAATTTTTGCTTACATCACCAAATATAAGTTACATACGCACTGGCACACACACTTAAAAAGCTTCCCCGGAAGCCCTAGAGCCTTGCTATCTTAAAAGAGGTTTTGGCTAGGCGACCTGCCACCTCAAACTCGTGCAATCTGCAAATGCCTCTTGGGCAGCTGTCTACGTCAGGTCAAAACAAAATTCTTGTTGTTTATGTTACATTTGAATATGTCATTTAATTATTTCGATATTTTAGTAGAATTCTAATATCAGTAACATTAAATAAGTAAATAAATTGCAGAAGTAAAAGTAAATATTATATATAACACATTTGATGTAAAAAGTTGTAAGGTGTATAGTTGAAATGGTAACACTGGTACAATAGAAATAAAAAAAAATCTATCGAGATTTTACCGCAACAGAAAATAATGATCGGTTTACAAAAGTGAAAGAAGACGTTGTACACAACGCAAACAAGTTTAATCTGTAATCTTTCACACACGAAACGGTCGAATGGCCAGTAATGGGCGTGCAATAACAGTTTTCCATCAAAGCCAAATTTCTAATCGGAATCTGACAGGCAAGGTATGTGGAGCACAGTTGTGTACTGTAGACGCCCGAGGCGATTCCACGACATTGTGACAACGTATTTTATTCTTTATTCACATGCTTCTAGATACAAAAGTCGCTTCAATCAACTCTCTATTGCGTACAATTCCAAACGCAACTGCTCCGAGTTACACGAGCTTATTTCAATTTTTTCTTTTAGTAGAATACGATCAGTCATTGCCTACTCAGATGATTATTTAACGAAACATTTAACGACTTAACCGATGTGATTATAGCTTAATAAATAACGGAATAACTGCTATATTTACAGTGCGACCGCTATTTATTCAATTATAAGTATATTAGCAAATAAGGTCATGATCATCCACGCTGAATACATACAAAGTAGTATATTTGTTATAAATTAATTGAGAAGATGATTAAATAACAAATACAAATGAGCCATACCGTTAGATATTAAGCATTTATCTAATATTAACGTCGATAATAGTTACTCAAGAAAAAGCGTTTTTATTGTTCTTATAATTGAAGCCTCATCATTATCATCATTATTTCAGGTCTTGGTCAGTTCAGTTTCAGTGTCGCGAACTCAGTTCCAATGAAGCTTCCAGAGCCTTCTGGCTAATAGCATTAACATAAACAGATACAATATCATCTAGGTCTTTCATTGCCAGATATTGGTTTCTCTTTTAGACCCTTGCGAACATCTGTTCAGCGTGTTCCCTCCCACTCCTGTCAATGGGTATGAAGCCTAAACAATAGTAAAAAAAATTAGTGGTCAAATGTGTTACTAAGCGGAAAATTCAAGAACCAATTAGACTATTTTCTTTACAGCAAGATTAAGGTTCTCGAACAAAGGTTTTATTAAAAAATCTTGGTAACCAAATTTTTAATATGATATTGAATGAATAAATAAAGTGATCACTCTGAAACGCCTTTTAATAGTTTTTTTATTGGTCTATATATTTTTACGGTAAGTAGTTGCTTTTGACAGCTTTTTACAATTTGTTGAAACTAGGCAAAGCTTATTTGAAAATGATACGTTAATGAATATAGCTTTAATTGTAAAATATTTTATAACACCTCCAACGTCTTTACATTAATGAATTGTCACGATTCGTTAAAATTTACTTGTGATAATTAAAACCAATTGCTCGTTAGATTTACTAGTAATGACTTTAATATTGTCTATTGTATTAAATGCCAGTGTTGGCTTGTTTAACATTGAACAGTTAATGGTTTACAAAATTATTATTAATCAATATTTGGTAAGCTTGATTACACTAATTCATATTGTAATGTATGCTTTGTATTATAAACAATTGTTGAAGGATCCTTTTCACCGTGACATTTAACACTTTTGGCTATAGATCGTCCACTGAATATATACTTCACCCATAGCTTTCTAGTTCCGGCGACATTAACTAATCTTTCCTCCTTAATAGTGAACCTCCTTTACTGGTTGATCTGTGCCCTCCATTCCAGAACCTAAACGTCCCAGCGACCATCTGTCCTGCGCGCTTTGGCCTGCCCACTATCTGCCCACTATTACTTCCGTTCGACTACGAATCATATGACATTTTGAAACCCCGCACGATCTCTGTCGGTAAATAATTGACTGTTTCTTTGTTTTTAGCAACAGTAACATAGCAATTTTGGACACACAAAAAAAAATCCAGGTAATTAAAATCTAGACATATAATCAATTTTTGAAAGTTTTTAAATCATTGCCTAATTCTATATCCGCTAATTCTAGTACACTCACGCTTTCCTATTAACTTGCGGTCAATACAAGCAATTAATATAACAAGTTTTAATATATGTGCAGTAAGTAAAAAGTCTATCTTGTTTCCTTACAGTGTAACAGTACCTGATATAATAAGATATATCAAATCTTATAACCATACAGTCTATATTTTCTATGTAAATGTGACAGTGTTTTGCTATTTCGCATAGATTATATCTAACTTCGCGATTGTCTAATTATCGTAAGATATGGTTGACAAAAATCGTTATATTTGCAATGGCCGTGACTAAAGTGTTCTCAGAACGCGTGCCGTACCGTTAGCAACGAAAAGCAACGTAGACTGGCTATAAATAATTAAAAAATTAAACCTTTTTTTTTAAATAATTATCGCAGTACTTGCTAAGATTCTCATGGGAAGGACTAGAAAATTCTAGGCTTTACGCATAGATTTCCAATAATTTCGGTTCAAAGCAGCCTTCATCCAGTGTCTCCCGACGACCTTGAAAAATTCCACCTGTCCACCTTCTGCGGACTTTGGTGGAAGTCTTACTACAATGCAGTATTAATAAATATGTTCTTAAATAAATATAAATTAATATGTTTATTACATATTGCTGTAATTTAGCTTTAATAACTAAAAGTTCTTGTATTTGATTTTTGATGCCTTCGTTAAATTATATACACTAAGTCAATACTACACTTCTACAATCCTGTAACTTTATCTGTAATTATCCATTGGCTATTTGAATTTGTTAACATAAGTGTATTTAAAAAAATAAATTTAAAAACAATATTTATGTTTATTTTTCTTAAGATTACTTAGTTGATGCAACTTTATTGCAGTAAGTCACTATTTTTTTAACGCAAATTTATAGACGAGACAGTAGCTATTACCGAATGTGACCGAATATTGTCTTATCCGGACTGCGTCATTAATCATCGGATATCGGACTTCGTTAAAGCAAGACGCATTGCGTCACGCCGTCTACAGATGTCCCGTCACGTCAATAAACAACTGTTTAATCTACGCCCGCCTGTAAATCCTACGTGATCGATTCTGACATCGTACGATATCGATTAAGTGGTGTAACGTGTTGCGCTCTAGTGTATATGTGGCTTTATTTTTAAACTTCAAATTTGAGGATTTTAATTGCAATAACGTTGACATAAAAATACAATTTCTGGTTCTTTATCGTTGACTTTTGATAGATGCCCTTATATGAATTAAAAATATGAAAGATGTATATAATGATAAAGACGTGTGTTAAAGCTCCACTAAATATAAATATGATGTTAATATAAACAACGTTGCAGTTGTCAGCAGATGCTGAACGCGGGTCGCTACCAACCGGTCCTATTTGAAACCTAAGGCTTAAATCTAGCAGTGGACGTCTTACGGCTGAAATTATGAAATGATGGAATAAAGTACGATAAGTATAGGTAATATGAATAAGTTAAAATTTTAAAAAATTTTCTTTTTTAACATTATTAAAAATCTTTTTAAAATGAATACATCTCTTAGTGATAACGTATCAAGTGATTTGAAACGTAACTCGCACGAAGTTGTCTAACTGACATCGCTACTCTGTGTCACAAACTCGTATCGTGGTAGCTATGCCAACCGTACTGGTCTTTTATCGGAGTCGTGCATCAAAGTTAGCATTATTTTGAGAAGTAATTATTAATGTAAAGTCAGTTACCGAATTTCAGGTCGCTGCAGCGCTCCCCCCCCCCCCTCCCCCCATCCGCGCACAACAATGAGCTAATGAATAATAGAAAAGTGGTCGCCCCAAGTAGCCCGATGTCGGGTTTAGATAAATGATGAATGCGTTTTCGGTAGAGGCTCACTTTTAAAGTAATTATCGACGGCATTCAATGTACCTACGCGCTTTCTTATCGATCGGCAGAGTTTTTCTCCGGGGAGCGCGTATACGGGCGTGAGAATCCCGAGGCCGTAGCGCCTTGTTAATGGAAAGCGAGAATATCTTTCGCGTATTTCGACTTCGGACATAATAACCGACAGAAAAACAGCGTAGACGATGATTTCGTTAAAGAATTCAACGTTCACCGACCGCGTCCACTTTATTCGGAACTCCGGCGTAAATTTGACAAAAGTATTTTATGAACGTATAAATTCGCAATGCCCGGGGCCCGTCATCCGATCGGTACACTTTAATACTTCGCCCGGATTCGCAGAAACATCGGCTTTTTGTGGGCGCAGATCGCAACTCGTTCAATTACAGGCGAAATTAATGATTGAACACATTTTAACGCAACCGTGTGTATTCACACAAACGGACAGACACACGCGCACGCACACGTACAAAAGCTGAATCTCACAATAGGATTACATCGCCATAAATGGATCGAAATAACCAGTTATGACCTCTTATGATTCTCCTATACTTGCTGCTTAACATTTTTGTAGCTTTTGTTTCGAATAGAATTGTGTCCGTGCATTTTAATAGAGGCTTAGGGGCGCATCTATAACTGAGCGCTTTTTATTCCCCGACTCATTGTCAACGACAAACACTGAAATAACATAAACATTTTTATAAGCCATAAAACATACTTTTAACGGCGCCGTATAAAATATTCAATACGCAAGAAAACACGAAACCTTCCAGTGTGGCCAGCGAACATATTCATCATAATTCATAACAAATAACTTTCCAGTTACAACAATTCGAAATATAAAACCGACGAGCAAGAAAAAAAAAAGAATTCTTTAATCTCGATTTAGCGGCGGGGCTTTTTATTTGAAAACGATTGCTATTATTAATCTTTGTGAAGATATAAAATTACTTAACGTTATTCCACCATTTATTCTTCTTTTATGGATAGCCGGAGCTATTAAGAACATCAAACGGAAGCGTGATATCAACATACGATTCGATAGATATTTTAACAAACTTCGTGAATTGGAAAAAAAAAGAATCGTTTTAAAACTTCATAGCCCGGATCAAACGAGCCAATATTTCAAATTAAGAACAATTCAAATCAAATGTTCGAATTCTCGTTAGAGCAGGACGCCCGTAGGGTTGATGACCCGTTGAAATGTCAGCACATCTGTCTCACTCTCACGTTAAGTTCCTGCAACTATCTATCGCGTTCTACGAGATGTTGATCTTGATACGTCACATTTTTAATAAACGAACTCCGTATGACATGATGTACGGAAATTCGTTCCAATGATTAATATGGCGTCCGCACCGGTATACGAAACTAATACTTTGTTTTTAAAAGTTATTAGAAATATTGATAGTTCCATGTCATTGCTTGTGTTTTTGATCTCCGATAAACGATTGGTAGATAGAAAGTCTGTCGGGGAACAAAATTAAATACACGAGCGTATAGACAATACGTAGGCAGCGAGCACAAAAAAGGCTCACGATGTGTTCTATCTCCACATCTTACATATGAAATTGTATATTATATTATTTTTTCGGCTGATTGCATTTGAACAGTTAGTTACGGATAAGTAAGTGTTGCTATTTTCATGAAAGAACTGTTATTAATTAGTACATCGCTCATGACTGAACGTCTTAAGTAACATAATAATCTTGTCGCCTCTGGCATTTCAATCTGTTAGTCGGATTCTTGTTTTAATTTCGACATTAATAAGTGTAACGGACGCGGACATACAAAACAAATGAAAAACGACCGACATGATCCGACAAAAACCTTTAAGATGTGTACTAGGCATCATAGCGAGCGGCGTTTCATTACAGCGTAAATAAAAAACTTCATATTTGACGTTTAACAAATTGTTCCTTTTTCAAATCGACCAATGAGACCATTGTGTTCGCTCCTAATGGCGCGTTCTATTTTCAAATCTCATTCTCTTTTCATATCTCGCCCGCCTTTCAGATTCATTCGAATTTGGAATGCGTGAGACGGATACGTCCATTTTCCCACACGTCTTTTTTCTTGATGTTTGTCTTTCAAATGAGTTGATTAATAGGGGGTCGGTTAAGCGCCGATTGTTATTATGTCTCGGCGCTCGAGTGGTGATGTAAGTTGTGGTCCTGCAGTCTACAGCGACAACGGAGAGCTGTGTCGCCCGTCATCGCGCCGAACAAAATAAGTACTAAATAATTGCCCACGCCGAGTACAGATGTACGCACAACACACAAGAGTGAAATACTTAATATCATCATATATTCAACATCACAACCCCGATTAAAGTTTTAATCTAAAATATGCATCTGTAAAATCCTCAAAACGGCCAAATGTCGCGTATCTAGCCGAGCGGGAGATATTGCCAAAATGCATAAACATCAAAGGGGTTTTTGTTGAAAAAAGGATTTAAAACTGAAGGGCGCGTCCCCAACGCGATAGGCAAAATGGCGTCCGAGATTATAATAACGATTTTAAAAGTCCCCTTCGTGAAATATTTTTTAGTTTTTTCTTTTTTTTATTTTGTATTTTTTTGAAGGGTTGCATAAGTGGACGCAGTATCCGATGGAATAATTTGACGCGCACACTATTTCAAAAAATGGGGTGACACTCTAAGCCCCAAAATAGTTTTGATCGGAGGATTACGATCTATCAGGTTTTTACTTTAAATAAATCAATATTCAAGAGTTGATTTTAGAAACAGATTTTTCAATTAATAATGTATACCGTATTAATTGATAAATCTCACTGCCTGCTGAACTCTGTGTTCAGAAATCCTTTGTGGAGTTGAGTTTACGCTTTTATAACTTAATTCTGAAATCTATTCTTTTCGCTAAAGTTTAACAATTTTGTTAACAATCATGTAATATCAATAAAAATAATTATGTTTTGCTGAAAGATTCTTGGGGACAATCGATTTAGCTTCCACTTTTTACGATATATACCATAATAAACAGGCAATGAAAATGAATGTAATGTTCTTTGCTTTTTTAAAATTTTCCGGTTTTTTTTGGTGCATATTTGTTTTTCAAAAGCGATGATGAACGGACTTTCTACGGCTGTAATAATGGTGATAATGACTCATCAAAGCAGGCTGGCGGTTAGACATCTTCATGCATTAATTTTAGAGGTATCCAGATACTTAGTGATATTTTTTATAACTCTATGGCAGGTTTTCGTCTAGAGTAGTTCACACAAGCAATCATTCTTCTTCGTCGTCGTCGTTTCAGGCTATAGATGCCCACTATAATGCATGGGTCTTATCCAAAGATATTTATATGGGGATATACCATAAGCACCATGCTTCGCAGTGTGGTACTAGGATGCTGCTGCCCATCCACTGAACTTGTTTCGTAAGCAGTGGTAATTTTAAATAATGAATGCAGAAAGTGCTATAATTCAAACATAAGATTATTTAATTGTGTGTTTATAAATATAACATATGATGCTTAAGAAACCTCCCTCAAAGCCTCCCTTAAATCGGTCTTGCGATTCACTTATCCAGTGATTTACCGCGACCTTGAACTATGCTGTCATTCAACCTTACAGGGAGATAAGCGATAAGAAATAATAATTAGTTTTAATATGAAGCAAAAACGGAAAGAAATAATTAAATATTTAATTTTTGGACACCATAGACTCACGCGTATATTTACCACCGAAGCCTAACGGTGCCATAAATCTTTGTGTTTCCATTTATAGAACACTTAATAGAAGTTCATTAAAACACCAGAAGGAGGGTTCGACTAATAAAATTTATGAGACGGTATATAACTTAACCACATTGCCTATCAATGTAGATATCATTTTATTTGAGAAGTTCGATTTATGAAAGCATTAGGTTATATTTTTAATATAGCAAACAGTTATATCTTTAAAAAGAAGGTTCAATATTTATTTGCAGAAAAATTGACGTAACTTCTCCTCAATTAAATATAATATGGTATATATGTAATGTGTAATATATATTTGTATTGTGAATAAATGAATGAATGAAGCCATTTATTCACAGTTCATAAAAAATATATTTCAAATGTTGATAATGTTGTGTTTCTTAGATGTTAGTTTCTTTGAGTGCAGGCTTTTTCTCTAGTGTATTGCCTAAATATCATATCTCCGTCTTTTATATGATTTACAAATTATATTACTGTAATATTTATTATATACATATGCTATAGAGTATTGTATGTTTTGTATTATTATTTAGATATCACACATCAGCTAACTAACTCCTCTCTGCACCAGTTTAGGTTGACTGATAAAGAATGTCTTTAAGCCATTGCACTAAGTCTAAAAAGAATCAATAACTAAATACACATACATAGTAAGAGATTTTTAGACACGTATAAAGTATAACAAAAGTGTTTTATCAGATAAATATACGTAATGTATAAATTAACTTTCTAAATACTAAATAATTCATGTCATGATTAAATATGAAATCAATTTACATTGAAAATTAATGGAAATAAAAACTCGACGCGTATGCAAGAGGAAAATCATTTTTATTTATTTTATTCTGTTTACTTGTTCAGAGTAAAGTCAAATGTACTACGTATCTGTGCTTCTTTAGTACGGGTACAAATTCGATGGTACAACACGTGGCCTGTTCCTGATTCAGCCAATTCACGACCAAATCCGTACCAATTGTTGTCCCGAGACGCTTTATCAATAAAAATAAAAATCTTCGAGGAAGTCAGCAATTTGCTGCGACGTCTGGCGGGACGCGGACGTTACACGCGGAAATAAATTTTATTATCATAGGGATTAAGTTCAATTTTATTCAGATAGGAGGGTTACAAGTTTCGTTAGCAATTAAATTGGTCATTATGTATCGTAAAGGGCTTGTAGGGACTGCGTTTACATTGGAACATACAAATTTGTATTTTTTACGTTTCCTTATATGAAAATTAAACTGTATTTCTTAAATATACTTTATACAAAGTAATCAAATTACGCGTACCTATATATAAACTAAAATGATACGCCAAATGTTTTTATAAGCACCTTTATAATCATTACTTTTTATATTTCGTAGTAGTCACGGAAAAATTTAAAAAATGCGAGGAAAATAACAAAAAAAGAATACTTTATTTTTCTTACAGACCCTTGAGTAAATTGGAACACATGTCCATAGTTGTCAAATATTTGACGTCTGTCAAAACTTAACAAAGGATTTTAGGTTCAAATAAAATATACCTATGTTATTGTTCTTAATAATTCTTTTATTAAAACGTCTAATAGTTTTTTTTTTTATTTAGACTGCAACAAGCTAATAATTTTAGCAGTATAAAGTTTATTGAAGCAGCTAGTTTAAAAATATTCTATCAAAGATTCCAAAATCAAAATAAAATTAATATTAATTTCCGAGAAATTAGTGATGTCACATAACAGCCATATGTCGATAAATGAATATTGAATAAATTACTAACGGTATAGAAAGCCGTAATAAAATATTTGTCTGTATGAAAAATTTCACTGTACGTGAGCTGTATGCGAACAGTGCACTCTTTAGCGGCAAAGTCAGAATGAGACACGTTTCCTATGAAACCGCGCTTTGTGCAAGTGTTGCTGTTGTGAAAATTAATTTAACCACAGCATACGAACTAGATTCAATATGTTTCGAAATTATAGTTTATTGTGCAAATTGATCGAAGGAGATCAATGTCAAATAATTGTGTATAACGTAATATTTAATTTTATTTACGAAATTGTTAGTAATCCAACTGTAGCATGTAGCGGCCTAAGCACCATGAGCTTCGCTGCCTTAAAATAGGCTTACTTTTCCCCCCCACGCCTTGAAACTGCAGAACCTGCAAATGCCATTAGGGCAGGCAGAAATGAATCTGGTCAAAAAAAGCCAATTTTGCTCTCATTTGATGACAAAATATGCATACATACATAGTTACTTTTTACTCATAAATAAATTAGACAAATAACTATGACTAGGCAAATTACACTATAATAACGTTGTTTCTATTGTTCAATTAAAAATAATATAGCTTTTATAATTAAAATAAATTTATGTAACACTTTCTAATAAGTTTTAAATTAATAAAAAAGAGTTTAATCATCAAATCTTGAACAGTAGTATTTAAACGGCAGAGGACTGATATTTGATAGTAGGTAGCGGGTTCGATACCTAGGAAACAATCTTATATAATTCACATTTTGTACATTAATTATATAGGATTGCCACACAGCAATCACAGTAACGGGCGTCTATGGGCAAACTACGAAACAAAATTTAGTACAAACATCTTATTAGAGATGTAAGAATTTCTAGTGATAATAAAGCATATCGCTATTGCTATCATTCAATAACTAGTAACATAGATTTTTTTATTATTAAAATTAACTTAAGTATAATGGCTCTGAATTATCATGCAATAAGTTTAAAATGTAAACGTAAAACTGTTAAAGTCAATCTTTGACTCATCACTTAAAATAATCGGTTGAGTTTGTTATAACAGAGTGTGTTTGGAACACCCATAATCGAGTATTTTAAGATTAAGATTACCATTATAATGGATATATTATAAATAGTGATGTATAAAGTGGTTAATGAAGTGACTAGATAACTTTTCTCGTTAACACCATAGCTTCTTATATTAGATCAATAGTATGCTTAGTTCAGTTGAAGAGAATCTTCTGTATTTTGGCGTATTCTTCATTAGTGATTGTCGCCTTAGCGAATTTGTATGTGTTGTTTTCATATGATCCTATCTTCTGTTTTCCTCGGGGCAGTAGTACATAGTGTCTTGACCAGGCTAGCGGATAGGTGATCGTTCATGAGGTTCTTCACCGCCTATTTTGCCTACAACTAGTAGTTTATCCATGTTATTTGGTTGTCTGCGATGTGGCCAAAATTACTTATAACTGTTTAGCAACATTTTGTGGAGATCTAAATGCTTGATAATAAGACGGGCAAGAAAGGACTTGATGGTTTGCTATCTATAATATGCGTTACATTATATCAGAGAAGTCTTTTATATAAGTTTAATTTATAGGAAAAACATAAGCGCCTCATGCAATGAAAAACGTCGGGAACAAGCCTTGTAACAGTATAAGAGTCGTAACTACCGCTTTTGGCGATACGGCAGTAATAAATATATTTCAAAGTGTCGTCGCGTAGAGCATAAAATATGCTCATAAAAAAAGAAATCACAATTATATGGACAGCAATTCTAGCCGCCATATTGCCACTTGGATCCATTGTGAAACTTCAATAACGCACGCGTAACCCGCATATTAAAAACTATCGCCCGAGCTAAAGTACGAGCGAAAACGGGAAACAATCGCCTTGCGCCATATTTGAAATCGGTGTTTGAATATGGAACTATTTAAAATTTAGAATCCGTTGCGTTATCGCCGCGACGTGCCGCCATTTCCCGATTGTTCTTTTTTTTAATTCATAATTGGAACGCTGTGACGATATCCGCTTATTGGCTTAGGACGGTAACACTCATAGGCCCAGGAAACACATACAAAAAATTCAGATACCAATGTACGATAGGCAAAATATTATATTGCTCGAACAATAGCATCCTTTAACATTATATTTTTTGTGTCAATATTAAGAATACAAATTATAAAAACAGTGACTGCTACAGTACGTGTTTAAAATATACTATTCAATATACAGTCTGTTTGGTTATAGGAAGGAAAGCTATAAAATTGTAAATAATTTACTAATTTCTCAGCGAAAAGGTTGAAAGCTTTTACACCAATTTTTAATCACCCTGTCGTGACATTCAGAAATATGTTCCATAACTTTGTTTTACCTTTGCGACAGGTTAATAACTTCTGGCTTCTGCAGGGGTAGATAGTAAAAAAATATTAATTTTAATACGTAGTATTCGAATTTTGAAAAAGTTTCTTCTAACTATTATATCACATCAAATGAGCTATACTCCTGTAAAGTTTACATATATAATCAATAACCCTGTGTATAGTAACATATATGTTTCCTTTATTTTAAAATCCTGTTTTAATAATTAAACCATACTTGCGTCGCAATAATGATACTGCATGTATTGAGCAAAATAATGAGTTAATTAATTTTCAAATTCAATCATATCGTTGTTTTAACTTTTGATTTTCTTAGGAATGCGCAGTTCAGGAGATCGTTAATGAGTTAATTTTAAGTCAAGGCAGCGTTTATTTCGTACGAAAAGGACTCTCGGCGGAAGGAAAAACCCGCGTAAACGGTTCCGAAGCTAAGCACACCCGACGTCGGTTATTTTAACAACACAATAATGGCATTGTTGTGAAGTATCTCACGATTCGATCATCGAGAAATTTTGGATTGAGCTGGAAATATCTGTTTTTACCAAACTGCATATGGTATTCATAAATAGCTTGTGATTCCGTGGAAATACTTTTGTGAGCATCCAATGGAGAATCGATTACATTTTTTCGTTATTCACATTCCGATCGTCGAGATAAGATGAAATTAAACGCAAGTTCTTAAAAGTGACTTAAATGTATCTCAGCGTCGTTATAGGTACAAAAGCTTTAAAAGGATATATGTACATAATGTATGATACACGCTGTCCAAATATCAATATTTTTAAAATATTAAACAACATTAATGTAACATAATTAGAAAAATCGTTTTCAAAATTCTGATTACTACATATTAAAATTAAATATTATTTATTATCTGTTCCTGCAGATTTTATACTAACAGAAGATAATAACTTGTCGCATTCCAATAGAAAAATAAATTTATGTAAAAATTTTCAGAATGATCACTTTGTATGGGGTAGTTGGCAAAAGCTGTAATAAAGCTTTTTTGCTGACAAATGTAAAGTTTTAAGTAAAGATACAACAAAATATTTCGATTTAAAAAAAAAAACTTTAAATTCACTCCGAATATTGGTAAGAATTGTGAGAAAACTTCATATTGTTTTTGAACGATCGCGAATGCAGCGCTGATCGTATTTAGAGAAAAAATACGAAAATGTATTTTCACAGACTGTAATATAATTGTGATTCGAGACTCTGACAATCATATTTCGATGTCGACCGTTCGAGACTGCGACATAAATAATGTTAATTTCATATAAAAGGCGTTTTTTGACGAATGCACCCGCGAAAACGCACGCTTTTGCGGCGAAACTAACCGAGATGTATAAAGTTGTTTATAAATAATTCATGCGGTATACTTTCGGAACTTATTCACCACTTTGTAGAGATTTTTATAAAATATATTTTTTTAAATCCCGCTTGCATTCGATTCGGGACGCAACGTACGTTTTCATTGAGCTTCATATAGCATCGTATCAAACAATAAATTGCCACTACAAGGCCTTTACTAAAGATCGCCGGTCTTGAGCAGTCCACGTCCACAGCTTCATATGGTGATCATTAATATGAAACCACTTAAACGCTTTAAGGCGTGTAAACCGTGTTGCCCAATCGAATAATCCATTTCCAAATTAAACATCCATAGAATACATCTATACTCTAATCTCTCGTACACAATTATGAAATAATCCAATGAGAATAAAACGAGTTTAAACAGATACATCGTTTCTTGAATACGTACAGACGGACAAAGAGAACCAACCAAATGCAAGTCACCTCATACGAATTACCGACCGCTTTGTTTCAACGCTCGAACAAAAACACCGTTTTTAATATCAATACCCATCGCTATCGATTCACGAATGTAATTGTATGGTTGGCTTACATTGTTGAATATTAAAGCAAGATTTGTTCTTATAAGAGACCGTGCAGATGTCAGCCTGTTGCCAGGTGTGACGATTAGTCTGTCCTGTAACAGCGTTCTCATTAATGTGTTAATGCTGGCCACACTGCATCTATTTAATATTACGACCTTAAAAGAATGTGCGAGAAGAATTCTGAATTCAAATTCATTAGACATTGCACACGACACTTATTCTGTAGTCAACGCTAATGATAAGACGTATTTATTTACGGTGAATTATTGAATAAATAGATATAATTGAGTTTACAGTGGGCACTTCTCAAATCTAAGCGCTCTTGGAGCTCTCGTAGCTTCAAAATGAGGGATGTTTCATAAGAAGATTGAATCTGATACTAGTTTCTATGATATTGTGCTCTTCCATATTTATTCTCATGATGTACACAAGAGGTCACATTAAATGATCTTATTTGGATATAAATATATGAATAGCCGTATGTTTTTTTGTTAAGCCGATTAATGAAATTAAAGAACAAAATTAATAAATTGAAAATTTTTATCTGTTTTCTATGTGTGAGTCGCACACAGATTCATTTATCAGTCTATCTGTAAGTTCCATGTGTGCGCCATGACCCCTGAGTGCAATGAGATTACGAAGGGGGTGAGTCCGGTACTATCATCAATTATTTTTGTGAGCGCTTTCAGCTTTCCATTTTTTAAAATAAACTTCAATGGCGCAAGAAGGGGAATGTAATAAAATTACATGTGGGGACCTCTCGGATACATACTATAAATATAGTACAAGTAAATGAATATATGCGAATGTAATTCAAATAAGGAATCGAAATCATTTCTCAGAAGAGTTCGTGACAATTCTTACGTTTCTTTGTACCTTTTGTGGTCCAATTTCTAAACATGGTGTAGATTGAACGAAATACCTGGAAATAAGAAAGAACAAGATAAGTAAAAAAAAAATAAAGTTCTTAATTATATTTGGGGTCAAAATTTAAATTTGTCTTCATATGTTTTAATTTTATTCTTAATCTAAAAATGCAATAAAAATATGTACATGTAACATGTTCCCGTCATCATTTAAAATGACCGAAATGAGGGGACAAGCCCGATTGAGTTATTAAATAACGAACGCAACAATTAAGTTGAATTTAGAACGAAATAAGAATGTCCGATCGATCGCTTCCAAATTTAAAATCTGATAGCCGTTCGACGGCAGCCGTATTGGTTCCGATACAAAGGAATAGAACGAGCATGACGATTCAAATATTTTCGAAAATGGAATATTAAGTGAGGCCATTATACGGCCGAATGATTACTATTGCTTCAAAATGACGTATAGCAACCGTAGCCCATTATTAAAAATCTTTATTTCGTACACTATACATGATAAATATAGTTATTGTTCCTTTTTTTTTTAAATTCAACTTATATTTTCCATTATAGGTGTCATAATAAGAAGTCCCTATTTGCGTATCGGGGTCAACGACTTGCGTATGCTGGCTGCGTCGACGCTATGCGTTAAGTGACCTCTTAATGCGACTTATTGGTTACTCATAAGTGCACGAGTTGCCACAGTGTAACAGTGTGTCATGCATAGGTCCTCCTCAGATACTGTCCTTTGTCACACGTAATCAAAACTTGCCGCTAAGCTGTGACAATCAAACACTTATTGGTCTCATAAGGGCTCATTGAAGTATGACTGAGGCAATAAACACGAAATTGCTTATTAATCAAGAAGTTTCAAATGATATGTTCGATGTGAATTTTATATTAAAAATGTATTGTTGACAAATATGCAGTATGATTGCTAATAAGTGTAAATGATTTAAAGGGAATTCGCCCGTTAAACTCATTGGTCAGCCAAAACTTAAAAGCTTTTACACCTATTTCTAATCACTCTGTATAAACTGATCACTCTGAAATAAGTTACATTAATTATTTTTTCTATTGGTATGCGAAAGCTCATTATTACAATATTTATACTTTCTGAAATTGTTGATATTTGGTTACACTTTAAAGCTTTAGCACTTATATCCAATCATCCTGTATAAGTCTAGATAATCATGCCTAAAGACGTAAGAGTCGATGTACGAGATCCATGAATAATGTCAATTTTAAATAATTTTGATATGATTTTAATAATTTTAAACTTTATCCCGATATTTTTATGTATATATCTACATTTATAATTATGATTGTCTAACCTTGTTCTGTAAGAAAAACAGATGATCGATGATAAATGTATATGTACGGCAAAACTTTATTTAGTATGATGTATCTCTCTTATCAGACGCTTAAAGCAGGCTGCTTCTAACCAGTCCGGTAGAAAATCTATAGAAGAAGCCTTTGCCCAACAGTGGACGTCTATGGCTAAATCGATTATGACATTGGGCTTAACAACTTTGTAAATATTATTTAAATAATTGCATTTAAAAAAAATTGAACAATTGCTCGTCGGAAGTGGCAGTGGGCAAGTACATGGCTCGTGCTCGTGACGGCTGTTGTGCCCAGAAAGTTCTAGAGTGGCCACAAGCTAAACCCACTAGGTGAACTGATGAAATAATCAAGATCACGGGAAGTCGCTGGATCTGCGAAAGTCATCGTGGCGATTTTTGGGGGAAGCCCATGACTTGCAATGGGCATTTATCCACGAAGACGGTGACGATGAATAAAATAATCAATGAGAGACACGAGGTATCTTTAAATAAGCTATCGTCGTACACACAGAAAGACGCATACTGATGGAACAAATCGTGGAGAGTTCCACAAAAAATCATTAAATTCAATATTTCGTTTAAAAAGCACACCACATATCTCGACCATTAATCACTAAAACTACCGACCTTCAAGGAGAACATCGAAATAAAATCAGCAATCGAAATAAAGCACTTAAAGCGAAACGTCATTATCGCACAGCATAAATAAAAAAAGCGCAGAAATCGAACGCGAAAATTGTGTATCGCAGTCGATTTAAAAAGAATTGCGAACCGATACAGATATATTGAAACTGCAACGTCTTTTTGTCATTGTCCGACATTTCGTTTTGTATTTCTATTTATGGCTACGTGACAAATTTTGAACAAATGAAATACACAATCTATGACAATTAACACTAATTAAACTAACCGTTCTCCTTTATTTATTTGAGATCAGTTTTAAAAAAATTAAATTAATTAATTTACAGGCGAATTCCTAAGTTTAACAATAAATCGAAAATATTTTACAAGCAAAGTCGCAAGAAATTGGTAGTATCGAATGCAGGCGAAGCCGAGCGGCATTAATTAAAAATTCTCGGTAGAATATTCAAAAATAGAATCCGCATTCGAACGCGCCTTGTACGGAGGCCGAGTTTGAATTTGGAAGGAACAAAAGGAGAGCGCGGGAGCAACCCTTTTAGCGCTGATAATCTGTTCTTTGGCCGTGTTGTGTTTTCTTTTTATCCGTTGTCACTTTTTTGTCCGAACCGAGATTGTACACAACATTCTTTACTTCGAAACGAAGCTTTTTAAACTCGCTCCGAGATTTATTTCTTTTTTATTCCCTTTCGTAACAAGGTCCTGCGTCAAATTTAATTGATGAATGGCCACGAGGGATGTGCACGTATGTGAATAAAGGTCAATTTTTACTCGGCTTTGAACGACTTTAGTATACTTGGTGTTTGTTGTTACATGCATATGAACATAGAAATTATTTTTAAAGCCATTTTAAAAATTAATTGAATGCGGCCGTAAAAATATTATAAGGCTAGGGTACCAGGAGTCCGTTTGTCGATGCGAGTATAGCTTCGAATTATAAAATTTTAAAAATAGAACTCAATCCTTCCGCCCTCGACGGTTTAGTGCTTTACATGAAATATTATTTTATGGAATCAACATCTGCGGCCGGTGCGATGTGTGCGTTGGCATTATTTTGGTGCGCGTACGAGGGGTTTATGTACACAAGAGAAATTACTTAAAAGTAATATACTTTCAAGTGGATGGGAACATTACAAATTCTGTTTTCACTCACGCTGTTAAATTTAGAATCGAGAGCGCATTCTTTTATTCAATTATAATCTGTTTGTGCACTGAGGGTAGCTCAAATTTCATTTTACATGTGGCTCTATGTGTACTGTAACAACTTGGTTAATTGTTAAAATCGGCTATATATTGATAGATAATCTTTAAAATGACGAGCAAGTTAAATTAAATATTGAAATATTTGATAGTAATATTATCACTATTGCCTAATATGAAACTATGGTGATATAAAATAAGCTTCGGTAAGTGAATTTCTAATACACAGAGTGATTGGTTATAGGTGTAAAAGCTCTCTGAAGAAATTACTCTAAAGTAATTTACATTAATTTATTTTTGGTACAGTAAACATTAATAATATTAATGTTTAGAAAATCTAATTTTAAAAACGCTTTCACTTACTATATTAATAATACGTAATTTTTTTAACATCCATGACCAATAACTATATAAATATAATAATCAATTCATAAAAACAAATTCAAATATTTATATATCAATAAATATAATATAATGTTTTGACTGATGGTATCTGTATAAAGTATATGTACATATCGAGGTGTGAGGTATCAATAAATTAAAACTTGTATAAATTTCGGATATAACATCAAAAATAATATGAATATTTCGTAAATATGGATGCGTACAATGTTAACCCTTTAAATTTAAATAGCGCTCTCTTGTATTATATCCTCCAATCCGTTTGAATCGTCAAATCACTCGTCGCAGGCTCATTTTTTAAAATTGGAACTAAAAGCGAAACCCCACCATTTTTAAATTGCTCTCGTCATGCGGCTTCCTTTGTTGCCAATGCTTTTCGATCGAATTCAATAAAATGTTTCAATACGGAAAAAAAAATTGAAATTTGAATTTGAACAAAGCAATTACATTCGTAGCATTAATTTTTATATTGACTATGTAACGAACTGCGGAACGTTTTGAAAGATTTAAAATGTTTACTTATTTTAAATAAACACATACTCGAAATTATTACACGCTATTTGCAGATTTTTTTATAATTGCAAACACATCTGTCTTGTTGATTATTTTATTTATTTGTTTGCACACTTTGTCAAAGTAGCAGTGGCCCAAATATCACGCAGACCAAATGGCCGCTGGGGCCTTAATATTCCGGATTGGTGACCACGGACGGTAGAACGTCCTCGCATAAGGTGGACAAACGACTTTGATAAGGTCTTCGGAAGAAGCTTGATGCCAACTGCTTCCGATCGATCCTGTTGGAAATGAATAGAGGAGCTCTTTAACCACCAGTGCATGTCTTACTATTGAAATAATAAATGATGATGTAAATTAAATCTTTATATAATTTTAGATCAATGTCTAAGGATATAAATCACATAAGACCCAAAAATCTCATAAAAAATGGAATAACAAATGTCAGTTTAACATCAAGCGATTCAAAGCGCTAAGTTGCTTGAGAATTCAATTCAAACAAGTCATTGTAAGATCCGTTCAGCTGTGTTGGTTTTGGGATTATACTTTTTTTTAGTTCTACTCTCCCTTTTTAATTTTAACTCTTTTGACTATTTTAATATTTCTGGAACAATTTTTAACTTGGGGCGAGGGTAATGTGGGTGTATTTCGGGACAAAGGGTTACTTTAGTAAGAATATGTATGCGGGTGTCGTTATGTATTTGAATTGATCAAAGCGTGTTTTATAATTTAAAAAAAGGGGTTTAATAAAACGTTCGACGCGATTTAAAAGGCATTAAGGTTTGTTTAAAAGTAAACGTGGATCAATATTACAAATAGAAAGATTATAAAGAGTTTATTTTTTTTACCAAACGTATTTTCATTTGCTGCCAATTAATGTAGGGTATATCTTATCCAAAAAAAATTTCAATAAATAATGAATACGTGATCATAATAACTTAAGAAAAAGCGTTTTCAATTTTCAGGCTACGACACATTATCGTTTACTATCCATGCAGACTTTATCCTGTCAGAAGTTACTGGCCTCTTAAAATCCAATAAAAAAATTAATGTAACATTTCAGAGTGATCATTTCACGCAGAATGAATGTAGATACTAGGTGGTACATCAATAATCAATCGCCTTGTATATAACATGTATATGATATTAGTATGTCATTCAATAGTCCTTTCAACCTTACAATACGAGATTCTGTTGTACATTGTTGTTACATTTACTATTAAGTAATCGTGTCTTAAATTATAAATGCAAAAGGTAATTTTATACATTTGAAAAAAATTAATATCGTTGCAAAAAAATTAAAAGAGCCCATGTAAGTTTGTTGTAGATAATTTTTCAATTGTTGGTGGTTGGTGTTTTAAGGATTGTAAAATAGAGACAAAACAGAAAAGAAAAACAAACCTGACGTAAAAATAATCATAATTTTTTTAACTTCTGAGTAGTAACTAATTTCAAGTAATATATATTGTTAACTAGCCCTGTATACCCGTAAATAACTAATACTAACATCTATGTAAAATAATTAAAACGTGTACAGACCAAGATAAAGACGCGCATAAATATACTGGCTTAAAACATTCCAATAAGATTATGAAACCAATATCACAATTAATCAAAATGACTTGTCAACATTATCTCTACAAAACCCTTTACAATTATATAAGAGAATAAAAACGCCGGAACAAAAAAATTAAGGATCGGTTACGTGGAAAAAAATTCGGGTTAACGCCCTTACACAGGAATAAGGGAAACATGTGGTTAGGAACAACCAAACCGCATTGTTTATTATAAATTGCTCTTCTCAAAAATAACACCACAAGAAATGCTAACGGAACGAGTAATGGATGATAAAATGCATCGTATTCTCGTCAACTTACAGGATGTGCAGTTGAATAAATTCGTTACGTCGATCCGGGATCATAATCTTACGCATTAGAAGCGACAGTTTAAAAAAGTTGGGAAATTCGACCAGCTGTAACATCGTAAGCGTATTTCTCACAGAAACACACATTTAAAATTATATTTTAAAACAAACAGCTTAAAGTTTAGATTTGTTTACGAATGATATTATTATAAATAGTACATTGGTAAATTTATACGCAATTTTAAAATTTAAAGCAATGCAGTTAGATTCGTATTAGCTCAGCGACCACGTTCAAAAAGTGCCAGGTGATAATGTCACACGACTTTAATTGTTAATGTCGTGTATTTAGATCGATAACTGCTTGAATTATGTAAACAGCATAAAAATGTCATTTTCAATCTATTCCATCATGAAGCTTGAAAGAAATCTGTAATCGAATTAAGTTTAACCTTCAAATGATTTATAAAAAGTTCACCGATGTTCATCTTATAAACTTGAATGCAGTAAGATGAACGTTATTTACTCGAGAAATATTTATTGACATCGTTTCTTCCCTATACATATATTTTTAAAGTGTTTTATTACATAATTCTGGTATTTTCATTGTCCTAGAACACGATTCATTTATTTTCGGTGTCCGTTTATATGTTAGTACTTAAAACATTTTTTTTTAAATATTTGACATTTTTGTTTCATATTTAATTATGAATGTTTCAAATTCTTTCGAAAGTAATATTTGAATTAAATTTGATCTTAAATTAGTTTAATGCGGTTAAATACAACATATTTTACAAGAATCATGGGACTTGGTCATGGAATCATCCAAAGTACTTGGCAATAATTATTTATACAAATACATATGTAATGAGACAGTTTAAATCTGAATCAAAATTTGATTTTCAAAAATTTTTGCATCAACTCGATTTGTGAAAAGATGAAGGGAGCGTTAGGAATACTAGGAGAAATGTACATCGCTATTTTTATCTGTATTACAACTAAAATACCTTAACAAGCTTTTATGAAATTTCTTTCAGCAAAATACTCGTAATAGGTTAATAACTTAAATTTTAAGAAGTACTCAAAGTTATATTCTACCTGTTATCCGCAATAAATACTTTGCGCGAAGACATTATTTTTTAATGAACACATTAAAATTGATACATTAATTAATATGTGAGTAATATTTTTCACTCGAACATTCTTATGTCGAGTTTAAAGTTAATCCGATAAGATCGAAGGAAGTCGCGAACCCATTGTTAAAGACAAAGGGGTTGACGGTCACAAATATTGATTTCGTTAAGATTCGAAGTCGTGTCGGTGCGTTTGAAATTGACCGCTCTCAACTCGGATTTAACATTTGCTTCGCATTACTTTACGTAACTACAATATTTTTATTCTAGTCAATGAGACGCTTCATTTATTAAGTTTCCTATAGGTCAAGAAGATTTTTAGAATCTTCCTGACATAGAACGTCTTCAAAGTGGACGGACAACTTTATTAAGGTCGGTAAAGAAAGGTCGCCCTCACTGGCTCTAATGTAAATCTATGAAGAAGGTATATACCTATAAGGCCGATTGAAAGAAACCTGCATCCCGCGCCTTCATACGATATTGGCAGGTTCGTCTGTCCATCTAGTGAGTGGACTTCCCTCGCAGCGTTTGCAGGCTTGATGGCCATAGATTTAATACGGCTGAAATGATAATGGTGATGATGACTGTAAGGATATTATCAGCCTACGTTCACAAATCTTCTTTACTAGTAAGTATTTCGTTTAAGTTCGAGATGGACAGAACACTGAAGATATTTAGAACAAACGAACGAACATCTTTAAAATATCTAAGCCCTTATTTACCTAGTTTAGTTACTGTGACTTCTGTGTTATGTGGCTTCATACGAACGACCGATAGAATTAGTCAATGACATATAAAATCAATTTTCATATCTTGACCAAGCCTTACTTTATCATCAGCTGATCTTACACATTGTGGCTGTAATGTAATCAAAAATTTTAATACAAATCCAGAGGCCTTTGTTATTTATACTACACTTTATACACCAAAACGATTATTCAGATAACTATTAACTACAATAGAGCTTCATTAAATTTTATCCGGTTTAAATCTACTCTACACACTAACCGAATGTTACAAAGTGGGGAAACTACAGTGTTTATTACAGTGAGAATCGTTTACGACGATTTTATGGACACTCGTGTAGTAAAGTGTATGGATTACCGCGGCTCTTTAACGGCTAACGTTTCTACGTGTACTGCGCTCGGTGAATGTATAAATAACGCCGAGAACAGATTACGATGTTTTATTGGTGATTGTACTTTTATGTCATTATAATTAATTATTTAAATTGATGATTTTTTCTCTTTTGTACACAAATTGGACGGGCTGCGATGTCAACGGCATTGTGCGTATTACAGACTATAAACATACAAAGCATATCAAAGTGTTGTAAAAACTGTGAATAATAAAAATCAGATGCTTAAAATTTAATAATGTCTTTTACTTGTAGATTTTTTAATACTATAGAGTGACGAAAATAAATTAATAATCGAGTTACGTTCGTCCATAAAGTGAATTTGTCATCGTTGGAAGGCTTTGAATTCGATCAGCTTTCAATCGGTTTTTATGGAAATCTATAGAGAAGACTAGATATGTCCAGTAGTGGACGTCTTACGGCTGAAATGATGATGAACTTCGTTTGCCAAATGTAATCACCAACAACCAAGTTATGAAAAAAAATCGCTACATGTACTACTGTTCATTGGATCATAATTCGGCCATTTCTAGAGCCTTTGAACCGACAGGTTTCTTTTCAAAGGTTCATTACTTAATCCTACCAAAAAATGAAAAATAAAGAAGACAATGTCATGGTTACTCCAAAAAGGTTAAGGTTAAAATAGGTGAAGCTGTAAAAGCAAAAAGGCAAACAGCGTTAAACCCTAATAAAAAGATACGAACTTCTTTCATTTTGAAAAAAGAAAATTAAACGCTCACAATTGTTTTTTTTTTAATGACAGTATAAAACCAATTTGTTATGTACCAGTATTAGGTGGATATTATTCTCGCCAGACAGTATCATACTCGACTCACATAAAACCACACGACAATCATTAATCAAATAAATATTATATCATTATACGTTCGTATTATGTGTAAATATTTCAAGGAATATAATAAACGGTGACAATAAATCACATTCCATTTAACTCATAGAACTAGTATATTTGAAATCTAAGTCAACTTTACACGTCTCGGAATTGGCGCGAAACGTATTCCAAATACAAGTAAAGCGTTCGTTCCTAATTCAAATCGATAGAAGACAGATTTATCATAGTGCTCATGAAACTTTGTATACAGATTATATAGAAGTTAGCGTTCAATCAATACTTGTAATATTGTTCTTTCCGAATGAAATTTGGAACTATTTGTTTTATTAAAATATTTATAACATAAAAAATTTTAAATTACTGTTATGTTGATACGTAATTTGAAAGTTTTTTTTTTAATTCATAAATCAATTGAACGAAATAAAACATCTTCCCATAACATACCTAATGCAATAATGAATCTTTAAGATGAAATTATTAATTTTTATCTTGACTTTCTGCAAGATATATAAAGTTCTAGCACTTATTCATAAATCCCCTAACCTCTATCCTACAATTAATTAAGTTGTACAAGAAAATTTATAAATTAAATTTATGGTTTGTAATGAATAATCAATTAATAGTCAGCAATCGAGATGAGATTCGGTCCTATCGTATTTTAGAAAAGGAACGCTAAACGAGATACAAGTGATTGTCCGAGCCAAAGTCTCTCTAGAGCTCTTGAGCCTAGCTACTTCCTGTAGCGATCACCTAAACTACCCAAGAAATGCAGGGATCGCCCAATGCGTTAAATTAAATAATGTAAAGAAGTTTAATTTAAACTCTTAGATTTCCAAATCGTTTGAAGCTACCAAAGAGAAAATAACATTATCTGTAACAAAAAAAAACACCTACAGAGATTTCATTATAAAAGTTAAGAATATCACCGACTACTCCCGCACTGGTCTTTCGTGTAATTGCATAAAACATTTTTTTGTTAATATCTAACAGGTCAATAGAAAATATCTGATCAAGTCTTATACCAGTAAGAGCTATAGTTTAAAAATCAGTAGTAAATACTTATTTTTGAAAAAACCGCCTAAACCCATTGTCGGTAAAAGGATTCTTTACGCCTTATGGTATCATAGATATCATGATGAATCAAAAGGTAGAAATCTCTTATACGCAAATAGTTACATTTAATTGAGATATGAAGTTACAAAAAGTACCACGATTGACATTAGTTCGTTCTTTTTCCTTTTTCATTGCTGTTTTGTCGTGTTCCATTTTTGATTTCTTTATTTATCCAGAGTTTCCAGTAGACTATGGACACCGCTTGGTATCCTAGTCTGTAGATTGCACGCGGCAGACGTCTGGCTATTTGCGTAGTAAGGTTTTGTTGTTTTAAGTGCTGCGAATAATTCACCGTGTTACGTTATTTGCTGTTCACGCGAGATAACAAGTTTTGCTTTTTCTATTTTATAGGTACACGGTACTTTATATTGTGCTTTCATGATTTTTATTTCGTCAATTTCGTCATTGCTGACTAACCAAATTTGTGTACAATTTACCCCAACATTTTAACTATTACTAAATTGTTTATTAATCAAATTTTAGAATAAATAAATTGCCACCTTAAGAAAATACTACGCCGGATATTTTGAAACTTTATATTTAACATCTTGAATTTTTCATTTCTGCTCATAGCAAATATTACAGAAAATATCCCGATTATTAGTACATAAGCGGTAATTTTTTTTTGCCACGTGGAAGTAGTCTTTTGTAATCCCGTGAAATTATAACAGACATCTACCGACTAAACCCCTACAATCTTCTTCATAGCCTTGTGTTAAAACTACAGGAATACCTTTACCTTCGCATACTATAGTTTTAATGGCGATGACCTGGTGCCTGGAAATTTTAGAGTAAAGCAAACTATAATCTATCCTAATATATTTAAAATTTTTCGATATATTTATCCCACAATTTATGTGTCGAGCAAAATTCTTTCGATAACATATCAGGGCGCGGTGCATTGTCTTTTTTAAAGATCTTCATTTCTAAATTACTTATAAGTCCACAACAAGCTGTAAAACGGCTTCTCTCTTTTTCTGCTTAAATTTTTGTTATAATATAGTGAAAAGAGTATCACAACGATATAAGTTATTCCTGACTTTTACATATAGTATCATAAAATTTTTAACAATTCATATTTATTAGTAAATGTAAAAATTACTACTGGCGGTTCTATTTCAATAAATGTAATAAAAATTCTTTAAAACTATTTATTGTTCAATTATTTCAATAAACTTCTTTGAAGTATTTCCTCCTGTACAAGTCACCTGTCTTCAATAGGACTCAAACACTAATTACGAGTTAAGAATGTGATAGATAGGTTGTGAGGATCTCTAAGTACCATTAACACATACAAGTCGTAAAGGTTAAAGATGTTATTAACATAATTGTGTGGGTCCTGTCAGAATATTTTTGTACATTTATCAAATAGATGATTACTACATCAGTAGAAAACTAAAAAAAAGCTAAAAATATGACGTTCATTACGAATTATGCTACTCTAAACACTGCATTTAGTACTATAATATTATTTTACGAACTTATACCAAGCTGTCGGAGCATTCTGCGAAAAAGATCACGCTCTGAAAATCGAACTCAGGCGTTTTTTGCCATCAATACTCTTTTATATGATGTTTCAAATCAAATGCTCGGTACAATATATCCTATGAAACTTTACAAACGAGGATATATGAATATTCTTGTAGCAACTTCCTTGAAATGTAGCCCAATACGGTAGTCTGATTAAATCCACTCGATACCACTAGCCCCATACACGTGGACTAATAGATTGATGGTGTAACATCATACGAACAAAAGCCAGTTTTCGAGTGAAGATTTCAACCCTCAAAGTTGACGAGAATGACGCAAGGATAAAGAAGAATCATCGTGCCAAACGTCGAACAGCCAGCAGGCGAATTATTAGCAACGAACAATATATTGAATTGAAAATAATATATTAATTTAATGCACGCGTACTGTATATTTCATATTAATCGGAGTTTCTTGCATTCGCGGGCGGGCACGCACACCTGCCGACCACTTTGTTACACATTACGTCGAGTTTTTTTTTTTTTAGTGACATTAAATAAAACGCGTATTGGCCACTATGACTGTACATAGTTGATAGAAATATTAACAAAAACGAGCGATGTTCATAAGTTTAGCACTATAAATAAAAATAAAATATAACTTTAAGCTTTATAAAATTATTAACTCTTTTGTGGGAACATATGTAAGGTATTACAATACGCACACATGTAATGTTTCTGAATTATCATTAAATAAATTTAACAAAAACCTATTATACTGTGAAGGATATTTTAAGTAATAATAAAGCTTGGATATGCATTGCTCTATCAAGAATATTCTTAAAGTGATTATAAAAAAAACTGTCCAAATTCGACGTGGACTCTTCTCGAGTCAAAGCATATTGGGAATCCTCGTAGATTTAAACTCAATCTGATTCTAGTTTCCATTAACTTTTTTACAAGTGGTCATTATTAATGGTGAAAGCCTGCGTGGAAACTATTATCGGACAATTGGTGGATTACACTCTCTTAAAGAAAGTGCAGTTCTTATAACAATATTTTAACCGTTGCCTGCCTAAAATCTTTCGCGACTCTAAGTCTTTTCGTATTATCCATGTTAATAATTTACTGTATCCTTAAAAAAACTGCTAATTGATAAGTTTTAAACACTTCACTTGAAGAAGCACTGGAGAAAACATTTTCATATTAAAAGCTCTATTGGTGTTAAAAGTCGTAAGCCACGTGTTTCCTCTTACGTATGATCACTTTTTTCTCCGAATTTGTATTTTTTTTTCATAATGTAAATAGTAAATTTCAAATGTTGTGCTACCTATAAAGGAACACTTACAAAACCTCTATTGATACGGCAACTTTTAACGTATTTTTACTGCTTATGTACATAAATAAAGGAATAAATGATCCAATGTGAATCGTAACATGAATAAATTTATAAAATTGTTCATATTTATCATGATAAACAGAAACAAGCACAAAATGTGTAAAACTAAATCCCTTATAAATTCTTCATTTTAGTGTTCATATTTACGTTATTAAAGAGATAACAAATCGAATGTAATCTAAAGTTAAAACTTAAAGTTATGTATACTAAACGAATCGTAAAATAAAAAGATTTAAATCAATGCATATGAGGAACATGCCGGTGCATTTGCATGCTAGGAACAAAAGCTTTCTCGAGTGCCGTTAACGACTTTTATGAAAAATGCAAATAATAAACGTTAAAAAGGATCAATAAATAACGTTCATTTGCATATCATCGCAACATCGAAAATCAACGAGCACAACATTCGGCTCAGCTACGCACAGTAATAGACTACGCGGAAAGCGAAACTATAAATCTGCGCGCATTTTTCGCGAACGCATAATATCTGAACGCACCTTTTATTGAAAATTAACGAAAGAAACAAAAGTACATACATCTCACTCTATCTGTATACATTTCTCTCGCTCGACCCGCGCACGCGCCACTATTGTGTCTGCCGAGGCTATGTTAACGCTACCGGCCTCTTTCCCTCGCGCTAGCTCCGTCCCTTTCCTCCACATGTCAATGCAGTTTATTGTAGACGCTAATGGCTTTGATTACAAATGTAAATTTTCAGCCAGCGACGGCGTTGGTCAGCTTTTTTCTGTTCGATTTCTCTTTATGGTATTAAATCGCAGAGGAATTATTTGCGATAGCGAAGCTTTCTTATGTGCCTCTTTCATTATTTTACACCTTAAAGCTAATGTTAAGAGATTTTAAAGTTTTAATGAAATCTTATTATTGTTTTAATTGCTTTATAAAAGCGTTTGTATAAAACTAATCAATTCTCAAATAACTTGTATATAATTTTAGCATAACGACGAAAACTATTGTATAATTGACGCAATTTTAATTAATATAAGAGAGAATGAAATACACAAGTCCACATTGAACGCACCGAGACGGATGAACTTACTATTATTCGCATATCAGAGCACTTTATTTATATATCGTGTTCATTTAAACTAGACACATCTCCCTTGTCTCCATTGTATAAAAAGAGTGACGCTTCGGGGGCGCAACACGGTCCATCTTATGCTGGCCGCCTTCACAACGGTTTCTCAACCGAATACCATTCGCAAAAGATCTCACACGGCTGCCAATTTTCAGAAAGACAGAGCTAAAATAATTGCTGCAAACGCGCCCTATTTCGAGCTGACGTACACGACGAATAGGTTTAATTCTAGAACATATATTTTTATTTAAAAAAATAGAAAAAGACAATTCAAATAACTGCGAAGTAATCCTTGGACAAACATTAATGGCATAACAATATATCATGAACATCTTCTTAAATAAAACCAGTACAGGATATTTTGGAAATCATTTTATAATTTTGTTACTTTCATATATAGTAGTAGTATGTATAAAAATAACGATATAAACTATTTTGTAAATTTTCTCAGAATAAGATACTTCTGTTAATAAAAAAAAAACAATAATGAAGCTTGAGATAACACTGAGTAAAGATGAATAAATATACTGCTGGAACATGTTTATATGATTAAAAACACGCATTTTTCTATAAATTATCTCATACTTTTTATTTATTAATCGGCATTATTTATCAGAAAATTATACTCCAGAAAATAAGTTTAAAAAAATTTTTTTCAGTACTAAGTTGTGGGTACGTCTGGAAGCATTAATGTAACGAGTAATAAGAAAACGACGATAAACCGATACCTCTATACCGCACGTAAATTAGGCGCGCGGTAAGATGGGGGTAAGTATCTTTTTTTGGTCCCTACTCGATTCGCACTTACCTAAAGCACGGTAAAGCGGTTACGGTAGCACTCTACGGAATTATATTAAAAATAAATTAAAACCATAATCAGAAAAACATGTATTCTAAATATTATATTCCTAAAACAAGATAAATATTGATGGATATTCACTTCTATGAACGCGGACATTGGTTAGCTTTGTATAATTAATGTCGAACAGATAAATCTACGTAGCATTTGTCAATTACAATAGCTTCTAATCCGAAATACGCCCGCAATAAACGTCGCATTAAAATAAACGAAACAAAATAACTGTGACAATCATATCAAACGCAAATAGCCTATAAATCCGTACGGGATCCGAATTTTGGCAATATGTTACTTGGCATCGTTACAATGCGTTCCGAATGCAATTTGTGTTTACTTGCATTATTATGTCCTAGTTGCATGTACAAAATATTGAGTGCGTCATACCACGTCTGAATTTTACACTTTGACACATTATTTTGCGTCAGTCGCCTCAATGAAAATAAAAACGTAATAAAGTAATTTGGAACGAATTTAAAAAAAACTGTGTTATGTACTGTTAAAGAAAATATTAAATAAATAAATATTTATGCAAATTGTATTCACATCGTGTAAATAGATATTATATTAAAAATAATTGAAGACGAGTCAGCTAAGTAATCATTATCTTGTACATAAGTTTTGATCGGCCGAAATACTCCCACAGCAAATATCATCCCCATAAATTGCCATTATGACCGGTCTCAGTCCTGACTATGTCATCACTCGCTTAAACATATAAAAAATTATTTAAAATCCCTAAACATAAATAATATATCATTAGTTTACAATTAGTTAGCAACCCTAATGAATTATGGATGTGACGCAAATATCAACGCAAAAATTAATTATTCTGATTCACAGCCGTCAAGAATTTATAGGGTTGTTACGTGTTATATTTAACAATATTATCGATATTCAATAATAACTTAATATATCTTTGGTGGAGGCCTATTCCTTGTAGTGCATAACAAATATGTTTTAGCAATAAACGTGGTCTCGTACTTCAGGCCTTATTAGTAAGTTCACAGCAGAAAAAGTAGTCATGAAGGAGAGCTATATATTTCTCTAGGAGATCGAATCTGAAATGAGATATCTTAGATAACCGAAAGTAACCATTGTGGCACATAGCGCAGAACAAATAACACCTGGAGTGTTAAGATTCTGGAGAGATGACTACGAACCGACAAATGCAGCATAGAACTACCAGACAAGGTAGCCAGACTTTCCTGTTAAGGTAGTCGAAAGACACTAGGTGTAAGCTGCATCCGATTCTTTTGGAAATCTATAGGACAGGCCTATGTACAGTTGTGAACGTCTTACGACTGAAATTATGATGATAAACACATGAGGAACGATTAAAAAATTCATAAATGAAAAGTTTTATTACCAGTATAGGATCTTTGTGAAAGTTTCAAATAAGTATAATATACAACATGACATAATTTTGCTAAAGTATTCTGTGTTTTGTTTTCCCGATGAAGCAACTCTGAATCATCTTTCCCGTTTTATGATACAGCTATTTATTAATTTAAGCTTCACTGTAGTACTAATTTAAACATACAATGCAATTTATTAAATTGATGGAACGGAACGAAGTAATTTGTTTTATTAAAAACGTATGCATGAATGATATTTGAATTAGGAACCCGTTTAGTTTTTTTTTCCTCCTCGTTAACCAGTAATAACGTTTCTCTATTTTAATTGACATTTTTTTTTCGTATTAAGAACTAAAATTGTGCGTATAATATTGATGTTCAATACACCGATATAAATATGAAACAATAAGGAACACGTATAATGAACCAATTTTAAAACGTTTCGATCTTTTAAGTTTTTGCCTTATCAATAAATACCACAACAAGCGACAGTGAGGGATCGTAATTACTTGTTTTACTAGACAAACAGGCTAAAGACGTATCAGATAGGACTAGTCGGAGACTATTTTGCACATTCATTGGAATTTAGTTTTGACTTTGTAATGCCGCAAACATTTTTCTCGTAAAGAAAAATTACTTTTTATTGTCGATTCTATGAAATAACGTACGATAAGAGTCAATAATATTAACGTCATCTATAATAAACATATGTATGGTATTTCGTTTCTTGTGTATTAATAGATAAAATAATAAAATAAACTTTACGTACATCATCATAGGTATTTCAATAGTATAATGTCAGCTTGCTTTTGCCTCCACCATAGGTTTTCAATAAGACCGGTTTGAATCGGCCTGCATTCAGTGTTATCCGACGAACGTAACAAAGTCGTCTGTCCACGTTGTTGGTGGACGTTAAACGCTGCGCTTGCTGGTTTATATTCTCCATTCCCAAATCTTTAGGTCCCACGTGGCCTGCCACAACCATTCTAACTTGCCCATATCCAAGGCTGTGTTGGTCACTTTCATTCATTGAATCTCTTCATTTCTGATACGATCCCATAGAGAATTCCCGAGCGTAGCCTTTATACGTCGCCAATGCGACTCGATACGAGAGACCGCGTTTCAATATGCTACCATTGGTAACAAACATAGGTTGTAGACCTTCGTATGTAAGCACCAAAGGATAAATTAAAACCTTAACTAATATTAATTGTGTTTTTACTACAATATTATATTTATTGTGAAATGATCTCAGCATATATCCTATTAAACTTATATAAGATGTTTGTGTTCAAATTGTTGAGATAGCATGGGAATTATACAGCCAAGAAAAACTAACATTGGTCGTAGATTTTTGTTTAAAAGCACATAGAGATGTAGTGTATAACTTACAGGTAATCTATAAAATAAAAATTCTTTCAGTATATCGACACGACGTCATATATGTACATCATATCTAGATGTCGGACAAAACAATTTAGCATTTAGCTCTTTACATAATATATCACGAATATTGGTAATAAAATAATGAAAAACGTCAGCGGTGTACGTTAATAAACAACTCTGGTAAGGCGCCGTACGTCATCGGGAACACGAATTCAACATCGTAATCTTTATGGATGCGATGCGAGACGGGGAAACAAAACCACACCCGCTATACACACGTACGGTTGGTTTAATATCAGCAAAAATATTTTATTAAAGATTATATACAAAATAAACGTACCTGAGCTTAATATTGTTGTGGTAAAAATTGTAAAAAAAAACTATCCAGTCTCTTTTACGTAAAATCAACCCGAAACTGGCTGTGGTCTATGTAAAGATATACATTTAAAAGTTTGTTATGTTAATGTCTATTCATTTAAAACATGCTTAGCAGATCTTATTCGAAAGAATTAATATTTGTTTCATTATAAACAATTATATCTAAAATTCTTCAAAAAATATTTTATATTTCCAAAAATAATTAGTGTGGTCATTAAGGGGTAATAGAAAACTCGAGTCGATTAAAAGTAGTAATTATTGCTTATGTATGGTTATCAGTTATTTTTATAAGCATTTATCATGTAAAAAGAATGTTGTACGGCGAACCGCTTACATGATCGATAGTTGGTATGGATACCGAACGGCATTCGTAACGTCCCTAGCGCTCATATTTACTACAATAACCAGCCAGCAACAATTACATTAGCACACAATGAAGTGCAACGACATAAAGAAAACAAAATAATCCGCTTTTCTAAATTCGAATACAAAGCGACGTTCGAAATACGAAAACGCATCGACCAATAGCGCTAGAGCGTATGCCAAAATGCCAACGCGCGACACAAACAATTAGGAATGCGTTCTATTCCAAATTCAAAATACGAGTAGGTGCAACGCCGCGCCGGATAATGCAATATTCAACTCTATGTCATTAATAATTTTGCAATGTTGCGAGTTCCAGCAATAATAGCCTGTTCCGTAATTACCTAGTTGGTTGCTTATAATTAAAAGTTTGACTATCAAGTATGTTTATGAACATGGTTAAGTTATACACCAAGAGGGTGGATATTAGATATCCCTCAAAGTCGTAGATATTTTTTTTTATGCTTGGTCTTACGTTTTATATGAACTGCAAAACGGTATTAAGCATAGAAATAGATAGAGGATTTATTAGACGACGCCGCATTTATAAATTCGTTTAAATGTCACGGTAACAATAGATTGGCCCAGTCTATTTGAGATTGATGAGTAATGTATAATCTTCGAAGTTGCCGGGAGACGGAAAGCTCTTGCGTAAGTCCCCGCCACTCACACGACGTAGTCCCACCATTATTTCAACTGAGATACCCATCACCCGTTAAACGACGACGTAATATTTAATAGTAGCGCATATCAAAAAGTTTCGACGAAAGTAATCAGAGACGAAACGTCACTTTGACAGCGCACTGTTTTTTCAATCCCCGTAGACAAATGAAAACCATAATAGAGCCCCTAAAACAGAATAATAACTGCGCTCTTAATCGACACTAAAAGACGTCTTAAAATTCGACGGGCGCATTCATCAAAAATAAGAAAATAATTAATACTCCCCCCGGGACGCGAAACGGAGCGTTTAGGACGCAACAATAAAACAATACGCCGCTCGCGAACTGAAACAAAACACAGAAAAATATGAATTCCGATCGGGACGGCCCCGGGGAAACAAAAGATGGCGGATTTTAATGAAATGAAATAAAATATAAATTCCTTCTGCAAGCGAGAATTCTTACATTTTTAATTTGCCGCCGCGGAATGAGAGCGGGGCTAAAAACGGGCAAATTCCGAATTCATAAGCCGGCTGGTGATTGGACGCGCTCGCGATCCTCCACGCCGAGGTCCCTAAGCTATATTCGATTGGTGTTACTAGCTGTTAGCCTTTCTGGCTACAGCTTCGTCGGGCTCAGGACTCGTGGATCCGGAATCCGTGAACTATTGTTAAGGCCCCGTAACATACTACCAGCAAGGAGCTATTCTAAAGTTAGGATTAGAAAAGTATCCTGCCCAACAACAAGCTCTTTTTGCTATAAAAGCCGCATACTTAGCTCAATCGCATACTTCCATATGAACAAATATAAAATTTAAAATTTGACTTATTTAAAGATGTCAAAAATTAATAGTATAACATAGAGAGATTAATTATAGGTGTAAAAGTTTTAAAGTGATAAATGTATATGCTCATTTGCTGCCAATTAATACATGGTGTTTCAATTAAATAAATAAATTTATTGCATAAAGAGCGTTTTTGAAATTCGAAAAATATTTACTGCTTTTATAAATTTAATGAACTTTATAATTTACCAATGTAAAGCTTACATATATGTATCTAAAACTCTTGGAATAGGACAGGCAGATAGTGAACAATAATTTATTTTAATATATAGTGGATTACTTCTTGCATTTTAAAAACGCTTTTTGTTACTATATTATCATTACGTTATTCAAACTTTTATAAATTTTCCCTGTATAAATCAATCTTCCTGAACAACGTGTTCATAGATTCAAATTTCAACTCCGGATGTTTTTTTTTTAAATCATTGCTTTTGTGAAAATATTTCATGCCAATACACCTAGACTATTATCCGCTCGTAAGATGCGTTTAGAAATGCAATGTTCACTAGATCTAAATATAAACGAGTGATTGATCTATCCGTGCACCGCCAACGAGTCTACTTCGCTGAAGTTAACATTATTTACTAAAGCATAAGTGTTCTCTACGAGACGGTACGCGCTGGCGAATAGACGTTATCGAAATATTTTGACGATTACGAATGAGATTTCTTAAAAACGCATCCAAAATTTTAAATTTCGAATACCAATGTGAATTATGATAGAGTATAATCAGCTTAAAATAACAGATTAAATATCAATATCATGTAGAAAAAATTACTCAAAAACCTTTTCATTTTTATAATTATTTTTAATAAAAAAATAATTGTCATTAACACAGACCAGATTATTTAGATATATTTTTTTAATTAAATTCCTCAGCCATTATGGAGACGGGTTCTCAATTCTTTAATTCAAATTTTTGTTATTAATTTCTGTAATAGAAACTCAAATCTATTTTGATCAATGTTTATTTCATATTATCTAACACGTAAGACTATCTTCCAGACATAAATGTACAATAAATTATATAAATAACAATTAAAAATGTACATATCTCCTAATCTATCTATATACTTTGGTACAGAAGTGCTTTTCATAACAAGACTACACAGAGTTTAAGCGAATATTTCGAATTTCCAGTCCCTGGTTATAAATATTCAAAACAAATTACAATGAGCCTAGTCAGTGTCTATTTATTTACGCTACATTAATCGATGTCTGTTGGTAATCAACGTGAAATTAATTACAGTCTAAAGCAGTCAATTGCCAGTCTATACTCATAAAGCGTTTAAGAAAATAAATAAAAAAATCATATCGACAGCATCCCGGTCCGTGGCGGCTGTTTCGTCTCAATATTGGTATCACATCTGGTACGCCTGCGTGAGCTGTGTGAGAATTCTTCCCTTACATTTGTTTGTTATTCATAAATTACAGTATAAAACGTAATAAACATTATATTTCGGGAAGAATCGCAACAAATCAAAATTTACTTATGATAACTTATGTCTATTTCTATTGTAAAAGAAAAACATCGCCTTTGTTTAGCCGTTTGATAATTTTGAATCTGACGTTTATGATAAGCGTTCATCATCATCACCACTCCAGATTTCCGTAGCCTGACAAAGGCCATGCCCTTAGATTTTCAATGGGACCAGTTGAAAGCGGCCTGCATCCAGGGTCTTCCTACGATATTAACAATGCCTTCTCATCATCAGAACCTTGAGGACTCAGCGGTGATCTGTTCTGTGAGCTATGAGCTGCCCACTGCCACTTCAACTTGCCAATCCACAGATCTATGACGATTACTTTTGTTCTTCTACGTAACTGTTCATTTCTGATCAGGTCCACCCAAAGAAATTCCAAGCATTAGACTTTCTATGACTCATGAAGTGTCTATGAGCTTGTCAGTAAGAGCTGAAGCGAAATGACTAGTGTTAACTATGATATATTTAAAGCCATTAGCCACAGTTTTGACACCTATCACCATTTATTTACATTTGTCATATTGTAGCAATAAAGCAAGCATTACAATTATGCGTCTTTAGTGTATTGTTAAAAACCTTTAAAATCAGTTGACCACAATTGAATTTTAAAAACAGAATCACCCGAAGAAGTTGTTGAATACAATAGTTTATATATAATTACAGTAAATCTAGATAAATTATGCTGTTTTAATAAAATTTTGAAATGAAAAGACTGCATTGCTAAGAGTACGAACTGTGGTAGGCGTGTACGTCAGAAATGTTTTTTTTATTAACCAGAACCTTTTTATTCAATCGCACAAAGTTATACTTGTTCGACATTGTCAATCTATAATTTTATATTTTAGATTGACAACTACGAAATATATAGATAAGTAACATAATCCAGATAATTTTTTTTATCTAATTAATGAAAATGTCTATTAAAAATAAATGTTACAATCGCCACAGCGATTACACTGTCATTATTTACTTTCTTGTAATGTATCGAAAATTTACGTGTCCACTGATTACCGTGCTAGAATAATAACACACTTTCCCTCTGTTATTGGAAAATAACTTACAGATATGAATCAAGGGCGGCTCGTTTCAGGAAATTAAAATAATACATCAAAATATTTATCATTAGTATTTATAAACTTAAATGATAAATATCATATACAGAGTGTTGATTGTAAAAGTTTTAGAGGGATGAATGTATATCTCATTTATTGTCATCGAATATATGGTCAACCCCATACCAAAAACCATACATTGGCTAGCTTAGCGTTTTCAAAATTCGGATTATCACGTATAAAAATTAATTTTTGTTTACTATGTGTTCTTGCAGGCCTTGTTCTGCCCGAATTTATGGTCCCGTCGCATTTTTTTATTGCGTTATTGCAATATAAAAATAAATAATGTGGAACATTTCAGAGTGATCCCTTTATACAGGATGGTTGGAAATAGGTGCGAGAGTTTTAAGCTCTTTGTTGGTAAATAAGGTATACATTTACCCTTTTAAAGCTTTTACACCAATAACCAATCACCCTGTACATTATCTCAAGTATTATCATACAGTTTCAAATGTTAGTAAAAAGCCACACAGCTCGAAAATAATTTAAATAGTGCTGGATAGTGTTCATTAATGTTCGCTAAAGTTAACATTATTTACTATAGTATAAGAGCTTTTTACCGACACGGCGTGGACAGAAAGCTACGAAAGCTACAAATAAGATATATATTATATATACTATACTACACAAAAAATACACGTTAAAAATCCTTGTTATATACCGTCAGAGGCGTGAAACAAGAAATACCCGTAAGTAAATCCTTTAATAAAGAGCCTGTGACGATTTGATTGAGATTTACACCCCGCACCAATCTCCCAGCAGTTAACCAATTACATTAGCGCTGCATAAAATTCATAACGAACTCTATTAAAACACCAGCCAACAGATTAGTCAGTGCGATTTTCAACTGAAACGATGACGAGACTAAAAAGTTTTCAAGTAATTATATCAATATCACTCGAACACGGACCGATTCGCCGAATATTTACACGGACGGGCAAAAAGCCGATGCGAGATTCCGAAACATCAATTCAGGAACTCGTAGCAATAAAATCAATCATTCCGCGAGTAACGGCCGTTCGAGATATGAAATTTTTACATTTGCTCGCATCCCAGGGTTACCATGCTAGACTGAATTTACCGATTACTTCAATATTTTATTTTGATTTTATCATATATATTAAACCTTTGCATATACTACCTACCTAGAATAATTCAGACAGTTTTAACTTTTTTAACATTAGACATGACAGCTGGGTAGGGTTCTGAAACCTAGATCTGGAAACAAATTTAGTTCAATAACAGTTTGTATGCGGTAATGTCCCTGATTACCCATATCAATCGCACATCTTTGACTAAGATATCCTTCATGTTTATTTTATTCTTATTTCAATAATAAGCCAAACATTATGAACATTTTAAGTTGACTACGAATGTTAAATTTATGTAAATTAGTTAGTAACTAATGAAAATGGAAAATTATAATAAACTCAGTTGATTTACGGATGTATATTGTATACATATGTTATGTCATTTAAGCGTGCAGCCATCTTTTTAATATACGAGTAACCATCCGTTGCTAAAGATTAGATATTTTTAATTAAATATTATTATTGCAATTTACTATGCTCTTCAATTTTATATTTATAATATAAAAATGTTTAGTTTATTCAAAAAAATATTTATCAGAATACGTTATTATTTTTTATTATGTTCTATTAGCTATTATACTTTAAAATACTTACAATGTTTTACTTATCAATTCATTACTCAAAAAATACAGTTACATCCAACATCATCATTTCAGCCATAAGATGCCCACAGCTGGACGTAGACCTTTCCATAGATTTTTTATAAGACCTGTTGCAAGCATCGTTTTGTCCAATTTCATTATCTCTCTGTTTTGTTCTATAAGTATAAATATGTTATCTTTTGGTAACCCTTTAAAGGTATATTTGAGCTTCGCATACCATACCACCTCACAGGATATCATGTGTACCTGTAATAAAAATCAGATATAAAGTTTAGCATTACCTTTGAAATTTAAACTATAATGGTTACATTTTGTGTACATTAATATATATACGTACATAAGAAATAAATAAATAATATTAATCGTGTTTTAATTCATCAAATTTTACATCTATAAAACAAATGTTTACCAAACAATTATCATTTTACCGTGTAAGTCGATCCAAGTTGATAATGTCAAATACTTTCTCCATTACATAACATGAAATGGTAAAATAGTAAACTGTAAGAATGAGTTTTTTTATAAGTTCGATGTAATATAAATGAGTAAACGTAGCCAGGTCGGCGGTAGCTAGCTTACGCACAAGCGACAAATAAAACGTTTTATTGTTTCCATGTAGCCATGAATAAAGTTTTTAAAGCTTTTTTCTCTGAAACAGGCATTCGTAATAAAATGTCTGGCATTTCGTAAATTAAAAAATGGTAACCCTACCGGCGTCCGACGAAGCTACTTGCTTCAGTTTTCGCTTAAAAATAGACATTTTGAGTGCTCGAGATAAGTTAGATGGATGCCGTGTTTTAACTTACGAGATAAATTCTCAGTACTTTTTGATCCATATCTGCTTCATGCATCACGTGTACAATAATTTCATTCTAATCCTCTAAATTTGTTTGACTTTGAACAGGCGTGTTTGAAAGGTAATCGCCTAAAAAGTTTCGAGTGGAATTTTAAAATTAGAACATTTCACTTTTTTAACGTTATCCGTTTGTAATATTTTATGGCGAACCGCCTATAATACATCTCTGTATTGGATTATGGAAGGAATTCTATATACGGGAAGTCGATGGAGATGCAACAGAATAAGAAAACAATGAGCAATAATATTTCTCAACTTCTGTTTGTTTTTTTTTAACAATTCTCATACGCGATCTCGACAATTTGAATTATAAAGTATAATAAGACGTTTGCTGGCTTCATTTTACAATCAATAAAAGTAATGATGTATGAAAAGACACAATTAGTTTAAGGTAAAGGTTTATTATATCCCTTGGTGTCTAAGACGGGATGACTTACTTCTGTCTGTCCTGGATTCATTGACAAGATCACACTTCCTCAACGACCTAAAGAGAGATATGCTGTGAATTTGTTTATGAGTTCGACTCAGAAATGAGGAGAACCGTAGAGGAACGGAACTTACCGCCACTGACCAGCGTATAGACGAGTTGAAGTAGCAGTCGACAGGCCACATAGAATGTAGAACAGATCGCTACTAGGGCCTTAAAATTGTGGAGTAGAGACGACGAAGCGGGCAGCGAAGAACGTCCACCCGCAAGGTGAACAGACTTTGTTAAGTTCCTTGGAAAAGGCAAGATGCAGGTCCCTTCCAACCGCTCCTATTTGAGGAGGCTTTTACGGTCAAGCTCCATAAACATATCTCAGTTCAGAAATGAACTACTGTTTTTATTTTGTTCTTTATAAACAGTGGGTGTCGAAATATTGAACGTACTATTTTCTCCAGCCAATAAAGTATAATTTTATATACAGTACGACAAAAAGCTTGCGACTTTATGGTACGGATCCCAAAGATATATTACGGTTGTTCGTATCAAATATGCAGCTTTAGAGTCACCATGAAAGCTCGTATTTAGCGCCACAATAGCGGGCGTGGCCTGAGGTCTAGCGGGGAATAATTACTCCCCCCACGCTGAGAGCCGCAGAGCCATCATAAGCATTGTCTTGAGATGTGACCCTTGACGTGTTAGCACGCCCGACACGTGGCGTTGGCTGCATAACAAATGCATCTACAAAGTTCAATGTATTTAGAAACGAGTAGATACAGTAATTTAAACAATCAATTTTAATTCACGTAAACAATATGTAGTTATTTTTAAAATTTATTGAACAATACTTTGGTACTTGATTTTTTGCTTTATTCGTCATTTTTTTTACATCATATTAAAGTACAATAAAGACTAAATAAATAATCAAGCCAACCAAAGTTCTTCGTGACATCGTCGACATTGTCGTAGTTTCAGCCCATAGACGCTCAGTGCTAGGCATAGCATCCTCCCAATATATATATATAGGAGGGAAAAACTATAATTTCTACGCTTTGCAGGCGGGATGGCGATCGAACAGTGTGGTATTATGGTATGCAGAAGACGCTGCTGCATATCCTCTGGAAACTTTTTTGTGAGAGAGAGTCATTCCTAGATAATTAAAGCACAAAGCATGAATTATATAATATTGTATCCCGGGATTATAACCCGCGACCTACTATCGCAATTCTCAGTCTTTTACCACTGGGCTACCACTGTTCTATATTACATACGTGTAAATCAAAAGAAGGATTTTGTATTTCTTTATTTTAATACCTTTCTTGGAATAATTAACGAACTTAGCGATGTATTACATGGCCTGCAAAAAGTTTATGATTGGTTTTATATTTTACCGACATTGATATTTAAAGATTAATCGATTTTTCCGCATTTAAAACATTGATGTGTCAAACGGCATAGATTTACGAGTTTTGAGTCGAGCGAAGTGACAAATGCATCTGGCCGTAAAATGCCATGTTGAATATTGCCGCTCTATTAATATTTATTTAATTATATTATATTTTAAACGCCTGGTTTTATTTTTGTAGTGTTTTATTATTTTTGGAATCAATTTAATATCCGGCAACAAGATGCACAATTTATAATAAGAAATGTTAACATGTATTTACATAAATCATATTTCATATAAATGGAAAGTGATTTAAAAATAATTACTTGTTATATTGTTTCATAGTTACACTTATATGGACTAGCATAATAGTAATATTTTATTATAATATAGTGATTCTATAAATCAACGTCAAACCAAAATCGTGCATTAAGACAAATAATGACTACTAATCCTAGAAGATTAATTAAAAGAATCAATGTGATGTATTTTTACAGTCAGTTAAAGCTAAATATATTGATATTTATGGGTGTACGGATTGACAAAAACTAGCTTTTTTTTTTCTTTAAAGTGTATAAAAAACAAGCAGTTGTGTCATGATTTCTTAAATTTAAAAATGAATACATAAAATTTTATTTGACCGTTAAACCGTTAAAAAAGGGTATATAAATTTGAAAAGTATGGATTCATAATCATAGTTACGGAACACTACAGGGTTCATAAATCATTGAGTCCTCTAAATTCATTAAATAAACAAAAGACAGATTTTTATATACGATAAAATTCGCACGGCTTGACGTTGATTTGTGGGAAATAGTGTATATTAAGTAAACGTTGATTTGATTTACTAATATTTTATAAAAATAAAATTTAAATAATTAAAAAAAAATGATTTGATACTTCGTAAACATACATCGGTTGCAATCAAAATTAGTTGCCAGTGACAAAGAAACTCAATTTGCAGGCCGTTAAAATGCCAATATCGACAAAAAAAAAACAAATAACGTTCGATAGATGGCGAGTTTTGTAAATGGAATTCAATTTTTAACTATCGGCCGCGTTCGTAAAAGAATGCGTCGGCCACCCCGAGCGTTATTGCGAATACGTGAAAATGGCGCGTGCCGGCTCTCGCATGCACAAGGCTTACGTAAGGAACACGCGCGTGGAATTCGCGAAACGACGATTTCTCTATCGCCTTTTATACGCCGTGGAATGATACAATAGATGCCCCATTCACCGATAGCGCGACTTGTACTACTAAATTACAATTGAAATACTTTACAGGATTTCCCCTAGTCATAAATGTAAATTTCAAATCCAAATTGAAAAATTCTTTATTCGACTTACGATAGATTTATATGTCTTGTCTATGTGAAGATAAAAGACACTATTTTTAAATAATTTAAAATTACATAATTTAATAAACATTGAAATAGCTTCTAAACTGAAAAAGCTTTAATTGAATGTAATGGTAAATCGTAACATCGAGCGTTTGGGCTTTGACTGCGATTTAAAATGCCGTTAAATGTCTATTACATTGAATTGTTTACTTTGAGCTGGAATTGGAGAGAAAACTGACAACGCAGTTGTAAACTTTTGACCAGATTTTTTTTATTCAATTTATTTAGTTATAAGTGTAAAATTTTTAGATAGCTCATTCGTTAGCAAAACGGCTTTAAGCTATTACAGATAAATCCAAACAGCCTGTATATACTTATTTTCTCAATCTTTTTTTAATGTTCAAACTCAAGTCAAGCTACGCTAAGAAAGCTAGTTATATATAAGTTACTCAAAATTTAAGCGCATTGTTGGTTACATTCTAAATATACTTTCTTATTTCAATATACATAAAGATGATAGAAGACAAATGGGCCAAGCAGTTCAAACATAAATATTAATAAAGTTGATCTAAAATTTAAAGCGTACAAACATTTCGAATTTTCAGACGTCAGAAAAGTAAAAAAGGAACAAGTCTAAATTCTTATCTCAAGCGCGTCGTTCTAAATTCAAAATATAAGTGAAGCAATTGAAAAACGAACCGAACTAAGTTCATATTACGGGCGCGCTCCAAATTCAAGTGTATTCAAATATCGAACGCAGCGAGATGGATTATGACGGGCGTGTGGGGAGATGGCGGAATGTCGGAATAGATCTTGATAACGCCACAAATCATATTACGTTCTTTTTTACTCGATAGATATTTTAAAACATTTACATAGAAAAATTGTAACTTCAAGTTTATTTTTCTTATTAGAAAGGTGACCAATAGCCACGAAGGCACAATGTCTTAACTAAAACATTCAATCAACCAAAGATTTGAATAAAATATTACTCAAACTTATAAAATCATAATGTTAAACGTGGCTGGTTTCGTTTCGGCGTAGAGATATGATCCCATTGATTGATGGGTGACCACGCTGCGAGTGGTTTCAATAGGACCAATTTAAATAGACATCTGCGTCCTACAGCGGTACTCCTCGCTAGAGGGCTTATTAAGTCAGTCTTAATATTCTTTAAGTGTGTTGACCCCGAGTGTGTGGCGCAGACTAGACTGTACCATATTTTGAACTTAATTAAAAATGTATAAAGAATTTATTGCGCGTCACGGACGCCTCCGTGTTTGTCGAGCTGAATATTTAATTAAAACTAATAGATAGCGATTGAAATTAAACGCCGAAACCGTTCAATTTCATATTTGGAATAAAGTGAGCGTCCGCCTAATTTCCTGTTCGCGTTGAATTAAGCTATGGGATGTGTCAAAAAGTCAAACGTATCTGTTCTTGCGGTACTAGTGATGTTAACGATGTCCAGATGTTTTATCGATAAATTGTAAATTTCAATTGGTTCACATTTTTTTTACGATACTTGTACATGATTTGATTAACGAAATGTTTTTACAAGAAATACGTAATAATTTTGTATGAAAAATATATAAAACTGCTTTTATTTATTTATTTATAAAGTTTTTGTCGATAAAGTTATTTAAAAAAATCGGTATATTTTATTTGAATATTTCCGACATTTCGTTATAAGTTATTATCGGTGCTAAAAAATGCGATAAAATCCACTAAAAATAAGTTTAAAAATACTACTCATCAGAACTACACGAAAGTACTTACGACTTTGTTTCCGAATAATAAAAGACAAATGAAATAAAACGCTTTAACGTACTTCGCCCTTTGTGAGACACAGCGAGTGCACAGCTACGGGCTGCCAGTATTTGTAATTCCTTCTTTCATATTCTTCTTATTAATGCGCTAAGGATGCGCGAGAGCATGCGTCCGACGGTTTAGTGAACGATGCATTAATGCTTCGAATGTCTTTCTTTTTTTTTTATTCAACGCCCGGAGATTGGTCATTACACATCTGAATATGCTCACAAAAAGACGGATCACGCTCATGTAAAAACTTCGAACGGCACCCGACGTAAGTAACCGGCAAACGTGCTCTTTATGCTGTTAAAATTTGAAATTTCCGGATCGATTCGAAAGTTTTAGAACGCGACGCGGCAAGTTGATTTCGAAATTCATATTTAGATTTTTTTACTTTTAATGAACGACCAATAGGCTGGTTAAACAGTTAATACACATCTAGAAGTATCGTTCCATTTAAAACAATATCTTTAAAAATGCAAAAGTATTTTTAAATTTGAAAATAATAAGAAGAACTTGCTATAAATGTTTTATATGAAGAATTAATGGATTCTGAATACGCTTATGAAAATTTATTTATCTTATGAGCTTTTTTGGCATATCTACCTGAATAGGCATCAATTAAATGGTTATAAAATGTTAATCGTGTAACAAGAACAGTATGAATCTAATTTTAGGTGGATGATTAATATATTAATGGTTATGAATATTTATTACACATATTTGCATTTTATTACATGAAGTTTCACACGTTGCTTTATCATAGATAGGGCTGTAGAGGATACGGTGGTACATGATTCATCTGAAACTGAAAATGAATCCGCATGAATCAAATTGCAGTATTGGGGAATTTTTTGAGAATTTTATGTGCGTACGTAACTAAGAATCATCTCGTCGAATATTCCTCAGTGCCTCAAGACGAAAGTCTTCGAGTAATTAACCTTAAGATTACAGTGTGGAGACCGTCAAACGCAGCGTAGGACGTCTGACCACGAGGTGGACGAACAGATGTCGTTGTTAAGTTCGTCGGAAGAGGCTAGATGTAGACCTTTTGGAAAGATATGAGGAGTCCCATGTTCAACAGTGAACATCCTATGGCTGAAATGATGATCAAGAAGACCTAAATAACTCATAAACCTTACGGTAATTTAAAATATACTTCTTAATACAAGAGAATATATTCTTAATAGAACATTAAGTTGATTATAAAAAATGCATGAATCTAATTGACGTCACTTATTGCTAGAATTAGAACAATTATCATATTTTTACTAATAATATTGTGTTCCATCTCCAGCATACGTCAGCCGTCTTAATTATACCCCACATATTCCTTAAACACGAGAATTAACCTCAATTGAGGGATCGTTCTATTTAAATTACTCCCAACGTACTACACAACTTTGTGGAAGCGTGTGACACGTCACTTTAATCTATGTGTCCCCGTGACAGATGAGATGCTGGGCGCTTAATACATTCCACGGCCTCCTTGCCGCCGTTTAACGGAATCACTTTTAATCTGTGTATGATGAGACGATTTACGACCGAACTACATTCATCTATTAACTTATTCAACATTTTTTCTTATGTCAACAGATTAAAATCCTAATGTCAATTTACGCGCCAAAAATATTTGAAGTGACGTGTCAATTTTTTTTTCAAATAAAAATACTACTTTTATAAATACGCCTAACATTTTTTCATAGCATACACAATATATAGATAATAAAACTTAAAATTTCAATTTAAATGTTTTTATTTAAAAAAAATGATAGTAGCAACGTATTAGTCAAAATAAATAGGAAGTAAAACAACATTCGTCTATTCATTTTTTAAATCAATTCCAAATATCATTTTTTTCACAAAAAATATTTAATTTTTCTAAATTAAAAATCTTGCTTTAAGACAGCTTTATATTTCGATAACATAATATTTTAATTCTGCCAAACATGTTACTATACAACAGGTATCATAAATTAAACATAAAAATAAATTACAATTGTAGCATTTAATTACATGCGAGTAAATGTATGTAACGTTTATGTTTTAGGTTTCGATATACAATTTTAATTAGTATGTCAAAATTAAAACACCTAATGGTTATATTTTATATTTAAAACAGTAACTAATATTAACGTAATAGGCAGTATTTACAGTAACTAGAACTATATTCGTGTATTAATATTTAAACGCTTTTAAACGTTCTTATTAAATCAAAACATTAACTATTTCCAAATGTCATTTTTCGCGCCAAAAAATATTTCAACTGTCATGTCAAATTCCATCAATAAAAAAACTGCTTTTATAAACATGATTTATATATTTGCATAGCATAATATTTTATTTTTGCTAAACATGTTACTATACAACATAAACAGGTAATTTAAATTGAATATTAAAATACACGTCGCCATTATAACATTTAAAAATAAAACACAACAAGATTTCGACATACACTTTAATAAGTATGTCGAAACTAAAACCCAGGCCTAACGGTTGTCTTTATATTTAAAACAGTAACAAATAGTCGTAACGTAATAGACTGAATTAATAGGAACTATAACATTTTATACATCGCAATTCAACCTTGGAATGCGTAATTAAAAAGTGACACAATTAAAGGCCAATAGACGCCGAATAGAAAAGTAGATTTTTGGCATATTGCGTAATTACCGTTAAGTTTTTTTATTCTAAAACAAACTTGTTAATCAGGAAATAAACTGCAAAGTACGTGGTTTTTATTGACAATTCCTTTTAATCAAATTCGCCGCAGAAAGATCTATGTGTCGCTTCCTGTTTTTATCAGAAATATTTTATTGCCTTTCATTAGCGAATACATTTCTATTTAATAAATTTCGTTTTTTAAAACAGCTTGAATAAATTAAAAATTATAAAACATTGGTATAATGTAATCATATATGAACGAGTCACGCCCGCCATTTTTAATAACAATGAACGTTATTGTCTCTTCTTAATTCCATTTTTAAAAAAAAATAATCCATTTCGCGTTTCATCCGAAAAGGGACCATATACATGGAAATTGCAACCTTATCCTGATTGTATTATTTATAATTTTAACTTGGCTGCGTTAGAGCAGCTGAATTCTTTTCTTGACACCCGCATAAAGGAAAATAGAACGTATATCATTGAAAAAGGATTGAAAACTGTCTGATATTTGGTTAACAACGGGTGCATGTGTGGAAGTGTGGGACGGCGATACTACAAGAAAGGGACGAGTCGGACTCACGAGTCGTCGATGTGTCTGTTTATTATGATAATTATTATACGATGACAAAATTGAATTATTGTTTAACATTAATTTTTACCAAAAACAAAATTTACTGTTTGCAAAAAATATATCATGCACTTGCGAATAATGATATAACGTAAATAAATGTATTCCAATATCGTAAAAACTTTGCCTGCGTTATTATGATGTAATGTTATAATTTTTATGTTTTATTACTTACACGTATTTTATTATAATTTATGCCGAGCATTTAATTACAACATCTGTACGATTAATATGACATTCGAAAATTTACTTACATTAATGTTAATAAATACTTTCGTATAAAATTTTCGAAAGATATTCGGCAAAATACATACACGAGATCAGGTAATAAATCTGTTATCTTCGCTAGTCTACAAGGGCTTTAGAATCAAACCTTAAATTAATTTGACACAAAAACAATAATTGTTCTTTACATAAGATTGAATCGGTAAATGTCATAAATGTCAATGTCAGGCCATTTTTTTCATATTTTCGTTGAATAACTAGGGGGGTTCTTATTTATAACTTGCCGTGGTTAAAATCTTTTATGTAATAATAATTATTTACTAAGTTTTAAATAAATTGCCTGGTTTAGTACTTATATTAAAGCTTGAGAATGAAATGCCCTGCTACTACATTAATATTGTAAAAGTGACCACAAAAAATCCGAGTTTGCTGTGGACCCTTCTCAGATTTGAAAGCCTAGTTGTAAGTTCAAAGATGCCATTATCGGGGAGGTCAATCTGATTCTAGTTTTTTATCAAATTGGACTCTTCCAGCATTCTTCTCATGACGCTTAGTGGTCTAAATAATCCTATGTGGATAGTAATGGTAATAGATGAATATTATTATCACGGAAATAAAAGTAATAGTTGACTTGAATAATCACGAATGTAATAAAAAGTAATTCCAAAATTCACTGTAACTAGCAATGTATACATCTTACAGCCATATAAATCTCCAATTTACAATTGTAACTAACAATTAATAGGCCTTACATGGGCCTGTACTTCGGACATGATAGATGGCCTGGACTGGGCATTAGGCCGCTTATGGACGGAGCGCTGAATTCGCTTTATAGACGGGTTCGTTACTAAGCAGCAATTCTTCTGTTTACCTTAGAAAGGATAAAAAATTACATATACGCTAAATTAGTCCCACTATACATATGTGCATATATATTAACATATTAAAATTTATGTTTAAAAATTATTTTTTTTTATTAATGTCTATTCATGGTGATTGGCATATAGTCTGTGGAAGCTTAAAATATATATATATATATATATATATATATATATATATATATATACATATATATATATATATATATATATATATATATATACTGTCAATCAATGTATGACGCACCCTATCCAATAATCAATGTTTTCAGAAATTATAAATAATAATAGTTAACTTAACTTAATAAGAATTTGGGATATTCAGAAAAAGTGTTTTCTTAAATCGTATTACTAAATATTAAAATTAATAAGTGATTTCTGTCTGTCAGTACAAACTTTGTACAGCCAGGAGTTATTGACCAGTCCCATACTAATCGAAAAAAAAAATATTGTAGGTATGTTAAGTAAGTCATCATTCTAAAAAGGTTAACTGTAAATATATTTAAAGGGGTGTAAAATAATTTGAGAGAACAAATTATAGTTCATTTCAAGTTTATTTATCTATTTATCCAGGAATCAATATCTTTACAAATAACATTTTCTCAATGATAACATATTAAGAAAATTAGTTTTCCACGAATTTCAACCATTTCGGACCACATATAAAATTAATCATTGTTTAACAGTCGCATACAAATCTACAAAAGAGATTAATGCATATATAACAGTGATAACATATAAAAGTTGATTGTAAATATATATAAAGGCTTTAAAGCCTTTTGATAACAAATGAGCTTTACGTTCTCCACTCAGAAGCTTTACGTCTAAAGTCATTCACTTCGTATATGAGAAATCGAAACTTATGTCCCTAGACAGCAAAAAGTGCCTATAAACGTACAATGATACTGTAATGTGACAAATAAGTCAGTTCAAAGTAGTTAAGAATTGCAATAACCCAAAAAGGAGATTACGGCAATTTCTCTTAACTTTCGAAAGTATTGAAATACACTTTTATATTTAACCAGTTACTCTAATAGGTTTCGTACTGTCAAAAGACATTATCCTGTTGCAGGCCATTAAAAAAAAAGGAAAATATGATTATATATGTAAATACGTAATTTAACAATTGCAAGACTTTAATTATAATTACTTGATTAATTAATAACCTTTATAATTATTAAATTTTTTGGGTGACGTCATATATTTGACGATTAGGGATCAGTTTTTTAATAAACTGTTGAGTTAGTACTAAAGAAAAGCGTTGTTTTTACTATTTTCCACGCATTCTTTACGTTTTTTACTGTCTATAAAAAATTTCTGAGTGTCTCGACAAAGATTTATATACATTAGTTGAATTCGAGCCCGTTCTGAAGTTATATATTTTAAATGACTCAACGCATCCTTAATGATATAGATGTCAGGTATAAAATATCCTTGTTAGTGAAGCATTGTTAATGACAACACGACTAGGGAGGACTACACCATAGACAATGGCAGGAAAGCGCTAACGGTCCTAACTGGGAATGTAGTGTCGGGTCGGTTCCTGACACGAGTCAGGTGCGAGTTAGGGCTCAGTGTGTCACCAGCTTTTAATTCCTGTATAATATTCCTTCACTATAAGCTGCTTCGCGGTATAAATATTTGATTATAAATATTGCATTCATTCCATAATGAAATATTAACATACTTTACAGGTACTAATATAGAACGGAAATTTGTCCGATATAAAGCATAAATAAAGCAGTTTGTTATTACTGGTTAATTCAAAATTAATTTTTAACATAAGGATTGATTATTACAATTAAATCAAACTTCCATTTGATGTTCATCGCCTAAGTCACTTCGATATAAATGTACCCTTGATATACATACAATAATAAAAATTACTATGTACTTCTTTCATATATATTGTATACTAGCTGTCCCTCCAGACTATACATAAATATTTTAAATAAACAGACCATTATTATTGTTGTAAATCTCTATCGCATTTCCGCGATGTGTCTGTCGGCAAAATATCCTTCGGCCAAATATCCGGGATACAATAATAACAAACACTTTCTAACAGATAGTACGTATACGAGTATAATAAAATCTGGTCAAAAGCTTTCAACTCAAAACGACGTTGTTGTATGTATCTCGATCAGTTTTGCAATCCTAGCTCAAAGCACACAAATCAAATTAATAGACATTTAACGGTATTTTAAAACGCAATCAAAAGCAAAACGCTTATTAGAGCGGGCGTTAGTATTTTCAAAATGATTTACTCGTTTCTACAAACATACCAACTGACAGCTAGCTTCTTATTGGTTTACGGCATAATAAAGATCATTAAAAATGTAAGAAACTCATTGGAACTGTCTCTCTATGCCTTGATGACCATAAAGAAACGCCAACTTTTTGTGAAATCAACTCGCCTTTAGTATCAAGGGCCGCTCGTTTCGAACCATAATCTAACCTTCAATGTATTTTTGTGTCTTTTGAAAATAACTGACTATATTATGTTAAACTAAGATATATCTACAGGGTGATTGGTAGAAGGTGTACCAATTTAAAAGGAGCTAATGTGTAGAGCATGTACTTTTAAGTAATATATGTTACGACCTATTAAAAAAATCAATGGTTTCTGAATTAATACATCATGTATTGATAGTATAGTAAAAAAAAAATCGATTTAATAATTATTAAAATTGATAATGGTTGACATTCTTTCTATGTAGACTCTACTGGAAGAGAGTATTTGCAAGTCGCATTCTAGTAGTAAAAATAATTTTTTAAGAATAATCACACTGTACTTGATGATTGTAAATACATAGGTGTTAGGTCAGTTGACAAATTAGCTAGCTATACATTCACCCTTTTTACACCCATAACCAATCATCCTGTATATCGATTTATATAATACTATACAACTCAAAAGTGTAAATTATTAAATGCATAGTCCTTAAGTCAATTCTTAAGAAAACCTAAATTATCATAATAGTTGCACCAGTGACATTAGTAAATATCAGAATTGGCAACCCTATAGTTGTTTTGCTACATTAACATGACTTATTATACATAATAATAGTTTTTACTTATTTATACATATATGTACAATCTATGAGATTGAATCGGGAATAGGGAGGAAGGTGGCCACAGCGCGCAGTACTGTTGGCTGCTGCTGTCTTAAAGTTTTGAATTGGAGACCAAGGATGGGCAAGCGCAGCGTAGGATATCTATATAAGCATGGTGGAAAGACGACTTAAATATAATAATCTCTAGTCTCTAATCTTAGAAAGGAGACATAAAAATATGTGTTAACAAATTATTCTAATAAATGTTTTCATTGTTGCAATATGAGAGGTGAAACGAGCGCGCTAGGAAATTATCGAAAGTTGAAAATCGAATAACGTGCGCTGAAAGCGCTTAAAGCGCCCCACGGCGCACTCGTCGATTTTCGATATAACAGCGTTCGAAATTTGAATGAATCACGTGACGTGAGTCAATCCCATTGTTCCGACACAATACGCCGTACTAACATTCGTCCGAGTCCAAGTAAATTAGGAAATGTATTTTTTATTGGAAAGCCTTTTGGAATTACAATTGGAAGCAATATATGATACACGTACGCGATTCCAGTTAGAACCGTGAGAGTATTTGAATATTATCGATGTTCGCCGCTCGCGCCTGCGTTCCGAAACTTTATTTCTTTTTTTTTTAATGCCCCTTCATTAAAGCGCCGTCCGCACATGTTAATGTTTACGAACCGCGTTTATTGTACCAAAAGTCAAACATTTGCATTGTTTTACGGAGAAGTCGGTGGAAAAATAATAATTTTTATTTATATAACAATCACGTTCGGCTCACATTGATTGTTTGGTAGTGATGTGACGTCATCTCCGCCCGCCTGATAAGGCGCTTCCGGTCGAAATCCTGACCGATGGGTGAATGGATGACCGAATGAACGGCGACCTCATCTGATTCGTTGAGGACGAATTTTTCCGTCGACTATCGGATGTAAATACCGCGGAGCTGCATGCAACTTGACAATGTATACTTTGTATTTATGTATGACGCACTTATGACACAAATGTATCACTTAACATAATGCAATTCAACCGTAAGTATATTTTATTCACGTACAAATCCATAAATACAATAATGAATTGACTCTTTCCTACGTATTTCTGGCATAGCCTGCAAATCTAAAATAATATATATATATATAGCTAATACTTGTAATATATTGCATATAATATACGATAGTAGAACCACGGCCATATAATAATCAACTTTTCTAACATATAACTTCACAAGGTCGAATCCAGAATAAGGAGATTCGTAGACTAACGAACATAACCGACATAGCCACACAGAGGGCAGAGGGCCCCAGGGTTCTGAAAAAGAGACCATAGACCGGCAACCGCTGCGTAGAAGGTGCTCCTACAAGATGGAAAGACGATCTTGTTGAAGTCGCCAGAAGACGCTGAATGCAAGCCGCTTCAAACCGTTCCTATTCCAAATATGAAAGGGAGGCCTATCTCAGGTTGGGGACGTACGGCAGCTTAAATGATGATGATATAGCATTACGTATTCTTTACGTACTTTTAAAACATCGTAGTCCAGAAATGATATATTGTTTTTGGGTCTATATATGAACAATCGATTTATATGTGTTTTTGAAAGTTGAAGTTTGAAGCTAATACGAATGTGGACACCTTTTCAAGAAGAAACATTCAATAGATACTAATTTAGAAGATTTCACGTTTACACATTCAAAAGGTACACAATGACTGTCACCTTTTATTCAAACTCAGTCTTAATAAACAATCGGAAACAATTCGCTAGGTCACAGATAAATAATCACATTGTATCACATACAGATACAAAGATAAACAAATATTTTATGTTACCATAACATTAGGTCATTGAAATTTTCCAGGGACTCTATTTGGCTTAAAGGTCACGATAAATAGATAATTCATTTATAATTCTTAGAAGCTGTTTTTTTTTTCATATTATTAAGTTTCCATTTTAATTTAAAACCAATTGATCGTTTCCTTATTTAAACATAAAAAAGCTTCGAGTACCGCGGTGTTGATTTTCCTCAAAATTATTAAAGTTATTGAACAGTTTGTACGTTTTTGTTGATAATATTGCAGTCATTAAGTATGTTCATACAGTAAACCCAAATTACTGGCCATACACCAAAAATAATATGAGATGAATAGTAAAAAATCTACTTTTTTATATATATTCTTAGAAACATCATTACTTGTTTATACATGGTGTATAGTTATAGGCTTTAAAGGAGGGAATTTATAGCTTATTTACTGTCAATTAGTGTATGGAAATTCCCATGAAAAAACAAGAGTTTTAGAAATAATAAATAACCTAATGCATGAAAACCGTTCTATATCTTTCTCTCCCTGCAGACTTTATATTAATTATTAGTCTGTCGCATTCCAGAAAAAAAATATTATTGTATCATATTTCAGAGTAATCACTTTATACAGAGTGAGTGGATATAGGTGTTCAGTTGCTTTAAAATTATTATTGACAAATGAGTTGAACATTCACCCGTTGAAGCTTATACATATAACTAATCACCCTGTATACCGAGTGAAATATATTTCAATAGGAAGTACCATGATCAACTTGAAAACGTCTATAATTAAAATTAGAAAAAGATTATTACTGTAAATGTTGCTAGAGTTTAAGAAAAAAGAGTGAAAAAATAATATCTAAAATATAATTCTAGTTTAGAAGATTTATTTACGAATCACCTATTTATTATTTTACACACTTCTAATATTCGTTTCTTGTCAAGCGTCATATTCCGTTAGCTCTCGTGAAAGGTGAATCTTGGACGATCGATTATTTTTTTACATTTAATAATAATAAACATAATAACCTAAACAGTTCGTTCGTCTGTCTACCGACGCATCGGTTCAGGAGTACGCGCATCATCTGTCAAGTTAGAGGTCAACGAGTCAATTCCGGTGCTCTCAGGAACGCAGCTTTATCTATTAAACAATATCATTAGACAAATATATATTATTAAAAGTTAATTATAAATTTCATGTGCAATTATGTCTTCGATTTTTATATTAACGGGATTGGTATTGTGTAAATCTGACATGCTTTTATTACGTCCAATTATGTTTTTACTGTCCATTTAAAGATTGTTCTAATTGGAATATAGGAAAATTTATTTAGAAGCATCAAAGTTTTTCTGTCAATTTAACATATAAGTTCCAATAAGCCCGATTGAAAGTTTAAAAATAGAATACACTAATACTATACTACTATTTTATATATATATATTTTTGTAATGAGCGTAAATTTCGTAAAAACTTGTGTTAAATAATTCATTTGTCACGTGAATAGTTCCGTAAGAATAAAAAAAACCAAAATTGCCTATCGTATTATTAAGTTGAAAAAGAACCTGTGGGAAGACCACATAGCGCACAGAACAGATAATTGCCGGAGCCTTAGGGTTTTTGAGAACACAGACCCGCGCACGCGCAGTAGTACGTCCATATATAACAACTTATAACATGAAAAGACGACCTTGTTAAGGCTGTCGGAAGATACTGGATGCAGTCCGCTTCACATCAGTCTTATTGTAAATCTATTCGAGAGCCCTATCTCCAGGTCTATGGGTGATGATGAAGATAATATTTGAGGTAAAACTACATATTATTCGAAAGTATTATGATTTAAATTGAAACTTGTTCATTGTTATAAAATATACATTGATGTTCATAAAAAATTTCTAGCAGCTAATACAATTTACTTAGTTGATTTTCCAATACAATTCGCTTATAATACGTTTCAAATTTCTCTTTGTATAAAGCGCGAGTGTAGCCAGCCGGGTGCCGTAATCAATTGGTCACAAGCGTAAGACACGCTCGCCGGACACGCCGTGGACCCTTTTTTTGAACATTGTTGATAGAACTGCCCGTTGTTTAAGCATTAACGATATCTCAACGGCTGCCCACTAATAGTTCTAATAGATACACAATACTTCTACACCGATTCTAAAACTCTTTTTATTTATTTAAATATCCATATTTATATCGTTTCTAACACAATAAACGTTAACCTATCTACTGCTATTATAGTTTATTACGTCGTCATCCTTTTAGCACTAGAACGTCCACTGTTGGACATAGCACTCATTGATAGACTGATAGTTAGAAGCCACCAGCTTAATAAGCTGGTCTATTCATCTTGGTCATTTTACAATACGCATGCTGGTCTATGGGCTCCATTGCAGAACTTTAAGGCCTTGGCGGCTATCTGTTCTGCGCACCATGTCTCCCACTGCTACTTCCACTTACCGCTTGGCTACATCGGTTAGTTTTATTCGTATATCTCCTGCTTCGTATATCAATTGCATAGATATATATAGTATATTGTTTTAGAAGCGGCCCGCGTCTTCCGACATTTACAAAGCTAGTACAGCTAATTTTTGTCCTTGTCACTTTGAAATACAAGGTTTTATTTAGTGACTAGATATTAAACTGTACTTTATGATCAGAGATAAAGTTATTTGCCGCCTGTGCGCGTGCTTACGTTAGAATAGTCGTAAACTTCTTAAATATTTTATATAAAATATACATCATTCGCTTTTTTAATCGCCTTATTTTCTCTCTCTCTCGGTGAAAATAAGCAACGTGAGACAACGGCTATTAAAACAATATGTTAAATTGATTTGGATTAACAGATGGACAACCATATTCATAGATCTTTTTGTTCAATATCAATTCGTTATACATAACAAAAAATATAAAGCCATCTAATACGTAGCTTTGAATATACCTTCTGTAATTGTATAAAACTTTTTTTAATTTTTGACAATAAATAACGTCATGATAATGTAGCAAAATTTTAATTTTTTAAATTATTATTTACTCTCTGTCCCTTTAAACTTTATGCTCCCAAAAGTTATTGGTCTCCCATCTTTCAAAAGAAAAAACAAAATTTATATTACAAATTTCTGAATGATCAATTTTGCGGCCTGTTTGCAAATAGGTGTGAAAGCTTTTTGTAGATAAATGAGCCATACATATGCCCCTTTATAGGTTTTACGGCTATTATTAGTAAGATCGCAAAGTGGCGTAAAGCCAAAATTTGTATTTTGAAACTATATTAAGATATACATATACAGTTGTAGACGCAAAAATAAAAATTATCAAAAAGCAACGCAATATTTTAAAAGGAAAAACGTTGATGGCGTCCACCGCTGCTCATATCGAAATATTTCTACGAAATTCATAAACGTTGCGTTGATTTGAATATTAAAAACGACGATATTCATACAACGTTCAAATATTATATGCATGCCTTCGTTTTACATACTTCAGATGAACAGGACAATAGGTATATATTGCATTTGACAGCTTATATGATGTGTGTTTCTATGAAGTACTTTATACAATAAATTTTAAGGCTTTTTCACAATTCAAATGCATTATTGAACAATAACGTGAAGAGGTCCTTATTGACATATCTATATATTACAGAAGCTATAAGATTCGCAGCAGTTTTTTCATTAATTTGTTGATATAATTAGAATATTTAACAAAACATATACAATGGTTTATGTAATTTACAAAGGGATGTATCTCGTACTGTATATACACTTGTTAATATACTTGTAAATAAAAAGTAGCCAAAATGTATCGGAGATGGCGACAATATTTTGCAATACATAAGAAAAACAAACATATAAAATCACATCTGTAATCTGTTCTTGGATGTACAGTGGATAAAACATTTCTGTTATATTAATTAATAAAATGCGGTGTTTACTTTACTTAGGAAAGATTTAAAATGTAGGTTGATGTAACTCTATTTGTGTGTATAAACCAACATTTTTATAAACAAAAACTATTGGCGCGTATTCAAAACTCTAGCTATAACATTGTAAAATAATTATGTTTTGTGGTCAAATATTCCACATTTACACTTCGTTTAAATTCCATGAGCAACTGTAATTTTAAAAAGAAATGAATTTTTTAATAAAAAAAATTGTAAGGGAATAACTTACGCCTGACTCTTATCGAATATTAATCGCGATATACGCAGTTCGCTTTTTTTTTCTTTTGCAATTAATTAATTAAACAAGTTTGTCTTTTAATTAATCACTGTTTTTGAACTGGTAATACTAAAAAATAATTTACAGGGAAAGTCACAGCGAGAAAATAATGCGTCTGTAGTTACAAAGAGCGACCGTTAAATATTTTGGACTTGGAACAGTATATATCAATATTAACTATGTGCAAATTACATTTAATTTAAAACTGACATATTACTATATGAAAGAATTGAAATATAATGTAAAAATAATTTCAAACTTCTCCTTATATTAGCTTTAGTTAATTGGTCTTTGATATATTGTCTAAATATTATCCTAAATTTAATAGCGAAGTCATATATACTTGCACATTTCAATCTTGATTAATATTTCAATACTAATATCTATTAAATTGCTATTGAATATTAGTTTACTTTATACAGGTTATACATTTATTTGCTTCATTACAATATGTAATAAAGAATAATAACATTAATATCAAAAGTTAGTACGTAAATTATTTAATTATTAGTTTTTATACTATTAAATACATTGCGCATTTCTTGAACATACACGTATTGAATACCTAAAAACACTGTTTGTAACATTTAAAAATATTGTTAAAAACAAGAGTACCATTAAAACTATTTTAAAAGATCTAATTATTTAATACCAAAATAATATAATGAAACACCATGTATAAATAAATATAATAATAATAATAAAGCTTGACGGAAGAACAATTTGTAATCCATACATTTATTAAACGTAGAAATAGTTTTAACATTTATAATACAATTATATTAATAGAATGTTACTAAAATGTTATATTATTATGGTAAAAAATGTTTAAATTCCCGGTACTTTGATATTAAATCAATTTAAAATCATTAAAAAATTTTAACAGATTAAAAATATTAATGTAATTTTACTATCGTAAATAGTATCTATATAAAATAATATAGTTCACATATAAAACATAACTAATCTTTATAATATGTATTGTTTAATAAATAAAAATTAACTTACTATATAAACACTAAGTTATAACGTTTGTTTGTTTAAATCGTGTACGTTTCGACACTACTGTATTTTCTAGCAGCTAAATGTTAAGAATACAGTCCCGCACCATTGAAGTGGCATGATCTCACAGCCGAATGACCTGCGACCCCAAAATTTCTAGATATAGTCCTTTATCGGATCTAGATTTCCGATAGTACTTACGGAATGCAATTGAAAAACTGGAAGCTTGCATTGTATCCGATCGTATTTATTATTAAATGACATTTCACTTTATCGTTTCGTTATTATTGCTCATGTGTATGGGAGAGCGAGATATAATCAAATTTTATGATAGTAAAATAAACAAAGCTAACAAAAGCTTGAAGACTAGTTTGAAAAAGGCAACTTGGCTCCCGACTATATAATAAAAGTTTAAATATAATATTTACGATGTTTAATAATTTTTTAAACTGTTTTAATTACATCGGTATTTAATTAAAATAACTACTAAAATAAAAATGAAGCTTTCAACGATATTTTAGTGGTAAGTGATAAATTAATAATCTTATATGCAAACCAATGAAAAGCTTTTAAAAAATTATGCTCCGCGGACAGCGTATAGCGTAAACTTATAAATAATATGTTAATAACATAAATATATTTCTTAAAACTCACCTTATGCTAAGACATCCAAATTTGAACGAAAATTCAGGTACCAAAAAAGTTAGAGTACACAATGTTTTTCTTTTCTATTTATCACAAACAAAATCCAAACTTTGTTCTCACTCACAGCAAAGTGCACTTTCACAGTTTTCCGAACGCAAAAAGTTCTCTTTTAATATTAAGCTCTAGCTTAAGCCTGAAAAATAAAGCTCGTGGAAATGAGACGCGGAAGAAATAACGAAAGTCAAAGATTTATCCGAACACTTAAGATATAGCAGCCGCGCGCGCTTAACACACGCGACTGAAAAAAATTGCCACATCCACGTAAGTCTCGGAAACTAAATCAAAATACCCGATAGAGAGGGACGAGTCAGCGGAGGCCCCACCCTTCCCCCACCACTGGGCACAGGCAAAAACATTCGTAAAAACCACGCTCGGCTCCTCCGCGAAAATTATCAGTAATGTTTATATCCGACAAATATGCAAACCCAATTCGGCACCGCCGGGCCCTACGCAGCGAAACATCAAACAATTAATGAGTCGCACAATAGTATTCCGACAATGTCGAAATATTTAAAACAATACGCGGTTTAATTTGTAAGAATCATAATAATAAACAACGGCTGGTGTTATTGAAAATAATCGGATCCGCGGGTGCGTTCGTTCGTTCGTTTTGTTATGTATGAAATTCGGGTGCGAAAAAAGTTGTCGAGTTTTCCCGCGCTCCAGGAAATTCGGCGACGCGTCCGGGCTTACTCGTGGAGCGACCGCACGCCACAGCCGCCTGCCCACGAATACGGGCCTCGGCGTAACAACGCGAGAGCGAACACATTTTTTTCTGCCAAAAAACGCGTAAGAAAGGGTCCCCAGTTTAGGGTTAACTGTGAGGTCGGGCGCTAAGATGTTTTTTTATTTGTTTTTTATCAAACATCGGCGTGTACCGTTCGCGAACTGGAGCGTATTGGACTGTTGACCTATGACCGGCTGAGCGTTCGAAATTCAAACTCATAAAGTTTCACTCTTGAACTGACCCATCGCAAATTTCTTAAAACACTCTATATAATAATTTACAGCAATTTTAATTGTTAATTACTTTTTTCTGTTGTAAATAATTTCTCGGGCCGAAGTATCGGCGGCCGAGTATGACTGGTTATAGTTTTTTAATCGACAACACGGATGTTCAAAACCTGCTGCCGTCATTTAATAAATCTGTTATTAAATATTTTTGTACGCATATTTGTATCACATCGATATTTGGGGTAAGCAGACGGACTGACGACAAACGTGTTTAGATTAAAAAAATATATATTAATTATCGTAATTAAGTCTCGGAAGCTTACTTGTTAGAAACTGACAAATCTTTGCTTTATTTTTAGTATAACAAATGACTGCTAGAAGTATACAAGAATAACGCACGTAAAGAAAATCCTATAACGTTGTTAAAGTTCAAACTAGAACACCTGTAAAATAAGTTATTTTGGAGACATAACAATTACAGTTACCATGCATAGAAGAATGTTTTACTATCTCTGTATACATGGTCCGAAAAACAAGACCGGAATTAAAATCAAAATTTTTAAAATAAATAATGAAAAGAAGACCTTTTACGTGTAATAATACTCGTATATTAACTTCGGGTCTCATAAGCGAGCTCTCAGTCGCTTAACGAGCTATGAAGAAGGCGATGCTCGGGATTTTTCCAAGACGAACGAATGTTAATATAGCTCAGTTGATTAGCAAGTTAAGCTGCAGTGGGCCGGCCACACAATGCACAGAACAGATCGCTACTGGTATCTCAAGGTTTTTCAGCTATGACCCCAGACTGGTAAGCGTAGCATAGAACATCCAGAAGGTGGACAGATGACCTCGTTTGGATCGTCAGAAGACACTGGATGCAGGTCGCTTCCATCCAGTCTTCCATGGAAATGCCTATGTACAGCTGTTAACGATGATTATACTTATACATGTTTTATTCTGTATTCATAGATAGGCTACTTCCAACCTCCAAGCATCTGGCAGCGAACATTGTCTGTTCTATGTAATGAGGTTACTATGGGGTATGATTTCCAATAAATTTAGATTTGATTGTTTTTTTTTTTTTTGCTGCTATTAAAGTTGACCTCGCAGACTATGTACTATCTTAGATATTTACAATCAATTCGAAACTTAATTCAAAAAAAAAGTTTTTTTTTTTAAAAAACTAATGTTTATTGTAATGCTTTTAGATACAGAAAATTGTAAATTTTATTAATAACATTATTGTTTTTACAGCACGGAGACAGGCCACCTATACTTGGCCATGCGATGAACATGTCTTTTAGAGATCTTTCGATTTATTTATCGATATTGCGGTAGTAATTTATATTGTTTTTAAATAACAATCATCAAAAAGTATAGTAGAGATGAAAGTAGTTGAGATGAAATGAAATCGGTAACGATGTTCTAATATTATTGCGTGACCAGGGGAAATAAAGATTAATTTTTATACTTTTCCTGCTAACATAACCCACAATACTGAGGATATTGATGATGATGTACTATATTACCCCATCAGTACCGGCGTGGTTCGAACCTTAACCAGCGCATGGCATCGATCGTCGCCGTCTATCAACTTTTCCGGCGATTAGAAATTTTTCGAAATCGTCGCCAGTTTTCCTGGCTATATGATCAAATCAAAAATTAGCTTTGTACATATGCATGTATATTATATTTATTATGTTTATATTTTTGCAACTATGTTATGTCTATCGTTGCTATATGTCAAAGATTAACTTAGCCAATATATGTATGTCAACTTCATACGGTAATCGATGAGACGGTCGGCCCTTACGTCTAATGGCTAATAACCGCCTATTACAATTTTATGTTGCTGAGTATGTTGAAAAACATTATTACGAAAATCCACTGTGATCGTATTTGGTTATCTTTAGACTTACGTTACGTCTTATTAATCATAATATAATTATCTACCACGCCCTTCAAATCTGAACTCAAAAGTACTGGCATCTATATTTTGCGCCAAAAATTAGACAACGTGATTGTACTTAATATAACATAACCGCCATGTAAAAATATCTACAAGCTTATAATGATTTAAATATATATAAAATTAAAATAAATTAACTTCATTATTTTTTATTTCAATACCATAATCGATTGTTGAGATTCACTCATTCGAATAGCTTTGATGGTTGTAACCATTAAGAATATTTGAATTTTTTTGACATTTGCAACTTCTATTTACCTTTTGGAATTTACAGCTTCGAGTGGGAGGTGGCAGAGCGCTGAAAGCTGAATACTTTTATACATTTTTATAGTAACTAAGTTCAGGAGTTTTTCAACCTCAGCTTCGAGTCGTTTCATTAGATATCAGTCTTTACGTCTGGCTAGCTCGCTCTATAGATAATCTGACAGAGAATCTTAGCAAGGACTGTCGCTTGATACTTTTTTTACAATTCTTACTCGAAGTTTTATGAAGAGTTCACGGCAACATTATCAATTGTTATTATTAGATAATAATGAAATAGACATCTTGCATATTAACCCTTAATAGCCTGATTTACGAAAGTGATTTTTTTTATATTACTGTTTGCTTGAGGGTTTAGATGAGGGGAAAAATAGATTTTTTTTTAATTTTGTTGGAAAGAATATTATAACAGTAAAATTCGTACAGCCAACCTATAAAAAAACTAATAGTAATGTGAACATTCGGTTTAAAAGATTGGTATCAAAATTGAAACTCTAGGCTATTAAGGATTAAGAGGAATAATACAAATCTTGTTAATGTCATCGAACGCCGCTGGATGCAGACCGCTTTTTACCAGTCTTATTGTATATCTATGTCTAGTAGTGAGTGTTCAACAGCTGAAAGTATAACATTAAAGCCAAGTTGAACTACGTTGCGTTATCTGCTCTTACTGAGGATGTAAGCTATTATTTAAAATATCACTCTTCTCCTCTTTCTCCTGTCTTATACGACTCGTAGAATTGATAGGCAATACTGTTAAGTAATATAAATGGTTAATTTCAATAATCATCCATCGTGCACTATAAATGTTTAAAAAATATAGTTTAAAAATAAATAAGATAGTCGTCTATTAAATATTAAAGTTATTACACTTGTTTAGTTAACTACAAAAACGAAAAACTATCATATAAACAGACATTTGTATATGAAACAATTTTTAATATTCTCAGTAAGATAATCGTAGTTATGGCAACTAATTCTTACTTACGCTATTGGTAGAGGCTGAAGAGTAAGTTAACACCATCATGATCATCAATATCGTTACGGTCGCAGGATGTCCACAGCTGGACATAGGTCTCGCCGATAGATATATCATAAAATCTACTAATTTGTAATCATTATTTTTTATAAGTATCAGTGATGAGCTTTACACGATTTGTTTGTTGACCGCCACGTTTTAACAGTCCCTTTAGTTCTTTATATGATTAGATTTAATAGTATTACATTTTATTTTAAATTTAAACAATGTTAATATCATATAACAATAATTGTTATTACGCCATTACCTTTAAGTATTATCGATGTTTATACTAAGTTTACTGGTTTAAGCGAGGACTTGTGAATAAAGGCACTCAGCCTGTTTCATCTGTCTATCAATTATTTACTTCTAAATTTAAAATTATAATTTCATTGAATACATATATATTAAGACGTAGTTATGTTTTTTTTTAAATAGGAATTCTAAATAATGTTTAAATATGTTACTTTTAATAGTTATTAATTATGGCAATTTTACTATGATAGCCATATTTAATAGATAATTTATAAAAAGAGCGTTTTACTATAAAAATATTTAAACAAACAGAGATTTCGTATAAACACGTTTTTTTGTCTGCTCGTATCAATTTAAAAGGAATAACCGTGATTTCATTCAAACCAGGGATTCTTCCATTTGAAGCAAAATATTAAAAACGATGTGTATATACTCAATCTATAACATGAAAAGGGAAACTGCAACATTCCGTATTTTTCAAGAGACAAACGATTAAATATGAATGCTTTTAACATCATATTCTTTCAAGTATCAAAAAATTTTAAAAAAATGTTAAAGCTTAGACATTAATTTAGTTCGGCCACTTATGAATGAAAAAAAAATTATTTAATATTTTTAAATTCTTAAAATACACTATAGGTGTAAAAGTTCAATAATAGTCGACACAATTCGACTATTTACAATATATATTGTTAAAATTACATCAAATGTATTTGTGTAATTTTAAACATTAAAAGACTATGTAACACCAAAGGCGGCTTTCTGTGTTGATCGCAACACGCCACGCGCATGCGCGACGCCGTCCAACCGATGACAGACGCCGAGCGTTATGTCCCGCGCAAAAATAGACGCTGACATTTCGCGCCTTAACTCACTATCAAAATGCACTAATTATACGCACAACATTACGTCTGCAGTGTACTTCGTTACAGCTATTAGATTGTTACATTATTTGTGGAATTGTGTGTAATATTATATTTTTTAATAATTTTTTACATCCGAAATCATAACAAAAATATGTGTATTAACATCGAATTGGATGCCTGTTAAAAATGTAGATATAACACGTCTTCAAGTCTATTACAACCTTTTAAAATTAACATTATGTGTTATTAATATTTAATTGTCTTAATAATGTGGTATTTAAATAAACAATACATATTTATATAAGCTTAATTAAAAATGACTACTGACATTTGCTAGATGTATAATTAGTGATGTACAGAGATAAAGAATATAAAATAGGTACAATAAACCCTATTGACGCATTTATCAATGTTAATTTAAAAAAAAATTGAACGTTTTTTCATATTTTTTACCACGTCTCGAAAGAAAAGTAAGTCTTTTGCAATAAAGATTATTTTTACTTGTAATTTTAAAAATCTACTCTGTAGTATATAATATAAATATTTAATCTTTTCAATAAAACTTTTTAATAATAAATAATAAACACAATTTTACGTAAGTTAAATAAATGATAAAAGAATTAAAACATTTTTAATCTTACAGAAAGCTGAATAATAACCTGATAATTATTAAACTTTCTCATTACCTCCTCAACCCAAACATATCCTTGGTTTAGTCACGATTGTACGGGTAACAAGTCTGTGTACTAGACTACTACTAAAGCCTAGGTCATAATAATAATATGGAAATGGTTGCTAATAGTTTGCCTTCAGTCCTCACGAACCACTTAGGCCTTTGCCACCCATTATGGAAAAGATTAGATCTCAATGTCCCAGAGGCTGTACTGCAAAAAATTTATACAATTTGACCCAATTTTGTGGCCAATATTTGATCAAATAAAGCCAGCGCAGAGCGCAGTCCCGGCCCGTAATGTGAACGTTTCCCGAAGCATCACGTCCATCGCGACTCGTTCGCATAACAATCCGAGTGCGCCTGTGTGCGTGCTCCAATGATACTTTCCACACATAAGCCGTGTTCGTGTTAACAATAAATCATATGAATGTATTTGTGATCGGACCGTGATATGAGATGCACCTGGACGCTTAATGTCGATATCGATATCGATGTATCCATTTTAAATACTTTTAATTTATATTACAAACCTTTTAATGTATGGATTGATAGTGAGAAAAGTTATTATAATGTTACTCTTGTTGTCAATTTTAAACCTTATTATACTTATTATTACCATTATCATTTACTTATTATTACTATAAACATTGTTGCAAAGATAAATGTTTTTCTTTATTGTAAATAACATTTATTACTATTACAGTGTGTTAATTTAATACATTAATATAAATCCAATAAAATATATAAAGCTTATAAGAAGTGGTCTTTATTGATTGCAATACAGTCGTTTAAACATTGAAGTCAGTTATCAATACAGAAAATACTTCACTACCAATCGCATGGATTGTTTTATGGACTCCAAATTACTCTCTAAAATTGACCATAAATCATAATCCAGTGGATTAAGATCAGAACTAGATGATGGCCGGTCTCCAGATAAAGACCAGAACGTTCGTTTTTAACCAAAATTGGGTGGTCGAACATTACGACCCGGCACCGAGTCTTACTGTAAGAAACATTCTAGATTATTTAACATGATGTTATTAAGCGGCTTAAATACCTTCACAAAAAATGGTATTTTGATACATTAGTTCCATTGTTTTGATACCTGTTTCACAAAATTGTGACTCAGTCACTCCTTCATAGGTAACACCCTCCCAAACCATCACTGAAGTCGGATAATGCTAATGTTGTACTCTTTTGTCTAAATAAATAGCTGCTTGTTTATATATAACTCACATTTATTTATATTTATAATATTTAAAAAAAAAAACACGTTTATAAATTACGTGACATTATTATTTCTAAAACCCTACATCACACCGCGTTATGCTTGATCCTGAAACTACTTCATATTCAAATAAATATTTTAATTTTTTTAATATTAATGACATTGAAATAAATTACGAAATATCTAATATGTAAAATATATTCAGACGTCCAAAGTTTTTTTTTAAATATTCTTAGTTATACAATAGTCATTGAAGTATCTTAACGGAGATCGTCACGTTGTATAAGATACCTATGCCTCCCTTCCAGCTCTCCGGGCTTGTAGATATACTTTACAGTTTGACAGCAACTCAAAATATTCAAATATCAATCTTGATAAATAAAAAGAATCTTGATGTATATAATGGGTACTACACATTTTATTTCGTCATCAAATTATTAAATAAAAGACATACTACATGCAGGCTAGCTCACGAATACGTGAGAGGCAGTTTTCAACTGTAAATGATGGAAAAGCAAACAGCAAACACAGGCTCGTTCCATAGGATCACTCATTTTCAAATAATGGCCAGATCATAGTTTCTGGTACTTAACAATTGAGATTAAGTATAATATTTGTAGTTACATATAAAAATTTAGTTTTCATTTGTTAAAGTATTGACGTTTGTTAATAATATTTTTACATCTTTATAATGGTGAGCATCACAGCTAAAAAATCATTGGGTGAAATACATATCATTGTCGATATATGTCACGATGCAATAAAAACAAACGCTGCAGTGTATTGAATTTTAAGGAGTAGTACATGTTATATATTTATACTATCCGTTCTTCACCTGCATCGCGTGGCACTACCTATTTTACGTATAATTTTATAAAATACATTCTCAATAACTTGTATCAAGCCATATAATATTATGACCAAACTATACCTTTATTATACCACAAGACTAAAGGGCTTTTAAAAAACTTTTTCTTATTGATCGCTTTATCTTCTTAGCTGTACTCTTAAACGGAACTTTTCAGCCAAATTTCTAGTATCTAAGCCTTATGGTTCCAGAGATATAGTGATGACAGTACTTCGATGGAAATCTTTTAAATAAGAATCTTTATAGATTATCTATACACATGATCATAAGTATTAAAAAGAAAAATGAATTTTACTATAAAAGTATACGAAACAAGTCATTTTACAGCTAAATTACATTAAAAGTTGCAAACAAAGAATTAGCTTATGCCTAAAAATGTCGATATCGGCAATGGTTAGCATTCTAAATCGCGGCACGATTACACACACATACTCAATCGTATTAATATAGCAAAACGTCCGTGTTGAGTATCGTGTAGCATTTCTTTCTCGTATTGTAATTTATTGGCCTGTAACGAAGTTAATTATTGCGATTTTTGTATTAAACGTTGGAAATTATTTTTAGCCTTGCAGATGCTGTGGTCGTATGCTTTTTACCGAGAATCCACTCTATACCCTTGTTTTTGTATCCATATATCTTGTATGATGTTCAAATAGCAACTTTGTGCAATATAATTCGAGTTATGGAAAATAATAATCATTACGTCGGAACAAAAAAACTCGATCAGAATGTTTCTATGGAAAAAAATGGATCGTAGCTACTGCTAAAATATGTCATTATAGACCGGTTGTCTGTCTATCCGTGTATGTACTTGGTATATGACTTCGTTAATTATTTTATTTGCTTTGATGTCATGATTTTATGATAACGTTAACTTTTAAATTTCAAAATTTGAAAAAATATGCCAACGCATATTTTTTAATTATTCGGTGAATGCGTGTGTGTATCAAATGGGTATGTATATGAATCAACTTTTTACAATAGTGATAGTAAATAGTTCACAGGATGATTGAATTTAAAAGAGTGAATGTATAGCTTATTTGCTATGTATTAAATTATGATACACCTATCCAATAATTACTTACTAAATTTACTTACTAACACTTAACTTACTAACAAAATTAATGACTTCAGAAATAATAAATAACGTAATGACAGTAGTAAGATAATGAGTATTCTATTAGGATGCGATATATTAAAATTAATTATTTATTACATTGGCCTGTCACAATTCACAAAAAAATGTAAATAATCATTTTATCCTGTATATATAAACAAAGTAAACAGTACAAAAGACCGTAAATATCAAATTACATTGATATGTAAGTAATCTGCAATAATATTAACCGTCTATTTTTAAAGTGGTGTTTGTCAATTTTCTCGATTTTTCGGGTAAATTAATGAAGTACAAATTTGTAAATTAAAAAAAAAATGAACAAATTATATGAAATCTGGTAATGTTTCTATTGTTTTATCGATATATAATTTGATAACATACATTTATTTAAGGCTTTTTTAACTAAACCGGTGTATTAATTACGGGCTGCAAACAGATTACATCATCATTTTGAAAATTAGATAATTTCCAATCGTTTAATTTAAACTTTAATACATACTATATATTCATCCGGAAGACGCCGGATGAGGGCAGCTTCCTTCTGGTCCTTTTGGAAATATGTGGGGGAGGTTTATGTCCAGCTATGGATATCTTACGGCTGAAATGAAATGAAGATAATTTATCCAATTTTAGTTACCAATTATCATCATCATATAACGATCGATGCCCTCTATAAGGTCTAGGGATCCCTAAAAATCGCCATGATGGCTGGTCTTGCGTTACTAGCATCCCGGGACATTCCCGCGGCATTTACTATGTCCACGGTCTTTCTAATAGAAAAATCTAAAATTGAAGTAGTATTTTTAATTTTATTAGCTATTTATATTAATAAAATTGCTAAGGAGTAATAGTATTTACCTTATGATCTGCACGCGACAAATTTTAATATTAATAAAATAAAACACATAAAAATGACTTTAACTTAAACATGAATTAAAAGATATCTCATTGTTTTTCAAAAATGGAGTCATTCCAGTTCCAAAATAAACGTTTCTCATAACTGTATCGTATAGTTTTTTTGTTAAAACACAACTATTTCATTGTGTTGTCATACGAATCACAAAAAAGCCTCGTTCCTGCAATAATTGCATAATTAAAAATGTTTGTAGGACGTAATAGCTAACAATATATATTTTTTTACTACACGCTCTGTGTACGTTCTACTGGACTGTAGAAATACCAAAGTTATTAACAGTTTGTCAAACGAGTCCTTTGATGGCATGTTCCGAAGAATTATGTCAATATTATTGTTTATATATTCTCATAAATATATGTTGAAATGACAATAAATTTCTTTATCGATTTTATACGGTAATAGACAAGGATAGTAACAACCGTTGAAAACAAGAACGTTTTTTTATTATTTATATACTATTAAAATACAATTAGCAGTGGTTATAAATGTATAATTATAAACTAAGTTTTCGTGTACATCTATTTACATAGATCGTCGTACCTGTTTTCCTTACATATCCTAATCTAAATGATCAGGTTATTAACAATTCAAACTTATATCTACAAACTTAAAAATTACCCCTAGTATTAAAATCCTACTTCCTTTTTTCCAGCATTTTTGATAATTTTTGGCTAATTAGATACTAAAAAATATCTTTGTCCTTCGGCACTTGCAGGTTCACTGGATTTATTTGTTACTTTATTAAATTTATCCACTTAGGATTATTCACAATGATCACAGCCGAATTCGGTAGAGACTCGAAGCACCCCTTTAATGGCATCCCTCATGTAAAAGTTACGACGGTTTCCAGACGCATGTGATTTGAGAAGAGGCCACAACTAATTCCAACGGGATATTTTTATTTGTGGTTACCTTAATAACACCATTAATATCTAAGATGAGCAATTCATTCACAGATTTAAGTACATTTCAAAAATCCTTTGCAATATAACAGGATTTTTATAAGTACTTGTTTTATAAACTTCTTTAATGATTCATGCCAATTCAGAGACAGTTCAGAGGGAGAGAAAAAAAGCAGTGATAGCCAAGCGGTAGAGAAATAAGAATTGCGATCGCATGTCGCTGGTTCTCTACCCGGGATACAATCTTATATAATTCACACTTTGTGCATTAATTATATAGGATTGACACTGCTCACAAACAAGTTTCCAGAGGCCAGCCGGGTCCTTAGCGTACCATAATACCACATTGCGTTCACTAATCCGTCTGCCCAGCATAGCGATTACGGTATATCCCCCATAGATGTCTTTGACAGAGGCCAATGCATTGCAACGGGTGTCTACGTTTTAAAACTATGTAATTCAGAGACTATACGGAAATGTATTGCAATACCGTATATTTGTCTACAAAATAATTACTAATTTTATGCAGCCGCTAACTAAATCTCTTTATAACATTGTGAACTTCACCAGGAACCTCAATTGAAACTATTACATCCATTGATAATTAATATTATTACATACTTTAAACTTATTTTTAGATAGTTACGTTTTTTAGTATTTTAGGGATCCTACCGCGGGCGCATTAAAAATCAACCTTGGGAGTACTTACACCTGTGTGCGCAGAGTTGGTCACCAATGCTGTAAGGCTTTCTCACAGGCGAGAGATGTTAGGTACCTAGTAATAGCAACTGACCAAGTAGAGTTTGGCCTTCTCAGGCGTCCTTGAATACGAATGCTAAATGCGTATAAAAGTTCTAGCTGAGGTCTTCTCACGAAGGCATTCATGCCAAGTTACTCTATGCGTCCGCTTGAGCAGTCTTGATCTTCGGCTGCCAAATTATTATTGCATCTGATGTAACAGTAACCTAGGTATTCCGAGGAAGTCCTTAAGTTACGCAAGTGGTTGAGGCTAAGCGCCTTTGGCGCTCTGTCCCTTCAATTTCGCTGAATCAGTAAATGCCAAGAATGCAACAGTGTAGATCCAGACCGAAAAAAACATCAAATGCCTCCAGAGCAAAGAGGTGGCAGAGGACTTTAACAGGATCGTGTAAGGAAGACCATAATCATGATCGCTTTTCCAGGGGCGAACAACAACAACAAATCGTGCAAATGCTACAATGTTACATGGCTATACTTATAAATAAATAAATATATTTATATATATATATATATATATATATATATATATATATATATATATATATATATATATATATATATATATATATATATATATATATATATATAATTACCAACTCTATATGTAAAAATTTAGCATAATAAGATTATAGTTTCCATTATTTTCTTTTATTATTTTTTTTCTGATCGGTTTGTATAAGGTGTCAATTTATGTATATTTTTTTAAATTATGAACTAACTAAAATGATTATATAGTACTAAAAAAATTAATAATAAACGAACTAAATAAAAGAAGAAATATTTTACGATTACATATACTTCGGGCTTCATTGGCATCTATAACCACTCACCCTTTATCTTAATTTTTGTTGTTTCCATATAGATTCAACTCTGTATTTTTTTCTTGTTGCGCCTAATTTACATAAAAACGTTTTACACGTCTTTATATGTATGTAATAGTTGTGTGGTTCAAAGTAATGTTTTTATTATATCTTTATGTTTACATGGGTCAGGTGCATGGCAAAAATAAAATAAATGAATTAGTAATTTCAGTAAAGTAAACAGGATGCCTTAACATAAACACGCCTTGTTTCTTGTGAACTAAGTATGAAGTTGGAAGTATGTTGCGCAAATCACTTAACGTCAACATCAAACTTATCGTGCTAAGGATTTTTTTTCGAAATAGACACGTAGTGAATTCTCACGAGAAAAATTTATATACCTGCTTGAAAGAGTTTCCAACGCCCGACATCGATTTATCATAGAAAAAAAATAGCGAAATAACCGGATCGAATTTCAAAATACGCGGGGTTAAACCAGGTTCACAATGTCGGGACCTCATCTGGAAATGGGGTCACATTTTTTGGCAATTTTTAAAACTATTTAAGCCCAAAAAAAGATAGCACTTCATTGAACGATCCACTTTTAAATGTTCGGCGAGCGTAAAAAGATAACCCTAAAATTGGGGTAGAATCGTGGGAAATGGTACTGGTTGAGATGCTGGGGTGCGTGAGGTCGCCAATTTGAAAGGAATCATCCAAGGTTAATTTACATTAACCCGGTTTTTTTATAAAGAATGATATAGTTTCACATGTTTTATTATTTAAATATGGCGTATAATACGGGTTGGGTAAAATGTCGTTATGACAAACCTTTTATTTGACACTGTGCGAATAACTCATCATTATTCTAAAAATAAATGGTTTTCTTAAGATTTACTTAGGGTACATTAAATATATTCATAGCTAAGACGTTTCTAAGTAGAATTGTCTATACTATGTTAAGCTTTGCTGTCCACTTTGAACATTAACAATAATACAAAAGATTTCGTTTTAACCAATCGTCTAAATTTTCGAGTGTTTCTTTCAATTAGGCTTTTTTTGAAATAGCTATACAAACAAAGACAATGACACATGGAAAATATTATATTAATATGAGTACTAGTTTCTCGATTTAAGTCAATCCAACCAAGGTAACGTAAACAGTCCGATTCTACCTAGAATTCTACCTAAAATTTACTTAATTTCGTTAATATCATCTAATAGACAAGCTCACAAAAGCTCAACGAGCTATGGAGAGGGCTCGAGTTTTCTAAAAGATATGAGAGGATTTGTAAATGAAACTACAGTGTCGGCGGATCGGCAAGTTGATATGTCAATAAGCATGTCACATTGTGCGCGAAACTGATGTAAAGTCAAGGACATCCACCCTTATGGGTCCACTTTATGGTGGACAGATGACCTCGTTACGGCATTACATATATATGGGAGAATCCTATATCGAGCAGCAGACGTCTTACGGCTGAAACTATGACTTTGACACGAAAGCTCAATCTGTTTGTATCTGAAAATAAATATAAAAAAAAACAAATATAATTATGAGAGAATTAAGAGCCGTAATTACAATTGAGTTTCATATCGTCATATCGATCCCTTTCAAGACAAAGTAGGTAGGATTTTATAAAAATTAAGTATATAAATTATTAGTTTTCTATCGCAAGAAGTCGTTGAAATAGTTATACCGTATAATAACCTAATACATATAAATATACACATGCATATATACACACACACTAATATATATCTATATATATATTTATATAAATATATATGTATGTATATATATATATATATATATATATATATAAATATATTTTATATATATATATCGATGGGCCTAAAGGTTCTCGGGTGGCGACCAGGGGCCGGAGGATGTGGCGTCCACAAGGAGGAAGACGACATATTGAAGGTCGTGAGAAGTCGCTGGGTGCGAGTAGCGCAAAACCGGTCATGGTGGTTGGAGCATATGCCTTGTATTTATGATTTTATATGAGGCACATGTTATATAATGTTTTAATTCTTATAAACTTAGTAAGATGACTGAAGATACCATTTTCGATAAATTTTTCCAATAAAATAACAAAACCAACCCGTGATAAGATAAATTTATAAATTTAAAAACAGTAACAACTAGAGTTTTTAGTTGCCAGCATTATAGATTTTAAAAAAAGTTAAACAAAATAATACAATTTATCTCAATGAAAATATTTTTTTTAACCCAACTCTTTTAAGAAATTCACAATGCATCATAAATTGACCCCTGGTCACACGTATCTCGTATTACCAGAAAAGAATCACAAATTTGTGGAAATCAGCCCTTGGCATTCGCAAGAGTATCGAATACCGTATCTGACCTCGTTACGGTTAAATAGACCAAAGAATGTTGTGACCCCTTAAAGAATGTTTGAAACGTGTGACTTGTGACCCCGCTGACCCTTTTTTTTCTATTTTTTCCGCAAGACGGTCAATAAGGCTCGCGGCCGTTGTGCAGCGGTGGACAATGCCGGCTGATTGGGCGGCGCAAAAAAAAAACACCACAATGGCACGGGACGACGCGACGGATTTATCACTTTCATTCAATAATACTAATCGAGTAATACCTCTGTTATTATTGGATTTATTCAAGGTTTTTTACTTTTTTTTTACACAAACGTTACTTTAACTTATATTAATACCTCAGCAGGAGAAAAAATGCCTTGAACATAGCTCGAGGATTTGTTCGTCTGAAGTGGTAATAGGCAGCACATCGCTCGTACAACCGACGGCATTAGGTCCGAAAGGTTTTCAAATGGCGATCAGGAGTCGGTGGACGCGGTGTGGATAATCCCCACACAGGGTGGACCGACGCCATTGCCAAGGTCGTGAAAAGTAGCTGCATGCGGGCAACGTAAGTTCGATTATCTTGACTTTATTTGTAGGAGGCATATGCCTCGCAGTTGGCGACTTCCGTATAACATGATGGTCATGATGATAGTGGTATCTCTGCAGCGTTCATTTCTGAAAACATTGCGACACTATACCCTTCTATTCGTATTAAAAATGCAATCGTTATTCTTCGATTGCGATATTTCAAAAACAATTCAATTACATTTACCCGGCAGACGTATAGTAATTTTAAAAATAAGGTTTACAGTTTTTTTCTTTAAAAAAGAAACTGTCATTGCTTCTCATATGGCATTTGTACATTCGGCGGGAACGAGGTAGTTCATAGTGCACCTAGCCTAACACCTCTTTTACACTAGCGAAGCTCGACGGCTTCCGGTGGATTCATGGCCCGGGTCGCTTTATTATTATATTACCGGATTGGAAGACCGCTGAGCTGATGATCGCTTCAGTGAACGCTCCATGGAGTGGCCTGGGCTGTCACTCGTTGATAATACCTGCTTAGCATTCCGACACAAGGGCGCCCAAGAGAACCGAATCTCGGTTTGGCCGGAGTGTATTGTAACCATTTAAATTAGAAGAGTTATCTCGAACGGCTAACAATGATGATTTACTGCAATCTTAACCTACAGAATGTAAAGTGAACGCGAAAGCTATAAAATAAAAGAATTATTTAATAGTATTATTATTAAATACAAATTACGCTGTATTTTTGGTCTTGTATTATTGCTCCGTATTCTTTTATGGGGGCAGAGAGTTCGATTTAAGGAAAGCGAAATGATAACCTAAACTTAATTTTGGGTACTTAGATAAATAATGCAAGGTATGGGTCATGAAACTTATTTATAGAAGTAACAGCAATCAGACATGAGTAAGAATTGAAAAATAAGGCTTAATTTATTTATTTATTAATTTATATTTTTATACACATACGATCATTAACAGCTATCGCTTGTGTACACTATGACAAGAATACTGAAAGAGCCTAATTTCATAGATCCTTAGTCTAAAAATGTAAATATGATCCCTATAACAATTTAGTAGAGCAATTCATTCCCATGCTTCATTATCCTAAAAAGTCCTGCACGTTATAATGTATATACATTCAGACACGTTACATGAGACTGTATTGTATATATATAGTTGCCCAATTAAACTCGGCTGATGTATTTTCTTCTTTCTTATTAAGTAATATTTTGTAACTTAAATTAACATTAAATTGTTAATCTCTAAACAATTTATTAACTGTCGTTTATATCAAATCATCATCATCAGATTAGCCGATAGACACCCACTGCAATGCTTCTCCCAAATACTTTATTATTTTTTATATCTAATAAAATAAAAACCTAAAAAATCTTAAATAATTTACTTTGATGATTTTTAGGAATCCCATTTCGAATCGTATTTTAAATTATCCCCAAAGCTGTAAAAAGTCAGACATTCTTAGCCGAAACCGTTATTAAAATCCTCTAAAAGTCTCCTACAACGGAACAATGCCCATAAAAGTTTCAAATTACTGCAAACAGTCATAAATCAGAATTTTTAAAAAACGTAAAAAAAAACTATCTCACGCGTCTCGCATCATCTGTTGCTTCCTAAAAGGGGTGAATTCCGTGATATTTATATAAAAAACTGCACAATCGTACAACGGGACCTTTGCGAAACTGTTTAAAAAAAAAAGAAACACGGAAGATGTTGGAAAAGGGAGATCTAACCGTATCTAACTCTTTCCCATGGGTCTTAACCTTGGCGAACTTTTTTTTGTAAAAAATAAGACACCTTTGGCATCTTTTCGTTTTTTTGCGCAATTGTCAGTTGTATTGCCGGTTCACGGCTGGGGTCGTTCTTTTGTGCCCAGCCCGCGTCATTGTGTCCGGGTTGAAATTCAGCAGGTGGGTCAATTCGTACCCCCGGAGCTTTTTTAGTGTTGAAATAACACTGCTTTCTTAAAACGCGGTTATTTTTTTATTTGGTTCATAATTGTTTAGTCTTCCTTTATTTTCATTCAATTGAAAATAAAAGATATTAACTCTTTTAGCTGCGTTGATCATGTCTGCGCATTTATACGGATCTTAATTTTAAATTAAGACTTTCATAACAATTATTTTTTAAGAACTTTTGTTTGTATTATTCAATTTAATTAATACAAAATACAATAGCATTGTTTGGAAATAAATAATACACTTATTATTGTACGAATAATAACTTTATCAACTAATCTTTCTACGGGCAAATTCTTCACTGTTCATATAGATTGTTTTCAGAACTCCAAATAATCATGGCCTTTAGAGCAAGCCTTGCTTTCTAAAATAGATCATAAATCTCTGTTTTTAAGTCAGGACTAGATGACAGACAGTCTCTAGCCTTCTTAGCATCTGTTATTAACCAAGATTGGGTGGATCGAGCTTTATGACCCGACGCTGTCTTGATGAAAAGACCAATCTCGGTTACTGAACATGGTGTTATTAAGAAGCTTACCTACCTTCTCAAGAATGGTATCTTGATGCACTTATGCCGATCCTGTTTGATATCTTTTTCACTTAAATATGGCTTAGTAACTCCTTCATAGCTATCACCCCAATAAACCATAACTGCAGTCTGATATTGCTCATGTTAAACTCTGTTGACTAATTGGAAAGATTTTTGAGGTTTCAGCATAAATACACTCATATTGATTGTTAAAATATTGCACAGTAGAGCCAAAGTTCTCATCCGTAAATGAAATTTTTCATTTACGGATGAGACTTTCACTTTGGGTATCGCTTAAGTAGCTGCTTAGATTTTACCTCTCTTTTCTTTATTAAATTATTACCAGTGCATCTCTTATAGGTTCCAAGTCCTAGGTCATCTTTTGAAATACGCCATGATATATTCAAATACATGATACATTCAAATACAGCCATGATATATTTTTGGGGTCATCTCTTCACTTACGTACATGGAGATCCTTGGGTATCCTCGTTGAATTACTATTGCTACCGAAAGCGCTGTACCGTGCCACAGAAAATGGCGGCGAAGGATGAAGAACATAAGCGGTCGGTACCTCGCGCCCTTTTCATTCGTTTCCTTTCTCTTCTTTACTTTCCACCGAAAACCGTAAAAGTAAGTAAAGCAAGCAGTGACCTTTCGTCACAGGAAAAAAAAACAAAAACAGAAATCAACGGAAAACTTGCGGAATGTAACCGCCCAGTCCTTCAAAATGTTTCAGTATCGGGACGAGCTTAACGAACACGCATAATGACAAGACAAAATCCTTTTCATTGCAACGATGCGGGGATAATAATAATATGATTGCAAACCGGTGCAACAGTGTTTGTAAAAAGTCGATCATCGAAATAGGTATAATTACAAGTTCGGTTTAGTGGCTGTGGCGGCGTGCGTTCGAATTTTCTGAAAATTACTCGGCCGCGCAAAAACACACGCGTTTTCGGAAATGCGCGCCGGTGTCCGGTGGCGGGCGGCCGCTGGGACCGTGTAGCCACGCGCTTAGACCTTTCATATACAACACTTTTTATTTTGTTAACAACACATTTCTTTTTACCTTCATTTCCGCTCACCGCTCTCGCGTTTTTCTAAAATATGCAAAATGAAAAGTAATTACCGCTAAGTTTATTTATTGGCAGCTAATTTATACTTCAGCGTGACTGCGTTGTAAATACCCATAATTTTAGTTGAAAATTTTAACCCCAATTTTTTTAAGACACAAATTTAATTACTTAATCTAACAAAATTGTGATAAATATAAAGTAATACCAAAAGAAATCATCATTTTAGCTAAAGAACGTTTACTGCTGAATACAAGACATTCATTTCCAATAGCATCGGTTGGAAGCGGCCTTCAACTTGCATTTTTCGACGACATTAACAAGGTCATTTTTCCTCCTTGTCGGTGGACGTCCTATGCTCAGCTTCCTGGTCCGAGGTCTCCACCTTAAAGCGCCAGTTGCCATCGGTTTTGCGCGCCTGATCATTTATTTACTTTATTGGAAATAAACAGTAACAAAAAGTAGTGAGAAAGTACAAACTAGAAGCATAGATATATAAAATTAGTTACAATTGCTATCTTATAACTATCTCACTGAAAACATTTAATGATTTATGGTCAAACAATGACAGAAACAATTAAAAACATTAATAAACATTCGTCAAAGATTATGGTTTATAATTTTTGACATTGACACTAACTTGCCAATTCTAAGCTAAATCAGTTACTTATTTCTACGAATCTGACTTGTGACTCCATGGTTCGTTGAGTGACTGAGCGCTTGCCATGTTTCTAGGCTGTAAAAAAAGGTTAAGTTTTTACTCTAAAATACTGTCAATACATAGTTCAATATTCATTCTAGACTCATGACTATTTTATTGTATAAAAATCTATTTCATATTGTACTTTAAATATATTCTGTTAGTGTATATTACAAAATAAATAGTAAAAAAAATATTGCAGACTATCTACTCTAAAACATTTTTTTTTCGTTATGTGTTTGGTAAAAAAGACTTGATAGTAAAACATTGAGTATTATGTGGACAAATATAAGTCGTTTGTTGGTGGATTTAAATCGTCAAGACATGACACTGTTAGTTATGTGTAAGAACATTCTCCGAAACTGTGTTGTTAATAAGTTAATATAAATTAAAAACCTCTAGGCTAATTTTAGTGATATTAATTATATTATACGGATACAGTTTACCGCTGTTATACTCATCTTGTCAATAAGTTGACGTATCACTTGACTTGGCAATAATAAAATGACAAAAACGAGAAACGAATAAAATTATATTCCGATCGAGCTCCGTCTGGTAAGCTTCTTTTTAATTAATTATACCGCGCACAAAGCGAGATGATATCTTACCTAATGTTTAAACAAGTCCTCATAAAGACATATTTTCTTAATTTATATTTACATTTATCTGTATTGAAATATAATTGATGAATGTTTAAATATCAGATGTTTATCATTTTTCTAGTATGTCACATAGATTTATTAAAGAGAATTTACCATATACAGGGTGATTGGTTATGTGTGTGAAAGCTTTAAGATTGTTAAAGTAAATGTATGCACCCTATCTTAAAACAATTTTCAGAAATTATAAATAACGTAATTGTAGTATAGTAAGTAAAAGCGTTTTAAATATTCGGATTATATTACATAATAAAATGAATTATTGTTTACCATCTGTCCTTTCAGACTTTGTACTGCCAGAAGTTATTATTCAGTCGCATTCCAGTAGAATAAATAAATTAATGTTACGTATTAAGTAATATCTTTACACATATTGTTTGTAACTGTTAAAACTTTGTAGCTTTTTGCTGACAAAGAATACATTCACCACGTTGAAACTTTTGCATCTATAACCAATCATCTAGCATATATATTTAATACAAAGAAGTTAATATTATTAATATAAGCAAGCTAAAAGCATTTTAGAATGGTAAAAAAATTACTTGTGTGTCTGTGTTGAAAATTAAAAATCTAATATGTATCTATCTCAGTCTAATAACTGGAATTTATTGTCTCCGTCTCGCTCGCACTCGCCGGGCCGTTAAAAATGTGACGCAAAAATGTTGGCATCGCGAAATGGCTAACATTGTTGTCGAACCGAGAAATGTCAATTTTGTTTAAATTTTTAAAAATTAATAACGTACATCGCCCGCCGCATATTTCCTCGTCCTCGTCTCCTGCTCTTTAATTAGAAATAACTCCTGATTTTTGTGTGTTTTTTCGCCTTCGAGTGTTGCACAGAAATTAAAATAGTTCCAAGTTTCCAATGACAACAATAAAATTTAATAGCACTCTTCGTCGAAATCATCGGTGTTAAAGTATTTCGAATGCTCAGTAAATTTTGTTAATTGACTCAGGAAATCGATTACTCTTTCCGCGATAATTAAATTAAGTATGATCAATCAATCGTTTTTTTAAACACTTGATTGCTTTTAGTCAAACATCTGCGTTTAAAATGTTAATATCAATATTTCCATAGTTTAAATTTGTCTAATGTTAGACTTGGTCGTTGAATTTGCATATACATTTTTATGCATATACGATTTTCGTAGTCTTATAGAACATAAAATAATTTATAATATTTAAATATTACACTGATATTCATTATAATTTCCATTCTAAGAATTTCTTAAATCTTTGCATTGATATCCAGCATTGGATGACCTACGATTGAAAAGATTTTGATGATACCTTACAAAACTCTACAGTCCAGTTTCTGGTCAAAAGGACCATATAAAATTTGGAAAATAAAATATTTTTTAGATTATTCATCTTGTAGACAGTTCGAATGTGTTTCATACACATCGTATATCAGTTTCAGGCATAACTGTCCTTTTAACGTCAGTTTGCAGCTACCCATCGATTAGACCCCAAAATATATCCTTACCTATTTACCGTCATTTCTCACATCCTGTCTTTCTATAAAAGTTTTTTTTTTAATCTCCATCGCCAGCAGCCGTAACATGACTCCGCAGTTTTGTCAAAATATTATTTTGTAGCGAACACTTTTTTCCTTCAAATTACCCCTTTCTCGCATGATTCCTTTTACTGCAAGGGTTGATCATTGTAAGTTATCGGATATTCTTGTGATCGAAGATAACTGTAATCACATACCTTGTGTTCAGTTTTTTTTTTATTTCTTGTTTAGTTAAAGCTGTTTTATACATAGATCTAGGAAATGTTTTCTTTCTTGCCTTGCATATATATAAGCAGCGGTAGGAATCGATAAATTTCGGATTTCAGAAACGCCTTACTATAATTCTCGGCCAATATAACAAGTATCATTTGGAGCGTAGAATTATGTTTTGAAAGCACAAAAAATTTCTCATCTATATTAGTTAAGTAAGAGACTTGGGATCGTAGTTCGCGGATGCAATCTGATATAAATCACACTTTATGTATTAATTATTTTTCCATTGCTCACAAACATGTTTCCAAAGGACGGGTAGCACTGTCCTCTGCGTTACATAAATACCACACTGCGATGGCCTACTCGCCTGCCATTATTATGGTATATCTTCCCATAGATACCTTTTTTGGGAGGTCTTTTCCTTACATTAAGCGTCATTATGCTGAAAAGAAAAATAAAAAGTACTTAACAAGTTTCATTTTCAAACACTCAAATATTACTAAGCCCGCAGGCTGTTTCCAGTTGGACATAGTGCAAATCTATAGGCCGATATTCAGCATTGGATGTCCTAAGACAGAAATGAAAATGATGATGACATATGATAGTTAATCGTGTCTCTTGCCACACATCAGCTGATCACTCTGCTTTCGTCACTTTAAACAGCCTTCAGGCACGATATAGGTATATTAAGAAGATAGTTGGTCACAAATGATGTTTGTAAATCTATGTAATATCAAATATTTTTTACATAATTTTAATGTATAACAAAAAAATGCTATAGCATTTCTAGCTGAGGTTGAAAACCAGTAAAACGTCGACAATATTCACTTACTAATTTTGCTAGTAGCCTTTACAACTAAAAATATTACGAAAGAGAATTAAACGAAAATTTTTATCCGGTTTAAACATTAACTTCAAATTGTTATAATTGCACGTTTTATTAAAATTTCACCTATTATAATACGGGCTAAGATATTATGTGAATCACATTGAATTGAATTAAGCCCTGCGTTTTTGTTATAAGTTAAGTGCTATCGGAAGATTTAAAAAATGTAACATAAAACGGACCAAAAAACCGTTATTTCTAATCCATATTTCGAAGTTCGAACCACAATCATCCATTCCGAACAGTTCTTCGATTCAAAAGAAGTATATTCACATGCTGCCCGCGTACCGCTCTAAATATAAAAACTCTTTTTTTGTCAAATATGGAAGGGTTACGTTAAAAACATTCTATTTTCGAATTGTTAAAAAGTCCACATTGTATGGAATACGTCAAAACTCCGCGGCTCGTGTAGCATGCCACCAGATTACAGATTAAACAAATTAAATTTTGCTTTTGATGCTTATAACATTTAAAATATCAAGCAATAACAGTGGTCGTAAGCAGCTTGCGTTTATTTAAACATTTTAAACTTTTATTATACTTTATCTTTTTTCTAGTTGTATTATTATTTAAAGAAAATATTGTTTACGTAAATAATATTAATAATATCGGTACTTTGACCTGTTTAAAATCAAACCACTTTTTTCCAAAAAGATACTGACAAGGTGTTGGTTTTTTAGCTATTAGGTAATGTTGTAATATACTTCAATCAACTATATTGTTTTGTGTGCTTTAAACACTAATTATAACTTTTTAAAATATTTTTGTCGAAGACTAATTGAAAAAAGATTAAATTAAATCAATGGATATTTTGCCTGTAGTGAGTATGTAAAAAAAAATTGTGCATGGATCATATTTTAATTTTAACTATAATTTAAATGTAAAGCTATTTTTAAAAATTGATATTTTATATCTTGTAATTTAGTAATTTGGACATTGATAATTTGATATTTCTCAATTTTTCAATTGTACTATCTCAACATTATTCCTTTTTCAAATGATACGAAAGACACAGGAAGCGTGAGTTTTTTGTCACTTCCACGTCTCTTCTGAACTGATTTATTCTTTTCATCCCCTTTTCTCACATTCCGTCTAATGCTGTATGATAGAGATAGACGCACTCCCATCAAGCTCAGGTGTGTTGACAATAACAGATGTTCAGAAGATGGCGGCGTAAGCGCATATTACACAATTACAATTCTATTTAATTATATTTTTCTTGTGTGGCTCTTTTAAGATTTTAGACGTAGGTGTGCCATGGAAGACAATTGAAGATTTTGTATAACATGTTTACGAAGCAACACCGTTAGATACTTTATTTTGATTTTGAAGTTGGCTTATTAATGATACTGTTTAGCTGTTGAAAATTTGGCTCTGAAATAACGCTTGCTACGATTAAGTGATGGCAAACGTTAGTTCATATGCCCTTTAATTATAATAAGGCATTAATATGTTTTAAATTTAAAATTAGGTATTAATTTTATCTTTAATTTACTGTCTAAAACTGTATGTGACTTCTGCATTTATATCGAGAAGAAAATTTAAGAAATAGAGTACTTTAATGTAAAACAAATTTTTTAATAAAATTAAATATATTAAATGATAATTCAGAGATATGATAGTGCATTGTAACCTCGTACACAGTGGCTCCGATTCCGATAGATCCGGCTCGACGATAATGTGGCATGTTTTTCCCCAGAATTCTATAAAAAAGATGCACAATATACAATATAAAAATCTAGTCGCCAATTAACTTATATAGTTTTAAAAAAGGGAAGATCTATAGTTACAAAAATTGAGTAAAATCTGTGCAATGTAACTAACTGAATCTGAACATAAAAATGAGAGAAGGAAGATGATACACGGGAGATGATTTGAATGTAAAGAAAGATTGAGATTTTGAAGGATAAAGCGAGAAAGTGAAAGAAAAAATACTTTACCAGAGTGGTAGCGTTGCCATGTATGGGGCAGGGGAAATCGAAGGGACTCCATAAGGGGAGGCATTCCAAAGAAAAAAATTATCGTACTCAGTTAACAACATAAGAGTTACTAATTTTATATAGCCTAAAAACAGGTAAGCGCGGGTAGGCCTTTCACTAGATAGACCGACAATATAGTCAAGGTCGCGTGAAGTTTCAGGATGCAGGCAGTGAAGAACCGGACATCATGGCGACCTTAGAAGTAGGTTTCCTCGCAGTGAACATCTCTTAGTTAAAAAGAAGACGGAGGGAAAGGTATAATAAACTTTTATTTTCATATGTAAAAGTAAATGATAGTCACGAATTCTTTGAATGTATTGAATAACGCTGAATCTTATGTCATAGTACATCATGATATATGACAACAAATGGTAGTATTTTGTCTTAATATTGAAAACACAACCACAGATTGCATTCCATGATTTTGCAATTCCGAACCCTTCAACCGAAAGCGATCTGTATGAAGCGTCTTTCGTCTGCCTGAAAAAGTTCTTCTATCCACATTGAGGGTGGACGTCCTTCCTACTTGTCGGTGTGTGGTACTCCAGAACCTTAAGGCACTTGCTAGTGCCACTTGAACTAGCCAATCCGCCGGCTATGTCTTCCGTTCGTCTATGGAATTCCTTATTTCTTATTCGACCTCATAGAGAACACCGGCATAATCCACGTCAGGACTCGTTGAGAAACTGTGAGTTGGCTAAAGAGGCGAAAAGAGAGACCAATTTTCAGGTCCATAAATTGCCAATAAAAACAAACAATAGTTGTAGACCTGCGTTTATAGGTACTGAAGGATATTGGATGTTAAAATTTTTGGTGATTTCTCGAATTCCGCGCTTAAACTTGAAGTTACACAGTTTGACTGTTTGCCCCAGGTACAACGAACATTGGCGTGAACGCAACATGGGCGTATGATATAGTTTTTGTCATATCCGTGTTCATTTTAAGAATCATGCGTTTCGATACTCAATTGGGGTCATAGTGTTGTGAATAGGAATGTTATTTTATCGATGTTAACGTCAGTTATTATCATTCAGAAGCGATATTTACTAGTCTAAATCTAAAATAAATAACATCTGGTGAAACATATGTTTTATTTATGTAAGTAGTGAACATACAGAGGAGGCCTAGCCCTCCGTTTTATTATTAAATTTATGAAGAAGATACAATGTAAGCGTATTCACTTTATTAGATACACAATGCAGTTTATTTTTACTATCGAAAGGTTTCCAAAATATTAAAACTTCCGTCCATTTAGCTCTAACTAAACCTTCGCTTTGTTTATGGCAATGTAGCTGCACTACAAACGAAATTTCTGTAAAGATGATAACACACCTGACACTTTTGATGGGAGAAAAGAAGGGTGACAAAGCCGAAGACTATTATAGCCATTTTTTATAAATAATCTAGTCACTGAATTGACCGTCCATACAGTTACATGTTACAGGCTACTGAAGTTATATAAAAAATGTTTGCTTATTATTTAATCATCCTGTAGAATGATGTATAGTCCTACATGTGAGTGAACTATATTAATAAAAAAAACCACAACAGTAAACACGTGCTCAACATGTCGACTGTGTATTGATCTGGACAACGTCGGTTTTTGTAATACTTCCTTGTATAGTTCCTGCATTTAATTATGATAATTTATACGAATATAAATACAAATGATTATTCTTTACTATTCTGTTGCATCTGTATTCATACGTGAACAATTTCTTTTATTTTTTAATATATAGCACATGAGTTTTATCAGATTTGTTATGGTCGACTGATGACACAGGATACACCGCACTTCCAACTGGAACTACTAGAAGTCTATGGGAAAGGCTTATTTCTTTTAAACATCCTTCGGTTGAAATGATGACTATGATTGATGGTGATGAAGTTGATTCCATGTGATTAAGGTTGTATAGGATGTAATTAGTAATTTTTAATTTGAGTAAATTGTAACATGTTATGTTAGAACAAGTTAATGTACTTTAAATTCAAAAATATCTATTTTGTTAAAAAGCGCAAGAAATAGTTTTTGAAGAATAAGTTCCTACCTATAGAAAAAAAGAAAATGTAACAAAGATTTGAGATAAACATTTAAAACATATATGTTTATTGTACAGAGCCAGACATTCAAAATAATAAATTAGAGTATTTCACCTCATTATATAACAGTTAAAGACCCAAAACCTTGTGTTTTAGTAGTTTATTTAAAAAAAAAATTGTCATCTTGATGTCAAATACCTAAGACTCTTTAGAGGGAATGAAAGATTCTTTGTTTTCGTTTACTTCAAAAAGTATCATAGTTATCTTTTTTCCTATTTTTCTTAGACCACTTTTTCGCATAGATTCCTTGAGAGTTATATTGCCAAACACCATGTACTTTGTAATATCTTGTTATAGACTCCTCACTTGGTTTCCTTGTGTGGGTTCCTCATTTTACATCACAAGACAAATGAGTTTCCATTTTACTAAACACGTATACATGCGACGCTTATAAAATAACCAAACCGTCAGCTTTAATATTTTAAAGTTCTAACAAAGCATCGTAATACAATATCTCATTATAGTAAAAAAAAAAACTCAATGAGAAAACACGAGATTTGACCCAAAAAAACTTCACCCTTCGGTAAAGGGTTAGCGAGCGGGACGAAGATAATTTACTTCACGATAGAAAAGGACAGAGCTATTACGCAACCCTTTCACTGCACCTGGACAGATTTTTAACAAAAAGTTTTTGTGTTCAAATTTGAAAAAGTGCAAAATTCCGTTTTGTTGGGGTCAATATTGGTTTTTTAGTTCAAATAAACTACGCGACATAATAGAAGTTCGTTATCTAACACAGCTCTGATGAGGCCGTAACTCTTTGATTCGGAGGCAAAAAAGCATTTTCAACAAAAGGAGCTTACGTGTAATCAAAAAATTTTTATCTGTAAAATATCACTGTTTAAATATTAAAGCCACAACCACACAACTTTTTTTAACATTCGTTTTTTGCTAATAATTTTTATGACTTTTTGACAACTAACATTTTAGAACAAAATCTTGGAATACTAAACAGTAAATAAAGGAAAAAACGAGTAGTGTTAGCTTAGCGGTAAAGGATTGAGACTTGTTATCTAAGGTTGCGGAATCGATTCCTAGAGTGAAAATCTTATATGCTTCACACTTTATGCATTTATACATTATTACATAATGTCAGCTGCGACCACTGTGTACCAAAATAATACACTATAATTGCCAACCAGTGTGCCAAGCGTGGCGATTATGATAAATGCCCCAATAGAGATCTTTGGGAAAAGCCTATCGCCTGAAACGGGACTTGTCGGACATAGGCTTCCTACATACATCTTCAATTATACCGGCAGGAAGCGGCTTGCACTCAGTGTTTTCTGACAACCTCTGCTACTTTAACTTACCAATCTGCAGGGTTATATCGATTATGTTCACTTGTCTGTATCCGAAATAAAGAGATCCATAGGGATCTCTTTATTTCGGATTTGATCTCGTAGAGGAATCTAGAACATAGCACCTTTATGACTCGTTGAGCGATTGAGACTGCCAATGAGGCCTGAAGCGTGGGTCCAAGTTTGCGCAAATGCAAATTCATGCAACAAGATATATATTTCAATCCTAAAGTCAGACTATCGATGACAATAAAGGAGCAGCCGTCCCTAATTCACCCTACGTAGGAAAAGAAAGTATGCGTATGCTTTCTTTCTTTTTAGCAATTTAAAAAGGATAATACGTCTAAGCTTACAGACGCTGAGGCTGTCCCTTTCGCTGCGCGTCGGCGCGCTGGTGCTTGGAAACGAAACAAAGTGCACCGCGGCCCGCGAGCGGCCGACACGTCCAATACCCGTAAACGATAAAAATATAAATTAAAACGTCTCAATGCGATACGAAAGCGAGACGAACGATCCGATAGCGACGTTAATGCAAAAACGGCGAGCCTCTTTAAGAAACATTGTGGAAAAAAGGGCAAAAGCAAGACAATCAAATGAGGGACGTACAGAAAGGGGAATAAAAGGAGAGACAAAAAGCAATATGGCGGATTGTTTTTAATTATCGAGTATCGGCATAAATCGACGCACGTCGCCGCGGGCCCGCCGCCACGACGGCCTCCGCGGAGTCGACTTCGCGAAAAAAACATTAATTAAAAATCTGTACCTACAAATTTTGCATTTAAAACGGACCATAAACAATACTCTAACCGTTTGGAATCCTTTAAATTATTAATGTAAGTTATCATATAAGTTCGTGCTTATATTAAAATTTTGCGCTTTAATTTCTTGATATCGTGGTTTTGTCAGAGTGACATCGATTATTACTAAGCAGGTAGTCGATGATGTGATCGATGAACAAACAAGACAAACATATGTTCTGTCTAAGATTTAGACTCGGAAACGAAAGTGCCTTTAGACAACATACAAGGTAGATCTAAAATCTAACTGTGGATACTTTTAAAAATTATTGTATGTTATCTTTTTGTGGCATCTTTTAACGAAGGAAACTAAAAGTTGGTTTCTTTGAATTACATTCAAATTACATACCATGCAGATTGTATCTCTTAGATAGAGTTGAGACAATATGTAATCCTACCTTACTGTCGTTTGTTTGTTTGTCAACTAAATTATTATATAACATGATTCGTCTTATTACTTTATAAAATATTTAACGACGATTCAATATATGAGCGCAAGCAAAAGAAATCATCTAAAGGGTAATATTCTAATAAAACGAACGTACTAACATGAACGCGGAGTAAAATCAACGCCCGAGTAATCTTAGAATCGTATAAAAGAAAAGCGTTACTGGAATATCTGCTCCAAGCGCTAAGGTAGTCATGGCAAGAAGAATCGAAATGGTAGTCGACCAAGTCGTGGTTCGCCATCACGGGCGCCCTCGAGACGAAGTACTAAACGAGTTATTTGTGAAATCCCAAACTGAATTCCACTGTATGCCAGGTCACCACAGTCAGGTGACCTCCCAATCTGGTAATATAGTAAAAAACTGCCTACGCCCTAACTACCTGCCCATGGAAACTGCAAATACCACATGGGCAGCAGTAAAAAAAATGATATATTAGGTATTAATAAAAAAAGAACTGGCTTATACGAAAGAAGCGAATATATATGCTGGTATCGAAATTATATGCTCGTATTCATTTGAAAATATATATTTTTTAAACTTCTTAAATTGCCAAAACTATAGTAATCGTTCGGTTATATATCTGATTTACCTTCACGTCACGCTTAACTGCGTTTGAAATAAAATGTTACTCATTATATTTATAGGAATTTAAAATCAATATGAATATAAAAAGTAGTATTCATTACTAGATAATTATTATTACATATATGTAAATTTACACTAATAACCAATCAAATCTTAAAACTAAACAGAAGGTTTAGAAAATTATTATGATACTATTAATTATAGTAACAATAGCTTCTCCGTGACATCTCTATTCCCGATTCATAAAATTCATATGTATGGGTGAAGGCAGCGCGATCGCGCGGATGTTCGACATATTTTACTTATAAATAAGAGGAACATTGTTGTAGGTACGTCGCTCCGCACGCTCGTACCCCTTTGTCATTGCCCGGCGTATTTATAGACCTGGTTCGCTGTGTAAACCAAATCTGCTAATTTATCTAAAGCCTACAACACCAATGCAACCCATTTACAGTAAATTAGATGGTAGGTTCTATCTTCGCAGCGCTACCACACCTTGGAAACAATTCATTATTATCAATTATTTATATTAATATTCACATAAGATGAGTTGCAGCAATTGCTTATTTATACGTCACGAGAAGAATATCAGAAAAGTCTAGTGATAGAATCTACAATCAGATTGAGCTTCCCTATAATGGCATACTTCAAATTAAAGCTGAATTGGTTCTAAACACGTTCTGATCTAGGAAGACCCTACAAAAACCTTAAGCGGTGTTTTTGGTCGAAGCAGAAACACGTGAGCGACGCGCTTGATCTTACTGCAATGCACTCGAGGTGGAGAGCGCTGATCTATAGCTGGTGTAACTTTGCAATGGTATCTTCAGTGTTAGTAGTGTTTCTGGTGGATTTTCATTATCATAATTTAAGACGTACTAAAGTTTACTGCTGGGCATAGGCCTTATATTCCCAATAGGACCGATTGGAAGCGTATGCATCCCGCATCCAGCGTATTCCAAAGACATTATTAAAATGCAGGACATAAAAATATTAAGTATAAACTTTTTAACTAAACTTTCGTTATCTTTCAGATGTGATTTTCCGTCATAACGCTTGACTTCATGCTAAATGAATTTTAACACTAAACTTCTAAAAGTGTTGTTAAAAATGGAAGAGTCCCGTATTGTTGTAGTGGAACACAATTTCTTGAAGTTTAACAGTTGAAGACGTATTATAAGTTGACAGTTAATATATCAATATATTCTTGTGTGAATTTAATGTAGAATCCGTGAAAATAATAGTCTACAACATTCAACGCACCATCGCTTTAAATTACCTGAGCATCCTTTACCGGAACTATTATGTAACATGATATCCGTTTTAAAATATAATAGAAACAATTTACGAATAATCTACTTTTTAGTTGCATAGTTTTAGAGACGAAGTAAACATATCTAATGAGATAGACAGTTATTTAATTTAATTAAGAGACATAAGTTATTCAAATACAAGTAATTAACATTATTCATTTACCGCTCAATCCTTATTGAATGAATGTATGGTGCATTTTATTTCCGCAATTTAATTAATCCGTTATAAATCCGTGGTCCGTTAACAAATAAGTGCTGCATTTAAATGAAATAATAAATCTTTGTTTTGTGGAGGTAATCTAGTCGACAGACATATGATATCTGCCTTTCGGCTGAAGAACAAATTAAAAAACAGTAAAAATATAAATTGGTCAAATAAAATTATAGACAATGTTTTAACGCGACATAATTTTCTCGGTCGTGCAAACCCTTCAGCACAAGAATTAGGTCGTTATCGATGAACGTCATAGACGTTAGTGAGAGCAGGACTGAATCAATCACCTGTCTGTGATATCCAGCCAGGCTTGTAAACAAATTACTATTAGTTAGGTTGACACGTCCAAAACGTGAGCGCGAGTCCCGATAGCGCGGCATCAGTGGTGTCAGGTTACGTGCCGGCAAAGGGGCCGCAAGAAAACCAGAAACCACGAAAAACGTTCCGCGCGATTATATTTATACCCGTCCCGTACCAAATTCAATCCGGGCGCGGAGTTTCTACGAGTTTTTTTTTTTTTTCAAAAAAATGATCAATGACAGGCTCACAATGATGGAATATCGGACCTTTTTACAATCGGGAACTTTTTTAAACGCCCTTTGTGTGGCCAGAGACAATAGTGGCTCGGGGTCAGCGGCCTCCGATTACGTTTTTTAAGGAATAACCCTTTCGGACGGCGGAATAAAATGAATTAGATTGATAGTAGCGACTGGTGTCGGACTCGGCGAAAACGTAGTTCGTTTGAGTTCCAATAAAATCACACATACGTACATAGTTACTTCTGAAAATCATTATCATATTGGTTAAAAAAACACTATACACTTACTTAACACACCTTTCGAAATTTTCTTATAATAAATAATTTTGGTTTTAGCATCGACCACTTGATCTACAAATATTCCTATTCATATACAAAAATTAATAATATTTCCAATGGTCACGCGATAACTTGGAATTACATCGTTCATCTTTTATTTATGAGTTTTTACCTTGACCAATTTGTAGAATGTTTTCATAAAATAAAATAGAAAATTGCCTAGAAACTAAATATTTTTTTGATGACTATTGAAACTTTGCGCCTTTAACAAATCGCTCTGAACTTCGCACATTTCACAGTTATCGCTTTGCATATTGATAATGTCGATTAGCCGCTGCATCGGACAGTATTTATAGATCACAAAATTAACTTATTTATTTCACTGAAATACCTAACATTTTTTTTTTCTATTGAAATCCAACATGTCAATAACTTCTGGCTGTACGCACTCCGTAGTATACAATAAAATTAGTAATTACCATTTTACTTTATTATATCTGTAACAGTTATAGGCCACCACAGCCTGCATTAGAACAAGAGTAAAATAATGTTACACAGGTTTTTTTTTATTTTATTTGGTTCACAATTTTGAATATACACACATCTTATTAATAAAATCGACTTAATTACGAAAAAGAAAAAAGAGTCTTTTGTAATTTCTAAAAAAATATAAGTAATTCATTTATACATTAAATCTATACGAAAGTTATAAAATAATTCTATATAATGAAGAATGTTGAATTACTATTTTAAGTTTTTGAATGCAATATCGTTTCTCCATTACAATAAAGTTTATATCACTGGAATATTACACCACACAACGTAGCCAAGTTCGCGCCGTTTTAATGAAAAATTAAAAATTTCAGAATCCCGGATAGAATATGATGCGTATTACCACCGGTGAAGGTTTTGTTGTATTTTATGACTTAAAGATGAACGACCGGATCGATAGGTCGTATTCAGTACTCAGTTTTAAAATGGAAAATTACACAAAAATTACTTTTTACATATACATATGGATCATTATATGCTCACGAACTAAATTAACACACCCCTCAACCCCGTATCAAGCAGAATTCCATGAAATTCTATATAAGCTGAGCTTTACTCGGCGAAAAGAATATTCCTGACAAATTTCCAGTCCTTAGTATTTATGATTTTAGAGATATTGTGATGAGTCAGTGTATAATGGAAATCTCTTATATATAGTAGATAGATAAATGAAGCAAATACAACTGAAAGTTATTCGCAGCATCATTAATTGACAATTAAATCCATCCTACGCCTATCTAGCTCTTGATTTAAATTGTTATAATATGAACAAACATTTCCTTCCACCAATGATATTAATTTTAAGCTTTAAGAATATAGTAATAAGGACGACGGCGTGTTGCATGATAAGTTGTTAATAAAGATAGGTGTAGTTAGGGGCGCGGGGCTCCGGAATCGAACCGAAGACACGCGCTTTAAATCAGCTGGGGCCGGTCGCACAAATAAACGAGGGCGACCTGTGCCAATGCTTCGCGAAATCGGACGAGGGCACGCCGTAGAGTAGATCTTACTACTAAAAAAAATAGTAGCTATTTCAATTGTATTGCATTATTTCCATTGCATATAATATTTTTAGTATATGCAATGTAAATAACGCAATGCATTTGAAATATTTTTGTTCGTTATGTATAGAAGTTATTTCCTATTTTATTTTCAATTTCTTTATAGAGAGCATTCCAATAACTCTTTTGTTGAAAATGCCACTATGTTGTTTTTTTTTACATATTTGATGACGTCATTGTTTATGTTACGAGTTGATGTAAAAGCTCTTAGATGGAAGCAATCAATTACCACATTTTAGTTGATAACACACAATTTTATTCAAAACAGTTGATGGATCCAAGTACCATATGGTAAGTTAGTCCAAACAAGATGTAAAAATACCGTTAATGAAGTCAGGAAGAAATAAGAATTAATTCTTGTAATGGAAATAAGAATTAATTCTTGATATCTATAATTATGTAGAACTAACACCTGAAAGCCAAAATTTTGTCTAGCGCGTTTTCATTTTATTTATTAAAATTTAGCTATTAATAATTAGGGTTACAATTTTACTATATCTACTGTGTAGAAAGTAATTAAGCTGTATAAACAAGGATGACACAGTTTTTTTTTATTTATGTGTGTGCACCAGGTAAATTAAAAACTTTTCAGTATAATGCATCTCCTCAACTTTTGTGTATAAACGAAGCGAATCGAAAACGATATAGAAAAATTAACAAAATCTGAACGAGCGCACAGGGTGAACATTAGAGAGGCCACTGCAATTTATCACTTGATGTAAAGTGACTTTTATTGCGCAGTATCTGTGTTATTAAATTTTTATTTTGTTAATAATAATTAAAAATACAGAAACGTATAATCATTCGCATGTAATGTGGCTATATATATAAACTGATTTGCGTAGATATTATGTTTTATATATTATATTTTTATTATTCACCACATTTTTGACTTTCGACTTATTGAAATACGTTTTTAAATACACGATATTAATTTTAATTCTGTTAGACATTTATGTTCAAAAACGTGGTCTCTAACTCTGGACTTCATTGTGAAGCTCGCAGTTGCTCAACGATCCACGGAGCTATGCTTAACATTAGTCTACGAGATAGAATCAGGGTGAAGACATCCATAGACGGACGAAAGTTACAATTTATAAGGTGGACAGGTAACCTTGGTAAAGTTGACGGAAAACTTTGAATGTTTATAGTTTATTACCGGTCTTATAGAAAATTTAAATAGGCTATACGATTGAAAAGTGAGACACTCGACTTATAAATAAAATGATGACAGCTTTTTCACTTTAATTCTTTTAAACTCTGCAATCTTGCATATTGACGGTGTAATAGTTGTAGATAATACAATAATTACATTGTAGTTTATTACTATGTATTTAATCTCAATGCATATCTCAAGCCTGTTTCTGCCAACGCCATCTATCCTACCTACTTTAAAACTAGTTTATAATTGTACCAATTATTATCTTACAAACATGAATATACAAATTACGGCTAAGAAACTTAGTTAAAGCTCCTTCGAATAATTTAAGCTTTAATTAAATACATTAAAGCTAATATAATACTGAAAATATGTATACAGGTTAATTGGCTATAGGTGTAACAGTTTAAAAGGGTAGGAAATACAGTTTATTCGTCAACAAAGCTTAACCGTGTATAAAGTTATCACTCTGAAATAAGTTACAATTGTTTTTTCTATTGGAATGAAAAAGATATACAACTTCTTGCAGTACAGTCTGCAGGTACATTTAGTTATAATAATTAACTTTATTATGCATTTAATCGTATTTTGAAAACGCTTTTACTATACTATACTAGTTACTATATTATTATTACTTCGGAAAAGCATTGATTTTTGAATATTTGGATCACTCCTACAAAGCTTTAATAGCTACATTATAATAAATCATACAAATAGCCATGAAACAGATTTATTTATGTATAAAAAATGTATTGTATTTTTACATTCAAGGTCTTATTTTTAATAAAGTTTTTATTTTTAATATACTAGTTTACAGATTATATCACTGTTTAGTTTTTAAACGCCATAGCACTTCGCCTCGCTGTGGTCAGTAAAATGAGTGTTTGGGCTGTTGCGGTATTCTGTTACGGACACAAACACCTTTGGAATGAAATAATGAACCGTCATAGATCGTTTTAGATTAATGCACTCATGGAGAGATATATTATTAAGGCAACTGCGTCTGTTGAGCGAGCGGGACGGCCTCGCGACAGAGCGGGAACACAATATGCGCGAGCAACATCATTAAATTGTAATTATTTTAATGAGGATACGACTAGTAAAATTTATTAAGGTTTTTTTTGGTAAAAGGTGCTATAAAGTTTTCTATACGTAAAGCAACTACTGTTTTATTTTTTACTAATTGTTTACAAACCTGTTAACAGTGCATGAAATTTATAATTTGAAGTAGTACATCAAATGTTAATTTAAACTAACATCGATTGATTAGCAAAATTAATTTTTAGTGTAGTTTTTTATTGCTTTCGGTGGGAAATCTAGAAAAATCTTAAAGGATTGAGAAACCTGCATACTAGAATCCCTTCGGTAGCCGTTTTCTGCACTTTTATGAGGAACACCGGTAACTCTATCCTCATCATCAAGCAGCCGTAGGATGTCCACAGATCGACTTAGGCTTCCCCATTGATTTTCAATGGAACTGGCAGGAAGCAGCTTGTAACAAGTATCCTGTGGAGGCCTTTTTCTTTAAAAAAAAAACTTGGGGGATATGAAAATTACTATGAATGCACCTAAAAGTTTCTTGGTTAATAAGATAAATATTTTTTATACAATGACACCCTAAAACTATTAAAGATAAAAATCTACACTGAAAATAGAACATGATTAAAATAAACTCCTATGTCATATATGTATATTTTAGCAGATACAATTGTTCTCAGTCGCATTGTTTTAAATGAATAATTTAAATCTAATAAAGTAATTCCTTATTATTTATGATTATGACTTTAGTAGTATGGGTTCATATAATGATGACAATAACATAAAAATGTCAACTTGCCGTTTTGCGGCGGTCGTATCCATCTTGTTCTAGCATGAACCCGCCACGAGTCCGAGAATCGCGTAAGAAGTTCAAAAACGGAATGATTTTTAAAAAATGTATCCGAGCGGCTGCGCTCATTTATAATAAGAGAAACCGAACGGACAGCGAGTAAAAAGTCCAAAGCATACCCTTTTCGAATTTTGTTCGAAAACGAACGATCCCGTGATAAATATTGAAATATGAAATGGAGATATGATACTTTTTGTTCCGTTTGTCCGCCGCGTTCCGTTTTTGTTGTCTTCGTTTTTTTTCTTTTTATTTTAATTTCACGTTTTTAATAGCGTTTTGAACACGGGTTAATGGTCAGACCCCGATGCGTCCACGCTACTGTTTTATTGAGCATTAATTTTACTATTATGGTTTCGTATATGAATTGGTTGTGATACAAGGTTTTATAGTTTCCTTGGCCGACTGGAGTCATAACGAATCTTTAATTGGTGCGTTAGAATTTGTTACCGTCATTTTGAATGGGTTTATTTATATGTAAACTCGTAATTTACTTTTATAAGAAGTTACAAATGAATTGGGGCGCAATCGTTTACGGAAGTGCATTTAGATACATTTTTCGGAGGTGATTTTATAACTACTCGAGAAATAGGAACCTCTTTTTGTAGGCTCCAGTACCTGATATAGCTGACTCGTGAATGTAAAACTAAAATCGATATTTTTTTCATCGACTAATGTGTGCTTTGGCCAATAATAAATATTGATAACTAAAATATAATTAGGAATCAGTAAATAATTTTATCACGATTCCCATAATATTCTAAATGAAAATAAGGATTCTAAATGATTAACTAAAAACAAAATCATTCACATTTATCCATTTCATTTTAATTATTAAAATTATGGGTAGCCCTAATATGTATCTTAAGTCATTCTAAATAGAAGCGTTGCTGCAGTTTCTTCCATTACTACTCTCTGGAGCAGTAGTAATGAAGCAAGGTAGAAGCAACCAACCAATTCGAAATTCGGATCTCCCGGACGCTTTTGAGTGACAGTCCAAGCTGAGGTTCCTTCTTGGGGGACCTAACGCCGGAAGCACTCTATGGAACGCCCGCCTAAGAGAACCCAGAGCTTGGCGGACTCCTAATCTGGTAACGCTTATGATAATAGCCCGAGCCGAGGTTCCTGAGGAAGTTCACGAGCTAAGTTACGTAAAAGAGGATTCCGCGCTATGCCCCATAAAGCTCACGGAATCAATAAATGCAAATAAACCAACAGCATAGAGTAAAAACAAATAGGAAAATCAATCGGATTATTAGTTCAATAAGGTCTTAGGCGACTTAGGCTGAAAAAGTTCATGAAGTATTGGGCCCCGAGAAGATGATGATCCTGTAAAGTTAGGTCTTCGACTCTAGTTTTCCTTATAGGCAGTTCCAACTTGCGTTAACACCACTGTGTTATAAAAGAATGAGCTCTGTTTTACGTACAAGGAAATTAAACATCACAATATGAATGTTAACCCGTCTAATTATAACATCCATTGGGTTTATTCCTGGCATAAGAAAATATTACATAAATTTTGTGGCTGACGTTTCAGTTGATTGACTTTTTGTGGCAGCAGGAAGCGAAATTCTTGAAATAAAAACGAAAAGGATTGTTCTTTACCTACATTTGTACGAGATTTATAGATGTAATTTTGTTTAATATTAAAATTGATTCCTCACAATAGCCATTAAATTCAAATAGTTCAAAAACTAAAGCTGCGGAGAAAAAAAAATAAAACGACATTAACATAATAAAGAATAAAATCCCGAGCGCTACGTCACTTCACTCATCGCTCTCTCGATCTGAATTGAAAAAAGTAATGAAATAAATAAAAAAACGCCTCAACCCGTTTCTGAGGATTTCATATTTTAAAATAAGATCTGTGTTTTGAATAAGGAGCGAGTTAGTGCTAAGTCACGTTCGGAATACTCGTATAATGTTATTTCGATTGTTGGCCCGGACTAGCGCCGCCGCGCGGTGATGCCTATGCTTTTTAAATTGCAATTGATTTTATTGACATTTATCTTAGACGTCGAGACATGGTTTTGTCCAATTCTAGAATAGTTTTAACGTCTGGATCTCTCGGCGATTCCTGATCGATCACTCGTGATTATGGTCGTACTATACTCAGAGAAGAATGTCTACATCTGCCAGGGAAGAATAAATACTCGAGGAAGAACCCGGATACTTGTGATTATTTTTTAAATATGGATTTATATAAAAGAAAAACAAAGAATTAAAAATAAAATTGTGCTTTGTAAATACAGCATAGACATTACCGTGGACAGACACAAAAAATAGTTACCCCTCGTGCCCATGGCAAAAATTAACTTGTCGTGTGGGCATTAGATACTTCAAGTAACAGTATCGGCAATTAACAGTTTACAAATTCAATGAATAGTTAATATAATGTTACAAAAAATGGAAATGTTGGAGGAAAAAACTGCACACAGGCTTTTAAGGAGTACGTAGGTTTCGAAGTGGAATTTGTATATTTGACAGTGGGTGTCAGAGATTTAATTGAATACAAAAAATATAGCTATCTCTTTCACAACTATTTTATTTTAGACATTATATATTAGTGCTTGACTGCATTCCCACGTAATGTTAAATGATGACGCAGCCTTTATGAATAAAACGTACCGAACTGGTAATAGCTTACTCGTTCCTGTCTTAAAGACTCCCACGTCATATTAAGGAGTCATTGACGAAGGCAAACTATTTCATTGTCTTGCTACATCTAAGTAAGCATAACGCTGTTTGGTAGCAAATAGAAAGCATTACTGCTTATAATAAACAAACCATATAGACATACATTCATAATAAGTTGATAACATCTATTTATTGGTGGAGTTTACAAATTAATCAAAGTTATTTTAAAATTTACTACTGTCAAGGAGCTCATAGCAATCTGTTATAATCATTGCAGAAGCATTGTTACTGTCAACGAATTAATTTAGTCAATAAAATTTAAAGATTAATATTTCATACTCATTGTTGTGTTATGGTACAAAATAAATTAAATTCAAGTATTTATTTATGAGCCAGCAATTTCTAAAAGTCGTATTGTGCTGCCATCTATGATTGTCACTGTAAACTTCTTCGAATAACGAAAGGTTGTTTGCCATAGATAATGTATTCGCGAATACTTTTTAATTATTATATAAAATAGTAAACGAGGAAGCGCATTTACAGAGGTTCCACGTTGTTTACGAGTAAATTTTTGTGTTCGATCAAAGTTTATTTTTTCAACTTCCAAAGAAATCAACAAATCTTAGGTAAATTATATTTTTTATAACTGATTGAAACCATTTTTATTTGTTATTTATATTTTAAAAGTATATCTATCTCGAAGCGTCTGCATGGAAAGGTATATTTATATATATTATTAGATCAAGGCTACTACAAATATCTGGCATTTATTATTGCATATTTTTCATTAATAAACTTTAAAGCAAATCTGTATTTTCCAAATAAAAGCTGGTAGTGCTCTGGGATATTATGAATACGTTATATTGAATTAAAATAGTTTAAAGAGCATATGAACTACATTTTTATATTCCTATCATTTGAACGTGGATATAACGAAATTATGTCAAACTATCGCATTCATAAGAATTTGATAAAATAATTGTAAACCAAATATGACAATGTATCTTTGAACGTAAATAAGTTAACTAGCCGTCATTATGTAATTGATTATTTTCCAGATTTGATTCTTTGATGATTGAATATTTAATATTTGACTATTATTAGGAGGTAATGTTGAAGATAAAGTCTGTAGAGACAATTAAAAACATAACAAAAAAGATCTCAGAAATGATGCAAAATAAAAAAAAGAAAATTTTCTGCAGCTTAACGTGCGTGTTATGATAGGCGGTGGTAGTCCGTTATTACATTTTATTTGACCACGATTATCTAACCATAATCTCCCATATAAGAATAAGTCTGATTATTATTGTACAAAAACTTCATTTTCTTTTTTGACTCTATAAATAATATTTTTAATTTATAATTATTCTGAATGTAGTAACATTAAGTATTTATTACTAGTGTTTAAGGAAGTTACAAATAAAACAATGTTTTTATTTTTAAGGTATACATATTTATTTATAAATTACGCTGTCACATGATATAAATTATTTACAATTAAATATTACAGTTATATAAAAATAATATTAAAGATCGGTCGGTAGGCGAGCGACCGTGCACGGGGATGCCCCGTGGTGGCGGACGGGACATCCCGGGGACGGTCGGAGCACCCTGTCCCACCGGATCCAAGGCAACATTGATTAACTTCAAGCTCAAGATTTCAAATAGAATAATTCTGTTAAATGTCAATATATAAATAGATAACGTAACAACGGATAATGTCGACAATAAATAAAAAATAACATTTAAACGTTAACAGTGACTAGAGAGCGAGGATTCGATCTTCCTGGCGGCTTCTCGTAGGCATTCGATAGGGTGTAACACTTATTGTTTACTTAATAAATTAATAAATTTATAAAAACTCCTTTACACTAATAGACTCCGAATTGTATAAAAATCGTTATGTCATAGTCGAGACGTTCAGATCAGGGCATTGTAGTCTTGTTGTATCGCAAGTCGCTTGCCCGGATGCTATATTCTTTACATTATATAAAATCGTCAGTCCTTGAAATTATCGTAGTTATGTTTGGAGTAGGCTTTAGTTGTCGGCTACGTTGAGATAGAATGCTGCTAAGGCGTCTCCCTTCTGTCCGACCGCGCGCGCCTGGTACTGGCCGCTGTCGTCGGTATTGCACTTGGAGATCTCCAGGCGGTAAGAGTTGCCCTCCATGGTGAAGTTGTATCGCGACGAGCTCTCGTCGATCGGCTTGCCGTCCTTCAACCATTGCAGTTGGAGAGGTGGCTGCAAAGAAGCAATAACCTTGTTTAATTAGTTCCAGCACAAGGCCTAAATAATAAGTTATAATTAGCTGATGTGACTTGGTTACATCGGTTTTAGTTTATAATTTATTAACAATAGACAAGGCCGCGGCATCGTGACGATCTTTGGGGGAAGCAGACGTATACATTGAAGTGGACACTCATTTATTTTTATCTACTAAGACTATTTACATTGACGCCATGGGAAGAATCTCAGTAGAGTATAATTTGATAGAAACTAGAAACAGATTGTGCTCCCCTATAGTGGGAGTTCTTCAATTTAAAGCTACGAAAGCTCTAAAAGCATCTTGATCCGAGATGAGTCCACTACATAATTGAGTTTATTTTTATAATTACTTTTACAATCTCATTAATAACATAGTAGAGCAATTCGTTTTCAAACTTTATTATTATCACGTAAAAATAATCTATACTTTAATATATGATAATTTAGACATTACACGGGAGTGTTGCCCTACACAGTTGCCAAAATTGAAATAGATTGATGGTTTTATACATTCGAATAAAATAAAAAATACGTATCAATAAAGAGGCTTAAAAATCATAAAAATGTATTTGATGATATTTTTTGGAAATTCAATTTGGAATCGTCTTCTAAATTATCTTCGAAGTAGTAAAAAGCCAAACATTCCGAGCTAAAGCTGTTATATTAAAATAATTTAATAAAAATGCTCTTTAAATTAAAGTTTATTTTGAGCTTTCGCTTTGAATGACCTTATGTGAATAATAATACGAATAAAATGATTATCGTATCATATCATCAGTTCCAATAAGAGTTAGTTTATATCAAGCTTGGGAAAGATATAACTGGCTTATCTTCATTTTAGTATTAATAAGTTATACAGTTTTATGAAAAGATTATTGGATATATTGTTATGACGAAAAGTATTTGAACATATAAAAATAAAGGCAACGTACCGTCTCCAACTGAGCGGTGAACACAGCCGACTCCGAGGTGGCGACAGTCGCCGAGGCCGGGAACACGCTGTACTGCGGCGCGGAGGGCGTCTCTCCCGCCACTGACACCACGAGCGTGCACGAAGAGAATGATTCTCCTGCGTCATTGAACGCCTCGCAAGTGTACACGCCTGTGCAACAATTAGATGAATGTTAATTATTTAGTATAATTTATTTATTCCGTATGTATATAACGGCACAGATTCGTATAGATAGTCAATTGACGTAGCTTGCTGATTACTCATTCTATAAGTAAATAATATTGATTCAAAATGCAATTATTATCAATATAGCAAATAATTTACACATTTCGTTATGATCTGCTCAGTATTATTTATATAGAGCATATATGTACTGTGATCAAAACGCAGTGGCGTAGCTATGGTATTTGGGGCCTGGGGCAGATTGGGGCTTGGTGCCCCCCCCCCCCCCAAAGAGTAAATAATTTCAAAATTCAGAACAGAATGTAGTTAATAAATAATTTTTTTATATATTTCATTATTCGTCATTCAAAAAAAAAAAAATATTTTGCCACTGTCAAAACGTAAGGCGAATTATTCCTCCTAATCAATTTTATCTTCAAAGTAATCCCTGTCCGATAATACGCATTTTTGCCAAAGTTTTTATCAGTCTTAAAAACAGTCGAAACAATCTATTTCCGCTACAGCCTTCAAGACTGATTATTTTTATCTCCTCAATCGTATCAAAACAGTTTGCTGAAAAGCCAGAAGTCGCACGGAACCATATCAGGCGAATACCGTGTTTGAGGAACGATTTGTGTACCAATTGAGAATTTACGTTATTGAGACACAAAACATCCTTTAAAATGGTTGCGGCTGAGTCAAATGACATTCCAACTTTTGACAATCAAACGCTCGGGAAAATGTTACATTCAGTCCTACCGACCTAGGAAAAAAAATTACCTGCCTTCTTAATGCCTGTGAGTTTTAAATGACAATTTCATCTTAATTTTGATCACATTCGTACATATGTACATTTATATATCCAATGTACTATCACTAGATCACGGAAATATACTGTAAGAGCAAGTAATTTTTTTTTTAATTTTTATGTCTGAAAGAAAATATTTGAAATTTGAAGGAGGTATTGATGAAGACATTCACTAAACAAATTTACAATCTCAAGCAGGCTCTTAATAAAATTTGCCGAGATTTTTTAACATTTTATGAAATTACACCCACAAAAGGAAAAGGCAGTGCGGAGAATCAATCTAATTATTTTATTTATGTGGGTTCCTACAAGTAAAGGATTAATATTTTTGAAAATTTCTGGCTTAATTTTAAGTTAAAACAACACCAATCTTTCTAACAGCTCACCTGATTCAGTGTTGCAATATTAATAAATCCAAATAATTACTATCAATATTGAAAAGTTGTAATAATAAATGTAGTAACAAAATCATTAATGTATTTATTATGCCTCATATATACATAAAATTTACATGAACATTTATATGTCTATTAAAGTATGTCTCAAAGTTTAATTAGATATAGTATTTATGATATTATATTGTATGTATAGTGTTAATATTTATCTTTTTATAGTAATTATTACTTCTCCTACTATCATATCTCTGCAGAACTCTAGCAGAGAATTCTTACAAGGCAAAATCAGCCAATAAATACATAAATAAATAAATGTGTATGCTAAGCTCACCGGCGTCCTCAGGGAATATCTCCGCGATGTGCAGCTTGTGGATGTTTGCCTCGCTGGAGTACTGGAAGTCTTTCGATGGTTTGATCTCCTTGTAATTGTGCAGCCATACCACGTCGAACCTCTCAGCGCCCACGATTCTGAACAGTGCCAAAGTTATTTTACATGTTTATAATACACACACCACCTTATTAAGATTGTCGGAAGTTGCAGGCCGTTTCAATCTGGTAGTACTGCAAAACTATATAGGATGCCTGTGTCCGGCGATGAACGATATGCTGCTGAAATAATGATGTGGGTTTGTCCTTTACAGTGTTTTGTTTAATAAGAAAATAAAAAGGTGCTCATTGCTAATTGGCATAAAGACGAATCTAGACCTCATAACTAACTTCGAATATTTCCTTAGGGAACCTCGGTTTCATTCTCAACATTATTTATTAATTTTATAAGCATCCAATTTCAGTGACCGCTTGTGTAGCGCCATGAGAAAAATACCGAAAGATCCTAATTTCATAGAACCTATAATCAAGTTCACCTCTCATAGGAGAGTAGAGACTAAATATTTATAGAACAGCATCCTTTAAGTTAACCATCGGAACTTCTATGATCCGACTACGTCATATGAATTACGAATGTAATTGTTAGCCAGTATTTAATGTAACTCTTAGCCATGTAATGTTCCTTTAATTGTCAAAAAGAAAAATCTTTTTTGTACATCATTGAAAAAAATGTTCTACACATCTGTTTATAAGAACCAGTTTTAATAATTCCTGTAATCTGTAAAATAAAACTTTACCTGCAGGACAACGTAACCGAGTCTCCGTCGTTGACGATCTGTGACACCGCGTGGTCCACGATCCTGGGCGGCTTGTCGCCGATCTTGGCTGAGCCTGCCGACGCTGATATGTCTAACGCTATATAAACAAATGTATTCAGTATCAACAAACAATCCTAGTTAGTATGCGCAGATACATTTTTTAAATCCTTTATAATTTCTCCTTTGCTATTTATTTACTAAAATTAATTTGAATAACAAATTCAGGGTTTAGAGGATTGGCATTAGATATGATATATTCTAAGACGTGTCGGTTTATTATTTGTCTTGTATAACTTCTATATTCTTGTATATACTTTTATATTGTAACCCTTAGGTCAGAAATTATTACATTAATAATTTTTATAACAACAATTATTAAAGATAGCACCCACAACAGACTCTAATTAAATAATGCTTCTGACACAAACGCTCACTTTTATAAGCGATTTCTACTACTTTGAAGATTATCCATTCCTAATAATGACTTCCAAGGATACCCACACTTCTAACAATATATAAAATAAAGAACAATGTACAATACAACTTTATCTAAAAAAAAAAACAGTTGTAAACACGCAAATTACATGACATCTATATGTAATTATTTACATAATTATATCTACATACATCAGTAATTAACACGAATTTGTGTGAAGAATAATAAACAACAGATTTTTTATATAAATATTATTTTTATATTTTACGTCGTTCTGTTATATTGGTTCATAAAACACTTTTCTAAAAGAAATATATCTTAAGTAATAATTATCATTAAGTGAAGATTTAGGATAAATAAAATAAAATAACACATTTTTTTACAAGATCGCGTGAGAGTCGCGGATAAAGGGTCGAAACTGAACTATCATGGCGTCAAGAAATAGATGTCTTGACAATAGAAGGAAAGGTATGGAGAGAAGAGAAAGAGGTGGATTAACAACTAATCAGCTGTTTATAGTAAAGGGGTCTGGTTCGTATTGTAGAGGATCCGGGAATTTTATTAATTTAATTTGTGGAGACAGACCTTTAACGGTGACTTTGCACTTGGTCTCCACTTCGCCCTGGCTGTTGATTGCCTTCAGCGAGTACACGCCCTCGTCCTCGGGGAACACCTCGTTGATGGCCAGCGAAGCAACTCCGTTCTTGTACTTGAGGTTTACGACCTGGAATCGAAATTAGAATAATATTAAAATCATCAATAGTTATAAAAATATATTATTAGTCTTTTTGATGAGTGGATAAAATTGCGTCGATTAATAACATAGCGCCTACAAGACATCTGGTGTTATTAAATTATACAATCGTAATTATTTACTCACTGTTTTAAATAGTACATATATTTGGAAAATTATATAATATTTTATTTTAAGACGACTTGGCTAAAGTGGGATAGCCCTAAATGAAAGCCACTTTCAATCGGTCTTATTGGAAATCTATGAGGGAGGCTTAATTAAGTATAGCTGTAGACGTGCTGAAGCTGGAACGATGGTGAGAATCACTGGAAATTGGGGCTAAGTGGCACAACTTAGCCATTTGCGGAACCTTAATAGCTAAATATTATTCATAAATAAATATTTTCTTGAATTAAGGTATATACAGTTTGGGTTCCTTTAACTGTAAAAGCAAATAAAACTATTTAAGAATGAATTTTATTATAACGAAACGTTTAAAATATCTTATGATCAGATAGTTAATTTTAGGTGAAAACTTGTAGAAACGCATGGATACACTTACCTCTGAGGAGTGCAGGGGTTGTCCATCCTTATACCACTCGACGCGAGGGTCGGGATCTCCACGAACGCTGCACGAAAGCAGCAGTGGAGCAGCATCACGTGCGGTCAGAGTGTCAGGCAACGCGCGTGCAAATGATGGAGCGCACATCGATGAGTCAGAGGGCACTGCGCAACACGAACCAAAATGGTTACCAAAATTCTTCAGCGTTGTGCAACTGGGATGATTAAAGGAACAAAACGGAACTCTGTAAAACAATTCACCATTGATATTGATGTTGCAGAGTTCCCAGAGCATTTTCGTGTTTTCCGACCACAGATGTAAAGACTGAAGGTTTGTTACGGAGATCTCTTGATCCTTCATCAGTGCCAAACACCAACATTGCAACAATTTTAGTGATTAGAAATATTAAACAACCTTGTCTTTGTTTCAGAGACAAATTTATTTTTTAAGTCTCGTGGGTTCACCGCCTAAATAAAAAATGGTTTATATTCGTAATCAGATATCAATGACGAAAACTTACAAACTAATTCCTTGGTGGCACTGCGCGACCTGGAGGCGGAGTCAGAGTCCAACTTGGCGCCGTATTTCTTCTTGCCGGGCTCTATGGAGCTCTGCGGCGAGTACTTGGGACGTGGCGCTTGACTCTTGCTGGGCGGGTCGATCGTCACCTACAAGTGTACAATAAATAAGCAATGCGCTAACTCTTTATATTTTTTTATACATACGATACCTATGTACCTCATAGTAAATCCTACCCCTAAAACTTGGGTTTGAAAACCTTAGATTGCAATTTTGTTCGCCGGACTGAGTTAATGACAGAAAATGTACAATTTATCTCATTAGTTATTGGAAACGAGCTAAGGATGACTTTACATGGGAGTATAACGTCAGTCCACATCTGTTGTTCGCACGGTGTGGACGCGTTTTATTGCTCTTATGATGATTGTTTTTTACCTTCGCGTGTTTTTGTATTGATTATGAAACTTGTGATTTAAAGTGTTCTCACTTTGTTTTCTGTCTATTCTGTGAACGAATATATTTCTCGCAGAACAGCATAATTTATATTAAATTCATTTTATTCGTCTTTTAAATAAAATATATAATAATATTGATAAGATTAAAATATTTTTCTCGTGTTCAAATGATCTTAAGTACGTAAATCATCACGTGCACACCTTTAAAGAAACAGGTTCGGTAAACGTATGTTTACCTTTCATACAATTTTACACGTACAAATAGTTCGGTTGAAAAAACACTACATGAACTTTGTTCGGCGACTCTCACGCTGAGAGATGTTCCGAATAAAAACACAAATATAATATATAAAATTCACAATTCACAAATAGCTGCCCATAATTTAGTTCTTTAAAAGGAAACATATAATTCAAAAGAGATAACTTTAGTAAGCCCTAATAATAAAGGTCTAGTACCACTAATTGTGCTGCTAGTAATGTTGTGTCTAAAAAGTAAAGCAATTTTTAATATATATTGTCTAGAATGAGTTTGTAAGAATGTCCTACCTTGGTCTTGGTGATGATGGGCGGCGGTGCGGGTTTGAGCGGCTTCTCAATGTATCGGCGGTCGCCCGAGTGCAGGAAGTTGTGCGCCAGCTGAGCTTGCTCGGGGCTGATAACCTCACCTGCGCAACAGTAAGCTTAGTAAGATGGAGTATATTTTACCATCAGACTGTATTCTTTACGACACTGTATTTACACCTGATGAAATTTACATTAATTTTCGGATAGTATAAAATAGTTTCAAGAGGTGCAGAAAGTTTATCCGATGTTTGGAAAATGCTCATGCAGATGTTTAGGATATCATTAAATAGAATGAAATTTTAATAGGTTTTCGTAAGTGCCTGATTCGACATATTGGATGGAAATTGTGTAAGAGACAACGTTTTACATTTCGCCAATGTAACGAATATATATATATATATATATATATATATATATATATATATATATATATATATATATATATATATATATATATATATATATACACATATATAAATATATATTCTGCTGTATATATAAAGAATAGTATATATAGCTGCATCCAACCGGCCCTAATAAAAATATACGAGGTAGAACTATATTTTGCAGTAGACATTATGCAGTCTATATGACGATGATGACATATAAAAATTATCTTATTCGGATATATAGTGATCACTTATCAGAAGAGATAGAATGCCAAAAGAGACCAATTCGTAAGAAAATAGAATCAAAACGAGTTTTAAATGGCGTCATTCAACTTTAAATACGTGGTTACAAAGGTTCTTTACGCGATTTTTGGTAATCCCATTTTCTAGTTGCAAGTAAAGGAGCACATCGTCCGTGAAACCGATGGTAGTCGAGGCCAAAAGCTTCGCGAATGGCGATCGCCATATATTTAAGGGCAGTGCAAGACCGGACATCGCGCTGATCTTTGGGGAAGATCTATACATTTCAGTTACAGTAAGCGCTCGGCTGATATGATGACGAAATGAAGACTTACCTTCAACGATGACGACGCACGAGGTCTCATCGGTGCCGTGAACATTGGTCGCGACGCACGTGTACTTGCCGCTGTCCTCTGGCCGGCAGTCGATGATCTCCATCGTCACGACGCCGTCCGAGTGCGTCATCGTGTAGTCGTATTTTGATAGTTCGCGTTTGTCCTTGTACCTGGGGACGGACAAAATTAATCCTTATTATATATACATTATATATACAAGCAGCGTAGGATTTATAAGCGATCGTAACTGATGACATTATTCAAATAATACACAGCAAGTAAGTACATCTGTAGGTGGAATTGGCTAACTCTTATATACGATATCTTTTACTTCACACTATCATTGTTTTAGTTATAAACACATATAGTGTTTAAACGGCTAGTTATAGTTTGAATCTTAGATTCTTGTTATTTGGTTTACTGGCATTTTCCCAGTAACATTTTCTAAACAGTTGTAAGGAACGTTCTAATATTTTATTAATAATGTACGAATATCTTGAGATATTGGAACGCCCTGGCGGTTTAAGCGACAACTTTGTGTCGCATTTATATTTACAATACTACCTGCAAATATTTATCTACTCTTGGCAGTAAATTTTAAACAACCAGACGATTTTATTTATAAGTATAATTAAAAAAAAAACAGAAGCGACAGTAACAACTTTAAGATTATGTATTTAATATAATCAAAAGTAGCTGACCATTTGACAGTGGGCGTGGGCTTGCCGCTGAGACAGCAGAGCAGCTTGCAGGTGTCGCGCGCCTGCATCACTCGCGGCCGCAGCTGGAAGGTGAAGGCGGGCGCGGTCTCGCTCGACTCCTGCCAGAACGTGTACGGCAGCGGCTCGCGACGACGTGGTGCCTCTGGCATCGGCTGTCGTTGCACGCGTGGCACGGCTACACAAACAAACATCATTTATTCACATTATATCAAAACTTTCTTGTTTCTACAACAATTAGCAAATCTGGTGCTTTACTTCTTTTGTACCCATTTAATTATGTCATGAAGGCTCCTGTATTACCTACATATGTTTCAGTTCAAGGGTCAAATTACTTGGCAAATATTACATACCACCTCATGTTTCATGAACATTGACGGAACTTTGCTCATGATTTTATATACAAAGTTTTTTTTTCTGGATGAATTCAGGTTAAAGCCCTACTTTCCTGTGCACCCTAAATCTTTACATGGAAAGCAAAAGCCCATTAATGCTAACATTTATGAAATATAAAGTTGATTACAACTGATAAAATATTGATTAATAAATAACGTTACACAAGTTTAAAGTTAAGCCTAGTGATGTACGAAAAAAATAACATTTAGTCATGTCCTTATTTATTTAAATAGAAATCTCAAAACTAAATATTCGATACTTAAATTGCATACAGTTACTAAAAGTAAAAAAAAAATTGTTAGATCACGATGCCGCATCCAGTCAGACTAATCTGTGTTTGCAATGTTTTTGTAATTTCTACAAAATTGAATTTCTTAGATAAGTACTCTAGTATGTATATGTCTCTTTTAATGTACGCCTCCGAAAATTAGTATTAGTGTTAATTTCCAAGCGTGTCAATTATCATAAAAAGAATTTTTAATTACAAATAGGCTTTTGAATCTAAAACCTAGACAATAAATGTCTGGACTATTTCTAAAGCGCGCAGCACATACATTAAATGTATGCTCAAGTTCTGTCGCGTAATCTCATGTGACATTTATTGGTCCGGATTGCTATAAATATTCGAGCAAGTAGATTTATCGCTCAATTGTTGTCTCCGTAGCGAGCGGACACCCAATAACTCACGGCGCGGCGTCGTCTATTCTGATCAACAGCGTAACATATCGTGTCTAGTTAAACATTCATCCACTTGTTGCTGGGTACAACATCGTGTTATTTTAAATTGTAAACACAAAATTTGCCATAACATAGTTATAAAAACATTACAACTTAAAGGTATAATCGTATCTTACTATTTTTTATATTTAGTTCCGCACAATCTAAAATTATTCTTTTATTTATGACGTATGTACGTTTAGATGGTACGCCTCAGTGACATTATTTTTTTAAAATTAAATTTCTATGTTGATGCTGTATTATAAATTTTCTTTCCTAAACTTTGTTGATTTTTATTTTATGTTAAAGTGTATTTTTGACAATATAATCAGTACTCAATTGAGATTTAAGAACCATTAATAGCTTTTTACTATAAGAGCATAAAGTTTCTAACTGTAATTATATTAGGGGGAACGGAACATTCCTTTCCGTTTCTGTCGCCATATTTTCTAGAAAAACCGATTGATGTTTACCGCTCTGGCATTGAAAATTTGTGCGCTAGATAGCAAAAACTTGCTGATAACGAAGATGAATAAGTTGTTGATTAGAAATAAAAACTTGTTACAAATGTAGTCGTGTGAATTTAACTTAAGTGACATTAATTTCCGGTCTCCTTAATATATCATTATTTATTACTGTATTTTCATTACATTTTAATGTAATAAGTCGATCAATAACTGTTTACGTCGTATTTTTGTAAAGAATAAGGTTCGTCACTCACGTTGCACGTTAAGGAAGACCACCTCCTCGCGGAAGCCGTAATGGTTCTCCGCCCTGATGATATACTCGCCGCGGTCCTCCAACTTCGTGCGGTTGATGATGAAGTAGTAGTCGTTACCGGAGTATCTATAGCAGGAACAAGTTGCTGATTACTGTGCTTTATATATATACGTCCTAATCCATAGAGGGATACCCCTAGGACAGTAAAATAATACATCCTTGTCACGTTTCACTTATATCCGTGGATTTACTGTCCGTTTTTATTTACTATATTATTTTTTATTTTGAAGCTGTAGTTTAAATTTTGTGTTTGGTCATAATTGGTTATGAATAAGCTAAGATAAACATAGAAAAAAAAGATAAAACTAATAATTAAAACATAAACTAGTCATTTATTATTAAAAGTTATATATTAGCAGATATAATTGATGTGTGTCTAAATAAAGTAAATAATAAAGTAAAAATAAATAAACTGTCAAAATTAAACCTTGCAGGTTGTGCTGCTTTAAAGTTTTTCTTGCATTCATCTTAGTTCAAGGTAAAAATCATTTTAAGATAAATTGAAAGACTTAAGATCGTTTGTATAATGCAGACCGCTTCTTTCCAGAATCCAGAATTACGTACATATGATTGAAACGTGACACCGTTCTTAAATTAATCAATAGACAACTTATATATTTTTTCACTTAAAGAATTAAAACAAAATCATCAACATCATTAGTTTAGCCGTACAATGTTCACTAAGGACCAAAAGGACCGGTTGGAATGACCTGTTTTCTAACGATCGACTCATATTTATTTCTATAAATAAAAATTATTGTTACGAGCCAAATTACTTTGAGAGGTTTACTCGTAATGCGAGTGTAATTAGTGAATGCTTTGTCTACTTTTATCCATTATGAACTTACTACTTATTTTTCTTCTTTTAAATTCGTTGCACGTTTGATCTAATAGTATAGAATTGACTGTAGATCTGTGTTTTCCAACAAGAGCCCCACGCCCCATAAAGGGCAATACGGGAAATCGACGCGAGTTTAACCCTTTTTATTTAATATAAAAATTACGTTTGTTACTTAGGCGGCGTAAGAATTGTAGAAAGGCTAAGACAGGGTACGGCACAAATAAGGTTGAGAGACACTGATGTCAGCAAAATAAATAAAAATAAGAAATAACATAAATTTGACTATAGACCTCGAGCTAAGTTTTTGTACTTAAGCTAGTCGTCTTAATTCAAGTTTTTTTTAAAATGGATTAACTCGTAAACAATACCTTGAGATTGTAGGGCTAAAATTAGACCATTTAATTGTGCAGCGATTTGAAAAATAGTTTGCCTAGTTTAAGTAAGAGAGTGCAAGTGGCTGACCTCTTCATGAACTTGACTGACTGGCGCAACTCGCGGTTGTTTCTTGACCAGGTGACGGTTGGTGCAGCGCAGGCCACGATGCGACAGTACAACTTCACAGACTGTCCCTCGTAGCAGAACGCCGATTGCGGTTTGATCACGAACCTTGGTGCCGCCTGGCGACGGTCTACACAGAGGAGTTACAAGATAGATAACAGTAGTTCATTGAAAATTAAACTTAATGCTCATGAACATAAAGTCTTAAATTGAGTGTTCAGATACTTAATGCAATTATTACCTGTTTTTGATTAGATTCTTAGTCTACAACCTTAACAAATGAACCTCAAGGGCTCTTTGGTTAGCCTTAACTTAGATAGTATACTACAGTTTCACCGGATTGGGTGACCATAAACTTCTCAGATCACTTAGACGGATGCTTAATGGATTAAACTAGGCGCTCGTGTCCCCACCTCTGGGAGAACGTGGCTTAGGCTCAGTGGCGTACCTAGGGGGGGGCGGTGGGTGCGGTCCGCACCGGGCGGCACTTACCTAGGGGCGGCATTTTTTAAATTTACTTATAGTTGTAAAAAGCAACATATTCATTTCATATTTATTTTCTTTCTTGAATAATAAATTAAATTATCTTCGTTCTACAATGAGTCAATTAGGACCAAAAACTCTTGCAATATTGCCAATAGAACAAGAAATTACAAATAATTTTAATTTTGAGAGCATTATACACGATTTTTCTAGTATGAAAGCTAGAAAGAAGAGTAGATATTATATAAATATGTTTACGAGTGCATACACATATGTCTAAAAAAATTTACTTTGTGTATTAATTAATATTGATTAAATAACTTAATAATTTATTTATGTGTATCAATTTATAAAAAACCACTATTTGATTGAATTATAATAGAAGGGGCGGCAAATTGGAGACCGCCCCGGGCGGCAAAAGTTCTTGGTACACCACTGCTTAGGCTGCCACTTGTCGGTAATACCAGTTTAGCATTCCAACGGTAGTCGAGAAGGCCGGACCTCAACTTAGTTTGATAATGTTACTACCACTTCGAATAACGTCAGTGCTAACATTACGAAAGTAAACTATGTCACGAAGCTTTGAAAGTAAAACGTAGTCGCTTACCGAATTGTCCGTCGTATATCTTCCATTTCTCTATCAGCAACTTGCGCAGCGAGCTGTATTCGCTCAGCCTACCGATCGGCAGGACGAACGATGACCAGTTCTACAAAAAAACATGCAATTAATCGCAAATTTATGTAAGAACAAAATGATGTGTTATAGAGTAAAGAATAAGGGCGATTTTAAATAGTTTGTACAAGAATAAACAAACGAGAGTCTGTAGGTTTTACGCAAAAATATTTTTTTGAGTAAAAAGTTTAATATTCTTAGTGCTACCGCTGAAAACTTCTTAAATGAACTTTATTTAAATGATAGATGTCTATTGCTTCTTTAACGGATTTTCACAAAGCGTTCCTTATTAACTTACTTTTTGTTGCCTACGAGAACCGCTGTAGAACTTAAACACCATTCCTCAATTTTAATATTTTATTGATTCTAGAATTCAACTTGGAAACTCATTATTTAACCCTGCACAATTAGACCATAGGACAATAACGTAGAGTACATTTTCCTTTTACACAAAATAAGTAATTCTTCTTTTAACATAATAGACCACATGGCAATGCTAGATTAATTTATTACCTGGTATCTCGCGCGCAGCCTGTCTCGCATCTGTTCAAGCCTTCTAGCGGGAACAGGTGTGGTACGGGACGCGGCACCATCGCCCGCCAACCAGCGGTGAGCCAAGCACTCGTGTGCAGTCATGCGCTTCCTACAGTACAAAAGTAGTTAATTTTGCATACAAGATTAATAAGTTGAACGCTATGTAAAAAATCGAGTGTTTCTATATTGGCCACGAAGGTCACCGGTGAAACATCGCCCATTGAACGTTTAAAGCCATATGGGTCATCCGTGAGTGCAAAAGGTGCATCGCAAAGATTTCCCATAAGTAACTACACATTGCAGCTGTCAAACAAAACGTCTTCATAACCTTGTTGTCTAAGTGGACGGTGTGGTTTTCAAATTTAATAAAAAAATAGGTTTCTCAATGTATATAATATTGAAGAATTATATTCCATGTATATGTATATCTTCCTTTACCATAGCATATCCGTGCAAGCACTCCTAACAACGGTGGTATAATTGATAAAACATACTATACTGTATTCAATAGATAGAGTTAATAGTAAAAAATCACGAATTCTCTCATTGGTAAGTGATTTTAAAATATACTTAAAATATATTAATTGATTCCTATTGATCAGTCAAGAAACATCAGATTGACTCAAGAACAAGTTTTTAGATTTAACTTTTTCCATATCATCGAGAACTAGATCATGAAAGAACATAAAGTTTAATTCTATTATTATATATAAATGCAAATTGAGGTAGGGATGGGTTTTCATGTATCAAGTATGCCACGGCTTAGACGACGTATTTTTGATCTTATTGTTTATGTTAATGATTTAGCAAATTATTTCATGTTTTCTTATATTGATCTCTATTTGATTTGTCTTTCTGTTTCTAGCATGGATATGGTAAGTGTAATAAAAAAAGAGATTGTAACGGAATTTTCGTCAATCGAAAAGGCATATAAACAAATACATTATTATTTATGTTACTTTTAAAATATAATCGCATATAAGCACATCTTACCTACTACGACCATAAACATTTTTGTAATGATAACTACCCTCTTTATTAAATGTGACCTAAAACTACCCCCACTTTGTGAAAAATGCTACCACTATTTTTGTCACAGATTAATCAGAATTTACAGTTATTTATATGGAATATTTTTAAGTTTTAAGATATCAAACCTTGTTTAGAACTATTTGCTTTTACTAAAATCGGTAAATGGCCATAACTGAAACTTTTTCATTTAACCGAATTATGGATATGATGTATAAGAAATATTCGCATAGAGATATTAGTTGCATAAATAAAATTAAAAGCTTTAATAAAACATACTCCTTGTTCTTGACGAGCAGGCGTCGGATGAAGTCCTTCGCGTCGTCGGAGACGTGCTGGAAGGCCTCTTCGTCGAACTCCCAGTCGCACGCCTTCACATTCTTCAGCGTCTCGATGTCGTTGTTTCCGGCGAACGGCGACAGGCCGGACAATCTGTTAATTTGTAAATAATTAATCACTTCGAACAACTTCGTCAGATTTAAACCGTGTTTTAAATAGGTTAGTTTAATAATATTTAGAAAGTACGCTTTATATTACCGTACTTTGCAGAGAATACTACTATCTATTTTTCTTTCTTTTAAAACCTAGTTAATAATGTGTTGTATAAAATTCGTCAGCTATAAGTAATTCGTTTTATTAAATCGTATGTTATATTTGATATAATATTAAATACGCATAAACATGTATACTGTCTAGACAACAAGTGCCTAGCACACGCATTTAAGAATCATAGAAATCATTTACAATACAAGACAAGTTATTTAGTTAAGAGATATAAAAGGCAACAATTTTCTATCCTAAACAAATACCAATTCTTGCCATGTTAGGTCATTTTATGCAATAATGGTGTTCTTGGTATAAATATAGTAAAAATATCTGTGAAAGCTTGTAATTAGTTAATTACTATTACTTCAAGATAATTTTATTCCTAGGAGATCTATAGCTAGACATAGGCCTCCCTCAAAGATTTCCTGTAAGACTGGTTGGAAATGATCTTTATCCAGTGACTTCTTATGGTACAAGGTCGTCTTTCCACCTTGTTCCTTTAAGTATATTTATTGAGCTATTGCCATGTACATTACTTTATGTTTTGACGAGTTCAAACGCAATGTTATGCAGGTTTAGACTTTTTTACTCCTTTTACTATAAGTTGTAGACTTATTTTATAGTAAAATAACACGTAACACTCACAGCACGTAAGCGAGGACGCCCACTGCCCACATGTCTGTGTAGAAGCCGACCGGCTCGCGCTCGACAATCTCGGGCGCCGCGAACTCGGCTGTGCCCGTGGAGATCTTAACCACTTCGTTGGGGTCCAACTTTGTGGCTAAGCCGAAGTCGATGATCTGTACAAAAACTTTTTATTTAAGTACTTAGCTAATATATACTTGTCCATCTTGTATAATACTGTAAGCATATTATACTTTCAAGGTAGTGATATATAAATATCGTGGCTCATTCTAGAAATATGGAAGTATATATATGTTCATAAGCCATGATGTAGGTCACAAGACTGAAATTTCGGAGTGCCATATATTAGTACCCTACTAATGCATGATACTCTTACGTATGATAGTATTATTTTATTGGGATTACTAGTAGAGAATGGCTATAAGGCATATGTATACAAGTTGTAATAAGAAAAGATAAATAAATATTATTATAAGAGTGACATGTTAGCGGTCTGACCTTGACGTCTGTTCCAGTTCTGGTCTGGCACATGACGTTTTCTGGTTTGAGGTCGAGGTGGATGATGTTCTGTTCGTGCATGTGGCGCACGCCCTCGCAGATCTGGCGCATGTAGTGGGCAGCCTCCGCCTCGCTCATGCTGTACCCGGGCTCCGTGATGCGCTCGAACAGCTCGCCGCCCGATAAGCTGTGAAGTGGACAGAGCTTAGTAACAGTCTTAGCAACACCAACACCAGCTTAATAATAATATTTCTTTATTAATTTGGTACAATATTCATTGACCTCATTACCCATGGCATACATTTAAGCGTAACTGTATGCGCTACTAAATTAAAATCTGCTATACAGCCAAACAGCATTGAGTAGATACTGTAAAATTTCATCACATATACGGGACATATCCATTGGTATGTTTGATTCATTTTAAAATGAAATTAGAATTTAAATTAAATGTAAATCGTGAAATTATGAATAAATTTGTTCAAAAAATAGTGAATATTTGTAAGGAATTTAGTTTCTTTAATAATTCTATTTTGTTTTGTGCCGCGCTTATTCAATATATATTCAAAGTCAGTAAAGCATTGGCTTAAAATTTTAGAAGTAATCAACAATTTAAATAATAAACTTTAAATGTCGTATCTCTTTATCACTTTAACATCTGAAATACCGACTGCTTTACCGACTGGCGATCGCAATGGACGCCATCATAACACCATTTTAAAAGCGCCATCTATGAAGTGTCAAGGTAATACAGCCACTGCTTTACCGATACTAAATAGCGACGCATGAAACAAAATACAATTATTGAAAAAACTAGTTATTTTACATATTTAATAAAAAAATATTCTAAACACTTTACAATACCTTTACGTAAACATAATATAAAAATATAAAAGAGTACAGTGCTGAAAATATTATTAAAAAAATTATTACACCGCAAAAACTAATTATATCAAATATTAATTATTTAATACATTTAATAATGTATAATTATATATAACATTAAATAATCAAGTGTGTTTGTATTTTTAATTTTATTATGTATGGCATTGGTTTAGCATTTCAGGGCGACCTTTAATTTCTGTATATACATATATACTAGTGTCCAAAGAGTGTAAATTATATGTGTTGTACTTATAAATTTAAATGACTTTACCAATTAGTTAAAAAAGGGAAAAATATGATATTGCATTAAAATTATTTGAAGCGAAAATAAAGAACATTGAAGTATTTATTGATATTGAGTGTACTACATGTTTAAGCTAGACCTAGTTTATTTTTGTTATCAGTTACTAATGTATGAAATAAGGGTATTATTGTAAAATAGCTCCTATAAGATTTGACATTAAGCCGGTATTTGTTTGTGCGAAAATCATACCTTGCTTACGGTATTAAGTAATACGGGAGGTTTATCAACTGTATTTTATGCTACTCACAATTCGAATATGAGGACCATCTCGTCATCGTCCTCGAATGCGTCGTGCAAATTGATCAGCTTCCTGTGATGGAGTTGGTTCATGATGTCGATCTCCTTCTTGATCAGCTCCTTCTCCATGGCTCCGGAGACTGGGATGAACTTAGCCGCGAAGTAATTGCCTGTGCTCCTCTCGCGGCACCGGTGTACCACGCCGAACGCGCCTGTGCCTACAACAGTCACAGCCACCTCATGTTTGCGATCTAAATTACATCTTAAAACTATTATAATAAGCTTCAAATTTCTACTAAACATTTAATATAACGTGCTTAGTTCATTATTTATTGTATCGTGCGTTCAAATTTTAACTTTGCTTATTAGCAATTTAATTATTACGCATTTTCTATTATAATCATATATAAATTGCGATCATAGAATAAGCAAAAGACGTGCTGTGCTACTATATAATAAAGTTTAAATTTGTTTTAATATAAAATCATAATGTAATGTAAACTACAGACGTTTTACTTTACTAAATTGTTTATCAACCAATTTTCTAAAAATAATATATACTGTATTATAAAAAAAGTATATATGTAACTCCATGCCAAATATAGATTAAAAAAATAAATTCAAGGCATAATTAGACGAAAAATTTCAATTTTTTATCACCTTTTTGTTGTGAAAATTTTAGTAATGAATCATATACAATCCATTAATAAATATTGTTGTTTTAAAATAGATATAAAAATTTGAATATTATCCTCGTATTTATATATATTTCGTCTAATTAAACCCCCATGATTATCCGAAATATCTCATAGGAAATAGTAATTTGATAATAGCAGTGTGCGTGTGAGACAGAGAGATGCAGACAGAAAGAGATGCACTACATCGATCTATTCACACACAGACCTCCAGCTCGTTTCCGTTTAGAAGAAGCTCTCACGAAGTCACCTGCGAAATTCACCACTTTGTACTATAACTTAAGGTACAAAATCGTACTACTTTTTGTTAGTTTTGTGTTATATTAACTATTCACTCATGGATTTACTCCCAAGCCACTTCGTGAGTCTATTTTAGTTCTATTTTTACTTTCATGCTAATATTTGTAAGATCACAACCGTCAAAGTTTTCTTTATCTATGCTAATAAAATAGTCGTATAAATTAGTTTTATTAGAATATCCGTTTATTGACAGTAATGTAAAACTAAATTTTATTCTGTAAGACGTAATTTATTAAAATATATTCTAAAACACTAAACACAAAACATGCGCGTATCATCTGTTATCTGTGTAAGCTTAGAGCACATTTATAAACTACAGCATACAATACTATAAATACACCGTAATAATAAACTAATTTATAGTAAAGTTAACTTTACAAAGCAATGCACAAGTTAAGGGTAAACTTATGACCGTAAGGTAAGCTCTTGCCGTGCTTTAATGAGTCTGACCCGTGATGAAAAATTGCCTAAACATGAATATGATGAGCCAGACTCATGAATGGAACGTCAGGCCAAGCGTTAACATCACGAGCCGAAGTCGTGTACATATAGTCGGGCCAAACGTAATCATGACGAACCGATGGGTGAGTCAAGTAAAAAAAACAAATATACAACAGTATTTACCTACAAGAGCAGTAAAAGCAACGCCAAAAATTCGAAAAAAAAAAGTGACTACATCGGAGGCATTTACATTTCGGCTCGTATTGTAACCTTTCTCGCGCATCAGTTTAATTCGTTAACCATGCGTTGATGCATAACACTTGGGCCCGAGTTTTGTCGAGCTAAATAGCATAGCGAGAGGTTGACAATCGAACCAGAAAAAGGCGCCTATACACAGTAACAGTTTTAACTTGTTTTCTAAATAAAATTACATCTATGAAGCATCTTAAATTGTTGACAAATTGAACATTAAATTATTTCAAAAAAAAAATGTGACAGTGTTACTTATGAACGGTCGTTATAACTAATTTTCGATAATCTATTATTAATTTTAGCTAGAATTTATTTAACATCAACGTTATTATCTTCCCTCAAAAATTTATTTAATAAAATCAATGTCCCCAGATGAGGCTTTTAAATGATACCCCCGGAGAGTAGCTATTAATATTGATAACCTGTGAAAATGCATACTAATCCGTTAAAAAGATCATATATGCTAATTCGGTTGAGCATGCGCAACTTATACAAGAGTGTAGGCATAGTGAAGCACGCAATTTATGTTGTATTCGAAGAGTGTAGGCATAGTGAAGCAATCCATGGGTACTAACCAATCTCCTCGAGGATGTCGTACTTGTCGTACACGGAGCAGGTGCTGATGTCGACGGGCTGCGGTACGTATTTGCTGTACACGTCGAACACATAGCTGTCGTAGTCCTTCACCGGCCCGTGGTCCGCGTTCGTGCGGATTCGCTTGCCGGTCTCGTCCACTGGAACGTTAAGTAATCACTTAAGATCCTTACTTTTAACTTACTTATGTGACTACCTAAACTGTCTCAAAGCGAACATGACAAAATTAGACTTCAAAACAGATCAAGGATTACCATAATTTAAATAATTCTAATACTATAAAATTGGCCCAGCAGCCAAGGTGTTATATCTTCAGTTTCGAGTCTTACGCGTTAATCGGATACCACGAGAGATTATTTATTTAGGTACACCAGCAGTACACATAAGTTAGCAGTACATTCAAGTATAAATAATGGCTCTGTTGTGTTCCTTTATAGATAACACAACTTTAAAAATTTGTAGAAAAACCAGATCACATCAAATAAAAAAATAAGGTTAAAAAGTAAGAATAAGGTTTTTTCATACCTGGATATTCTTTCTTCTTGAACTCCTTCTTGATGATGGACTTGGTTTGCACCAGGGTTGTAGGCTCGCTAGGCTCCGACCGACCGTAGATATTCTCGGCGTACACGCGGAACTCGTATTGCTTGCCCGGAACCAAACCCGTAACAGCCATCGTCGTGAACCTGTAACAAGGTTTATAAAATTAAATTCCTAATCCTCCGGTCTGTAACCTTAAATCTTTTAGATTAAAAAAAATCTTAAGTCTTTATATTTCGACTATAATTTAACAATAAAATTCTGATTATCTAAAACAATGCAATGTGAGAAGAATCTTCTAAACAGACCTGGTGGTTCCAACTCTGATCCAGCTGGTCATTGGATGTTCTCTCTTCTCCACCAGATAGCTCGTGATGTCAGAGCCACCGTCCCAAACAGGCGCACGCCAGCTCACCGCCAGCGAGTCCACGCCGATGCTGTCCACTGCTGGGAAGCGTGGAGGATCCGGACGATCTGAAATTTTTGTAAAAATTAATCATAGTCGTATTATGTATACTTAATTTGAAAATAAATCATTATATTTATCTGTCTAGGGTAATAGTATATTAAGAAAAACTATTGACTTATATTATTTAACGATAAAATATATAATCCCCGTTACGCCATATACATCTTGAGTTATATCAAATTCCAGTACAATAGAAACAATTAATTTTGTTCTTCTTATAAAATTACGAAAGGAATAGATTGTATAAAAATAGTAAGAAATGACAAATAAATTACCGCTAATTTCAATATTGATGATTGCTGAATCCTGTCCAAGTTCATTTTCAGCCGTGATCCTGTAAGGACCGGAGTCCATCTTGCTCGCGTCGCGAATAGTTAGTATGGCGTGACGTTCTGTAAAGGAGACACAGATCAAATCAATCAAATCTTATGGATATTATACACGCCAAAACTTTATACACAAAATTTTATTATAGAAATAGATGCTATATTATAACATTATGGATATATTTATGGAAATATTATGACGGAAACATTTTGGAATAACATACTTAATTGTGAGCAGTGGTTGGCCAGCGGTAGAGAAGTAGAGATGCGATCGTAGGTCGCGGGTTCGATTTATGGGATACAGTTTTATTTATAATCCACACTTTGTACATTAATTATATAGAATAGTCACAGCTCACAAATAAACTTTTAGAGGATGGATAGCAGCTTCCTAGGAGTACCATAATATCGCACACTGCGATCGCCAACCCGCCTGCCAAGTGTGGCGATTATGGTATATATCTCGCCATTGCTATCTTTGAGGGAGGTCTATGCCTTACAGTGGGCATCTATGCGTTGGTTGGTATGGTTTATTTTTAAATTTTTTGGTCTTTGTAAGAAATAATAAATGAATTTTTTAAAGCACCTGTAATTTTTTATCAAATAATATTGTTAATTATATTTATTTTTACACACTTACAATTTTTTCATAACATTGCTTATATTATGGTAGTTAAGTCAACCTACCTTTTCTCTCCACGTGATAGTGCAGGCCAGACTCTATCGTCTCTCCCTCTCGCACCCACGTGATCTTTGGCACAGGGTGTCCAGTGAACGGTATCTTGATAACGACGTTCTCGCCCTTGTCAAAGTATGCGGTGTCACGGAAGCGAGGAGGTACATTCAGTTTTGGAGCAGCTGTAAAAAAGCAAGTATTCTTTTAAAGTGTCTCCAAATATAAATTATATGGAGGATTATATCTGAAACTTGCTATTATATTAAAGTGAGATATCAGACCTATGTTGTACAAAAATGTGTCATTACATCTTTAAAAAGGTATTTTGAGTTTAAGCTGAAGCAATACGCTACTGTGAAACCTTAGTTAATAGCACTATGATAATGAACCTTAAATCAAAGTAATAGAACTCACTCATGATGAGCAGCTCGGCGCGCGTGCTCTTGACTCCGGCGCGGTTGACGGCGCGGCACACGTACTCATCTGCGTCCTCTCCGAACACGTCCATGACGGTCAGGAAATGGTTGTCACCCTCGCTCCAGATGCGATGGCGTGGGCCATTCGTTATCTCCCTTGCACCTGTAGTCACAAACGTATTAAATAAAAAATAGTCTACATATCCTACGACTGATTAGTGAACTTAATCAATAAATTTATATGTTTCCGGAACCGAAATTCCAGATTTATTTGCTTTCTGTGAAAAGGTTTTACATGTATTTTTTAAAGTTATTTTGGTGTTCAGTAGAGTGTTTAACGCTTTACGGTTTTAGAGAATTGTCTGTGTGATAAAAAATTATCCATTTAATTTGAAGATTCTTTTTCGCTAGATTTGTACCGGCAATAATCGCATATGAGTCAACAAATGCAATAATTACCATATAAATTGGCCTCTAGCAAAACAGACTTAATCATCAGTCGTCATATGATATGTGATGAACAGGCCGAAAACTAAATAGGAATAAAAAATACTTACCCTTGTACCATGTAATAGTAGGTTTCGGTGATCCAGTGATAGTACATTGGAACTTAGCGTTGTGGTTCTGGATGCAATTGGCGTTCTTCAACGGCTTCACGATCTCTGGAGGCGTAGCCGCTGCAATGGTCCGAGGAAGAAGTTTATAATAAATAATTGTTATAAGATATTCGGTTTATATGGCTTCTTATACGTTACACTTTTATTTACCTTATTTTGTTAAACATTAAAACGAAAACAGATAATGCTGGTTTTACAGAAATGTTCTAATTAGTAGTTATGTTATTTTTCTTTCTTCTTGAAAAATATGAATTCTCCTTTGGATAGAAAAAGTACTGGTTGGCATACGCGATATCATGTAATCATAGTAATTTAAAAAAGAATACGCTACTATAAAAGAGGCACTGGTGTTGCCAGTATTTTAATTTCTCTTACCCTTTGGATCGACGACCTTCACTTGCTGGCTCGCGCTGCTGGGCGGCGAGAGACCGGCCTCGTTTTGCGCCGTCACCTGGAACTCGTACTGGCGACCCTCGATCAGGTTCGCGCAGTTCAGCTGGTTGGGTAGGCACAGCGTAGCGTTCACACGCTGCCAACCGCTCGAGCCGACCTCGCGCTTGTCGATCCAGTATCCTGGATAAAGTAACACGGATGATTAAATTACATCATCATTTGAGTCGTATGTATACGATGCGGGGAACGGACCCTCCTGTCGGAAGCGGCCTAAATCCAATTAAATTTACTAAACTATTACAGGGTGTTGCAAATGTTACCAAACGGCAAGTCGAAATCGGTTTCATATTTTTAGCTGCAAGTTTAGCTCATTACAAAATTAAGGGATTATAAGCTACAAAAGCCATTATAGTTATCAAGCTATTATCATCATCATGTTTTTAGTCGTAGGATGCCTACTGGTAAAAAAGCGACCTGCATCAAGCATCTTTCGAGGACCTTAACAACATCGTCTGTCCACTGCTAAGAATGGACGTACGATGTGGTTTCCGGTCCTTTGGATCCTCTCCAGGACATTAAGGTCCCAGCAACCTGTTCTGCACACATTTTTCCTGCCCACTGCCAATTTACCAATCCGCTGAGCTATATCGGTGACTAATCTCCACATTCCTGATTCGATCTCGTAGAAAAATTTCGAGCACAGCCGTTTCCATGGGTCTTTGAGCGACTGTTATCTTGCCTTTTAGGCAACATAAATATATCGTAAAATAGTCAATGTAAATCCATAGTAAATAGAAAAACAATGTACTCATTTTATAAATAGTTAAAAATCCCTAAAACAACAGTTACCTTGTATCCTAGCACCTCCGTCACTCTCTGGTTTGTCCCATTCCAGATGTACGAAGTGTCCTCCGACTTCCAGAATCTTGGGTACGCCAGGCGCTGATGGCGGGTCGAATGGTGCTTTGGCCTTAAAATAAATATATTGAGCTATAATTTTAAAATTCTTAGCTTTTTAAAAGTGTTTATGTGCCACGAAACATTTACAGAGAGCATCTTTTCTTTATTTTAACTTTTTTTCGTCAATATTCATGTGTTTCTGGAATAGCCTCCATTCCAAAAGAGCAAAAACGAATGACAGTAAGTAGATAAATTGAAAGCATTTGAACGTAAATAGAACTCTTTTGAATTTAAGTCGGGTTATCTAGGACAAAGTAATATGAAATAAAATTTATACATGTTGTTTAGGTGCTAGAAAAGAACACTATACATGTAAGCTGTAATAAAATAAGTTACATTAATGAGTGCCTAGAGTTTTTTCTTCTTTTAATTAAAGAATGTGACTGTTTTTTTTTGTAAGTAATAATTTATAGCTATACTATCAATAATAATACGGGTTTACTTGTGTTTAATTATATAAAATGGAAGAATTATTGATATTATTTTAGTCGCTACTTAAGTAGGCAACCGAGACGTAATTAAGATGAATTACCTTGACAGGACTGACGCCTTCCAAGCCGGGTCCGATGCCGTTGTCGTTGGCCGCGTGGACCCTGAAGTTGTACTCCTGGCCCTCGGTGAGGCCGTGGACCGTGAAGCGGGTGTCGCGAACTGATGAGGCGATGGTGATCCACGTGGTGCCCGAGATGTCGATGCGCTCCACCACGTAGTGCGTGACGGGTAGACCGCCGTCATATGCAGGCGGTCGCCATGCTAGTGTGCACGTGTGTCGCGAGATGTCGCTGATCTCGAGCGGGCCTTGCGGCGGTCCGGGCAAGCCCGTCACCGACACCGAGAACGTGTCCGACGCTTCTCCTGAATTGTTCTTTATCGTCAGTTTGTATGTTCCTGCAATTTATATCAGTATTTTTAGTTGAACACGGTTTCCGTCGACTGTGAAAAATGTCGTCGTAATAATCGCCATTTCAGCAACCCCTGTAGATTTCCAATAGAACGTGTTAGAAATTAACAAGACCGTCTGTCTACCTTACTGGACATTCTGCACTGCGCTAGCAATTACATAGTCCTTTTAAGAACCTTAGCCACGGCGGCTGTGTTTTGCGCCCTATGTGACTAAGAACTACAACTGATAAATTTAATTTTATCTCACACTCGTTGAATATTTTTTTCATCATAATTTTATTCCGACATAGAAGTGAAGACAAAGATAGTGGGAGTTTTTCTTTTTTTTTTGGATCGGAACGAATTATTCTCGTTTAGTCTACGTATATGTAATCTTCAGACTAACCTTTATACATATTTTTCTCTGTATTATATATAGGTGATAGAAACTTAGGTAGTTACGTAATAACGTAATTATGGTTCGTTTTCACTCCTCAATCGATAAATCAGATCTTTGATAAACGGTCTATGAATTTTAGTGCAGTAATTTATACATAAATATTCGTTATTTTTTCGAAATTTATACTTAGAATGCTTTTATGCTGCATTTAAAAATAGTCTTATTTTCAGGCATGTTTAACTCTTTTTTGGGCCACGCTAATTTGCGAAAGTTATAAATTCATGTTTATACACCCTCCTTACCCCTTTTACTGCTTATACTCATAAAAAAATATTAAAATTAACTTACCCATATCATCTTTAGTGATGTCTTTAATGAAGATCAGGATATAATCGTCGAAGACAGTGAACTTGAGATGCGGCGTCTCGCTAAGCACGTGTCCGTCTCTCGACAGGGTGACGTCGACGGGCTGGTCTCCGGAGTACAGGATCTTGATCTTTGTGTTGTCGTGCTCGGGCAGGTGTAAGTCGCCCGGCATACGTGTGATGCGTGGTGGACCTGATTATGAGATTTGAGATATTATTAGTCTTTTTGTACAGTTTAATGGTTTTGAAACAAAATTATAGCCAGAAATAAAAAGCTTTCTTTTTCTTTTAGCCAATAGACACCCACTGCAAGATACAGGTCTCCCCCAAAGATGACGAAGATAACTGATATTGCAATGCCCGCATCCAACAACTTTATGATCAAGTATCATAGATTTAATTAGTTTAAGTCAGAATAAATCAAGTAACTAAACACTAAGAAATAGACGAATGAAAGAATTAGACTTTAGTTATGGAAGCTAAATCTGGAGGCTTGGGAAAGAACAAAAGAAAAAATACAGATTTTGTAAGATTCTCAAAGATAGTACACGAGATTAAATAGATCAATTATAAACATATTATGTACACAAAGTAACCAATCCAACCAAATCGTTTAATAGCATGGTATACGATAGGTGATAAAATAGGGCAGTGGATAGATGATGGGCGGAATGCTAGGTGAAAAGATAAGCTGATAATGCCAGGTAAGTAGGAAAAAGTGCTAAAAATAAGTTGTTAAATAGTAGGCTTCATAAAAATAATTATCTGTGTTTTGCCGATTTTGGAAGAAATGGTTTCATTATGTAAATGGGACATTATTTTGTTATCAAATACTTACTTCCAATCTTGAGATGTCCAATGCAGTAAATGAAGCCAAGGCTGTTGATAGCTTCGCATGTGTAGTCACCCTCGTCGCCGTCGGCCACCTCCAAGATATTCAACTTCAGTGTACCTTCGCGGGACTCCGCGATGTATCTAAAACAATAAATGTTGTAAAAAATAAAATATAAAATATTTAATTGCAAGAAATAGGACGCTGTATAGCTTATAAACACTATAAAATACGAATATCTAAATTTTATAAGATCTACGATCGATACGATAGACACGATCTCTATAAGTGTACAAAAGATGATTTGTGACTACGGGCCAGAGGTTATTTAGTGTATATTAGTGGCTAAATGTCAGTTTACATCTAGCAAGGTTAAAAATACAATTGTATTATTTCATAGGGTATGCACAAAAAATATTTATTTAAATAACCCAAAAACTTACTGTAAACCATATCGAATTTTAATGATATTAAAAAGCCCCCCTTGCGTATACCTTTACATTAATATTACCCTTAGATCACTTTATTCAATATTTAATAAAATATTTTAGAGCACATGTAACCTCAAGCGAAGTTGGTCTAAATTGGCTGCTAGTGATTGTTTTCACCAAGAGAATCTCATCATTAGTGACATCGTCATCATTAATTCATCATCAAGTTGCTGTAAATACCGAAAGACTATGCCAAACCCAATAGTGCCAGTTGAATGAGGAATAACTTACCTGGCACCGAGAACAACCTCGCGTCCGTTCTTCAACCAGCGTCCGGTTGGCACTGGTGTGCCACTGGCTTGACATTGTAATGTGAAGGGGCGGCCCAACGGAGCCGTCATGTGTGGTGGCAGCTGCTTCAGCCACTCCGGCTTGCTGCCGCCCGCCTCCTCGCCTGTGCGCACTGGCGTCGTGCAGCTTGATGGTTCCGATTTGCCTGTTGCCAAGATGGATACTTTAGCATATTGAAATACTAACACAATCGGGACACAGCTCAATAGTGATACTGGAGTCTCTTATACGAATATGACTCCCACATGAAGACCATCGAGGATTTTATCTGATAGGAACGCTATATAACCCTCATCTTAGAGGGCAGGGCTTGAGAAAATAGAAGATAAAAAAGGCAAGAGCGTATTTAAAGAGTTTTTGAACCTAGGTTATATCAGTTTTCCGTATTCGTGTATAAAAATGTATTTTGTAATACAGTTTAAATACATAGCAATGTGTTACGCAACGCTGATCCTAAATTTTGATGAGACTCGAGTAAGTTCATGCTTGAACCACTTCTAGAGCAGAACCAGACCTAACTATTGAAAGAATCAAGCTGACCTTTAATTACTATTAGAATTGAACTGATATTAACCTATATTAAAACCGAATTTGTCGAAAATATATGTCAAGGATGCATTGATCTTATACTGATAAAATTATGATCAGAATAGGACTTAAAGTTTGCCCAACACAAATTCATATAACCTCACTTTTGCACATATAAACAGACAAATAAACAAGGTTTCCGTCTGCAATTGGTTCTAATATGAAAAATCTGACCTCTGACGACCGGTTCATTAAGCTACAACTTTCAGAATTACCCGCATATCTAATAATCACTTCCAAAAACGCCTTAATTTCCGGAAGTTTTAAGATTATAGATGGCGCTTGAAAGCGTTTATTTTTAGTACATACCAAGACTTTAATAAAAATATTTTTTTTTTGTATTTTAATTGTAATGTTTTATGCTACATTATATTTTTGTTTTCTTTTATCCTAACGTGCATTTTATGATTTTAGTTAACTTAAAATTATTGCCAGCTAGGAAACAGGTTTTGTAGGAAGTTTCTCTCCATAAAAACTTTCGTAGAGCTCACGACTGTGTAAGACATTAAGATAAGTCGTACCGAAAACTATCAACTTTAAATAATTGAAAGAATAAAGACTGTAAACTATATTGACTTATATTTTCCCTGCATATTAAAAGAAATCAATATTGTTTACCGTTGTAATGAAAGGGGATTTGCAAGGATTGTAATAAAAAATATAGTTAATGATAAATGATAGAATTTATCAATAAAGACAGTGTAAGTGAAATATATTTCTAATTATTGTACTATTTTACGGTATACTGACCGGCCGAGTTGACAGCGATAATGCGGAATTCGTAGTCGCAGCGCTCGTGTAGGTTGAGCACCGTGAAGCTGGTGTCCTGTACGTTGTAGTCGTTGCACTTCAGCCACACGGAACTGCTCATCTCGCGACGCTCGATGATGTATCCGGTTATCCGTGAACCTGTAAAGCATTCACCTTATTTACATAACTTTTAAGACAAAAAGATCACATCTTTACAGACATTTGTTGTGATGTTACTAAACTTTTCTTTTGTTTAATTAAAAAATCCAATCTGTAAAAGCGAAATTAATGAACTATAAATTGGGTGGAATAGTTTTTACTTCAAAACTTTATAACCTAATTTCATTATCATCATATCAGCCGATTAACGCCTACTTTAAAACATAGGACATCCCTCAAAAATCGACATTGTGGGGGCGTCCGTCCATGCTACGTCAACCTTCCCTTTCACGGATTTCCTCCTATATTATTCGACGTCACAGTGAACTTCTGAATTTTTGTTACACTAAGTGTATTTATTTATTTATATGCATCAAAAGTATACATAAGTTAAATATACATACAAGATGCCGTATCAATATTGGTTCTGTTATGTTCCTTTATAATTGTCACAAGATTTAAAAATTTTTTCTACATAGAACTTTATAAAAGATATCGAACAGAAGGCAAAAATTAGGTGCATGTAAGGGGAAATATTTGGATTACGACTTTAGATGTTTACGATATTCATTAATTTACTTTTATCGAATTAGGTATGTTGGCTCATGAATTATTTAGTGTCCAAAGATCATTTAACTCCAGATGACAACTTGACTCAACAGGAATGAAGACTTTTAATAAGATAGGTACATACCGCCGTCGTTGGCTGGAGGTTGCCAGGCCAGGTCGACGTAGTTGCGTCCGACGCGCAGCACGCGAGGATTCTGCGGGGCGGAGGGCGGGGAGGCCCGGGCTCGCACCCGGAATGGCGCCGAGCTCGCCGAGTGCTTGCTGAAACCGGCTGCGTTCTTCGCACGCACTCTGAACTCGTACTCGTGACCGGGCTCTAAGTTGTAAGCCTGTAATTGTCAAAACCAACTTATACTGACTGGTTCTCCTCCTGTCTCGTTCGATCTAATACAGTAATCTAGAACATAGCACTGCCTATGACTCTCTGAGCGCCTAAAAACCTTCTCGTCCTATATCCCTTCATTGTCTTATTTGCCAGTGATGATGGCAGTACAGAAACATGGTCTCTCACTAAACTTTTTGATATATGGTTGTTTCAGCCCATTTACGCCCACTGTAAGGCATAGGACCCTCTTAAAATTTTTTTAAGGCTATATACCATAATCGCCATGCTTAGGTGTCGGGTTGGAGATAGCAGTATGGTATTATGGAACGTAAGGAACGCTGCTTCCCATCCTCTAGACGTGTAATTTAATAATAAATACCTGGTAGTTGCACTCCTTGACGAGATAGTCCGCGCTTGACCAGACTGTGTCCTGCAGGTCGCGGAACTCGACCTTGTAGCCCTGGATGCGAGCCCCTCCATCGGAGCGTGGTCGATCCCACGTGACCGTAGCCGTGGAGCCGTCCCAGTCCAGCACGCGAGGCATGCCCGGCGCGTCCGGCACCGTGAATGGGAACTATGTACAAGCAACACTTATTCATGTTAAAATCCCGAAAGAATTATTTTTAGGAATCATTTTTTTATAAACGAAAATTAATTTTACATGTCATGCGAACTTTGATTGAGCAATGTAAATAATTAAGAAGTTGTTCAATTACAACATTTTAAAATATGTATATTCAATGAAAAGCCATACTTTCAATATCGAATTGATTATAGACAGATTAAAACATAACATACACAACATGAAAAGGATTATAAATATTTGAATCAAAAAATAGCCTCTGTTTATATCTATAATAGACATCGGCATTTATATATTTCATAAATAATACGTGAAACATACGAACCTTGGCAGTGATAGAGTCGTCCATTGTCAGTGGTTCCGACACACCGTATTGGTTTTCGGCGCGAACACGGAACGTGTATTTACGGTTTGGTTCCAATCCCATGACGTTGTAGTGGCAGTTGCGGACGAACGACGAGATCTTCGACCATACCTGTTATATTTACAAATAAAATCATTTTGTTAACATTAAAAACTACATTTTTTAACGTTTTGTGTTGAAAGGTGTTTCGTTCCGCCTTGAAAAATATTTTTCAGACAAGAATGTATACTCTACGCTAAGGGTAATTTAATACTAACAGAACGGATGTTCATTAAATAAAAATTAAAATCGTCCAGTAACATAGATATAGTTATATAAAACCCATTAATTTCTTTTACTTATTTTTAAGAAAATCGTTAAGAACTATTTACTAGACCTAAGATTATTTATCCGTTAATTCACTTCTTTTTCTTCCACTGTTTCTTTATTCTTTCTGAGGCAAATGCGATACAAATCAGTTTCATGTTTTTATTCATTATTGTATTATATTAATAATATATATTATACACATATGTATATTTTGTACATGTTAACTTCCCATTATTTATAGTTCAACCTTGCCAATACTGTGATTGTCTGTAAGAGATTGCCTTATGTAATAAGACCGTCCATTGTACTTTTTTGTTTATTATTATGAAACTATTTAAATGTATCCTAGTGTACAACAAATAATATTAAATTTATAAATAATTCCAACAAAAATTTAAATCACTTTTTATACTCGCTTTAGCGCATCGTTTTGGCAAGTTAAAATGACAGTGTGCAGACTACATAGTGTGCAGAACAAATGACCGCTAGGGCCTGATGGTCTAGAGTGAAGACCACGGCCTGACAAGCGCAGTATAGAACGTGAACCCATTAGGTTGACGACCTTGTGAGGGTTGTCGTAAAACACGGGATGCAGGCCTTTTGGAAATCTACGGAGAAGCCTATGTCCATTAGTGAAGGCCCTATAGTTGGAATGATGATAGTGAACGAATTCTCTTCGGTTTTACTTTTTTTTATGTGTTTTTACATTTATATTCAAATTGATGATACTTACGCCGGTGTTGTCCATCTTCTCGACGATGTAGTTGGTGATTGGTGAACCGCCGTCGTCTAACGGTGGCTTCCATGACAACGTGCACGTGTCTGGTGTGATGTCGTAGCAATCCAGTGGGCCCACCGGTACGGACGGCTTGTCAACCACTAGTACCTGCATTAAAAAAGTAAAGTATTTCTATGAATTCTTGATTGAACAAGAATCATAATAAAGTTTTTCATATTTATGATTTTTAAAAAGCATTTTTAATTAAGTACGAAACTTTATGCAGGTCGCTTCCAACAAGCAACGAATGTCTTACGGCGTAAATGATGGTGATAATGAAGTGTTATATTGTTTACACGCAAATATTTTTTCTAACTGCCAGAAAAATAATTCTTTCTAAATGAATAATAAAAAAGAATCACTACTGTACAATACTACTATACAATCTGTACCACAAATAAAGGGTTTTGAAAGAAGCACTCAGTGTACCAAAAGTATCTCGTATGGAAATGGTTAGTGGTTAACCATTTTTTGCTTTTATAGATGCTCCTATTACAAATAATAGTGTGAAAAAAACGATAGACAAAGTTAGTGTCCCGTTAATTCAGCGTCAATGAATTTACTTCAGCCTTCAGCAGTTACTTCATCCAAAACTTATGTTAAAAAGACAGAGGTGACTGACCCTGCAAGTGCCACTGTCGGAGCCTTCGCTGTTAACCAGCTGTACGGTGTAAGAGCCGGTGTCGGAACGTTTGGCGCAAGAGTTGTGGAACACGGTGTCGCGGTCCGACGTCACGAAGCGGATGCGGTTGTCGGGGAACACTTCGTCGTTGTTCACGATCCATGATACCTGACATAAAGTGATATTTATAGTAGAAGCTCAGCAAAAAAAAAAAATGTAACAAAGTAACGAAAAATTACCTTTGGTCTGGGATTGCCAGTGAAGGGAACAGTAATCTTGATCTCTTCGCCGGCGATGACTGTGATATCCCTCAAGCTGAGGTCGCTGGTAATGCGCGGACAGTTCGGTGGAGCGCACGCTCTGATCGCGTCCGAGCTCTGCGAGTAGGGTCCTTGGCCGGCAGCATTGACCGCCGCCACACGGAACTCGTATTCATGGTTCTCGATCAAACCAATTACTTTGTATGTTGTGTCTGGAATGTAAGCGTGGGACGCTTTCGTCCACTTATCTTCAGTTATCAGCCTCTTTTCGAGAATGTAACCAGTGATAGGCGATCCACCGTCGTTGCGCGGTTTGGTCCAGGTGACTGTGATGGATGATTCTGTAGTCTCGACCGAACGGGGAACGCCGGGTGGACCTGGCGGGTCGAAGGGATGTCTAGCCTTGATTGGTTCTGTCGTCTGAGCCGGTTCCGATTGTCCGTATTGGTTTTCGGCCATTACTCTAAACTCATAATCTCTTCCAACAGTTAAGTTCTTCACGCGTAAGAACGGTGTTGTGACGTATCCCGAGACTTTGGTCCATGTAGGCGAACGTGCTTCGCGTTTCTCAACCACGTAGTTGGTGATTTCACCGCCTCCATTGTCTTTAGGTGGATTCCAGTATAAAGTGAGCGCTTCACCTTCGAACTCGTCGGCGCGAAGGTTTTCAGGCTTGCCCGGTCTGTCGAGCACGCGTACGTTAATTGTTGCCGTATCGTATCCTGATGGGTTGCGTAGTTGCAGTCTGTATTGACCACCGTCTGACCTCTTCGCGTTTTTAACGACAAGAGAAGCAGAGTCTGGAGTGATCTTTTGGAATATTCTGGAATCACGATCAACGTCAAGCAGGTTATCATCAGCAAACCAAGAGGCAGTCGGTTGCGGGAAACCAGTGTACGGTACGTGAATAGAGAAATCTTCTCCAGCGCGCACTGTGATGTCACGTACACCGCCAAGGTCCATACAAGGCTTGTTCGGCTGTTCCGCGATAGTAATATCCGAAGTCGGTTTGCTTGGTTCTGAATTTCCGACTTCATTGACGGCAATAACTCTGAACTGATACTCTTCACCTTCTTTGAGTTTAGGTACAGTATGTACAAGACTTGGAATGGGTACGTCGTTAACGTCTTTCCAGTCTTTGTCGCCTTTAGCCTTTTGTTGAATAATGTAACCCTTAATTTTAGCTCCACCGTCACTCTTAGGCGGTCTCCATGAAAGTGTGACAGAGTCTTTGGTGATTCTGTCGGGTTTGGGTGCTTCTGGAGCGCTTGGCTTAAGTCTTTGAGTTTGTGCAATGATTGGTTCAGTAGGCTTGCTAGGTTTACCCGGTCCCGCTTCATTGACAGCAATAACGCGGAACTCGTAACGGTTACCTTCACGTAAGTCCTGCACAGTGTAACACGTGTTAGGTGTAGGGTAGTTATTAACCTTTACCCAATCCCCACCGCGTTCTCTCTTCTCGATGTTGTAACCTGTAATAGGCTTTCCACCAGTGTTTGTAGGTGGTTGCCATTCGAGAGAACAGCTGTTTGCGCTGTATCCAGTAATCTTAGGCGTGTCTGGTGCATCTGGTGGGTCGAAAGGCAATTTAGCAATTATTGGCTTGCTTTCAAGTGGTTCAGAAAGACCATACAGGTTCTCTGCGCGTACTCTAAATACATATTTCTTGCCTTCTGTCAAGTTTTTAACTGTGAATGAACACTTTGGACAGAAACCAGCGACAGTGCGCCAATCGTTGACTCCAAACTCTGCGACTTCAACGACGTAACCAGTTATTTCGCTGCCGCCGTCATCCACAGGCGGTAGCCAAGATAAGCTCATGGTTTCGTGTGTGACAGGCGTGCATGACAATGGTCCCTTAGGCATACCAGGTTTGTCCACGACGATAACTTCGATATCAGCAGAATCCTTTCCATATTCATTACTTGCTGTAATGGTATATTTGCCGGCATCGTCTCTAGTAGACTTCTCAATACTAAGTTTGGTCTCATCTGGACTAGTCTCTGTGGATAATCTGTGTGATGGTACAAGTGAGATAGCTCCCTTAGTCCAGGTAATTTTAGGTGTTGGTGCACCAGCAATTGGAATGTTAATGTTGATTGGTTCACCAGCACGGACCTTAATCTTACGACCAATGAGATGATCAAGTGAAAGTTTCGGTTTCTCTTTCATCGGCTTAGCAATAATAACGTTGGAAGGATCAGAAGGCTGGCCAGGACCTGCAGCGTTAACAGCAGATACTCTGTATTCATATTGGTGACCTTCTTGAACCCTGTCATCATCGTATTCACTAAATCTAACAGGTTCCTTATTAAGCTTGATCCATCTACCAGTAGCCTTGTCTCTCCTTTCCACGTCGTATCCCAAAATATTGGAGCCGCCGTTCGAGATCGGCGAAGACCATTTAATCTTAATATGGTCCTTATCCGCAGAAACAAGTTCTGGCTTTCCTGGTTTTCCAGGTACTGTGTATTGGTTCTTCGCTACAACTGGTTTGTCAGTTACTAGAGGCTCGGATCTGCCCTGTAAGTTCTCCGCGAATACTCTGAATTCGTACTTTGTTCCCTCAGAAAGTCTAGGAACAGTCGCATGTGTGTATTTAGGATTTATGTATGTTAGAGCAGGCACCCAGCCGCCTCCATGGGTCAGATCGCGTTTCTCAATTACATAAGCTGTGAGTTCACTACCGCCGTTGTCTTTAGGCGGTTTCCATGACAAGGTGACTGATTGTGCGGTGATTTCTTCATACTCGAATGGAGGTTGAGGTGCACCTGGTACATCCAAGACTATCAGCTCGAAACTTCCTTCATCAGTACCAGAATCGTTCTTCAAGAATAAGTTGTATTTGCCCGCATCTGTGCGCTTGCAATTCACGGTGTGAACAATTGTGTGATGTCCCACAGATGTCACCGTAGTTCTTTCATTAGTGACAACAGTTTTGCCGTCACAAGTCCATTTGACCTCGGGAATCGGTTCTCCGATGAAGTCCACGTCCAAGTGGAAGATAAGTCCAGCTTTGATACGGACCTCCTTGAGTGGGGTGATGATTTTAGGTGCCACAAATCTGTCCTTGGCAGTGATAATGTCAGAAGGCTCGCTAGGTTCGGACTGTCCGGCCTGGTTAACAGCAATTACTCTAAATTCATAATCCTGGCCTTCTACTAAATCGGGCACAGTGGCTTTGGTTTGTTTGGGAGGTACATGAACAGCATTCACCCAGTATGGGCTGCCCTTTTCTTTCTTTTGTACAATGTATCCGGTGATGGGCGCTCCGCCGTCAGATTTTGGTGCGGCCCATTCCAAGTCAACATGACTCTTGCTCCAGTCGGTAGCAACTGGTTTACCGGGTGCAGTTGGTTCGTCAAATTCATTCTTAGCCACGATAGCGCGGTCTAGTTCCAAAGGTTCAGATTGGCCAATAGCATTTACTGCACTCACTCTGAATAGATATTCCTTCATATGTATAAGCCTAGTAACTTGGTGGGACAGGTATGTGCTCATACCTGCATCCGACCATGTACCGCGAGATAAGTCCATTTTCTCTATAACGTAATGCAAAATTGGCGATCCACCGTCGTCGAGCGGTACCTTCCATGATAGTGAACATGATTCCTTTGTAACATCAGAGACCACAAGTGGTTTCTCCGGTCTGGAAGGTTTGTCTAGTACCGTAACTTGGGCAGATGCAGAGCATACTCCAAGATCGTTCTTCAAAGTCAGTTTGTAAACTCCTCCGTCAGAGCGAACGGAGAATGGAATGTCTAAAATAACCCTGTTGTGCAAGATCTGGATGTCGATTCTATCAGAGGGTTGTACCACTTTACCGTTGATTTGCCATTCGACTGTTGGTTTTGGTGAAGCTTCAATTGGTATTTCGTACTGTATGCGTTGACCAGCCTTGACAGTTTTGTCAGCGAGAAGCATCTTATCGAAGGTTGGAGCACAGAATCTGGCTTTAGCGACTTGTGGTGTAGACGCGTCGCTAGGTTCTCCATTACCAGCCTTGTTGACGGCAATAACCCTGAATTCATACTCCTCTCCCTCTTGCAAGCCTGGCACTGTAGCTGTTGTCTGGTTTCCAGGCACAGTAGCGGCAACCTCCCAAGGTCCGTATTTCTTCTTTGCCTCGATGATGTATCCAGTGATTGGAGCTCCTCCGTCTTTCTTTGGCGGAACCCATTCCAAGTCCATGTGATCTTTGTCCCAGTCTTTGACGACGGGTGTACCAGGTTTGTCGGGTGTTCCGAATGGGTCTTTAGCCGTGATTGGTTCCTGGCCTACAAGTGGTTGCGATTCGCCTTGTTTGTTGACGGCGCGAACTCTGAAGTTGTAGTCGTGGCCATCTATGAGATGATCGATGCGCATATGGCAGCCTTGGACTTCACCGGCTGGTACCCAGCGAAGGTTCTCCTGGTCCATTTTTTCGACAACATAATGAGTGATCTCGCAACCACCGTCATCTTTAGGCGGTCGCCAGCGTAACGAGCAGCCGGACTTTGTGATATCATCCACACGAAGCGGTCCCTCGGGCGCTGTAGGCACGTCCATGACCACTACTTTGACAGTAGCAGAGTCAGTGCCGTTGATATTTTTAGCTTTGAGTGTGTATGTACCAGAATCTGCTCGCTTTGCGTCGATCACACGGAACTTAGTAGAATGAGCGTCATTAACAATCTTGATTCTATCGGTGTTAAGAACAACGTTGTCGCCATGTAACCATTCCTTAGTAGGTGTCGGTTCTCCAGCAACTGGGACTTCGAGGTCGAAGTTTTGTCCGACCTTGATTTTAATATTAAACATGTAGTTTCTGTCGATCTTGGGCGGTAAGTTCTTGGGCCTGGCGAGGTGGGGACCGGTGCCGTCGCTCGGTTCTCCCTTGCCCGCTTTGTTAACAGCGCGTACGCGAAACTCGTAGGTGTTGCCCTCGATGAGGTCGGGAACTTTTCCGGAAGTGACATCGCCCTCGATCTACAATTTTAAATATTTTTGTCGTTAATTATTTAAAACAGGGTGATAATGGGTTCTAATAAAATAATCATAGTATGTAACTCAAACACAACACTGCCTTATAAAAATATTCACGCCTCTAACCTATTACAGTGAACTATATTTTATCATGAAATGAAGTCTTTTTAAATTCTTTCAGTAATTACACAGGCCAGTTTCTGCGAGGAAGAGGGGTACGGATCATAGTTTCATTTATATCGCAGACTAATGTATAAGGAAATTAATTTCCCAATTTTTAATGTTTTTCTTTACTACATGTGAGTTGTGACGTCGATAAAAATACAATAAAGTCTTTCTTAACTATATATGCGTATATAAAAAATCTATAGTATATAAATCCAACTATATATCGAATCATCACGAAAACTCCGAACCTTAAGGCTTAATGAAATTTGGTGGGAATACAACTAATACTACTCGCTGAGTAGAGGGGGTTTAGCCTACAACCTCCCCTGAAGGCTTCCTAAGATGCCTTGACTCGGGCCACTACAAATTAGTTTCAGTAGATAAGAAGCTAGCGAAGGGCATTATGTTCAAAAAGCGGGCGTGAGTAAGTTGGTACGGCATTTAACCAGCCTTCGACAACAAAAAAATTACTAAAATACTGAAAACTTAAATAATTTTACCTGAGCACATTCCTCCCAGTCGGGTGAGAAGCGGTCTTTCTTCTCGATCACGTAGCCCGTGATCGGAGCGCCGCCGTCCGTCTCTGGACGGGTCCATTCCAGTTCAACAAAGTCCTTGTCGAAGTCTTTGATCTTAGGAGTGCCGGGTTTGCCCGCCACGTCGAACGGATTCTTCGCCTCCGTCGCGTGCGGTGTTGTGAGCGGCTCGGATTTGCCTTGCCTGCATAAATTATTTATCGTATATATATATAAATAATAAACTATAATTCGATCAATTCGATTCCTTAGCGCGTTCACAGGTGGGTCGACACACAAAAATCATTAATATTTCACTTCCATTAATGGTATTACGATAATTGGATATAATTACAAGCAGGGCCTGTTCGTATGCCTTGGTTTGTCGATTTAAACGGCTATAGACATTTAATAACACTTATTTTAAGGCTGATTTTTAAGCACATTCCAGCAAACATATTTTCTTATTGATTGCTAAAATTTGACTTTTCCGTGAAATTTGGAAAAGAATGTGCATCATGCGTTGATGAAAGTACCAAGAATCGAAGTATGAGAAATTTACCGTCAGGGTAACTGAAATTTAATCCATACGGTATTGGTACCGCGCAATTTATCTTGTCGGAAGCTAAGTCGAAAGCGGCCAAAATATTTTGTAGATTAGAGTCTTGTACCCTTAACGAATTTAGAATGTTGTAATGGCAAAAATTTATAATGGTCACAATGGGGTTCTCATGTTTAAATATGGGTAGTACCCCAACCTAACCTTAAAGATGAAAAATATTACATGTATATATTTTAATAACTCTTAATTAATAATTTATTTATTATTAATTTTACTATTTTTATTTACTTTTTATTTATTGGTTTCTACAAATATCTCCTATAAAATTATTATGTAATCTTGTACTTATCTGTACTTATATCGTGGTGCCATGCATATATCATTTAATTTACGTAAATAAAAAATATTTATGTAACGTTTTCATTCTAATACTCTTACGAAGATAAGAGAAGTGTAGACTTTTATTTCATAAATAAAAGTTAATAGCTTTTCGCAGTCCTATATCTTGTATACGTATACAAGTAAGAAGTCTGTCGAAATAGCTAGTCCATGGTAAAGTCTGATATGCTTAAGGAAGGCGTACCTGTTGACGGCGCGGACGCGGAACTTGTACTTGTGTCCTGGCTGCAGACCGTCCACGGGCAAGCTCGTCTCCGGGCCAATGGTCTCGCCGGCTTGCACCCAGCGTCCAGTGGCCTCATCCATGCGTTCAACCACGTACTTCTCGATGGGCTGCCCGCCGTCGTCGGCTGGCGGATTCCATGACAGCTTCGCGCCGTGAGCGTGAACGTCTGATACCTATTACAGACAGTTTATAGTTTAATCCAGTATCATTACGTCTAAGCGCCTTAAGTTTAATAAAAATCTTCCTAGATTATATATTTTTCAAATGAAATTCCCGCCTAGAGACTATTCTATTTTATTACAACAAATTAATCTATCTAAAATGTCGTAACGTAACGTATATATATATATATATATATATATATATATATATATATATATATATTTATTTATTGTCTGAGAGCCCGTTGAGATGAAGCTCATGGATCAACAAGGGTAGTAAAGGGCGTCTATATACAAAGCACCAGGCCGCTTCCAACTGTTTTATTGAAAATGTATATAACCTATAGCTGAAGGTATAATAAATTCAGAGCATTAACCTTGAGCGGGCCACCAGGTGGGCTGGGTACGCTGAGTACGATCACTTCCACCTCGGCTACATCCTTGCCGTTGGCGTTCTCCGCAGTGATGGTGTATCGGCCGCTGTCAGAGCGCGTGGCCGCCTTGCAGTTCAACTTGGTGTTGTAGTCGGAGTGTTGCACCCGCATGTCGCCGTAAGACTTCACCTCCTTCTTGCCGAGGAACCATTTTGTCTCCGGCATGGGTTCACCAGAAACCTGAAAGTTATTATCATATATTATTTTTAAGACTGTGACTGGACATATATTATGAGAAATAAATGAGGAATGGACTGGATTAGTGTCAGACTGGTGTTCCAGAGACGAAAAAAGGAGAAAAGAAGGATATCGAAACCTTGGTATGGCCTTAAAAACAAGCAGGTGTAGAATAGAGGTAAATAATATGATCATCTAATGAATATTAAATAACTTATAAAACGTAGTGAATTATTAAATAGTATAACATCAGAAAAGTAAAACATTGCAATAGATCTTTTGTATTACTGTAAAGCTGCTTGCTGGCTTGCATAAATAATTTTAAATAACATGTATATTGCTGAATGTTTATCAAATTAATGATAATGCTAGTTACTCGAAATAGTTTCGAATAAATATTTTCAACTTTATATTTTAGTATGATTTTCGTTACATTTTTGATACTGCTAACAGCATAATTTTCGGGAGATAACATATCTGAAGACATGTAAGGAATGTTTAACATTTTTTTGTATTGTGGGAGTTTTACATCTAAAAATAGTTTTAATTTGTTCCTGTTAAAGGACAAGTCCTTACTAACTTCGATTAATAAGCTAAGAGAGACTTTATTATTATTATCATATTGAGTTATAGCTCACCTTGACGTCGAAACCGAACTTTTGTCCGACTTTAATTTTAATATCGATAAGGTTGGTCCTGTCGATCTTCGGCGCCATGTTTCTGGGCTTAGCGACGATCGGGTGCGTGCTGTCGCTCGGTTCACCCGGTCCCGCTTTGTTCACTGCTCTTACTCTGGAAATTAACAATTAATACATGACGTAAATTGTTCTGTAATGCGTTCAAATTGTCATAAATCTATATATATATATAATAAAGAATCCTCATTTAATTTAGTTTTTAGTTTTCATTTTTTAGTATTTTATGTTGTATACCACCTTCCATAATAGAAGTGAACATAAATTTCAGAAAATATAATACATTTAGGAACCTCGCGAGTTTGAGAGTTCACTCACTGCAAATTTATACTGTCATTTAACAGTATTTAAGAAATATTTATTCATTAAAAAATGGTAATTTTCAAAAATGATACGTTAACTGATTTCTGTCTGTTTTCTGATTTTCTGCCTGTTAGGACAACTACTGCTATTTAAAACCATATTTAGTCAACTTCCCTAATTATTTGATAAAATTTTAATATTTACTTTTTTAAAGGTAATACAATTAAAGACGCTTAATTTATTTAATTTGTGACAATTATTTAAAATAAAGTTACAACATCGCGATTGGTTACCTGAATTCATACGTCTGACCTTCAATAAGGTCAGGCACCGTGGCTGTAGTCTTGTCAGCCGGCACTTCTAGAGCCTTCTCCCAGTTGCCGAATTTGTCCTTCTTCTCCACGATGTAACCTTCGATGGGGGCGCCACCATCTTCCTTGGGTGGGGTCCACTTGAGGTCCACGTGGTCTTTGTCCCAATCGGTAACCGTCGGTGTTCCCGGTGCACCTGTGAGCAATGTTACATTCAGTTTTATTTCACATTCTCCACTTGTATCTGTGTCGTAGAAAAAAGGCTAAATGGAGTAGTAGAAGTTTAAAGTTAATACATAGGTAATTTTAAATTATAATTTTAATTCTTTCGGTACGCCAAATAATTTAATTATGTTGTGTTAAATCTTACCGGGTTCATCGAACGGATTCTTGGCGACGATGCTGGTCTCAGAGACGAGCGGCTCGGATTCACCTTCCGAGTTGACAGCCGACACACGGAACTTGTATTCCTTGCCCGGAGTCAGGCCGGTCACCTCGCATTCTGTGTAACAAAGAATACATAAAATATTCGTAAATACCGTAGGTTTCGTCTTATATGTGCTAACTTAATACCTTTTATAGAATGACATTATAATGGCGTCATAGATTGACAACTAAGATATTTATATTAGATTGTTACATTATCTTAGATTATTGATTATTAGCAATATGTCAGTCTAATTCATACAAATATAACAGAATTGGGGAAAAAATAGAAGTGATGTATATTTATCGCGTAATTTTACTGTATATAATTTTATTAATAATGAAATAAATTTAAACACCGGTAGCAGCGAATCAAATAACACTATTTTGGATTACATTAAGAAATTGTTACTAGGACACCTTCAAAAATTATCCATGTGTAAAAGTATCTTTATATTTATAAAAATTGTTGACTGCAAATTAAGAACAATTTGGACCTATCGCTTCTTTACGACAATGTAGTAGAAATATAGTTCCATTTACTCTGCGAGGCAAAAAATGATGGTAATTATTTTCACAGAACTGTAGTATAGAACAGAAGCTGACTACCCCTATCATTATATGTCATAATTAAGTTTTTAAAAATTTACTTAGGAAAATAAAAGATAATGGGGTTAGTTATGGGTAGATTGTCTGATATTATTGATGATTGTATGATATTTCACGGCTTGACCAAGTATAGGTTAAAAAGTAATAAATATACTATAATGTAATATCTAATAATTTGTACTCACTAGGCTCATCGGAGCGTGCACACGGCACCCAGCAGCCGGTCTCTGTGTCCAGCTTGTCCACCTGGTAGTACTCGATGGGGGTACCACCATCGTCTTTCGGCCTCTTCCACTTGAGAGTAGCGCCCTCTTTGTGAACGTCCGAGATCTAGAAAATAACGTAATATTGACAATGTAAATAAATAAAAAAAAACAAGATGAGACGTTAATATAACTAAGGTTATTTATTAATTTCATCATGAATATATTAGATCTAGGTCTAATACTCGACTTTGGCATCTTCATTTGTAATAAAATCGGTAGGAAACGGCCTGAAGGAAGAGTTTCCCGACATTGACAAGATTGTGGTGGACGTTCTATACTCCGCTACGACTCTATTATTATACAACCTATGGAGGAAGCCTATGTCCAGTAGTGGATGTCCTATGGATGAAATGGTGGAGATAAGGATGAAAATTTTTAACCAGCGTCTCTGAGAAAGAGAAAATTTTTACCCTACAGACGTTTATTAATTTTTTTGGTCCCATTGTTGGGGCTTCTCGTTCTACCTCTAACCAAATGTGTCGTCAAGGCCTTTATCTTACAATATATATTTTTTTCATTTTATTATTTTCTATCTTCTCTTTTATTCGGCACATTATCTTTCGTCATCATTCTTCTTTTATATTATCTACCTTTCTTGTTGTAAACGTATTAACGGCAGATAGCGTGAACGTGTGGCGTTAATTACATATTAAATTAATAATTATAATAATATTACAAATCTACGGGGGAGGCCTACACGTGCCGTAGATGTTCTACGCTTGAAACTATGATGATAGTTTCTTTGAGTGCTTCTGCTTTCAGTAATCACCACCTTCCATCTTTAACTTAATTATTTACCAGGAGATTGTCGTTAAAGCGCAACTCTCAGAATAGAGGTTATTTAGCGTTTCTACCTTATGTGATGTAATTGTATTAAAGAACTAACCTGCAAAGGTCCTTCAGGCTTGGCGGGCTTATCGGTGACCACCACATTGATGGTGACAGTGTCCTTGCCACTGGAGTTAGTAGCTGTGACGGTATACTCGCCGGAGTCGTCGCGACGCACTGGGCGTACAACCAGTTTGGTGAAGTAGTCCGGAGAATCGATGCTCACGCCCTTCGATGGACGCAACGGCATGTTCTGATATCTGCAGGATATAAGTAATAAATTAATTTAAATTATTTATTTTTGAAGTCGCATGCATTTTAATAAAAAGACGTATATTGCGAATTTGTAACTTTAAGACAAATCTAGTGTACATACTTTAATCATAGTAGAATTATAAATGATATTAACAATTTATCTTCCGTTACAGACAATTGTATTTATTTCTCACATAACTTCAATATAGTACTTTCAAAGATATTTCAATCTTTTTCTTCATAAGACTAACACTGCTGACCAAACTGCAGTTGCGGTTACCGCAGGTTTGAGGAGGCAGGGCACAGATGGCGCTTAAACCTAAACCTCTTTTTTTAACAAAGTTTCAGGACTTCCTCGTAACCTATGCCCAGGCTGCTACTATTCTACTATTTTACTGAAATGGCCCCTGCTTTTTAGGTGCTTAAAGTTTAGACTCACATCACAAACTTGGTAAAGCTGAGAAGCATAGTGTATCTAATTAGATTCTAGACCACGCCTTTCAATATTTGTGAAGTTTGATAACTACTTTAAGTTATTCACGGCTTCAATGTTAATTTCGTTAGCATAACTTTTAGGTGGTGGAATGTAAGAGTTACTTTAACATAGCAGTATAGACCCAAGTGGTTTCCGAGACAGAAAAAATCAATAGTTGGGTTATACTTTTTGATAGGGGTCATGTGTAAATAAAAAAATATCAAAAATTAAAGGTTCCTGGGGCCAGTGGCATCGAAATGTTTCCGAGTGGCATCTATGAGCAGGTAGTGGCAGCATGGGTAGGTTTCCATTAGATGAACCGAAGATATAATCGAAGCCTCCAGAATTCGCTGGATGCGGGTAGCACAAAATAGGTCATGGTAGTGATCTTTGTTGAAGGCCTATTCCTATGAATATTCGTCTACCGGCTGACACGAATAGTTACCCGCCGTGGTTTGGTAAAGATTTTCAGGGAGGTTACTTAACACGATTGTATTAATCCAATACAAAAATCAAAGTTAGCATGACACTAATAAGTGTATAAAGTAAAGAGTAAGTCTTGTACCTCCATTCAACAGCAGGCGCCGGTTCGCCAGTGATAACGGCTTCCAATTTAAGCGTAGATCCGGCGGATAACGTGACGTCACGCAGGTGGCGGCGGTCGATCTTGGGCGCAAGGAAACGCGGTTTGGCCACGAAGTTCTTGCTGCCTTCAGACGGCTTGCTCTGACCAGCCTTGTTCACGGCGATCACGCGGAACTGGTACTCGTTGCCTTCGATCAAACTGGGAAAATTGGAATAGCAAAATAAATTTCCTAAAAATTATGTTACTGACCGAGGCTACTTCGGTATAAGCGTCGAATATATTCCACGGCCCAGCGTCAACTTTAATCTACAGTCACGAACTTTCACCTTATCTCTACGATTGTATTGTGGAGTTTCTACTAATACGTTAATTATATATTATTGCGTAGCAGGAGGACATTCCATATATATTTGTTTACCAGTAGTGTGTTAGCCTTACGGTGAGGATGGCACTCTTTATTTGCAGGTTGTGAATAAGGTTTAGGGGCTAATGAATGCCATACCAAAATGGTTAAGCTGATTCTTTGTTTATAAATTATTTATTTAAAAGGGGATATCTTCAAATTAACATAAGAATAGAGATACAAAATTCACATTGACAAATGCTATTTGACCATTTTAATAGCTTCATGGGGTTTGGTGTCAGATAGCTGAAAGCGCTTAGATGTTCAACCTAAACCTTGAAGCCTCAGCTAGGACCAGTACAATAATACTAAATAGGCTGTACCGCGCCTTAGAGCGCGCGGTGAAAGGAGGGAGGAGTAATGGCTTCTAAGTATCGTGAGCCCATTCGTCAACGACGCCCATGACCTTCTTTTCTCCACTCCCACTTCGCCAAGATTTCTATGGTACCGTACAGCGGTACACTAAAGTAATTTCAGGTCAAGTATGGAACGTCTTATTACCCTAAAAATAGTCTAAGAAATGAAATAAAAAGCTTACCCATTAATAGTAGCGCTCGGTGTAGGTGTGTGGGTTTCCAAGGCTTTCTCCCACAACGGACTGTATTTGTCCTTCTTTTCGATGATGTAACCGATGATGGGTGAGCCACCATCCGATATGGGCGCCTCCCATTTCAGGTCAACGTGGTTGGCGGACCAGTCATCCGGTACAGGCGCTGATGGCGCGTCTGGAACAGCTTTATGGAAAAAAATATGATTAGAATCTTCATCATTATGTTAGTCAATAAACGCCCACTGCATGGCATAGGTCTCCTTCAAAGATTGCTACAATGGCTGGTATATTGTAAGAATATATTATAGCAATTGTACTAAAAGATAATAATCATGCTTTAAGCACTTCATCGACTTACTTTATATTTGAAATGTAAAAAAGACATTGGGCATTACCTATTTGTGATTTCAATTTATTATCAATTATTGTAATTTTCAAACGTTTTGAAAAATTTTGGTTTGAAAAATACACGTTGTTTAGACCTAAATTTATTCTGCATTAATAGTTCAGCAGTGAGGCGCAGAATGTTGTAATTATTTTTTTGTTTTACATTTAAAAAGTAACTACACTTTATTGAGCTTAAATTATATTGTAAAAACTGCAAAAACTGTTCAAATAAAATTCAAAATATCTTTATTCAAATAAATATTTCCACGCATGCAATAGTTCCTTTAATACACCTTTCACAACGGCCTGGTTCATTTCCACTCTAAATAGTAATAAACGGTAAAGCAACAAAAATTATGAATTTAAACCTTATATTAAAAACATATGACAGACAATCGTCTAACCCGGATCTTTTAGTTTTATAATAGGTAGTAACAATGAATACATACTGAAAGGATCCTTTGCGACGATGGCCCCGAAGGTCTCCAGTGGTTCAGACTCGCCCTCCTTGTTGATGGCCTTCACGCGGAATTTGTACTCGTGGCCAGGGATCAAACCGTCGACCTGGTACAACCAAGACAAAATACATAATGATATCGATTAAACAAGAACGGAAAAATACATATAATAATAAATAAAAAATACAATATTTACAAATCAAAACGTAGCACAATACTATGTCTATGCTCGTCATCGCAAGCTATAAGAAAGTATCTCACAACAGTCCAGTATAACTAGAATTTTTAAACACGTATTCAAAATATGTTTACTCAAGTAGGTATTTACACGCACTTTTGAATCGTCGATTATTTTAACATTATAATAAGCTACCATTGTTAACAATGTTTGATAAGTACATCATGTATGTAAATGCGTAAACAAACTAAATTCAACGCATTTTCATAACCCAACAACTTTTGAATGCTACATTTTATTTAATAATATTCTTTTGATTTAAGATTTAAAACTAAGAAAACAAAAGAGTTATGATATATATGAACTCAAAGACTAATTAAACTGGCTTCTGTAAAACCGTGGATACTAGTTCCTGGATCTTTCAAATTTTTGTACCGATAACTATGAACACAAAGATTATTATTAATTTATATTAATTCGAAATTCAAAAGAAAGCAGAATACATACCTCCATCTCAGGCACGTTGCCAAGTGTTTTGCCAACAGGCATCCATGTGCCAGTCTCTGTGTCGTACTTCTCGACGAGGTAAGCCTCGATAGGCTCGCCGCCGTCGTCTTTCGGTCTCTTCCATTTGAGTGTGCATCCGTCTTTGTGGATGTCTGAAACTTCTAACGGTCCCTCGGGCTTGTCCGGCTTAGCTGCATAGGAGAAGCATATTTTAATGATATTTGTACAAAGATACTTGCAATAAGAGTAGATATAAGAACAAAACTAAAAAAAAAAAAACTTTTATTTTCATAATCTACGAGATGTCAACACTACCAGGCTAGATTAGACTGGTAATTGAGGCATTAAATTCCATCTGTGTATCACTTACATAGCCACCATTTAATTAATAAATAATTAACGAATATACATATGAAGCGATAAGTAAATGCATTAGCTCTAATTAGATTCTAGGCTCACTGAAACTTTTAAAAAGATATTTGTTTTACACTATAGATTGGGCAGACCTTTAAAGATAAGTTAAGAAACAGATAAGAACCAAGTTTTAAGTCGCAGATATAACACAAACTGTAGACAATTGAGCGTGCCTATGCTATGCTGAAAGAAGACAATAATTTTATCCAAAAGGTCTTGGAAGTTGTTAAACTAAAAAGAAGGTAGAATGGTACCACCAAGGTATAACAACGAAGGTGTCTCAAGTTAAAAAAAAAACGACGAGATGAGAGGAGATTGAGTATTTTAAGGATCGACTCAAGTGAAATCCATTTCTTTCTACTCTAGTACATTCTAGCATTAACTGAGCAAGAGCAGAAGAAAGAGAAATAAAAAGTGAAAACACGAGTGTGTTTCTCTGAACATTAGTGCAAAATTCTGAATAAAACCAACCAGTTTGTTATCACTTTATAGATACAAATTAGATTAATATTGTATAAAAATGTTTATCTTTCTATTAATTTTCAACTTTAAATGATAGTATATTGATTTTTATACACAAGTTAACTTTATGGAATATTTGTATAGACTATAACTAAAACAATTTTATTTATAAATAAACATAGCTTTAATCAATAGTTATAGTAATCTTAGATTTAGTATTACATTTGGAAGGCTGAAGAGGCTGGCTGTAGGCTGTCTAAATTGTCTTATTATAAATCTACGGAGAGGCTTATATGGAGCCGAAGGATTGAAAAGTATGTGTATAATGTTTAATGGTTGATATGTTAAAAACAATAAATAAAAATAAACTTACATGTAACAGTAATCTCCAGCTCGGCGGTATCCTGTCCGTATTTGTTGATAGCCTGGATCTTATAGGTGCCGGAGTCCTTGCGGCGCGGACTGGCATGTTGGTATTTGCTTAAGTACGGCACGTTGACCACTGCAAGTATTAATAATTTACGTATTTTTAACTTGTCTATAACATTATTACCCTAATAATGTGTGTCAGTCCTAAACTGGTAAAATAAATAGTGTAATAGCTCGAAAAAAGGCTTTCAAATGAACCAGAGCTCAGTTACTGTTAATAGATTTAAAAAATAACTGTATTTGTTAATGACTAAAATAAAGGTCCTAGATGTTCATTTTGTAGCAACTATGAGTACTGTACAAAAATGAAAGTAACGAATATAGCCCAGCGGATTGGCCAGTTTAAGTGTAAGTGAACAGACCACATAGTGCGCTGAACTGACGGCCTGCATGAGAGAGAGGGGGAGAGCGTGAAAATAGAAAGGTATATCCCTGTCCCAAAGATAAGATGGAGGAAAGAGAGGCTCTCAATAACGGGGGCCATTATATTTAAAAAAAAAACCATGCGGAGCTAACTACGAGAGCTCTAGTCAGGGTCGACACACCGAGGGACTACTCCTGAAACTGTCCGACCAAAAAAAAGAACTTACGACATTAAGTTTCTAAAGTTGATGACTAGAACTTTGCAAAGGTTCGGGCTAAACCTGTCGGTAAACACTAGAAGCAGGTCAATTCCATCCGGTATGTTTGAAAAAAGGTTTTCTACAGGGGAGACCTATGTAAGCACTGGATGTACAGCTAAATTACTATTTTTGTGTTATAGATATATTGTATACATACATTTAAGTCCGTTGCCAGAGGTGACAGATTTTCCATTGAGCGTCCAAGTGACGTCAGGCGCAGGCTCTCCGGCGACCTTGACGTCGAGGGATATCGGTTCTCCCTCACGCACCTTGATAGGTCGCAGGTTGCGGCGGTCGATCTTCGGTGCCACTGCACATAATGAAAAGTTGTAAATATATATGAACAATTCAAAATGGCTAATTATTTACGAACATTATTATAGAATCCGGCATTTGATTTAGCGCGTCGGAAACAATAGAGCTAATTTGCTAGGTTCAGTTTAGTATTATTTTAGTAGTAAGCACTGTGCGATAAAAACAACTCTAATCAAAATTTAACTCTAGCAAAGATTGCAAGTCTATATTTCTCTACGAGATCGAATCAAGGATGAGATGATCCGTAGACGAAGGTATGTAGCTGACATAGCTCATCGGATTGGCAAATGGAGATCATGATCCAACAAACGCAGGAATCGATGTCCACCCAAAGGGTGGACTTTGTTAAGATCTTCGGAAGATGCTAGATGTAGGCAACTTTCAATCGGTTCTATTGCAAATCTATGTGGGAGACCTATGTAAATTACTACGGCTGAAATGATGAAGATGAAACGCATATACTTACGTCTCCTAGGTTTGCATACGACAGACTTGCTGGCATCGCTGGGTTCACCAGGGCCGGCTTCATTCACAGCCTTCACCCTGAACTCATATTCAACACCCTCATCGAGGTTTGGTACTGTCGCCTTTTCATTATCATTAGGTCCGACCTGAGAACAAACCAAATCGTATATTAACGTGTATATTTAAATGAATATCATTTTATTATTACAATTTCTAGAGTAGGTATACTTTGACAGTTATACATAATGATTAATACTTATAAGTGTAAAAGTTTTACAGAGGTAAATTTATAGTTCATTAACTGGTATGGTATATTATATTAATATCATTACCTGCAAATGATATTAATATAATATACCATATCCAAAAATCAGTTACAATAACTTATATGCTAATAAAAAAAGCTATTTTTAAAATTCGTTCTGTCCCTGGAGACTGCCGGAAATTATTATCCTATTGCTTTTTAATAGAAAAAAAATGATAATGTTCATTACGAGAGATTGGAAATAGGCATAAAAGCTTTACAGATTTAAAAAAAATCATCTATATATTCACGCCATTATTGTTTTTGATTTGTGTTGTGTTGTGTCATGGAGTAGGAAACTAATTCATCTGTTAATGAAGACAAAGATTACTATCCACTGAACACTGTTCAGTGGATTACCCTTAGCAATGAGAACAACAATGTAAAGAGGATATAGTGTCAGACATTTGACAGTAACAATCATTATTTATTAAAATAAATAGCATAATTAAATTATTAATAACATACCTCGCAAGCTTTCACCCATTTGGGCGAGCCGACTTCTCTCTTCTCAATGATATAGCCAGTGATCGGTGCACCGCCGTCCTTGAATGGTTTCTGCCATTTGAGGTCGACGTGATCCTTGTCCCAGTCGACAACTTCAGGCGTACCTGGTTTTCCGGGCTCGTCTGGAAGAGATAACCACATCTTGAAAATAAGAATTAAAAATAATTTTGATACTGCAGCGGATTGGGAAGCTGAAGTGCCAATGGGCAAGTCACCGCTGAGGACATTAGGTTCTTGAAAAAATATCCGCTTATAAGATGGACTTGCTTGTGGTCTTCCGTGGTTAAGCATCTTCCGACGACTTTTAACAAGGTCATCGGAAGACGCTTGTTGCAATTTTAAACAGTATTTTTGGAAATCTATGCTGCCTCTTAGAGCCTATTTTCAGCAGTAAACATCCTATATAGCTGAACGAATGGCGATGATAATTAATTCAATTATTTGTTTACAATTGATAAATATTCTAAATAGCTTAATAATAATAGCTTCTAAACAAACTAGAGCGTCTCCAAAATGTATGTATTAGATTTATTTTCGGTTTACGTAAGTACGATCATATTTCCCAGTTCCGATCGCAACTCAAGTGGCTTCCAATTTGTCACCGCAGGAACGCTCATGTTCTTTCTACTCTCTATAACATCCTATACAATCCCTCTGCTCCTTCTTATCTCCGTAACCTCTTCCACTTCTCCCGGGCCCAGGACAAACCTTGTCGTACGAACGTAAGGACGTCACTGGCCATCCCCACCCATCACTCTGATTTCTTTTCCTATTCCTTCACTGTCCATGCTGCAAGATTATGGAACGCTCTCCCCTACGAAGTACGTGATTGTCCATCATTACCTGTATTTAAAAAGCGAGTCAAAGAGCACTATTTATCGCTAGTTGTCTAGTATATATAATATTTTTAGTTATATATGTTATATATGTATTTATGCTTATATTATGTATATATATTATTTATTATGCTTATTTATGTAAGTATATAATATGTAAGTATACATTTATGTTCATGTTAAGTATGTAATTATGGTCAAAAGTCGTATCTATTGTAAATATTTCAATTTAATTATTGTGCACGTTGTGTCTGCCTTACTTTTTATGAATCTCCTTCCGTAGGCCTACTGGAAGAAATTTCTGGTTAGAAATAAGTAGTGCCTGTTGTGTCAGTTATATTTGTATTGTTACTTTAGTGTTTTTATTGTGTACAATAAACTGTTAAATAAATAAAAATAAATAAAAAATATTCTTCTTTTATTTTATGTATCATGTTATATTTTTCTATTATGTATAATATTATAACAGTGTGTGTTTTTATTACATCGAACCCGTGGTCCCTAGGAATATATAATAATAATTAAATTTTATGAAAAAAATTGTAAATGTTACATTAACTTACCGAATGGATTCTTAGCAATGATAGAGTGTTCTCCTTCCAAGGGTTCGGAGACACCTTCATTGTTGACTGCGGATACTCTGAATTTGTACTCGTGGCCAGGCACCAAGTTCTCCACCTCTGCCTTCGGCTCCTTGGTCTTAAGGGCCGGTACCCAACGACCAGTCTCGGTATCCAGTTTCTCCACCAGGTAGTGGTCGATAGGGGCACCACCGTCGTCCATAGGCGCGTTCCATTTGAGGGTGCAACCTTCTTTGTGTACATCCGATATCTGCAACGATCGATTTATTATATTTATACAAAACTCGCAGCCACCTCTATACTGCCTACTACAAATTATTACTGCATTTCATATATATTTCAAAGATATCATTTTATTTATTCATTGAACATCAAATTTATAAATTAAATTGACGATTATATAAATTTGCAGAGCGTGGACTTTTATACGCGCGAAGTTCAAAGCGAACTGTTGAACGCGCAGTTTATATATTCAGTATATTTTGTGAATTATTAAGCAATTTACATAAAAAGTTGAATAAAATCTGTAGTCGTTCTCAGGTTATGGCGTGCGTTACTAAGGTAAAGAAGGATTCATTTGTAAATGTATTGATAGGCTAGCTGTTTATCGCCCGTTTCCTGAACTTAAAGGATGCCTTCTTGCGGTTGGAATTTCGAGAAATCTGTGCGATAAAGGGAATAATTCAAGCAATTTTTTTTAATATTCAATCAAAATAAAACCATTTCAAGTGTCTAAGCCTTATAGTTCTGGAGATACCGTGATAAATCAATGCAAAGATATGTCTCTTTTATATATCGATAGAGCTAAGAAAGGGACTAAGATATAGCTACTTCCGCTATGCAGCAGTAGTCGTGCACCGCCCGCCACCCCGCTGATAAATGCACGTGCGGTAAACAATGCGAAACACAACGACCACCGTTAATCTACTCTGCACGTGTTTCACCCCTACACGGGGCATCCTCAGGAGATGTTAGACCGACCAGTGTCAAACACCGATTTGGCTGTGCACTTCATTGCACGACTACTGCTGCATAGCAGAAGTAACTACATATTAGTCACTTTCTTAGTTAGGATGGACATATCGATAGAGATAACAAGAGTTTAAAATTTATAAATTAAAATTACCTAATTTAAATAATTTCAAATTACCTTGAGTGGTCCTTCAGGCTTAGCCGGTACATCCAGCACCTTGATCTCAAGGGAAGCTTCGTCTCTGCCGCTGCTATTCTCAGCCTTGAGCACGTAAGTGCCGCTGTGCTTGCGGGATGCAACAACGACGGATAACTTGATGCGGTAGTCCTCCGTGTCTATAGACAGGTCGTCGCGCGGTGACAGACGCTCCTTGTTCTGGAACCTGTAATTTTAAAATTAATTAAAGAAGCCATTACAGTACAGGTAATGTCCGGTGAGTGCCACGCGGATTTATAACGTCTTTACGTTCGACGTTTACCCGTCAGGCAGCGCGCAATACTGGCAAATTAGAATTTACTCGATGAAAATTTCAAAACGTATTAACACCATTGTTTTTATCACAGTGAAGGGGGGGGGGGGATTTAATTTCATTATTACCTACTTTCAACAAAATCCATAGTTTTCTGTAAAACGTTCAATTTTTAACTTTATTATCATATTTTATACCGTCAGTAACCGGTGAATGATGCGGCCTAAATGAAACCGTCAATGTCAGTCACCCGTGACTGACATTGACGGCACTCAACGTGTTAACAATGAACGCTCGAGTAAGGCAGGTACGATCTATAGATGTGTTACTAAAGGTCGCCATAAGAGTATAAGAACGAGGGAGAGAAAATATGTGAAAGAAAAAGTAATAGATTTACTGTTGTCAATCAACCCTCAATTGATCATCACATAATCATTTCAGCCATAGGATATTCACTACTGAATAGGCCTCCCCATATATTCCCGATAAGATGAGTTGGATGCAGCCTGCATACGCGTTTTCCGAAAACCTTAATAAGACTATCTGTTCACCTCGTGCGTGGACATTCATGTTGCGTTTGCCTGTTCGTGATTTCCACTCCAGTCTTAAGGCCCTAAATACATCTGTTCAGTGCGCTATATGGCTAGACCACTGCCACTTCAATTAATTAAAACAGTAAAAATAACAGCATTAAGACCATCTACTTACCAAGTCTTGGTCGGTGCTGGTTCACCGCTGACCTTGACGTCCAGTCTAATCATCTGGCCGGCCTTGATAGTGATGTCGCGCATGTTGGTGCGATCGATCTTAGGAGGTGCTGCAAGTAATAAGTTCTTATTAACACATATGCTTTACGACTGGTGATCCTAGCGCATAATAAATTCTTTTTAGGTTCAAATTTAATCTATTCGGGCCATGTTAAAAACAGAGTATCAATTATTTGTATTTAATGAGATATTTATTCCAAAGTATATAAAATCTGGTTATAAGTACATAGTTTAATTTTTATTAGATTTAAAGACCACGCCGTCTAGTTGAGCAACATGACCACATTACACCTGTCTGTGTTTTGTTTGATAACTTCAATATGTGGCTTGTGGGAAACTTAGATAAGATGTATTATTTCAAATATAAACAATTGATTAGAAAAGGAAAAATAACCAAGTTATAATTATTAAAAAAAATCATGGCGGACTTACCAAATCTGTCCTTGGCCAGTAAGTTATCGGTGGCCTGGGAAGGTTTGCCCGGACCGGCTTTATTGACGGCCTTCACACGGAACTGGTACGTCTTGCCTTCAATCAAATCGGGAACGCGGGCCTCCGTCTTGTTACCGGGGACCTACAAAGAAAATATCTATTTAGTAAATTAAGAGATGGAGACATTTTTTATAACTCCATTGAAATAATATAGTTTTCCTATAAAAATAAGTTTTGATCATTATCATGTTAGCCGATAGACGCCCATTGCAAGGAGCCTTCTCCAAAGATCGGCATGTTAACCTGTCTTGCGCCACCCACATCCAGCTACTTTCCGCTCTACACGAAGTCATTAATACCCCTAGTCAGGATCCTATCCAAGCCAGACTTTAATTTGAGACTGTCAAAATAATCTGGATGATTTTAAAATAAAGACCATTAAAATTATACATGACACGCAAAGGATGTATAGAATAATGTTTATATGTCATGTTTATATATTTCAATGATATAATTATTCAATAAATGTAAAAAATAATAGAAATAGATCAAAATGTTAAAATAGATCAATGTTATTGAACTGATGTATTACAATAGGCAATACAATACAATGTAATAAGTTACAATAAGTACGAGTAGTGAGTATAAAAATACGATCATAAATCAGTAATTTACATAATAAAAAATAAATTCAACTAACCTCCACAGCTTTCACCCACTTGCCGGTGTCACGGTCCTTCTTCTCCACGATGTAAGCGGTGATGGGGGCGCCACCGTCGTTTGCTGGCTTCTCCCACTTGAGATCCACGTGCTGTTTGTCCCAGTCCTTGAATTCAGGCTTTCCGGGTGCGTCCGGTTCACCTAAATGACAAATGAATTACCACTTTATAACATGTTCCATGCCTCAAATTTGAAAGAATATACTATAATTAATGGAATTTTGATACTTTTGAGAAGAACTTTTATTATAAAAACTCGATAGTTACTGATTTATCGTCAACTTTACAATTTTTTTTGTAATAAATCGCCTACTTCTCTCGTGAAAACTGGCATAATACAAATACCTTGGCATGTAATCTTTAATACAATAATATGCTTAATTGATCGATCTTGCCTTAACACAAGCTTTGGATTTTTAGGCTATTCATCTTAGAATTGGGTTCGAAATTTTATTATAGGAGCTGTATCCTCTCAGGATAAAGATATTTTTAAACTAAATTGGTTCTAACCACTTACCGTAAGGATTCTTGGCTGTGGTGGCTGTTTCAGTGACAAGCGGCTCACTCTCACCCTCAGGATTGACTGCTTTCACTCTGAACATGTAATCCTTGCCCTCGTTTAGGCCAGTGACATCTGCCTCTGGGGTCTTGGTGGTACAGACAGGAACCCATCTACCGGTGTCAGTGTCCATTCGTTCCACAACGTAGCTCTCAACTGGCTCGCCACCATCGTCTTCGGGCGGCTCCCATTGCAACTTGCAACCGTCTGCTTTCACGTCCGAAACCTATAAAGTTAAAAATAAATCTATAAGCTTATATCGCTCCTGAATATCAATTTAGCTCGCAGATTCCGGATCAACAGGTCCTGGGACCTATGAAACTGTAACGACCTCCTAAGGCTAACAGCGCTGATAAACCGAAACCACGAATATACGATTATCTTAATTTCTCTATGAGAATTAAAAATTATAAATCCAGCTCGACTGGGCGTCGTTCGAGAATCTATGAGTCATCTAGTCAAATATTAATCAGTTACCTTAGTCGAAGTCTAATAAGAAGTAGAGTTACATCACTGAAACGACAAATATGGAGGGGCTATGCCCGCGATTTCTCCACGAATTCTGATCAAAATCAAGGAGATCCATCTAAGAACAAAAGTAACAGATATTGACCAGTCGATTGTTAACATGAAATTATGATAATAACTAAACAACTCACCTTTAATGGACCTTTAGGTTTAGCAGGTTTGCTGACAACATCGACTTCGATCTCTACTGTATCCGTGCCGGAGTCATTCTTAGCGGTCACCACGTACTTGCCACTGTCCGCTCTGGTCACCTTCATCAGAGCAAAGGAAGTGTGGTAATCCTTGTTCTCGATCTTCAACCTTTCTTCCGTTTTAAGAGATTGTCCATTGAAGGTCCACGTGATGGTGGGTTCTGGTTCGCCTTTGATATCTGCCTCCATCTTGAGAGCCTGTCCAACCTTGATCTTTCGCTTTTGAAGATATTTACGATCGATGTGTGGCGCCACTGAAAATATAAATTATATTTAGTACGACAGCAAGTTTTTTTTAAAATCCCTATTACAAATGACGTTCTCGTTATAAAATAGAGGTAAGTCTATGGTATACATAATAATTCTACTGTAAAGATTATAAATATCTTGTTCTATTATAAATCTCTTAGCGGTTTAATCCGGAAATACGAGTTAACTTTGAATGTTTATACATAAATATCCATCCTTATTTCCTTAGGTCAAACAACTTTAGGATGATTTTGCAGATTTCATTCATCTTTTTTTATAAACATTTTGTAACATTTAAAGAAGATTTACGTAAAAATAAAAAACAGAAAATTGTACAGCAACTTGAAGTTTTAGAGAGTATAATAAAATAATTTTAGTATTTAATAATTTTGCTTTAAACTTCACGAGCTAGACACGATATGAAATTCGCACGATTGACAGATCGGTATGAACTTTGCGCATGTAAGAGTTCACTATGAAATTCGCACGTTAGTTATATTACTATAACGTGTTTTAAAAGCTACACCGACAAGTAAATTATGGAATATAAAATTTATTTATTTCTTAGTGCCCTTGTTCAAAAGTAAATATGAAAAATGGTAAAAATCATCCAGTTTAAATTTGCCACAATCTCGATTTATATTTAAGTTTAGTAAGTAGTTTTGATCGACTTATTTTACGTTACAATAATGATTCATTGCTGAGATAGGGATACGTTTCTTCGTCATCTAGTTTTTAATATAATTAAATTCATAGCCTGACACTAGCTATGATATTTTTGAACAAGGATCTTAATGACTTGAATAAAGAAAGAACGCGATGCCGGAACGTTATCTGATAGTTCTTAAATTTTGGACTTCTCTACACATATGGCTCTGGATGAGAATCCCCTTCGTGGCCCTTTAACTAGCGTATGCATGAAGGAACAACACAGTTCCGAGTTAGCCAATCAGTGCTCGCGAATACTTGTGACAGTGAGAGGCAGTTGTGCAAAAGAGAGAGCCGACACGCCACTGTCATCCCGGCAAACCATTGCGATATTCGGATTTTACAAGTTTATGAAAGAGAATATATAAATACAGAAAAACTAACAGAATCTCGGCTTAGCGATGACGGAGCGGCTGGGTTCAGACGGTTCGCCGGGGCCGGCCTTGTTCACTGCGATCACGCGGAACTCGTACTCGTGACCTTCCTCCACATCCGTCACGCGGCCAGTGGGACGCTCGCCGCTTGTCTTGAGGCAGTCTTGCCAGGACCTATTAAAAATAATTACATTTTAATATAAAATGAATCAGATATAGGAAGATCCGTAGACCAAGACAAGTAACCAATACGGCCTAGGAGATTGGTAAGTTGAAGTGACAGTGGACAGGCCACGCGTACAATGAATATATCAATACCATCATTTTAGCCGTAATACGTCCACAGCTGGCCATAGTCAAATAGACACCGTGGGCTACTAGTTCCGCGGTCTATGATGCGCTATTTGGTCTGCCCGCTATCACTAAATACATATACATAAATAATACTCGTTACTATATAATAAATCAATTTTTTTTGCATTCATAATCCTTTTATATTAATGTAGTATTTCAGGAATATTTCGTTTTACTTAGAAATAATCATTAAATTGTAAACTTGATGACCATAACAGTTTGGACATTTGAATTAAAACATAAAATTATATAATATACACAGAAAATAGATAGAGAGAAAGAGAGAGAGAGAAAGCTATACAACCAAGTAGGTTCATTGCGAACACAGAATTATACACATCATCACTGTTACCAACGAATCCAATAAATTTTGAGAATACAACAAACAAAACTTTTGCACTATTTCCAGAGATTAAAGAGAAAAAGACAAAGAATGAAAAAGAGTTATACGTTTGTTCATATGCAGTATTACCTTCCGCCCTTCTCTCGCTTCTGCACGATGTAGCCGGTGATGGGCGCTCCACCGTCGTCTTTTGGCGGCGACCACTCCAAGTCGACAAAGTCCTTGTCCCAGTTGCGGGGCTCCGGACGACCAGGTTTACCCGGCTCGTCTGAGAAAGATAAAATATTTTTGTACGTCTTAAATATTGTTGATTTAAGTGTATGTGCGATCACTTATTGAAACTAGAACTTTGACATAAAATCAGTATGAGCTTCGCTATAGTAGAATTCTTCAATTTAAAAGTATGAGGATTCCAAAGGCGCCTTGGTAAACGATTCCAAACGAGCCTAAAACAAACTCGAACGAAGTTTTTTTTGTGAGTTCTTTCACAATATCTTTCGTACTTTAGCAGAGCAATTCATTTCGTAGTTTAATTATATTGGAAAAGTACATCAAGAAAATGTAGCGTAAATATGTAACATATACAAAATAATCAGAAACTTCACAGTTGATTTCACTTTAGGTGGACAGACCTGGTCGGTAAACGCGGGTTGCAGGCCTTCAACAGGTCTCATTAGAAATCTATGAGTGATGCCTATGTTTAGCAGTGGTCTTAGGGCTGAAATGACATTGCTGAAAATATTTCCTTTCTTATTTAACCTATCTGGTCCTATAAATAAAATACAAGTTACATATTTAAAAGTGTATATATGAATTAACTTACCGTATGGATTTTTAGCTATAATCGGTTTCTCCGTCTCCAGTTCCTCGGACTCGCCTTCTTTGTTGACGGCCTTCACGCGGAACTTGTACGGTTTACCCTCTTGTAGTCCTGTCACGTTGGCCTTGCAGTCTTTGGCGGTTCCACAAGGTAGCCATTGACCTGTACAGTCAACATCCAATAGTTATAGATACAAAGAGTATTTATATATTTCTAAATTAATTTTCCAACTGGATGGTACCATGTTGAGGAAATGGTTGCTGATTCAAAAGTAAAAAGTACCACTATTTTTACAAAGAAAAAAAATACAATTTTCAACACTTTTTATACAAAACATCTTAGTAAATAAATACATAATAGAATAATAATATACACGTCTAAAATGTTTATTTTACTATTATAATATTAAAATTATTTTTAACAAACAAATATAATTAAAAAAAGGGGAAGAAAAAGTGAAAAAGAGAATTATTTAATAAATTCTGTAGCTATTTTGTAAATGTGGCGATCGGGACATTTTTCTTGTGTAGATGGCGGTAGTTTACAAAACGTTGTGCAATGTTCACTGAAGCGAGGACCTTCAGTAACGAAGATGACGACAAACAAGATATCATTAAATTATTTAGTGCATTGAAATTGTACTAATTATTTTCTTATCTATTTGAAAAGTATTATTTTAAGTACATTCTGAAATAATACATAACGCTTTTGAAAGAAGGTAGGTTTTTCATTGCGTACCAGTAAGAGGATCCAATTTCTCGATTTCGTAGTACTCGATGGGTGCTCCGCCGTCGTCCTCTGGTTTGTCCCATGTCAGAGTGCAGCTGTTCTTTGTCACGTCGGACACTTCCAGTGGACCCTTTGGCTTGGACGGCTTGCCTAAAATAATTATTATATCGAGTTTTATTTACTGCTAACTCTCTATTATTCGGAACAATAATAAATTAACACAATATATTAACGCTAGAATAATGTGAATATAACAAACAAATCGTTTGTATTAATAGTAAATCTATATAGGTAACTAATTAATTGGAATAATACCGGTCGGGTCACCTTTTTTTTTAATGAAATTAAAAGGTTTATTATGTTCTTTTTATAATATTTATCAGATCTCATGAGACTACCTGAGTGACTTAATAAATAAGAAGGTATTTTCAAAACATAGTGTTCATTGTTATACATTTTGATGTATAACAATGAACACTATGTTTTGAAAGTATGCATTGTTATTTCTAATTTCTTCTGCGTAAGTAAATAATATTGATTAAGATTTTCTAACAGAGAAGATAATTTTGCATGTGAAAAACATTGAAATAAAAATTCATACTTTAAACACTCAACGGCTTCTCTCTACTACTACTGTGATATACTTGCCGACATAACAAATGCAAACAGCACTAGAAATCGACCCTTAAGAACCTTTCACGAAGTATCAGGAAACGTAAAAAAAAAATTGGTAAAGTTATTCGAAAACATGGCGTGGCCAAGTGAAATTGAGATTCATTTTCATGTATTCACCACTAGCAACAGTGTAACCATTAAAAAAAATATTTACTCAACTGAAGGCATACAGATTCATTCATTTGTTGTTCTAGATCAACTTTGCTTGTATATATAGTTGAGTTATTAAATGAGCTTCGTGAAATAGCAGTGGACTGAAGTAGCTCAGGTTAAAACTCTCTACAGTATCTACGCTAGATTTCCCTTGGGGACCTCAAACCAGGCTTAGATCTTTAAGACTGATGGTCCATGAAGTAACTGGATGCAAGTGCCCCGCAGGAAAAACCACAGTTCGATTAAAATTACCACAATAATAACACTCACCAAGTATAGTAATCTCAACTTCAGCTTCATCCTCGCCTACTTCGTTCTTTGCCTTGATCACGTATTTGCCAGTATTAACCCTCTTGCTCTTTGTCATCAGGAACTTGGTATTGTAATCCACGTTAATGATCTCCAAGTTGGGTCCATTCTTCAACTCTTCACCCTTAAAGTGCCAGGTGACAGTCGCGGGTGGTTCACCGAACACCTTCACGTCCAAAGAGACTGGTAAGCCAGCCTTAACAGTTATCGGGTTCAGGTTGGTTCGGTCGATGCGTGGTTTTACTGTAAACAATAGTATATTTTTAGAATAATGATAATACATATACGAAGGTAACCGATATAGTCCAGCGGATTGGAAAGATAAAGTGGCAGAAGCAGGCCGCATCACCAACAGAAGCACTGGGGCGTTAAGATTCTAAAGTCCACGGATCAGAGACGCGCAGCATGGGTTGTCTCCACCTATTAACTGGACAGATCCCCTTGTCAAGGAAGAGGCTAGATATAGGCCGCTTTAAATTAGTCCTATTGGAAATCTTAAGAGGAGGCCTATGTCCTGTCCTATATCGAGTATTTGAAATTTTTTGCACTCGGTACGTCAAATGGTGTTTTAACTTTTAATGAACTTAATTTTGTAATTTTTAATGATTTTTTTTTCATTTTAACTAATTTATAGCTCTGTCTGGCGAATACAGGAAAAATTACCAAGTTGTTTAGGTAAGAGTACAGTAGGTTTCACTGCACTGTACTCTAAAGGCAACAATAGGCACTGTAGTATTAAAGAGTTTGGCATATTACGAAAGACCACATACATACATATATATATATATATTTAATGTCGTTAATTCTCCTTTATTAATACGCGGTTTCAACCGAAAGGTGCTTTAGATGGCGCGAGGAAATCTAACTACTAGCGCCATCTATCGATGCCATCAAAGCTACTTCATTCTCATTATTTATTTTTGAGCTCGAATATTATTGGATACTTACAGAAGCGCGGTTTAGCCGTGTGCCAGTTAGTGTTCTCAGACGGTTCCGACTGTCCAGCCTTGTTAAGAGCGCGTACTCTAAACTGATACTGGTTGCCTTCCTCCAGCTTCGGCACCGTGCCTTGGCAGATGTTGCCGTGGATTTCGGCAGCCTGAAATTTTGATATACTTAAATAAATATTAATGGATCACTACTTTACATGTTTATTTTAAGATCTACCTGCAATTGTTCTACTTTAGTTTTATAAAAAATAACAATAATATAAGTTATTAATTATAATTGTAACAACTTTGAAAGACAACAGATTACTATTAATTTTGTTATCTCAATGCAAAGAAATTTCGCAAAAACCAGCTAAAAAGTTTTTCAAATTTTTTGGCCTTATTCTCGCGTGAAATCGATAGGCTATGATCATCATCTTTTTAGCCGTGAAATGTCCACTGCTAAACATCCTAGATGACCTTAATAAGGCAGTCTTTCCACCTTGTAGGTGGACGTTACATGCTGCTCTAGTCAATACTTTAAACAATTATACATGAAGTATTCCTGCACAATTAAGTTTCATTTTTAAAATAATAAAGCACTTAGCTGGGTGCAACTAATAATATTATGTTATTACTTAGGTTAGGTTCTTTTTATGGAAGCTCTTGGATTTCAAGAGGAACATTACGGCATTACAAATAATTTCGTCTGATTGTATAAACTAGGTATTAAAGGAATATTACTATACCTTTACAAACTCGCCACGATCTCTATCCATGACTTCGATAATGTAGCCAGTGATAGGTGCGCCGTTGTCCCTGATGGGCGGCTCCCACTTGAGCTTGGCGGACTTTTCATCCCAGTCCACGATGTCCGGCAGTCCCGGAGGCGCGGGTACGTCGTACGGGTTCTTGGCTAATATACCATGGTCCGTTTCCAAAGGTTCTGATTCGCCCTCTTCGTTTAGTGCCTTCACTCTGAATTGGTACGTATGTCCCGGCTCTAAGCCTATATACAAAAGGATTATTTGTTATACATTTTATCAAATAAATTTCTAAATTTATACTTGTATCGCAAAATCTAAAGAGGAGGTAATTTTTTATTTGTAATACTCAATACATTTTTAAATATTGTGACAATGATATATAAAAGTCTTTTTATTCCACCAAAGGCTACTCGAAGGCATAAAGGGGCATGTAACATAACATGAAAATGTTGACTTTATTACGTCTCAGCACATAACTTTAAGAGTGAAACTCATTTTATTTACTGCTGGAACGTATTAAAAAGGCATTACGGCCATAACTAGGTTTAGCAAATATAAGTTGTAAACTTGGAAAGTAATCCCAAATTGAAATTTACGGTGTCCTTTTTTTAGACGATAATTAAGGGAAATCGACGTCAACATTAGCAATGTCCGCAAAAGACATCGTACATATGACGTGTGAGATCCAATAGCAGTTTATTACATCCTTGACGGCGGGTAGTATATCATATGATATCATTTGTGATTGTCATACCACATTTAATTTATTATGTCTTTATTCTACTGGTTTGTAAAAGTTATCTTAAAATTAAGTTTACGGTAGTTCGTAAAGCGCCACTAGCTGAAAACAACTAACAACAAATTAACAGAGTTTGTAATTTTTTTTGACGATTTTTTGAACAAAATTTTTCTTTTTCCTTAAAAGTACAATAACTTTTCAAACTTCTTTATCGCAAGCATTCTTTGAAAATTTGACTAATATGAATTTTGGCTGAGCTCGTTAAATTTAACGCGTCTTTTGGTGGTTTGTTATAAAATTATATACATTGACCTATTTTATTGATTCCCTGTATATACATATATATCATATGTTATCTTAAAAAGAAGTTCCAATTCGAATATCTTTAAGTAAGCTAGTGGTGAAGAGACCAAATTGTTTGAAAAAATGTTTATGTTTTTATTGCTATAAGTTCATTATATAAAAACATTTTCTAAAAGAAATAAGGAGAACTTTTTAAATGTCTTAATTATTTAGATTTTCTACACTTAATTCGCTGAAGTGAATTTTCTTCGAGCTACAGAAGATTTCATGATATTCCTTGATTAACTCAATTTCTAAGAATTCAGACCACTAATTGATATAGCCATATAATAGGAAAGGCTCATGTCTGATTCCAAGCTTTTGCGTTCACAAAGCGATCTAAACAAATATAAACTTTCTTTTGAGACAGTATTGTAGCTACATACCGGTGACGGTGGCCTCGGTGGTGTCTGGCTCCACGGTTCCTGCGGGCACCCACTTGCCGGTGAGCGTGTCCATCTTCTCGACGACGTAGGCACTGAGAGGCAGCCCACCAGTGTGTTTGGGCTTGTTCCAGCTGAGTTTCACGTGTTCCGCATGTACGTCAGATACTTCGAGCGGACCTTCAGGCTTGCCCGGTTTGTCTGCGGATCAGAGCAGTGTACATTATTAGAAGAACATTCATAAAACTAATATTGGTATAAACTACATTAATAACCTTTCACTAAATAAACCTTCAAAAACTGTTATTGTTAAATTAAAAAAAATCAAACATGTTGCGAAGGTAAAACTAAAAATGAATGTATTTTTTGCAAATATTTCAACTTGCTACAAATTTTGAAATTTATTATTAGATAGAGATATGGACAAGTTTTTCAATTACCATAAATGTTATATGTCACGTGTAAACGATTCTTTAAATTGCTTTACATTTGACATCCTTTACAATCATCAACTTTTTAACTATACCCGACAAATGTAATATAGAAAGTGTATTTTAACAAAGTTTAATTATCACAACAGAACATTAATTAATTACAGGTTTAAAAGAGCATATCTCATTTGGCAAATTAAATCACAGTCTATTATATCGCACAAATAAAAACACTATAGGCGCATAGTATCGGACGAAAGATTTCTTTCTAGTACTCCAGTATAACAAACCTAAGACAGTGATTTCCACGGTGGCTTCATCTACCCCGGAGTCATTCACCGCCTTTAGAGTGTATATGCCAGAGTTCTTCCACGAAGACTCGAAAATCTGAAGTCTGGTGTTATAGTCTTCGTTCTCCAGCTTCACGCCAACACCGGTCTCGATGACCTGAAAGAAATGAATAAATAGCTTTTTGTAGTAAAATAATTGCAGAATTTTTAGAAAAACATGTTTACGAATTGTAAAGTTCCTCTAAGGTTTCTTTCATAATTCCCAATAGGACCAATTGGAAGCGACCATCCAGTGTTTTGTCAATAGCCGCCCAATACTCTGCCTCCACTCTTGGACCTTAAGGCTTTAGCGGCCATCAGTTCTGCGCGATATGTGACTTGCCAATTCGCTTGGTAATGTCGTTCTCGGGGCGTTTGACGCAGCGTGGGTAGATCCCCCTCTAGTTGGACCGTAAACATACTCAAGGTCACAAGCAGTCACTGGATGCAGGCAGTGCATCACAGCGGTTATAGCAGCGGTCTTTGTGAGGGCGCCTATGTCTGGCATTTATATATATATATCATTTACCTTGTTGGCGAAGGTCCAGGTCTTGGTCGGTGGGGGTTCACCCTTGATGTCGACATCCAGTTTGATAGTGGTTCCCGCACGGACGCGTATCGCAACCATCTTGTCACGGTTGATATGCGGCTTCACTGTAAAGTGCAGTTAAATTTCTTCAAATTTGTTACCATAAAGATATGTGCACATAAAAATCATGTCCTAACACAAACGTTTTGATGCTCAGATATGTATATATTTTACTTGAATTTCTTTTAATTCGGTAATCAATGCTATTTTTTATATTGCTGTATTAGATGCCTACACATTTTTTGTAATATATAAAAAATATGTAAACATGTTTAATAGATAAATCGAAAAACTGAAACAGTATTTTAAGTTTAATGTTTACTAGTTATACAGTGATCCCCTAATACACGGTATTTTTATAACGCGTTTTGATTGAAATATCCCTTCTCCCTTCTATAAGGGGCTTCCAAATACATATTTATCTAATGTGAAATTTATAGTCATTTCTTTCAGTTCATAAACAATTTTGTGTATACCTGTACATTGGGTATTATTGAAACGTATATACAAATAGATAAACAAATAAATCAAGTTTACTCACGGAATCTGGCCTTGGCGACGTGTGGCTGTGTTGGCTCGCTAGGCTCTCCTGGTCCAGCCTTGTTCACGGCTCGCACGCGAAACTGGTACGTGTTGCCTTCGCGCAAATCTGGTACGCGTGCTTTGCATTCCGGTGTCTGTGGGACAATATCCTGATATTACCACGACAGAATTTTTGCCCACAGATGTTTAATCACAGCAAACACTCACAGAGGTTACATTCTACCAACGAACAGGTCTATAGCTGAGTTTCGAAAACACGCATAAAATGACACTGCGATATATTATTTTCATTCATTTTCAATCATTCATCTCTTGTTCTTTACATTTAGTCAATAAAACGTGTTTTGAAATTTATCAAAAATACTTTTAAACCTAAATAGACTATTTATACAGTCACTTACGACTTAAAATTTAATATGTACTAATGCCGTTTTAATAATTTACCAACTTTGCAAAAGTAAATAAATAGTAAAATTATTTTTGGAAGAAGATATAAAATATATGATTGCATTATTATTAGCCTTATAACAGCAACTAGAGAATCGAGATGATAAATGCTTTCAGCCAAAGCCGACATTCCCCTCGGCCTTTGTGCCTGGTCACTCCGTGAAGAGTTCAGAGATTTGATGAGAGCAAGTTAAATGAGGCTTGCATCAAGCATCTTCCGACTTCCTTTGATCTTTAAGGCCAGCCGCCGACTGTTCTACGCACTTAAACAAGCTCTTTATTATTACAAGCCGTCTCCAAATGCGATAAAAATCTATCTAACGGATCGACATGAGGTTCCCGAATGAGCTTAAAGGATAAAGAAATAGTGAGTGATGTTTAGTTTAATACGTGCCGTTGTAACAAGCGCCTCCTGCCACTGTCCGAATTTCTCCTTCTTTTCGATAACGTAGCCGGTGATGGGAGCGCCGCCGTTGTTTTTCGGCGCTTCCCACTTAAGGTCCACGCGGTCCACGTCCCAGTCCTCGATCGTGGGCACTGAAGGCTTGCCGGGTATATCTGTGAAATTATTTTTTTTCGATCGAATAACTCATAAATGTTTTTTATTATTTAAATGTAATTATTAAACCAACAGATCTATCATGCATTAGAGTTTTATTAAGGAAATCTAGAGGCCACGATCTTCAGGATTTAGGAGAACGACACAAGAAGATGTATGAAGAGTTGAATTTATAAAAAAAATAATTTCAACAAATATTGATTATTCTCGTACTAATCTCATTTTATATAAGTACAAACACATTTTTCGTACATTAAAATTAATAAAGAGTTCTAGCATTTACACTTTTGTTAAGTGAAGGGGATAAAAGGAATTGAAGATTAAGGATAAATGTAATTGAAGGTACTATTTTAAAAAATAGATAGCCGCATGTAAACGCATCTTTTCTTCATATTCATTAATGTCAAAAAATTCTGTCACAAAATCTTTGTTCCTTACTTTAACGATGTACGTACCAACATTTTTATTATTTAAATATTCCTTTCTTTTTTAATGCCCGTTTTACTTCAAATTTATGTTCATTTTTTATAAATATTTGACTTTTGTAAAAGGGTTACATTATTACACAAAATTATCCTTAAATTTATTCTTTCGAATATCAATTCCGTGAACTTACCATAAGGATTCTTCGCGATTATGGAGTGATCGGTCTTAAGCGGTTCCGATTCTCCTTCGTCGTTGACGGCCTTCACTCTGAACTCATACTCCTCGCCCTCTTGCAGACCCTTGATCTCCATTTCTGTGTCGTCTGTCTTGCCGACGGGCACCCAGCGGCCAGTCGCCTTGTTCAATTTCTCTACTACGTAACCGGTGACGGGTTTGCCTGAAAAATACATATAATTCGATAATTGTATGTATTGAGTATTGTATACATGTCGAATCTCATAAACTCTGTTTTTACCATAAACGGATTTTGTATTTTAAAAGCTGCAATAACATACTAATGAGTATATTCCTGTATCCATGTTTAAATACGTTATTTTACTTTACGCTATGGAGAGACCAAGTAAGCTATAACCTTTACCTATAAGATTTTTTTCTTATAAATTTAAGTACAATGAAGATACGTCTCAAAATCCGTATATGGCGTTAGATGCCTTAAAATTAAACAGCGTTAATGTTTGCTTATTTCTGTGTGTACAATGAACCGTACTGTTAGCTACTCTTTTGAATGTTTGGATGTCAAGACGTTCTTAAAAAGCTTGTCCTTAAGACAGAATTTGTAGGGAAAAGGTAAATATTACATATTATTTTTTTATAATATATTTAAAATATTTTACCTATGAACTCACTCATCACGATATTTCTAGAACCAAAAGACATAGGGACGTGAAATTTAGCTAGAGATATTCCTTTCGCCAAGTAGAGATCGGCTATTAACGGATTTTACGAAATTCAATTCACAAAGAGGTAGAAGGGGAGTTAAGTGCTCCTTGGTTGTGTTAATTTCGTAAAATTCTTTTGTAATAAATATTATTTATATTTATATTTCACGCAACGCGAAGAGTACAGCTAATATCGAAAGAAACTTACCGCCGTCGTCCTCGGGCTTCTTCCAGGCGAGCTTGCAGCCGTTCTTGGTGACGTCAGTGACCTTAAGCGGGCCGCCGGGCTTGCTTGGTGATGACAGCACGGTGATCTCGACCTCGGCCTCATCCTTGCCGTGCTCGTTGGTCGCGAGGATACGGTATGTGCCCGTCATCGCGCGCACCGACTCCTTGATGTCCAGCTTCGTATTATAGTCCACGTTGATTACGTTTTGTGTCACCTGCAAACCATTTTGTTGCTTATTATAAAGCATCACAACCATTGTAAGGCACGTCCTATGCACAGTTTATGAGGCGATTCCGCGAGAGCCATTGATCCATCCACCATAAAATTGATCGATCTCACAATCTTGAGTCTCTTTCGTACATAGTAAAGTACATGGTGGGCCCGAAAAAGATTCTATTTTCAAAATCTAATCGCTATACAACAAAGTTACGTAATTATTTCTTTAATCCAATTCTTTTATATCCAAAAATTATTTAGAAGTTGTAACCGAAATGTTTAGCAAAAACTGACGTATTGACATCGAGGACGTTACGTGACTTCTTCGGAGTTCAGATTTTCTACCTTGAGGGTATCTCGAAAGACGCGTTTATGCCAAAAAATCTAGAAAATGGTCGATAGCCCTCGAGCGATGTACCCTTGCCAAAAACTCGTGATTTCCTAGGCTGGAAGAATGTATAAATATTTATACATATAAATTATAATATTATTTTTTCCCAAGCTTTGAAGGTTATTTCCAATTATTTTTAAAAATGGGCTTAATGCAATGTCCCACTCTATCTATAGTCTATGACATATAAATGAACACATAACAGTAGCGCATCTTACCTCCTTCTCCTCCGACTTCCATTTCTGGAACCACTGCACTTTAGGCGCTGGTTCTCCCTTCACGTTCACGTCGAAGAAGATTGGCTTGCCGGCGCGAACCGCCACTGCCTTCAGGTTCGTGCGGTCGATACGCGGTTTCACTTTACAAAAATTATTTAGTTTATTAAATAATACAGCTACTTAAACAAGTTGTAGTTCATTTGTGTTGAACACAACTACTGTGTTCAAGATTGTAGCTTCAACTGGTCATTGTGAACTTGATCTTCTAATTAAGAATTGATTGGTTATTGGGCGTGGCATGGTCAACGAACAATGATACATTGCACTTTTAACTCGAAGAAACTATGGTATAAATTTCGTTTTTTTTATTTATCATTATTTTGTCTTTAATTATTTAAATTTTGCACCCAAAACGGGAGAAAAATCTAAACTAGAAGAAAATAAACTACAAATAAATATGTTTATCACACGGTTGTTTGACAACTAGCAGCATTCAACACAAGAGTCGAAAACACATGTAATTAAATCAAAAACTTCGTTCAACGTTACATATAATCCATGTGATATTATTAAAAATATATTTAATATTAAATATAACTTGTCAATATTTAGATTAATCAAACATTTCACAAACTTACAGGCTTTATGTCTGATTGTGGTCATCTTTGTGGGTTCCGAGGCTTCAGAGGGTCCGGCCTTGTTGACAGCGATCACCCTGAACTGGTACTCACTGCCTTCAGGTAGACCTTCCACTTTGCCTGATGTAGCTGTTCCGGGCACCTGCAAAAAAAAGCATAGCATTTTTCATTTTTTCATTTATTTTCTGTTGCACCTATTTATTAAATGAATGTACAACATTCATAATATACATTATAGGAGAATAATTGATTTCCTGAAATGGTCAAAGAACTGTAAGCAAAATGTATGGAACTTGCGTGGTGATGTACTAAATACGTCTAGAACTTCACTGTAAGGCGAGGAATTAAAGTTATTACAGCACTGATAGTCAAAATGCCGTTTTTTAAAAACTTTACAACACTAGTGTAATAATTTAGTTGTATACAGGGTGTCCCCGGTGGTAGAATTAGAAATTCAACGTTAAAATATTTCCATAAATATTAAGCGGGGGAGAAGGGTCAATGATAGCTTCGTTATTTGTGCGGATTTTAGTCACGATGCCGCATTGTTGTGGTTAAAATCTAACTTATTGCTGTAGTAAATAGCCTACAAAGTTTAAACTTTCGCGCAAATCATGATATTTCCAGGTTTAAAATAATAATAAACAAAATGGGAACAACACTTCATACTTTTCATACATTTTTGTTACACAGTACTTGTTTAAAATATAATTTTTCCTTGTTTAAATAATGATAATGAACATTATGCATTCCATATATTCGACATTCACATATTGATAATCGTTGAAAATTTCGTCAAATCAAGACATATTTAATTTTTTTAACGTAGTAAAAGATACTCCAATTGAAATATAAAAAATAAGAATACTTAATAAGCTTTTAAAGTTGTCTATCCATTAGAACCCATGTTTTTTCTAATCGAACTAATGCTAGACGTCCTGGAATCACGTTTTTTTCTGTCACTCCTCATATATTACAATAAAGGTAATTTATCTGCGTGTAATTAATTATATTTTTATATAAAACCTAATTTATTTATACTTTAACTCATTAATTTATCTGAGTATTATCTTATTCAACATTCTCCCTAGATAAGACGTTGAAAATTTTAAATTGATGCAAAAAAATTTTTTAAATATATGTATATGCTAAGAATAACATATAAATCTAAACGTACTAATATAAAATAAAAATAGGAAGAATATAAAGGAGTGTGTATGTAACTTGTGCACATTGTCTGTGCTTTTCTTAACTTCCCTACTTCTATTTCTATATCAAACATTTGTTATAAATTAATTTGTTATATATATATTACCTCAGCGGCGTTCTCCCAGTCACCACCCTTGGGTTTCTTCTGTATGATGTACTTGAGTATGGGTGCACCACCGTCGTTGGTCGGCGGCTCCCACTTGATCTCTGCACTTTGGTTGTCGTGGTCTGCAACCTCCACGTTGCCAGGCTTGTCGGAGACATCTAGTAATTTCATTTATTGTTAACCAATTCGTAATAATTTTATAGCTTTATTGGGAATACAGACGCTCGATGCCAGTAACTTCGAATCGTAATAGAAATCTATGTTAGAGTCTTTTGTCCAGCACTGGACGTTTTATGACTGAAATGTTGATGATAGTGATAATTCAGAATATGGAAGTAATGATAGTGAGGAAAATTGTATATGCAGTCCTAGGAGTCTTTCATAAAATACTTTCGTTTGGAGAACTGGGTGGTGAAATGGAGGTGAGAAATTTGTATATAATAATGTGATGATCACCGTTGAGATATTTTAAAGCAGATTATAAATATTTCAGAATATTTAAGAAAACCTTTATTATTATTTATATTCAATCTTTGTGCATAGTCCAACGTTTGCGACATATTTATAAGTAACACAAAAAGTTTAACATGGTGCGGGGTCTCTTATTACTAAACCCAGAAATTTTCTAACATTTCATCTATTTATTATTTTTTCTTCAAAGATATACATAAGTCAATTGATATACGTAAGAAAACCATGTGTGACGCAGTTAGCAACGCTCTATCTTGAGATAGAACATATATATTAACATATGAAGAAAATAATTAAGAATCTAATAAAAAATTACTTCTGTCTGTTTATGAGTGAAGGTGTACATAGCGTAATGTGCATACACGTGAATGCGTTGCTGATAAAGAGAACTTTTAAAAATAAACTAATATAATTTTTACTTTACACTGCTTCGCAAGGTGCTATAGTCGTTGCTATAGTCGTGGAGAAGAACCAGGAAAAAAACTCCACAAAAGTACTTTTAAAAAGGTAACAATACCGTCTTATTTATGTACAGTGTCTGTCATTTATAGCCCAAATAAAAAGTAAATAATTATCCGACATCATTATATAGATTCATGTTATTTATACGATATAATGATAATGTGTTTCAATATCTTTACAAGCTACGTACACATGGTATGTATCTGCATGATCATCCTTTACTTACCGTACGGGTTCTTCGCAAGAACAGCTCGTTCAGTCTCCAGCGGTTCGGAGTCGCCTTCATCGTTGACAGCTGTCACCCGGAACTTGTACTGGTGACCTGGCTCCAGGCCAGTCACCTCCATCTCCAAAGGCTTCTTGTCTCCGGCAACCCTGAATTATGTTTTAAGTCAATAATCTCCGATAGCGGGCGGAAGGCGCGGCTAGGTGAGAGCCGAGAAAAAACCATCCTCGAACAATATTTAAAATGTAATATCTCACCTTCCAACACGGACCCATTTGCCGGTGGCGAGGTCCATCTTCTCCAATTCATACTCTTTGACTGGGGAACCACCGTCATCTTCTGGTTTCTCCCATTTCACCTTGCATCCCTCAGCATGGACATCTGTAACTTCCAGTGGACCTGGAAAACCAAGATACGATTAAATCTCCTATAACTTTCGTCGATATTTTAGACATTTCTAAAACCACTATCGTCTGTAAAAAATAAAATCCCATGACATGAGATTTCCATCTATGTCTCAACAGTATATCTCTGAAAACCTTAGGCTTAGAGTCTTAAAATTTGGTAGCAATGTCCTTTTCGCGAAGTATAGGTCATCTAAGATGGATATTACAAAATTCCAACCGCAAGAGGGATTGGGAATAAAAATGCATTCTTTAGCAATTCGAATAATTTTTTATTATTATTTCGTAAGGAAAAACTCTCCACCGATGACCGGTCTTGCTTAGCCCACATTTTGTAAAAATTTTTGCAAGTAATATATAGTAATTTTTAGATACAACCAACAAACAATGTAATTATTTAGAAACAGGATTTATGTATTTTTTTAGTAACAGGCCGCAACCTTTTAGCAGTACAATGTCTGACAAGGAAATTAAAGTTAAAATAAAAACAAGCGATAATAGTTCCAAAAATAATACCTTTAGGCGCGCTAGGTTTGCTAAGCACTGTAAGTTCAACAGTTTCCTCATCAAAACCGTTGCAGTTCTCAGCGCGTAGTGTATACTTCCCAGTGTCCCTTCTCACCGCATTCACAATAGTAAAGTCGGTATGGTACTCTTTGTTTTCGATCTTAATTCGCTCAGTGTTAACCAGCTTAATATTTTCACGCCATGACCTATAAAATAAACGTAAATAACAGAATCAAAAGAATACAATTGTTAATGAGTGTGACTACGCTGACATGACAACCGTAACATCAAGACCGGAGGAAAAAATAAATAGATTTTACAGTAAAAAAAATTGCTTTAAGCCTATTTTTAATTTATTAATATTTAACAGGTACATTCTTTAATGGATAAGGGTTTAAATGAGAGCCTACGTTTCACTGACGTAAGTTATCACAGGTAATGTATCTGTATGTATATATATGTTTATATATATATAGTAATCATAAACAATATGTAAACGTTTAATGTACAGTCTAACGACATACACTCGATGAAGTCTAATCGGTTCTGTTCTATAATTTTTAATTCTTACAGCACCTTCTTATTATATGTTCTTAAAAAATTATAGTACCGGCTTGACAGAAATGGATAAAAAGCTACATTAATAAGCTTTCCTATCACCTTATTATGCTTGCCTTGTGGCCTCTTTTTAGTTAGTGTTTTTGCAGTTTAAATTTGAATGGAAAACGGAGTTTAGTATATCCACGCTTAACTTAAAACCAATTACGACGATAGATTTCTCGAGACTTCCACAAGTTGTTTGACTTAAAGACACAAGGGTAACGTGTGAGATTTATATACATCGCACGAACGATCCTATGACTTAAGCATAAGTTTCACATCTTTATTAACTTAAGGCTGATAGTTAAGTTTATTTAATCAAGCATTTTCCATTGTATAATAAAGGGGACGGCGCGTACGCAGTCCCCACTACCAAAAATTACGCGTCCGAGTTATCCGCATTAGGGATAATCGCAGGGGTCAACCTAACCGCAGTGCAATGGAGAGGCCTCGCCCTGGGGGAACCGCCTTCATGATCACGGTATCCCCTACGCCAGGTAAGTATGAGTTCCGGATGGCGCGCTGCGAACCTCATTCACTTTGAAAAAATCTCAACACCATGTGTTAGCAAACAACGCAGAAATGTACAGCGTTATCTAGTGACGGATCTTGTAAACTACAAAGTTTGTAACGAATATTGAATGTAGTTTTACTTGTATAGATGGCGCTGTTTTTAAACGTACATTAAAAAGCTGGTCAACATCCTGATCCGTAACTAAATAAATTTTAATTTTATGTACTTCACTTACCATGTAGTCTCCGGAGGTGGTTCACCAATGACATCCACTGACCACTTGTGCGTGCGTCCTGCCTTTATAATAACAGATTTAAATGTACTGCGCTCAATGCGTGGTTTCACTGAAAATTAAACAAAAGAATTAAATAAAATAATTGAGTGTTATGTACAGTTATACCAAAATGTGTGTGAAAAGTAAATAAAAAACTTACAGTTCCTATGCTTGCAGAGATGGTTTTCAGTTGGCTGAGAAGCATCACCTACTCCAGCCTTATTGACGGCCTTAACTCGGAATTGGTAAATCATTTTCTCTTTCAATCCCTCAACCTTGTACTCTGTCTTTGGCTCATTTAACTTGCCAACCTGTAAAATTGTTTTTAAAACATGCCTTTACCATAACACTCATTTTCAGCAAACTTCCTCATGTATTTATATATCATTCCTCACATGTACAAATGACATTGAATAATGTAGGATAAACAAGGAACGAAAAAATATTCCCCATTGTAACAATAATTAAAATGCTTTAATATGAATGAAAAATATTAATTTCCCCATATTAATAAGAGGACTAAGTGAAATATTTAAGATTTGATGATTCTAAATTTTAAAAAGCATAAACATCTTATCAGAAGATGATAGATGCAACTACTCCCAACCAGTCTCAATGGAAATCTATGGTGGAGGTGCATGTCTCGCAATGGATATTCTACCATTAAAATGATTATGATGAGTTGTCATCAGATCCTACACCATGCGTTACAGGGTAAAACTTGCTCTCTAAGCTAGTAATTCAAATTTTACATTTCCTTTAAATACAATGTGTTGATAGTATATAATTTTTGTACACATTATAACAATATGGTGATGTAAATGTGTAATTCTATAAATAATGAAAAAGTTCTTTAAGTGATTTTGACAATTAAAATTCACACTAATGTGTAGAAGTTTTTCTTATGGATTATAAATATTCTCTATAACAGACTAGTGGTTCCTATTTACACTTTTCTCTTAAAAAGTTATAGTTCTGCAAAAACTTTTTTAGTTACTTGTGAAATTTTCTATGAATTTTTACTCAAATACACTTGGTTTAGTCAGTGAACACTTTCTTTAAAGTATTTTTAAACACAAATCTAATTTGCTTTGTGAGTCTAACATGACTTATTCCTTTTATCGTATTTTTTTGTTAAAAACATTAAAAACCTTGATATCTGTGTGTATAATAAAAAAACCTGGGCATGTTTAACTGGCTGGCTCCATTTTGAACCTTGGAACAGTGCTAAAATATTGATATATTTTTTATTATATATACTTCTTATAATTGGGAATTTATTATTTCGATATCTTAAAATAAACCCACTTCCAATGATTTCATTTCTAATGTAGATTAGATCATAACAGAAGATTTACCTCTACCCAGTCGGCGGTAAATTTGTCTTTCATTTCAATCACGTAACCCAGAACAGGCCTGCCTCCATTATCGCTTGGCGGCTCCCATTGGAGCGTCGCCGACATGTTATCGTAATCGATGATATTGGGCTTGCCTGGTGCTTTTGGTGGGTCTGAAAATACATTTTATTATAATTATTAATGCGACTGTTAAATGTTAAAGCGCCTACTATTTGTAAACAAAATAGCATGACATTGACTTTGACATATGATAACTTTTATATAGCTGTTGCCATAATTATTTCTGCACGTAAGTGTTTTTTTACAGAATTTCACTTGCAAAACAAAAGACATTTTTTTTCCTATTATAGCATTCAAAATTGCTAGTGTCATTTTCAAAATTTATTTTTGTAGTAATTAAGTCACATTTACTATTATATTTATTGGTACTACTATTTCTACTCAATAATGCTAAAAATGCAAATAATATTAAATAGCCAGTACCATATGGATTCTTCGCAACGATAACTCCATCGGTTTCCAAAGGTTCTGATTCACCCTCTTTATTAACTGCACGTACTCTGAACTTGTACTTGTGGTTAGGTGTCAGACCCTTGATTGTAAATTCAGTCGGCTCTGGGCCGCATTCACCACATGGTACCCAGTTGCCAGTGTCCTAAAATTTTTAAATTAGAATTACGTGATTTCTCATATTTTCAAAAAATTATAAAATATGTTTAGTATTTTACTACAACTCACCAAGTCCATCTTTTCGAGAGTATATCCGGTAATATCAGATCCTTGCCAGTCATCAGGTTTCTTCCATTTGACTGTTGCCTTTTCGGCACGTACATCAACGACCTCGATTGGACCGTTGGGACGGTTAGGTTTATCTACACAATTAAAAAGATATTATACATGTGTCTCGCAGATAACATTAGTTATACATATTTATTAGTTATTGTCATTTATTTATATCAATTATTATATATTGTAATCATAACGTAATGTATAAAAAATTACTTTAATTAGTTTCTTTTTATTTTACTTTTTGATTTATAAAGAATAATGATATTTTTGTTTTTCGGACGATAAATTGGATGCTTCGCTTATTATTTTCATTACCTTGAAACAGACAGCCTAAATTAAAATATATATAAAATGTACAGGATATTTTTAGAAAATAAAATTACATCTACTTTAAGCGGAAAACGGTTACAATATTTTGATGTTGACCAAGAGTACATGTATGTATAGTACGACTAATAAACTTAAATTATTACTTACCTAGGACAACAACGTCAGCTATGCTTTCGCATGTACCGGAAGAGTTGGTGAGAACCAGCTTGTATTTTCCACTGTCAATTCTTGTAGTTTTCCTAACGGTCAACACCGTGTTCCTTTCGTACTTGTCGATGGTAATACGTTCGCCATCGTCTCGAATTTCCTATAGTCAATTCGTTATATTACTCAAAAATTAATTGAAGTGTTAACGATTTTAAATTTTCATGACATAGTAGATTATGTAAAAAATCTCAAAATAATTTGATTCTATATTGCAGACTATTTTAATTTGTTCTGTCATGAAAATTCATTAGCGCCTTTTTTTTAAAACATTAAGTGTTAAACATAAATTCATACATTGAGTTAGAACAGTATTTGTGTACATTGTAGAATAATGTCACATTGTTGAAACTACGAAGACGTTAAAAATACATATGAACACAAATTGTGTGAACGATCTCCATTCGCACATCCTGTGACCTACCGCATGTGCTCCTTTATTATTCGTTGCGAAGTGGTGATTTGAAATGAGTGAGTTTTTTTAGAACAGAGTATTGATACAACATCGAAAGCTTCAAATTTGTATGTAAATAATGTTAATGATCGCGTCTTTTGCGAGTTAAAGTCATGCCATAATGAAATGAAATTCTGTAAAAGGATCGTACATCAATTCACTATGACATAACCGTTATTGTTATGTAGAGTTTTTTTTTAGGTTAGCCACATTTGAGCGTGTAAATAGAAGTACGTGTAAGAGATTTTTTAAACATTTATTATGCAACATTGATTTCACCCAGCTAACCTTTTCCGTGTACGGCTTTCCGCGTTTCTTTTTTGGAGAAAATAAAGGCAGATTAATTTATTGTTTTCATATAAAACGAAATTTAGAAAAATGAAGGGAATTTAACCAACTTTATGATAATGACGATTAAAAACTTTATCCATACCAAACTGGAACCAACTTTAAATTGATATATATGATTCGTGATATATGAATAATATTTGTGATTCGTAACTTGTATTATAAATGATCTTTTTGTAAAATAAAAAGAAATACATTTACCTCTTCTCCGTGCATCCATTTAACCTCAGGTTCGGGTTCACCGCCATATTTAATATCGTATGTAATAACTTGTCCTTTTTTAATAATCATACCCTGTAGACCCTCTCCCACAATATATGGCTTAACTGCAAAAAACAATAATTAAATTAAATAAAACATTGCATACGGAGAATCTTTAATGACCCCCGCTATTGGGGGCCTCTCGTACCCCTATCTGATTTTTAGGACAGGGACCTTTTTTTACAAATATATTTTTTCACAAAGTTTTTTATTTTCATAATCATCTGTCATTCATCTTATTATCTGTTATTCTTTTCTCTCTATCATGTTATATTTCTTTTCTTTTATGCCCTTTTACTCTACTCTTCTTTCTTTCATCCTCTTATTTTGTTTTACAAATCTTATTTACTAGGTATGTTATCACAGTTGTTTACTTATAGTTATTATTTATTTTACTTCAGTCTTTTTTGTTTTCTTTTACCTAGTTTTGTTTTTTTGTATTGCTTGTGTTATTATTGTTTTGCAATACTTGAGGAATTCGTTCCTAGTTACACTTTCGCCTATCAGGGAGGCTATTGACTCCTCCCTGATTTGAACCCCAGACCGGCACTCGAAGCCGAACCGGAGTCCCCCGAATGCGGGACACCGGGTTCATGGAGAATCTTCGAGTTCTTCGGACACATCGCCCGAAAACTCGGCAATCACCTCCAATAACTTATTCCACAAAGTCGATAGTAAGAGACCAGGAGAGCGTTATTCTATGCAGTCTGATCTGATCTGAAATCTGCTCCACTCTCAACAAGCATGTTTTACATGCTGTATGCGTCGCTAAGAACCGGAGCAGATGAAGGAACATCGTTGGGGATAAGATCACTGTATGATTGAGGTCGACCCCCAGAATTGGGGAAACAACGCAAGGAAAAGAAAGTAAAAACTTAAATTAATTATTTTTTACAATCGAGATCTTCTTTGATAACAGACAAATTTAACTAAAATGATTGTTTGACTCGCAATGATTAATCAAATTATGGAAAAAAATGATTAACTTACCAAATCTGCACTTAGCGACAATAGGTTTAGTGCTGTCACTGGGTTCACCAGGGCCAGCTTTGTTAATGGCGCGGACTCTGAATTCGTATGTGCAGCCTTCTTTAAGCCCGTCTTGCGTTGCTTCAAGACAGTCCCCTGGTACTTCTTTGCCTTGTACCCAGTCTTTGCCAAACTTCTCCTAGAAACAGAAGAAAAGAACAAAATTGTAATATTAGAATAGTAAAAGGTAAAGATATTTTAATTTTTGTTTAAAAATATACTTTGTATTCGATAACGTAGCCTGTGATGGGTGCGCCACCGTCGTTGTCCGGCTTTTGCCACTTAAGATCTGCATGATCTTTGTCCCAGTCTGTTAGTTCTACACCTTTAGGCTTCGAAGGTTCATCTGTGAAATTAATAACGGTTAAATAATTACCTCTATTAATATCAATCTTTATTACTGAATGAATTTGGGAATTTGTAGTGTTATAATGGTAACTATTATACATACCCCATGGATCTTTAGCCAGAACAGGTTTAGCGAATAGACCCGGTTCACTGGAACCAATTTTGTTAACCGCACGAATCCTAAATTTGTATGTTTTCTTCGCGACAAGATCTTCTACTTTGAACTTCGTTGGCTCCCCGTGGGCTACTTCAGCAACATTATCCCAACCAGCCTTGAGAGACAAGTCCTGTAATATTAAATTGTTAATGGTAACATCGTCTTTTTCCAATATACATGAGTATATATATTTGCTAATCTTTACCTGTCTTTCAATGACATATTTAACAATTGGAGAGCCACCATCATCTTCTGGAACTTTCCACGCGACAACACAAGAAGTTTGGAACACTTCCGAAACCTCCACATCACGGGGCGCCGTTGGGGCGCTCTGCATAATTATGGAGACATCCTTAGAATCTTCACCTTGAGCATTAGACAGTTTTATCTGGTATTTACCAGATCCCTCTCTGGTTGGCTTCTTTAGTTTGAAAAGTACTTTCTCTTGTTCTACCACCACTTCGACTTCCTTAGCAGGCAGAGCTTTACCATCTTTAAATAGTTTAGCCTCAATTGGAGTTTGTCGAGTACCTGAAACTGTAGCAACGGAAAAATGTTAGTCATAATTAATAAAATATTTTATCATAGGAATTAAATTAGATGTGATTTTCAGTAAAAAAAACAGTTGTTCTGTCTAGGGTTTCGGTCATTTTTCAAAATTAACTCTTGAACATAACCAGATACAAACTATATTTTTGGAAGAAATAATGAAATTTTATAAAATGTAATTTACTTTTGTAAGGCACTTCAATGACGAAAGGATGTCCAGCAGGCCCGTTGAATTCATCTGGGCATTCAATTGAAGGCTTGGACTCTCCCTTTTTAACAGTAAGTTTGCACGATGAAGTTAGTTTTCCAGATTCGCAGAGGATTTCACCGTCATCTTCCATCTCCAGCCTATTGAAGATTAGTTGATGTTTGCCGCCGCCCAGATTTTTGATTTCAATCCTGATTATAAGAATATAAAAATAAATTGACATGGGTGGAAATAAAACTATGTATTTAGAGTAGGACGTTATTTTAATAAATATTTTTTTTGTCATGGATAAATAATTTATCATAATCATTATTTCAGCAAAAAGAAGTCCTGCGCTGGACATAGGCCTCCCCTATAGATTTCCAATAGAATAGTTGAAGCGGCCTGCATCCAGCGCCCCACCGTTGACGTCGTCGATCCACTTTGTGGTTAAACGCCCCATACTGCACTTGCCAGACAGTGATTGTTTAAGACTGTCAGTGACTATTTACCTGGCTTAAGATGGTTGATATCTAAAGGCGCTTTATTTAGAATCTCATGGTAATAAACGCTTTAGGTTTTCCCTAGGAAAAACTGTCCAAGCTTTTACAGTATTCAATTTATCGGGGAACTCTAAAGCTCGGTCGCTTACGCGGATGCTTTATGGAATTTGGGGGATTGCTTTGAGCTATCAATGGAAAAGCGTTAAGCATTTTCGATTCGAGGGTTGCTATAACCGTATTAAAAAATTTCATTTAAACTGGCGTTGTTGCACTTACAAGTTTCTTTTTTTTCTTTAATTTTCTTAACAATTCGTATGTATAAAGTACTAACAGAATATTTTAATATAATTTAGTTGAATCTACCTGTCATCTGGTACAATTGGTGTTCCGTTGAAAGACCACACGGCCTCCGCGGTTTGATCCTGAAGCTCTACCTCCAACACCACCTTGTCTCTTTCAACTGCTTCGGTATCCTTCAACTTTTTGTTGAAGCGATTCGAGTCTGTAAGTATATTTGTATGAAGCCATGATCATTGAAGACTTTTTTTATATAGAAATAGTGACAAATAAATTCAAATATTTAAAATAAGTTAAACTTAACAGATTTAAAAAAAATATTTGAAAACTGATTTTAGATTTGAAAGTATTTTTTTTGGAAAATAAAAATCCGGGTAAACTATTGAATATTGATAAATATTAAAGTACTTACATTTGACGATCAATTCACAAGTTGTCTCATCAGCATTACTAACACACTTAAAGTTGCCGGCGTCAGTAACCTTGGCGTCTTTGATGACAACTTTGCGTTTGCGACCCTCCTTCACGATGGAAATGCGTTTGTCCGCCTTCAATGGTTGGTCATTCTTAAACCTGTGCGATATTAAAAAAATGTTGTAAGATATTCATATACCTGTTTTAGTACTTAGACACGGCATGAATCCGTCATTAAATAATGTGTTTAAAAAGATTTGATAAAATTTAAAACATTAAATATTATACTCAGATATTAGAAACGGTTTTATAAATTTATAAATATCTATGTTTAGCCTACTTTATGTTGCCGTAAATTATTTTAAAATGTGCCCAAATCCGTGGTAGTCGCTTTTCTTTTTACACATTTTCTTTTATAATAAAATAGTTAATTTTTTTTATTTTTAATTATTACAATTACAATATCATGAAAACATTAACTAACCATTTGACATCACCCATGGCATCGTCAAGCTCACAAAGAAGCGTAATCGTATCTTTCTCGACAGCCTGCTGTGATTTAAGGACCTTGGTGAATTTGTAGGGATATTCTGAAAAAAATATAATAGGTCAATACCTATTAGTTGGTTTATTTTGTAATTAATTAGAAAATTTGGCAAAAGTCACCATAAACTCACCGATAATTTTGACTTCGCATTCAGTCTTGTCGGTCTGTTTCTCAATTTTGCACATATATTTGCCAGCATCTTCCAGTTTAGCAGCCTTAATAGTTAATCGGCAAACTCCCGACAAATCCTTGGAAGTCTGGAAGTCATCGTTGTCTTCCAATTTCGTCTCACCCTTCCACCAAGAGACAATAGCCAGACTGTTTGATACAGCGCATTCCAACAATACTTCGTGTTTCGTGTACCCGGTGAGTGTTTTCTTCAACTGTTTTGTGAATGAGTACGTGGGGTCAGGTTCATCGACTTGCAAGAAAGCACTGCACGTGACGCCACCGATCTCCAGCGTGATCTTGCCCGTGTCTTCTACTTTGGGATTCATGATGATCAACTTGTACGAGTCTCCTTCATTTGTCATCTTATATTTAGAGCCAGGGAAAAGTTCCTGTACAAGTAATAAAAGATAGTATTTAATTTTGATTCGATGGTCCGAGAATAACAACATTATCATCATCGATTTATGGATTCCTAACTTACATCTTTACGGAAGTACCACTTCGGCTTGGCATTTGGTTTCGTGAAAATTGCTTCGAATGTCACCTTCTTATCTTTACCTTCTTTCGCCGACTGATCGACAAGGGGCTTCAAGAAAGACTCAGGTTTCTGAAAATAATATCCAGTGACCAATTAATTTTATTGTAAATGATTAAAAGCAGCGCCAGGTGCGATAAAAAATGTGCTATCCAGACCAAAAAACTGTCAGTGCTGAAAAGATTCCCTCTCCTTAACGCATTTAACGGTCATTCAAATGCATGACAATGAAATCAATCGACACGTGATACCGAGGCGTTAGACATATCAGCCATTCGTTCATTATGAACAACCGTCACTTAAAATACATGCTTCTGTACAGAAATTGGAATTTCCTCGTTGCGATTCAAGACGTGCTTAAATTTGAGCGATTTTCAAATATTACATACATGTCAATATTTGTCAGCCAAAAGAGATGGATATATTAGTGTTACTAATAACTTTGTATGAATAGATCCATCTGTTTTAGCTTGAAATACATAATAATCCTTTTATATCGCTTTGTCTGTGCATCTCTGTGACCGGTGCGATGTGCCACTACTAAAAATATCGTTGATCAGGTGCTCAAAACAAATTTGCAGAAGAAAAATACCAGGAATATAGTAGAAAAGAATAATTAAGAACAAATTTGTGCTATTTTATACAAAGTAACAGGTGAAATATATCTCCAGGAATAATTCTAGCCAAAGTAGAAAATACGTATTAGAACTGCAACAGTAACAATTAATTTTAAATAAAATTTAATGATAATGTAAATTATCACATTGTATCAACACAATGTTGGCTTAATTGAATAACGCTTCTTTCCCGTAAAACTGCTTGGTTTATTTAATACTAATAAATATTTAAACGTATTCATTTTTACCTTACATTAATCAAAACATCTTACCATTCTCACAAATACGTACTTGTACGAACTTGTAAGCTTTTCTGGCTTCATGCTTCATAATAAAAATAATATGTGAAAACAAACATGAAATATTTTTATTTTATCTTAATCTGCATGTAGAAGTTGTCCACATTTTTATTAAAATTTCATGAAAATAAACTGTAAGGTTACCTATTATTATTGAACTTCAATTTTTAACTGTTTTTCGTGTATTGGAATTACTTATATACTAAATACGAACGAACCTGGATAAAGCTGTCGATTGACCAAGCAGTTATTACATTTGGAATATAAGTCTACGTTCAATTTCTATTGTTTATTTATGTCAATAACATGTTACTTTAAAATATTTTCTACTTTTTCTAGACAAAACGATTGCGTGTTTCGTGATATCTCTTTGTGCCACAATAATATGCATACAACAAATGCATTGTGCCGTCTTAGACGAAGAAACGCTCGTTGTCAAACCTCCTTTCTTTTGCACTTGTGCAGTACCGGCCAATCCGGGATCAGTTCCGCCAGAGACGTCCGTCTACTGTGCGATTTCTATAAAAGTTCCATTATTCTTAATAACCTCTGTATGTACGCGTATTATTTAGGAAAACGTTTGAAATTTTCTAAATAAATTGTATGTTCTATTATTAAGACAAATCTTGTTAAATACTACATAGGTATAATTTTATTAAATTTTTTAAGCGTAGATATAAAAAAAACCTATGACGTATTATGCACAGTAATAAATATTCAAAAATTCCAAAATCTGCAAACACCGAATGTAATTATTAATGACAAAGTAGACATAGAAATAAATTTAATACATTAAAGACGTAACAGAAGCTCCTCAATCCAACGTCACAGATACACCTGTAAACAGATATAAAACGGACAACAACGCCAAAAGAAAATAACCACCAAATTCATTCCACTTACATTGCTTGAAAATGGAGTTAAAAAGACATGAATGGTGAAACATTAATGTTTGAAATCATTCAAATTTTATTGTTTAAACTGTCACTTTGTTTAAATTGCTCAGAGTTGACGTCATTTACACAATTATATATTATTTAAACGCCTATTTTTTAAAATAAAATTATACATTTTAATTTTTTTCGTAGGGTAGATTTTATTTGGTAAATGAGTTCACCTCGAGGACAAATTTGTTTGTTACTTTTGAACTGATTAATATTTTAATTTATTTCATTATTTAAAATAGATTTATCACACCTTTAAAATTTAAATACTTTTGCTTTCAAAACAAATTACTTTGCACGAACTTTAGTTTCATACGAATCAGCGAGCACATGTATAGATGAAATTTTTAAAGTGTGAAAATCTATAAATATTTTATGTTTTATTTTTATTCGTTTTATTTAGCGAACCTTTGTTTTCACAGCCTCCATCAAATCAGGCCAATCGGTAATTATTTCAGGAAGAGACATACGTCTCCTTATTTGAAAAATTCCCTAAAATTTACAACATATCGTAATGATATATATCAAACACTACGTAAATAAATTAATTTTCGAAGGAATGAACAGAAGCCAATTTGTAAGTGTAAGCCGTCTTGAAAAGTAGAATTTTTAAAAAAACAGTAAGAGAGACAAACAAGTACGAAGATTTATGGATCAGTTATTGAAACAAGAAGGAATACTAACATGAAAGTTATAGAAGAATTTTTTAAATAACCATCCAGCCATTTCGTTTGGTTTTTTTGAGTAATTCCAGTCTCCTTTATTATTACTTTATATGACACAAATTTAAAGACACTGACGTTGTCACGGAAACGCATTTATGTCTTCATGACTTGAAACGATGTACAAAAATTAAAAAAAGAAAGTAATGACACAGGAAAATTACGACAAATTTATAGTTTTGAAATCGTAAGACGGAATGAACGATGTTATTTTGAAACTGAGGACCTTAACCCAGGACCAGTTTGAAGAGTTTCTGCGTCTCTCCGCCGGAAATCTGTAAATCTCGACACCTTCCGAGACGATTACGATGAAGTCGTTATCTTCAAAATAGCCAGTCTCTAATCCCTAAGGATCAAATTCATTGTATGATGTAGAAAAAAAGTGTGTTGTCGTAAAAATAACACAATTTTACGTATTCTCGTATATTTATATATACATACATACTACACAAAACTGCTATTGTAATGTATGTAAAACACTTTACAGAAAATGAGCACCATAACGTGACTATTTAAAAAATATTTACTATAAAAAAAACCACGGACTTTCGGAAGCGGTTAAATTCTTTTATTAGCTAATTATTTTATTCTTAGATATCTAGATTATAATTCACTAAAAAATTTTAATTGCCATTAAGGTTTACCTTGTTTTGAGTTCACGCTTCAATAGGTAATACAATGCTATTTGAAATGTAAAAGGAAAATGGTGCTGGTGATACCTTTGTCTTAAATAACGATAAGTCGGCAGGAGGCGATGGAGCTGTGCATTTTAAATATTTATATTTTAATTTTAATTACATTTCAAATTAATTTACGTGTTACTATTATGAAGCGTTTATTTTACGTTTTTTATGTCACCATTCCACCCGAAATTATTATTATAATTTGTAAATAAATTCATATTAAGAAAGTGCGATACATTAAATAAAATTAATATTTTTACTAAGCTCACCTTTTCAACTTTCTTTAGAGGAGGAATTGGTTTTTCAACTTCCTTCAAATCACCCCAATCGGGATCTTCATTCTTCTCTCCCCATTTTTGGTACTTTCGCTTTTTAAGCAATGCCCTGAAGTCCATACCACTGGCATCTGTCAAGAAGCGTTAAAAAAATAAAGTTAAAATTAAATATTGTACGCTACACGTTATCACAGATTTCATAAAATATTTCATGGTATAATTGCATTTAAATATTTGCATTTCGCGTTTTGTTGCATCATTAAAACATTTATAATTCGTTTTTTTAATTTATTATTTGGTCCATCGCCTTCGACGTTTCAGTACATATACGCCCACTGCGAGGCATAGGCATCCCCAAAGATATCTATGGGTATATACCATAATCGCTACGCTAGGAATGCGTGTTGGCGATTACAGTGTGGTATTATGATACGCAGACGATGTTACTAGCCATCCTTCGCAAACTTGTTTAGTAAGTAGTGGCAATCCTAAATAATTAATTCTCAAAGTGTGAATTATATGAGATTGCATTCCGAGAATCGAACCCAAGTCTCTGCTCTCTACCGCTGGGCCAATGTGAAAATATAAAGTTTATATTAATTGAAATTGTTTACAAGTCTATGCAGAGACACCCGTTAATCCGCATTTGTACATGTACGTATGTACTATATGTTAGCTGTAGCAAAAAGCGGGTAGATTTGCGCTTTCCGCCTAATTACGGTTCTAGGCACAACATAAAATATATTACTATTAATTTTGAACAATAAACCTTGTCGTCTTTTAGCCCATGGCGCATCATCTCTTGGACCAGCAACCGCCTTGACTCTCTTGCTAATAACTTTTACTTGCTGATGGTTCTTCATACAGTACATCATATTATTATACCATGACTGTTAAGTTTTAGTCTTATGACATTCTTACCTGATACATATAGCTGCATTTCAGCCGAATCTTCGCCATGAATGTTGCTAACAACGACTTTATATTTGCCCTCATCGTTGGGCTTTACTTTTCTCATGCACAGTGTAATGAGGCCCGTTCCACCATCTGTGATGTATTTGAAACGCCCTCCTTCGATAATTTCTGTGACTCCCTTGTAGAACTTGAATGTCGGTGCTGGATTACCCTCCACTTGCACGGTGAGGTAACCGACTTGATCTGTTGTAAAAATTACAAAATACTGTAGACTAATTTTTGAAAATACTTTCACGGCATTTCATGGCATTAAGAATTTCAAAAAACATTCTTTGAGTATAATTTTAAAATAAATAGAATGGAAATAATTGCAAATCTTTTGTAATAAATATAGTATATAAGTGATTACGCAAAACCAGCATGGGTATCTGATAAAATATTTTTAGATGCGACAGAGGAAAAAATAATATAAGGTATACAAAATAGAATACAATGATCACAAATTTATTAAGCAACGGGTATAATCATGAAATACAGAAATATATTCGAGCTACAGTCGAGATAAAACATCTTCCGTAAGTAGTATTGATTGTCTTTAGGAGATAACAGAAATATTTTTAATGTGTTAAAAGTTCAAAGCACATCTTGGAATAGAATAATCTTGTCTTTGTCGGCTTTTTTTTATTTTATAGATGTCTTCATACTTTCTTTGAAATATTTGAGTTTTAGATATAACGGTTCTTGTTTATTTAGTAGTAGCTTAAATTGTATTGGCTTTCTAGACTTTTAAAAATATTTTATGTGTTCAATTTTTGGCAAGAGATCAAACGCAAAATTAATCGTTGGAAACATGAGCAACGTAATTTTGGGACTCACCTTCGATAGCGGAGTTGCTCTCCGGTGCGTCAACAATGACTGGTGGGCCTTCATTTCCGATAGGCTTCAGGGGAATTGATGGTTTATTAATGAGACCTTCCAAATCTTGTACTGACGGTCTTCTTGAGTCGCCGGATTTTCTTCGCTATACCACCAGAGCAATGTTAGTTTTATTTCACATTTCGCACATTGTAGAGTTATTTACAATTAAACCGACATTAAAAGATTGATTAAACATTTCAATAATTTTTTTATTAAATTGTAAAGTCTTTTAACATTTACTGTTACATGTATTATTAAAAAGATATTTGGCAACATTCATATTCAACAGCAATGGATTTATCACTGTACTATACTATGTATAAAGGGATGATAATGAAAATATTAAATAATTAAAAGTCATCAAACATCTAACTGTACGAGTCATACAATTAAATTTAGATTGAAAAATTACCCTGTAACTAAATACAAGGGACATTAGTTACGTTATGACAGTTGCAGTGCGTCACGAACGCTCGCCAAATGACCTGACAATGAAGATCTGGACTTCCTGATATATGTGGCGCAAGTGCTGACGCCGCCCATACGGGAATAAGAATTCTAATTTATTCTTTTTTCAAAATCATATTCATGGTAAAGCATTAATAAGATGATTGACATTTTAAAATTGAAAAAATCGAAATAGAAATTTAACTATTCCAAAATAATTGATGTCATTATCAATAGGTGTTTAAAAATATTATTTATAGGATAATAACTATTCTACACTGTGATATTAGTTTTGATGACTTCTAATATGAATGTACCTTTATACCATTGAGTAGATACTATAGATTAAATTTATAAAGTACTTACCACTTCTAGTGAACTTTCAACACTAAGTGTAGTGATCGAAAGTTTTTTCACTATAGTTGTCATGGTTTTAATCTATTGCGATAAAGATGCCACAAAACGAACAAAATATACAAATAGTTTATTAAATCACAGTCACTTATCACAGTCAAATTGTTAAAAACGTTCACGGGGTTGTAATCTTTTGTATGCAACATTTCGTTTCTTAATTTTTTCCCGGTTAAAGTTCATTTCATTCATGTCTTCGAATCGTTAATATTAAATGCTATTAAGTTACTTAACTATAAGTGTTACACCTTAATTAGGGTTTTTTTAAACTTATTATGGGACGGCGCTTGAGAAGTTTCGATTGGAAAGTTCGATCAGTATCGTTCCATGTAAAAATGGGCGCGAATGTCAAAAGACTGAAGAGGGTGTCGCGGATAGATAGTCGACTAGAAGCGCGGGTAGCGGGGAGCGCGGGTTTCTATTTATGCTCAACACAAATCAACGGACCAATTCAATTAATTATCAGATTAAGGTGAGCCATCCGTGTGGTGTGTACTTGAACGTCAGTGTTAACATGTGTGTGAAGTGTTGTCGCCAGTAGATACCTGATGCCATATATTAGTCGATCAGGAAACATCAACACGTCAGCGACACGATTTTATATATTTTAAAGACATTCCGATGATTGATGTCTTTGCCTGACTTTCATTAAAGAATGTACGACGGTACATTGTTAAAGTCTGCCTTGTCATATGACATCAACTATTTTTCTGGTATTAAGGGTACTACAGATTACGCAGGTTAGATTTAAAAATAGATACAAAATTATCTGGACATATACAAATAAGCACACTAGTTTTAAAATTTGTGTAGGTCGTTCGAGAAACCGATTGCCTTTTCACAAGTAATAACACTTGACATGTTTTGTTTGTCTCCTGTTAAAAGCTAAGCATTTATGTTTAATAAGTGCTTCATAATTTAGAAAAAAAGTGATTTTCTTGTATCTGCTACATTACCGTTATGTTTTATTTTAAAGACGATTTGCTTAACTTTTTTAATATTAGCTATACAATGCTATGGATCGTCGGTTATTTAGTCCGTAGCTGTGCCGTCGACCATGCCAAATGTTTTTGGATTTGGTTGTATCGAGATCTCTTGCTATACTTTGGTCAGCTATCATCCCACGCGTGTTCTATAGGGTATTCTTGTCCCTGCATAAATGTGTCTATCAATCACTCTTCCCTAACATTCTATTTGTGGGGCGTACCTTGTTTTTAATAATAACGTGTTTAATTCGGTTGTTGTCATTGAAATATTTGTGTCTATATTTGTCAGCATAGCAATGCTGTATTTTTATCGACCTTAAATTGTATTGACTGGTTTGCCAATATAGCTAACGCATTTGTTGCATCTATGCTCATGTTTAATAAAAGATTTAAACAAGTATTTCATTATTCATTAAATACACACCCGAGCAAACAAAATTAATGACAGAAGAAAAACGGCTAAAACATGAATCTAACTTCGCTAAAGGATTTTAATAATACATTGAGATTCTGAATATAAATTACTTTGATTTTCTGTTTAAAGTTCCAAAGTGTCATTAGATATTTGATAAGATTAATATCTTTTTAACAATGCAACGCAATGGCTATAACTCAAGCATGATGCCAAATCGCGATAGTTTAGGATGCATTTTAAGTTCACCTTGGAAATGCTCTTGGCCTATCTTTACAGCTGTATATATAATAATTATCAATCATCAGAATGTTTTCAGGATAGTTCTGGCGCGGAGAGCGACGAGACTGGCTTTCATCGTTTTGTTCATCAGTGTCAAAAATTTAACTGGCGAAACAGGTGCAGGTTTTAAACACTGAAGTTGTATTAATGATGTATTTCGTAAATACAAATCAATTCGTATCAATTTCATTTAATTTAAATATGTTTGTTCAGTGATTTGTTTTATGTATTAATTGTACTTCTAAAATTTGACTCGACTACAAATTATCTGATCAATATAGTTTGACCGATAAAAGAGCTTTTTCTAAGTTATTTAAGATCGTTTAATTAAAAACCATTAATTATATTTTATTCTAATGTATCTATTGATCAATTAAATAATATGAAGTCTCGATTACAACATATCTGCGAACGTTCTATACAAAAACTTCAAAGTAGTTACATATTTGGAACGAGACAAATAAATTCTTATTTATTTATAAAGAGGCGGAAATAAGAATTGAATAATCACATCTACATTTATCCATGATCGCTTTGCGGCTTCTTTAAAGTTTACGATTAAAAACGTGTAACATTTATAAACTATGTTAAGACTGCATGCGATTCGGAAGTTTTTATCTACAGATGCATGCGGAATGTCAATTGAAGCATAAGTTTCTAGCGAGAATAAGTTTATAACATTCATTTGACGAAAGTGTCAAAATTTTTTATATATTTATAAATATGCAAACATATATATACAATTGTTATCTATGTGCTTGCCCATTATCAATATTCTATTTACAAGTAAATAATATAATTCGTAAATATAAAATTGTTAAGGGTTTAAGTATAGGTTAGGATGACCAGGTGTTAGTTGCACTAATTTATAATATATTATTTATATGTAAGCAAAGTGAATTACGTACATTTATTTAAGAACAATCGCGATCAAAAATACATTGAAAAAATCTGTTCCGGTGCCCATCACCGTCCAACAATCGGACAGTTGTATAGAAAATTCTGCACGAACTTTTAAAAACATAAATTAATCACTTTTGAAAATAACTATGTTAGCCACGTATCTAAAAGGTTTTTCTATGACATATAATTTCTAAACATATATATATCTTTCACACATTCTATACCTCGTCCGCGAGTTCACCCGGCCTGCCGCGTTTCTTTTTGAAAAAAAATAAATGGTTTAGTTTGCATTCTCTGTTAATTTTGTGCACTTATTATTAAAGTGTTCTGTACATAAGATGTGTGTTTACGGTGCATTTTGTGTGCGAATGTTACATGTAAGTAAAGTAGTTTTTTTTTTCGATTTCATGGATTTTGTAATGTTTTCATTCAAATGATATGATATGTTTATAAAATGCCTGTTTTAGATAAAAACCAACGTGTTGCAGTTCAGTGAGTTTCATAATTACATTTTTGTTAGATAGTAAAATTTATTTATTCAGTTTTAATATTCGTTTTAATAAGGTGCAACGTTCTGCATATTAGAATTGTTTACAATATTAGAGGAAAGTTAATTCTAAACTCGATTGTTATTGGAAATCGAAACGAAAGCAAGACTATTTTTAATATAGAAGTAAATAGCTTTGTTCATAAGATTCATTAAAGCTCCTTCAAGAACTTGCATCAGCCAAATACTAATGGTAATAAGTAATACACCGCTGGTCGGCAAAGCGGCTTAAATAGACAACATTTGATCTAGTTAGAGGAAGGTAAAGAATAAAAATGATTAAGTAAATAGATAAAATAACTATAAGAACCTTTATATGATAAATTACAGAGTTAAAGTAGATCTAAGAAAGAAGAAGAGCGTATAAGGTATTCAAAGGCAAAGGCAATTATTAAATTTAAATTTTAACTTTTTTATTTAATGCAAAATTTTAGAAACTCATTTTGTAAAATGTGTGTTGAGTTGAGTCGTGCTATAATTGCATAATAATAAATTTCGTACAGTCATGAGTGAAATTGAAGTAGAGAAAAAAATAAAACTAAACAAAATGCTTTGCGAAAGCGAGCAGCGTCCACCTAAAATCGACCAGACCCAAACGATCTCACCTTTTTCTCGTCTAAAACTTCTCCAGGACGTAATTTCGTGACCTGTTGTTAAAAAATACTGATAATAACCCCTTACATATGATTGTCCCTGCCTAATTCTCTGATGCCGAACCTGAGTGACCTGCCTAGACTGACCTTTAGACCATTATTTCGTGCGTAACTTCAGCAGCGAGTGCGTAAGTTATTACGTTATATGTTACATCATCGTCTTGTTAATAGTTAGTTTCTGTTTTCGGAGTGTATAAGAAAAACTTTCTTAAACACCTTGCACCGAAGTTAATGCCTGTCATAGATCCTGCTTTAAAAGACATATCCAATATTCGTAACCGTTATTTGTGTGCAAACGTGCGTACAAGCTGTGCAGTTTATTTTTGTGCTTTGAACCGAAACAGTGTGTGCAATTTAGTTTTGTGCTTTGTACGAGAACATTTTTCTCAATTTAAAAGTAATTTTGGATATTCACACATAAATACGCTTTTGTTTGTTTAGAATTATTTTATCCGTTAAAGGCGTTTAAAATAAAAGTTCGATTGACAAAACATGTGATTATCCGAAATTACCAACTGATAGTCTGTTTTAACCGCGACAGATGCAAATGCATTAACATAATTTCGTTTACAATAGTTAAGTCCTCATCACGGCGTTATTTTTACGTATAGCATTCACGTAATGTTCTTAGCAGTTTTGCTATTACCTTCTTGTCTTCTATCACCTCACCAGGTCTTAGTTTTCTATTCTCCTGTGGATTACGTTTTGTACGATCTTAATATCTACACAAAGGCTACTCTTCCTATCGGTTTGTTTTAAAAATATACTTGTGAATGCTAATATCTATTAAAACTAGAAGCAGGGAGTGTAGGATTTTAATATTTATAAAACATAAACCAAACTAACCTTTCTCCTCACTAAACAAGCGTTCGAAGTTTAACTAAAAGCTTTGTTTTGGAATTTATTGATTATTGGCGTAATCCAAAGGAAATAACCACAGGTGTCTAAGGTTACGGGTTCGGCTTGAGAGAGTAGGACACTACACTACAAAGGGGCTCAAAGTGTATAGATCAGTGCAAAAATCAAATATATGTGCAACATAGGTGAAGGGGGTTTTATGTTTAACAAAAATATTATCAGTTTAGGTAAGAATTGCTTAAAACTTCTGATGTTTGCACCAAACATTACCATGTTCTATTCTACACTTGTCGTAATTTAAATGAGCTACACATTCGTACCTTATAGTGATGTCGTAAGAATGTAGCTAAGACATTGTATTTAAATGTGAAAAAAGAACTTTAAATATTCCATTAGACACAATTTATCATAAGTACATACCTCGTCGCTGATGATAAGAGAGGGACGTCTTCCCATTTCCTCCGGAGGAGGAATGAGCGAGCCACGTCTTCCGGGAGGAGCAGGTGACAGAGAGGGTTTTCTAGGTGTTTCCGGTTTGGGTGACTTTTCGTGTATGACTTCAATTTTAGGTGCGGCTGGCTTCTCTTCGGGTTCCTTAATTTTAGGTGCAACTGGTGCTTGTGGTTCTTCTGGTTTTTTAACTTCCGCAGTTTTTGGTTTGTCCGCCGGCTATCAAAAGAGAATAATATAAAAATAATGCTGACCCCGTTGCATAGGTTCTCGAGAGCTGGTGTCCCTAGGTTTCGGATGGGGTTACACAAGCAACATTATGGTGTATGCTTTCGCAGTGGTAAATAAAATACAATGTTGACCTCAAGATGGGATGTAACTATGAGAAATAAAGGATTATAAAAATGGAACAGTTCATTTTCTTACCTTATCTTTTTCAGGTTTGTCCCTTGTTGTTGGAGTGGGTGAAATCTTTTCATATACTTCCAGTTCCGGTCTTTCGTAATCTGGGATTTCAGGCAATTCTTCGGCTTTCTTTTTAAGAGTGGTAGCTTTGGCCTTTTTGGCTTCTGCTTCTACTTTTTCTTCTTTCATCGCCACTTTCTGTAATATACGTTAGATTATTACCTAAACCACTAAGGTATTGAACAGAAACAGGACAAAACAGAACAAAAGAAACGTGATAATATGAAGAGGCCGTTAGAATTAATAATCTTAATCAGTAACAATAAAGAATTTAAAACTGAATAAAAGTTAAAGGTTTTGGCTGAATTTGTTATTTTTCTTATACAAAACTAAATTAAAACCGTCGTAAAATTGTTTTGTTTATCATTATTTCTATTTTGGCACCATATGCTTGGCTCATCCAAAAGACAGAGAACAGCTGTACTAAAACGCATGTGGCTAAGTCAGATCAGAAGATAACAAAGGTATTTCCAATTGTATGCTTTAAAACAGGTTATGTTTTCCTTCATCGTTTGTCAAAAGGAATAATATTTTGGGAATATTAATGTATACAACCCCGACTAACTAAGAAATTATAGTTACTTACCGTATTCTAGATACTACTAAAAATTCAAGTGTTAAATACTCAATTCTTCGTAAATGGAAAGTAGGTAATGGCACTAATTTTTAAAATTTATTTCGCAAATTGTGAAAACTTCCTACAAATTACTTACCAAAAATACCCCTTTGGAAACGTGAAAAAATATAAAAAATATTCAATAATGAAACGAATAACAGATCTACGTATTAAATATCAAAATATTATAGGCATGCGCTCAGTAGTTAGAAGCGAAAGCTGAGCAGGAAATTTAAAAACAACATATATTTAAAAGATACATAAAAGCAGAACTGGCTAGATTAAAGTTAGTTGCAAGTAATATACTATTGAACTAAATAATTTACATAATTATATTTGTATATTTTAAACAAATATGTATATATCCAAATACATGAGTAACAATCAATAACTACTTTATATAAATTATTCTATCTACTCAAATTTAAATGTTATGTAGAACTACAGTTGTGCTGTCTTAACTCGTGCCAAAGAAAAATATGTGCAAAAAAAAATATTGTGCTAAAATTCGGTGCTTATATCTTCAATCTGTGAAGGTGCAATGCTGTCAATTTGATATTAAAAATTAATATCTGTTTCTCTACCTCATCAGGCTTGCTGGTAAGAGACGGTTGTGGTATTTCTAATGATGTGGGTTTATTCTTGTCTTTATCTTCTGTTGTTTCGGCCTATAGAACAAATTACATGAATGACAATAACAAGATTGTTTTGGATTGATTGTGACATTTTTAGAATGCATGTGTGATTTGTGTAATGAATTATAAGTAATGCTTTGTATTGCATTTATAAGTATTGTATGCTATAATGTTAAATGAATAAGAGAGTTATGTAGAGTATAGAGCAGAGTAAAGTTGAATTGTTCATGTACCTGAGGAGATTTACTCCTTCTCCAAGGTACAGTGTCACGTGTGTCAAGAAGGGTTGGTTTGTATTGGTCCTCCATTTCAGGTGTTTGTTCAGCCTAATAGTAAACGGTTTATTGATTAACAAAAAGTACTTTCGTTCATTTAATTCATTAAATAAATATATATCACACGTGTACCTGTGGGATTTCAGGAATAACGTCCCAAGAAAATGGTACTTCGTTATTTTTATTGTCTTCATCGGTTGTAACGAGTATGGGCACCTTGTAAATTTCAGATAATTTAGTATTTTTGTTTATAAATTATATTTGCGGAAATTAATTTTCACTAACATTATTATTACCTCTTTATTAGTTCTCCACGGATAAAGCGATTTAACAGGTTCCTCGGCAGTGTTAATTTTATCATTATCAACTGTCACCTGCTAAATATTATTTGTTTTAGCTATGTAAATATAAAGTATGTATTTTATTAAGTATGCACAAAATATACCTCAACTTTGTCTCTCGGTTGTTTACTTGGAATTGTTTCGTTTTTATTGGGCATTTTGTTATCCTATAGAAATATAAATATAAAATTATGAAATTGTTCTTTTTAATAAGAAAAAGCTAAGTCACGATAAATATTTGACAATAATTAAACAATATACCTCCACTTTTTCGTTTGGTTGTTTACTTGGGATTGTTTCCTTGTTTTTGGGTGTTTCTTTGTCCTATAGAAATTTAAATGAAAGATATATGAAATAGTTCTTTTCATTAAGATCAATTTACGTCCCGTTATAAATTTGGCGGTTAAGTACAAACTTCTTTAATTGCATCCGTATATACGAAAAGATCGACATAAAAAATTGTTTTTGTATATACTCCATACTACTTAACTAATGTTATTAAAATACTCTTTATGGAATATCAGTTTTAATAAAATAAATGTTGATACAAAAATGAAAACCTTGGCATTATTACCGTCTGTTTCTTTAAATTTAGATGAAGTATTTTCATGTTACACTAACAGTATAAGAAATATTGAAAGTGTAAAAGTGTGTTATCTGAAAGGAGTCAATTAAAGTAGTTCTTCAATCTGGACTAAAATTTTATCCGTGTGCAAATAAATTAAAATAATAGTTTTATATGTAAAGTATTGATGTTTGTTTCTTAGTAAGTTAATATGTACCTCTTTGTTTGTGCTAGGACGACGCCAGGGATAAAGAGAGTCAGTTGAATCTGTTTTATCTGTTTTGTTTTCTGTTGTGGGAGGTTGTTTAGTGTCATTCGTACCAAGTACCTCTTCACGTTTAGGTTTACTTGGTGTAAGTGTAGGTTCTTGAGGAATATTTTTATGTGGAGTACTTTTGACTTGTGTCGTGTTTGTTGTTTCGGTTTCTGTTTCTGATTCATCTTCCCCATCCTGTGTAAAATATTCGATATGAGAAGCATTTAATTCGACAATGTTTTTTTAATGAAATGTTATTGATATTACCTCAGCTTTACTTGACCTTCGCCAAGGGTATGATGTCTTTTTCGGTTGATCTAAGCTGACACTGCGTTTAGGTGTTGTTTTATCAGTGATTTCCTATTAAATTATGATTTATAGTAAATTTTATTGTAGTATATTATGTTACATGTGTTTTTATGTAAATGTATTAATTTGTATACCTCTGTATTTGGTTTTGTAGTCTGCCATGGGTATTGTTTTTTTGAAGGTGTATCGATATTGTTGTCTGTTATGTTTTCTTCTACGTTGTCTTGTGTAGTGTCATCCTATTTACAAAAATAAAAAAACGCTTAACTTAAATACAACTTCGTTCTGTAGACTTTAATACCTAGGGTTGCAATAATTTAGAAAATTATACATTATTAACAAGAGCGATTGTTATTCACAGGACATACAAATTGAACATCGACGATAGGACAGCAAATGTACAAGTATTTACAGATAGGAACAGAAGACATACAATTTCTTAATACATCACGTACTTATTTCTATCATGCTCCACATCTAATAAGCGGTCTCACCTTTAGTTTAATTTGCGCTAATTCGTTTACTTCTGATTCCTTAGCGGCTGTCTATAAGCATAAAGCAAAGGGAATTTAGGTTTGCGCTCTAAAATTGTCTGTAACTCACTTGCAATATTTTTTTCTCCTTGAATATAAATATTAAAGGACCTCTAGGACTGGTTGTAAACCATTTAATATAAGCAAGGTAAGGTATTTTCGTGGAATTTAATAGCAGCGTGGTTCTATGGCGTGGGTACCACTAGCTCTAAGGGATCAAAAAACTGTATTATCAAAATAAAACTTGGAACTCGCTATTGGGTTGCAAAAGCACCAAAGCTGATGTGTTTAAAACTGTTTTGTTTACCTATCTCTTGGTGAGTATATATCTTTCTCAAATTGATTTAATTGATGGAAATCGTATTGTAATAGATTAGGCGTTTCGTAACTGGTTGAAACTCTTGTTTTTCTTTTTAAATTGTTGTTAAAAACTCCACCGAGTTTAGTTTCCAACAATGCATTAACAAAGTCAATATACATAAATAGCTCTATTAATGTTTCAATAATCGATTCCAATTAAAAAATAATTTTAAATGTTTTTATTTTATCAACTCACGTTAATTGCATTAACTAACGTATACTATTGTAGCTGACTTGAAAACTTCAAGTTCTATCGGCCACATCACTGTTCCATAAGGAATGAAGTAACGAAATGTTTGAATTTGTCATAGTTACTTAACTTTTTGAACATTAGGGGTAATAATGTCATAGAAAGTTCCCACATTCACGCGGCAAATAAATTGTAGTCCTTTTGCACTACAGCCGTTGCGCGAAGACTGTTCGGGTCTGTTCAGACCGGGATTCATGGATTAGCAAGTGACCGTTAGAATATGAAAGTTCAAGTGGCTGCTACTAGACTACACTGTCAATAAATTCATTGTGCGATATATGTGGTGTTGATGTGTTTTAAAGTTTACCTTAAGCGTCGCTTTCTTCACAGCTGCGACTTGTTGTTGCTCTGAAATCGACGATATCGATGACTTCCTACTTTCGGACGTTTCTTTGGTGATCTGTCGAAAAAGAGTTTGTTGAAAATGTTTTTTTAAGCCAATGTGATTTAGTTATGTATAGCGTAGCTCCTTTAGTGGTAGAAGTGAATTTCGCTAGTTATTGTTAATATTAATAATAATTAGCAGTAATAAGTTTACCCACCTTTATACAAGTTTATCCACATTAGTTAACCCAAATAATGGTAAGCTTGTTTAGTTAAGAATATATGATTATGAGATAATGTTTTACTTGGTAAAACGAGTAAGGTTTCGCGGATTATTTAAAATACATTTTATAATTTATAGGTACAGTAAAAAGAAAGATAACAAAGATATTTATTTTAAGAATTTTGGCGGAACATTGAGACATTTTGACAACCTTCATTGTCGAGGAATTAAGCTTATTTTTGCAATCTATATCTTATATTATCGTTTCTTAAACTCGGAACCCCGGGGTTCCGTGAAAATCACTGAGGGGTTCCACGAAAGTTACGTGTTTGTTTCATTACATTTAAGTAACATAAAAAAATTAACTGCACGACTAAATCCCAATTAATTTAGTTGGTGTAAATGCGATTGTACCGAAGCGGACATTAACATTTAACTCTCATCTATTAATCCTAATATTATGAATGCCTGTGATAACATAAAAAGTAATATCACTCATCCCTTTTAAAATTATTATTTGAAAGTCTAACTTGTTTTAAAAACTTGTGTTATTGCTTGAATAACTTTTTGAAGAACATAAATATTTTCGAAATAATTGTCATTTCCGTTACATATAATTCATTTACAAAATGTTAGATTGAAAGCATACTCTTGAAACAAACCAGGGGTTCCATAATAAATGAGACATTTAAAAAGGTTTATTCTTATCAAAAAAATAAATAAATAAGTATCACCTATAAATTGTTATTATTATAATTTTCATATTTTAATTATTCCGAAATATCTGTTTATCGTCCGAACGATTCATAAATTGATCATTCCCGGTTATTGTTGTCCATTTATGACCTACCTTAAGAGCCTTGTTTTCAATTATAGAACTTCTTCGGCTTTCGGTTTTCATTTCTTCCTTTACCTAAAGAGAAATAAAAAGTAATAAACATTTATCGTTTATAAGAGCCTTTCAGAATTTTCAAAGTAAATCATAAAGATTGTGTTGCTTGTGGAGATGTCATTAATATTGTTTTATGGAACAAAAAATAAATATATGCATGTGTGTGTGTGTAAATTTTAGTAAGTGTCTGCATTTTGCGTATCATGTCGCTGTATAATTATTATTCTGCGTTTCCAAATATTTTATAAATTCAAGGACGTTTTTTGTGGATGATAATAGATCGTTCCTGATTTAAAATGTTTCTGGATTATTGCTTGTAATGAGATTTCATACCAAAAAAGAAAGGAGGTTGCGATGCTTTTTAAATCCAATTAGCTTTTAGTATTAGGAAAAGAATTTATTTGTATTAAACCGACATTTTAACAAAATTTGATATCAGTCATGCATAAATAATCTCTGATTATTGTACGGCATGATAATAATTCTATGGATAAATCATCACTATAATTTTGGCTGTAAGACGTCCACCACTGGACAAAGGTCTCATTCGATTTTTTTTTTTGCAGGACCGATTGAAATAATGATGAATAACACATCTCAATCAATGTATAATAATGTTGTCACATTATTGTGTTAAGTTGTATTAAAAAAAAACACTTTTTACTATACAACTCGGTAATAACGTAAATAATTATTACCTCCGCCTGCATCGAAGTTCTTCGGCTTTCAGTCTGAAAATTAAAAAAAAAAAACAAAATAATATCAATGATTACTTCTCATTTTTAATCTGTTACAAATAACACAAACATGAGGACAAACAAAACTGTTATTTACATTTAATCAAATATACCATAGGGAGACATGTATGAAATTTAACACATGAAGATATTCGATGCATTTTTACATTGACCTTTATTTTTCAAGGATTTGTTTCAATAATCCAGGAATCACCCAAATACGGAGACAACAAAGGATATTTTCAATGAATTTTTAAGCTATTACAATTTGTATTATGCATGTAGCAATTACTTAATTGACGATTTAATTAAATAAAAGGTGACTTAATGGTTTATGACACAATTGTTCTTTTCTGAAGACTTTATAAAGGTTGACACGGTCATGCAGGGTCAGATGTGCATCATTCGTTTCAATTCTACCTTTATTTCGATATGTTGCCCTTGGTGTGATACCATTGATACCTGTCAGTGGTTAAATTTAAACTTTGGTTTAATTATTTTAACGAAGGTAAAATACTACCAAAACTTATTTAGTATTAAACGGCTATGTCGATGGTCTAAAAGGCTATGTTTTGTGTTCAAAGGGTTTTTTTCACTTCACCATCATCAGATGCAGGACGTCCATAGCATAAACCTCTCCCATAAAATTCCAATAAGACTGATTGGAAGTTGCCTGCTTACAGCGTCTTGCGATAACTTTCTGTAAACCTTGCTAGTTCGTGGTCTCCACTTCAGAATCTTAAGGTCTCAGTACTCAATTTAACATAATTGATGGGCTTCTATAATGTTCTTTGCCCGTTTCTTTTTGAAAATCATGGAACACATTGAAAGAGTTTTTAAAGACAGAGCTTTTTGAAGGTGTATGAAACGATGATATATATTTTCTCACGACTACACATATGTCGTTTCAGTTGTGAAAACATTACAAGTTTTTATTTTATAAAAAATGCACGGAGGCTAGAACCAAATAACGTAGATGGAGAAAACAATACATAGATGTATCATCGAATTTTAGTTATTCTATTAAAGAAATGTTTTTTTCTATTTTATTAAAAATTATTACTCAATCGAAAACATGTTGTTGCCTATGGATAAGTAACAAACTTACCGTTAATTGTTCTTTTTCTTTCTTCTCTCTAACTGTAGGCGTAGGAGAAATCTTTTCGTACTTCTCGAGTACAGGACGTTCATAGTCATCAACGAAGTCAAGTTCGTACTGTAAAATTTTATGATATCTAAATTAATATACCTTAGTCGTGTTTATATCTTCGTTTTTTATACAATATCAAATTTAGCTTATCTGAACGATAAAATTCATAAAAAAGAGATAATTTTCTTTTGAATAAAATTAATTAACAAATATTAAATATATGATTAACAAAATAAAAAGTTTGATACATACCATACCTGTAAAGATACAAGTAAAACAAAAAAAGAAAAACAAGCGACTCGCAACGACCACAACATATCAAGCGGACGACATGTGAACAAACAACGAAGAAAACTGGTTTTGGACAATAGTGTGTGCGATGTTATGTGTACATGAAGCTATATGCAGAAGAGCGTTTAAGAGTATGTGTTCATGTGTGGAGAAACATGTACAGAAGATTAGAACATCTAAAGAAAAGAAGATAGATAGAGTAAATAGAATAGGAAAATAGAAAACGAAATATCATTTTCATAGATACACGGAAAGTAGTGTTTTTACCCCATCGTGTTCATCCTTGGTATCTTGTGTAGCTTGTTTTGGTTTGTTTGTGGTTTTCTTAACAGTTTTCTTAAGTTGTGGAACTTCGAATTTGCCACTCTGAACTGTCAATGGCTCCTAAGAAAGCAATATAAGTTTAAAAACGGGTTTCTACATTATTTTAAAGCTTATTTTTAATGCGGGTTCTATAAAGTTAGATTGGGTGTGCAGTGTTCAACACGTGATATTAGACATGCTAATTGAGATTGCTTTCGAGAAATTGTTAGTGTGGTTTTTAACTATCTCAACCCATTTAAATGCTATCTGACCAGGTAACTGCTTATACAGTATGGCTATTTATTTAATAGTTATTCTACCTCGTCTTTGCGTCCTTTCTTGACTACAGCAGGTTTTTTAACTTTGAGCTCCGCCGCTTCAGTTCCCTCCTAAACCAATTAATAAGGTTAAGACTATTTTTTTGTTTACGATTTATAATTTCTATTTGAATTCCAACATAACTATGCCAAAAGAGGCTGAGATAATTAAAAAAATTATAAAGACTTAATACCGTTGGCTCTTTCTTAGCTGGTGTCTTGTGCGTAAGAGATGCATCCTCAGGAGCAGTTGTGCTTGTCTTAGAACGAGGCTTTGCGACATTAACAGACTCCTCTGTGTCCTCACCCTGCCCCGTAATTATTTACAAATGTTAGATAGTGCTTTATACTCTTATAAACAAATATTGGTGAAATAGAATATATTTAGAAGGATAATAGATTGCTTTGAAAAGTTTAAGACTTGTTAGAAATATTTTTAATTAATAAAGAAAGACAATATATTGTAACATTGTGTAATCATTAAAGTTATAAGAAGTCTAGAAGTTATTTACGTTTGTGATTGTTACTCAAACGTTGTGCTTATGCTTTCCACAGTAATGTGCTAGGTGCTCTTTTGTGTTTTTTTATAATCACTAGTACAAAATACCTTAGTTATAACAGTCACTCTCCTTAAAATATCTGACGATGAGGGAGGTTGTGACTGAGTTTTTATTTCCGTCTGTGGATATTCGAACATTTAATTTAATTGAAATACAAGAAAGATTACGAAAAATCTATCTAATTCAAGTATACGTAACTTTACAATTTACAATCATATCTATATTTTAGATATTAATGTTGGAAATCATACCTTTTGGTCCTTGTCTTTAGCCGAAGGTCTCTTAATTGTTTTATCTTCAACAATTTCTGGCTTTCTAACCTTCAATTTGGCCTCAGCCTCGCCCTCCTATCACATTGTACATATTTGATAAAAATCGAGTCAAAATATTCAAATTAAATGTTATAATCAATAAGTGTTTACAAACCGTTGGTGTAATTTCTGCAGGTGTTTTATGTGTTAATGAAACGTCCTCAGGTGCTGGTTTTGTAGGTGCTTTAGGTTTAGTTAATTGTACCTCTTCATCAACATCCATAGGCTGTAGAAATATTGAATGTATAGTTATTGTTAATATCAGTAAATATGTAAATATATTATCGTGTATTGAAATAGTACCTCTGGCTTATCTTTATCTTTAGCCGAAGGTCGCCTAGCAGTAGCCGTAGCCTCTGATGGTACGTCCTCATCTGGCTTTTTGTCATCCTAACAAATGTTATGAAATAAATAAATGTCATTGCAATATTTAAAATGTATAAAATTGTGTGTAGCGTTGATATACCTTCTTCTTTTTGGCGATCGGTGTTGGTGATATTTTTTCATATTTTTCAAGAACTGGCCTTTCATAATCATCAATAAATTCTTCTTCCACAACCTTTAAAATGTTGAAGAGAACATCAATAAAATATTTTGATAATTTACTTTTGAGTCATATTGTTATTTTTTTTAATTATTTAACGTATTTAAACATTTGGCAGCGAGTAAGTATTAAAAGGAATTAAAAGTAGCATAATCGAATTACGATTAGTTTCATTTCCTTTTTTTATCTGCAAAGCTGCTTCAGTAATGCTTAGAGCTATCTAAAATACTCATTTAATTATTAAAAATAAAGAGTCAGTCATCACACATGCAAGACCCCGGAAATTTTCTTCTTACCTATGAATTAATCCCTCCTAAGCTTTTAGAACAATAAAATGAAGAGAAATAATAAGAAAAAACAAAACAGTCAGTTGCTTTATAGTCTGGAGTTAAAAGCGAGAGAAGTTTTTTAAATAATTTTTGAAATAGACATTAGGAAGAGATTATTTGTTAGTGTTAAATGTTTAGTGTTAGATGTAAGTGTCAAATGTACCTCCTTTTCTTTAAGTGAGGGTCGTTTTTTAGTGCCCGGTTCATCTTTTTTAATTGTCTTTTTCTTGGGTTTTTCATCGGGCTTCTTTTCTTCGTCCTATGCGATAATATTAAATGTTATAAAATACAACTTTTAATACTTTTAACTGATCAAGCGTAAGGAATATGTATAATACCTTATCTTTTGCTACTGAACGCTTACGTAATGTTGGCATTTGTGGTTCTTCTTCTTTATCTTTGGGTTTAATTTTACCTTTCATAACATCCACTTCGTCCTAAAGATAATCATGTATAAATTTCAAATTTCGTTAAATTTACTAAATAATTCGTGGATTTGATAAATACTTTACAGATTTTTTTTATAAATTACCTGAATCTCTTTAGAGCCACGTTTGCCTTTCGGCGTTGGAGTTACTTTATCATATTTTTCTAACTCGGGTCTCTCATAATCGTCTGTGATCATAGCATCCTACAAAATAGTGTATTAGTATTTGTTTTAAAACGAATTTTGTACATTATTTACGAATAAAAATGATAATACCTCTTCTACCCCGTTTTGTTTTTTAGTTTTATCTATAGCCGAGGGAGATATTTTATCATATTTCTCTAAATCAGGTCTCTCATAATCATCAACATATTCTCGATCTTCTCCAGGCTTTAAAAATCATAAAATATTGTTAAAAAGTATAGTTATAGAAGTTTAATACTGTATTGCTTAATAATTTAAGAAATTTTATTTTTAATTATTACCTTCCTAGCCAACTTATTGCTTTGAGCAATTTGTGGTTCTTCCAGTTTTTCTTCTTCTGGTTTAGTTGGAGTTTTAGATAATTTAACGTTTGACAATTCGTCAATTGGTTCCTCTGGTTTAGGAATACCTTTTTTAAAACTAGGTCGTTTGGTTTCTTCTTCAACCTATATGTCAAATGTTTATTATAGCTTTTAATAAATGTTTTTAAGGTAAATAAGTTAATAAATTTCTGAATGTTAAGAGTATAAATATCGAAACTTAAGCTTAGTTTTATATACCTTTTCTTTGATTTCTTGTTTTGGTTTTTTGTCTGGCACAGGGGCCACGATAGAAGGTTCCTCTTCGCTTTCAATGTCCTCGTTTTCAACATTATCGGACAATGATGCACGTTTTCCCTATTTAGTAATCGATAACATTTTTATTATAGTTTTTTTAAAGTGTTATGTCATAAAATTTTATTTGTAAGTAATGTAATGTAAAGTATGTAATGTTTACCTTAGGAATGTCATCCTTTTTAGGTTTTTTATATAGTGGAGTGGGTGTAATTTTTTCGTATTTCTCCAGAACCGGACGCTCGTAATCATCGACGAAATCAAATTCATCCTATATCAAAATACAGTTTATCACATTGAAGTGTTAACACAACAAACGTAAAAGAGTACACAATAAATAACAATACTATACAAATATCTATACCGTGTATGGTGATGTTTTGGTATAAAAACGATGATTTAACGATTATTTATGATACACATGTAAACTGTCCGTGACTTACAACAGAGATCAGTTTTTCTGAGAAGTTTGATGACTTAACAACATAGAACAAAAAGCTTTATACAACAAATTAATTTTGTAAGCGATACTTACGTCAGCCTGCTTCTTAGAAACAACCTTCTTCTTAACTACTTTCTTTTTCTCCTCGGTCTTTTTAGTAGTGTCTTTCGTCTCCTCAACGGGCTTCGGTTCTTCTTTGGGTTTAACTGGTTTCAACTTTGGAATACCCTCAATTTTCGGTTCGGGTTCAGGTTCTGGCTTCTTCTTTTCAATTTTTTCCAAGAGTGCTTTCTTTTCTTCTTCTGTTTTAGCTGTTTTCTTTTCAAGAACTTTTTTAGTCTCTTCAACTTCAGCTTCCGATTTCTTTGTTTCTACTTTCTTGGCTTCAATTTTCTTGGCTTCTACTTGAGCTTCAGATTTTTTAGCCTCAATCTTTACTTCTTCGTTGACTTGTTGCATCTTTACCTCTTCTTTCTTTGTGACTTTCTTTGCAGATGACTTCTTTTCCTCAACTATTTTCGTTTCTTCTTCTTTCTTTTGTGTGCGTTCCTAAATCACAAATAAAGATGGTATAACTGTTTTTTTATCTTTTTTAATAGTGTGCATAATAGCAACGAATCCATTATTATCTCTTTATGAACAATTCAAATAAAAAAATACATTTTCTCTAAAATTGATATTACATACACTATATACAATTGATATTACTACAATATATATTATTTTACAGAATCTACAAAGAAGTAAAATGATAAATTAGCGGATAGAGTGGTACCCTGCAAGGTGACGGTGGTCAACTTAACCGCCTAGGCTAAAAACAACCTTATCATTGCCAGCCATCTAAAAATATAATAATTTAATGACAAAAAATGTTTCTTCCCGTTCAAGTTTTAAATTACCTCTTTTCTTTCATCGATGTGATTTTCTTCGATGATTGACTTTTCTTCTACTATTGACATTTCTTCTTCCGATTCTTCTATTACTGTTGTTTCTTCTTCCTCTTCCTCTTCTTCTTTTTTCTTTTTCTGTAATCACATATAAGATGCCTTAATAATTTTAGTAACTTAATTTCATATTATCAACTGTTTATTAGCCATTTTATTTTTAAGAGAAAGTAATAGTTAATAAAAATAATTTAAGTTGTAGTTGATAGATCCCCAGTAATATAATTCAGGCGAGTATGCAAATGCAAATACTTATACGAGTATTACACAAGGAAAAAGATTAATATTTGTTCACAGATACCTTTTCTTCGACAAGTGTTAAATCAGCGCTCGATTCGTCTTCACCAAACTCATTCCTTATGACTACTCTGTAGTTTGCAACGTATTTCGATGAGACTTTTCTGATAATCAATCGGGCACTGGTTCCATCAAATGACGTGTTAATCTCTGATGAGTCCCTAATTACAGTCGAATTTTTATACCAAGTGCATCTGCATGATTGGTCAGATGTTTTGAGAACTGCAATAAACTCAGCTTCTTCGTTTTCTTTTCTTGCCTAAAATATTTGTTATTTATATACATCGTATTGAAGTAAAAAAATAAAAATGGTTTATTAATTCTTGTATCGTAACAATGAAAAAAAAAGGTTCTTACCAAACTTCTCAAGTGTTTAATGATATATGGTTTATCGCCCTTTTCTTCGGGAATATCAGTAATTTCAACTTGTTGCGATGTAGCTTCGCCTTTCTCGTTCTTTGCAACAAGTTTATAAGAACCCTTATCTTGTTGAGAAATATTTGAAATTTCAAGTTTGACTGTGAATTCACCCTGTATGACAATTATAATTTTAGTTAAAAATATTTTTTCTTAACTGTAAAGACATTAATAACAATCATGTCCTTACTTCTCTCAGCGGCTCGATTAATACGGTGTGCCTTGAATCTTCTTTGATTGCACTTGCTTCCTTGAACCATGTACAAGAAGGCGCAAATTTACTTAATACTTTACATTCAACAATCACAGTCTTCCTTTTAACTATTTTTATGACCTTCGGTTTCTCTTTGATAACTGGAATGACTGAAAAGAAAGAAGAAAGTTAGTTAAATCATACGCAATGAAACAGAAAAATGATGAATGTCCAGAAAGAGAATAAGCCTGGCCGTATAACAGTAAACGCTGATCATCGGCCGGAGGACGAGTAACCCGACAACTTCGTTGCTATTTAAAGCACGTAATGTTTACAGGAGCCCAAATGAGCTAAATGACCTTAAAAGCCTGAGAGTAGAAGGAGGCGGGATCCTCCATTTAACGATTTTCCGTGAAAACCCTTGTTAATGAATGGGAATTACTACCCACAGTAATGAGGATTATGGCACGAGAGGAGGAATATTTTTACTATAAAATATAATAAGAATATACTTACTTTCAATATTGAGCGTAAGATTGGCATTGAGCTCTCCAAGTTCATTCTTGATGTTGCATTTATACAATCCGGAGTCTTCAATACCAGGGTCGACAAGTTCCAAAATAATTGTGTAAATGTCTTCTTTAACTTCAACCCTGGTTTTGATTTTTGACGAGTCCCTTATTTCTTTACCCTCGTGGTACCACACAATTGTCGGTCTTGGGCTAGCTTTTACTTTACATCCCATTATAACTAATTTTCCATTATCTTTAGACTGAATAGTAGGCTTTTCAACAAATGTTGGCCCTTCTCCTTCAGGTTCTGGTTCAGCCTCAATATTTAAGTTTAGATTAGCATTGCTCTCGCCAAATTCATTTCTGACATGACAACGGTAAGCGCCACCATCCGCTGCTGTCGGGTTGGACAAGAGCAATACTAGCTCATAAACATCTTCACTAATAACGGTTGACTTAATTTGAATTTTGCTGCTAGCTTTAATGACCGTTGTACCTCGGTACCACGTTACCTCTGCCGCCGGCTTTGCTTTACAGACGCATCGCATTGTTATTAATGTACCATCTTCGTTGGGGATAATTCGTGGTTTTTCGGTGAATGATGGAGCGAACCCATTTTCATCATCCCCGCCTAAAATTAAATATTAGCATTAATAAGTAAACTATAATAACAACCATGATAATCATGCAGCTTAAAAAGCACCAAGCTAGTCATGCGTTCGCTCCTGTATGCGTACGTATTTAACTTTCTATGAATTATCGGAATTTATTTATTCTTTTACCTTGGAAATTCAGGGCAATGTTAGCATTGCTTTCACCAAACACGTTAAAAGCATTACATCTATAATTTCCGCCATCTTCTCTAGTCGGATTTAAAATTTCTAATGTTAAATTAAAGGTATCTTTTCCTATAGCCTTTCTGGACATCTTCATTTTAGCGCCGTCTTTGATTTCTTTATCTCCATGAAACCAAGTAATATCTGGCATTGGATGAGCTTCTAATATACATTCCATAATCAAAATATCACCTTCTTGCCTAATAGTTGGCTTTTTAGGAAACCTTGGTGCTTTACCAGCAGGAATTCTGTTTAAAAGATATAAAAAATAAATAAATACCCAATTTAAGCTCTTCTTATTCAAGATAGTATAAAAGAGCTTACTTTGGTTTGTCTCCACCTTCAAAATTTAAATTAATTTTTGCTACACCTTCACCGTGTTTGTTTTTTGCAACAGCTCTATATTCTCCCTTATCAGAATTTTCTACCCCTGTGATTTCCAATCTAGCCATGTGATACAACGTTTGATCCTCTTCCAGCGTAATTTTGTATCGATTACTTTCTTTAATTATCTTTTTACCATGGTACCTGTCGTACATTTAATGTATGTTAGATTATAAAGTCCGTCTATTAAGTAGAGCTTTATGAACTTTATCCTTACCAGGTGACGGTTGGTTTCGGTTTGCCAACACATCGACATTCGAATGTGATTTTGGTACCATCCTCCGATTGCCTGATGACGGGTCTTTCCGTAAATGTCGGTTTGATCGAATCTTCAGGCACGGGAGCTTCGTCGCCTATTTCATTAATTCATTAGGAAGCAATATCATTATTATTAATTCCAGTTTCACTGAGATTTGCAGCATTTTTTTCACATTAAATGTCTGATTTAAGATGTTTTCTTTTTGATTTGTGTATTAATTAATTATATTACTCAGTCAGGTACGGAATATTACGGAGTTAATTAAGGGTTGAAAGAAAGTAGACATTATAATAATATAAATAGATAAAATTGTATTAAATATTTACTTTTCATCTAAGATATTTTCTCACAAACAGTACGCATAACAGTTGCTTTGCAATTCAATTAATAAATTTTTGCATGTGCTTAAGCAAATGTTAATATATTATTAACAAATACAGAATAATATGTAAATATTTAGGCGATGTTCCGAAAGATACATAAAGGTATAAAAAAGAATAATTGAAATGAAGAAAGGAATTTTTAATACCATGCAAATACACCCACGGATGAGAAGCGAAATGAGGTTAAGGGTAAAATGGCCAAAAGTGTAAAGTGTAGAAAAAATAGACTGAAGTCATTTAGCAAATGCTATATAAGAAAACATCTTAAACTGCGACATTGGTTAACTGTTACCATACACACGTAACTGATAATGTCGTGTAACATGTAGAGTAGTTGATATATTGTATTATTAGTTTGATGGTCTTAGCTGCAAAGACTACATGAACAATCATGAAACAGTATGTCTATAGCTAGTGGATTAGGATCACACATACTTAATCTATGTTAATTGTATCAATCCATCATGTGTGTGTGTTTATATTTGTTCTTCATTACTCAATTAATCGTTGCATCATTAAATCATATTAATGATTAAGTAAATAAATGAAGTAGTTTAGATTTTTTTTTATTGTTGAATCAACTTGCATAAATAGCCAGTTTGAAAAAACACACTGGTTCTTAAAACTTATGATTTTCATATAAATATGTTACAAGAACATTTTAGATCTTTTTTATTTTCGTTTTGTTTAAAATTAAGTCCGTGATGTGAAAAAATTTGGACTTATTATGCTTTAGTTATAAATGACTGTAAGTTTTTGCAATGTATGTGTACTTACTGTCGAAGTTCAAGCTAATAGTTGCGTTGCTCTCGCCGAGTTCGTTCTTGGCGGTCACCCGGTATTTGCCAGCGTCTTCTACGGTCACGTCGTTGATTTCTAACGAGGCGTGGTAAGACTTGCCCTCTTTGCTCACTGTTAACTGTTCAAACAATCTTATGTATTGGATATCGAAAAAATGTTAACTCCTAAAAATAAATTCCTTTTTTTATTTAACAAATTACGAAGAAATCTTATCTTTTTGTTTAAAAATAGAATAAACAATCAACGAATTTAGATCGCCGCATTCTGCTAGAGTGTAGAACCTATCTATGTTTATAGCCACGTGAATTGAGGTCAAGGCCATTTCTTATTAGTTTTAAAATATCCATAACATATTTACTCGATTAATAATACAAACAGACAGTTGGTTTATTTTGCAACGTATTCTACTTCTTATTTCTGGGATAAGTATCGTCATATTCCAGTGTATTCTTCCCTTAACATTGTTTGAGACATATTTTTTTGGCGAGACGCAATTCTGCACTCGATTTAATTAAAAGAGCTTCATGAGACCTTGATTGTTGAGAGTTGCACGGTGACCATCATCTAAATAACTTTTTTTGACTTCATAACTTTCATCATTATTATCATGTCAGCAGATAGATAAAAGTCATAAGATCGCCTATATGACTAATTTTGCGCAGTCCGTATCTAGAGACTAAAATCTGAACTCACTTTGTGTCTGGGGCTCGGTTTGACTTCCGTTGCGTTGTGGAACCAGACGACGCTAGGCACGGGTTCAGCCTCAATGCGGCAGTCGAAGATCAGCCGTTTGCCGTCGTCTTCTTGTCTGATAGCGGGTTTGCGTGCAAATGTGGGCGCCTTTCCGTCCACTTGTCTGTACAAATAGATAACAATCGTGATATTCATCCTTAATATAATCTAAAATATAATGTAAAGCTCTACGAACCAATAAAGTGTAATAATAATTTAAATAATTAAAAAATCCAAAAAATCAATTAGAACTTTTGTTTTGTAAATTTGTGCAAAGATGTAAAGCTCATCAACCCGAATATTTTTAGCGTAGACTTTGGGCTATGAATTAATTACAAAGAAACTAAATCTACATAGTTCCAGCCTGGGTTCTGTCAACAATGTGACCGTTATAGTAATTAAAAGAAGATATTTTACAATATCTAAATAAATAATTTCAAACACGTAATCTTCCTAGAGAATGACTAATCTATCGCGCCAAACAAACAACGATGAGAAATGAGAAGTATATTAATAAGTTTATAATGTACACTTACTTCTGTTTCTCTTCGTCAGCGGCTGAAACATAAAAAAAAACATTAGTTTTAACCTGACTTGGAAATTTTCCTAGATACGATATTGAAAGCAGACAACGAATGAAATGTAATGTTTATAAATTTGAATAACACCGAACAGATGTAACATGTATACTAGCTCACAGAAAAAATCCAGGTGTTAACAATTTGTTCTAGATACAAATGTAATATATTTTAGATGTGCATAGATAACGGAACCTATTTTTATTTTTCACTTTGTTAATCTAGTCTTATATATTTTTCAGTTTGTATCTGTTCAGTATCATGCTACTATAATGTTTTTATTTCTTCTAGAAATCTTAATTCATTGTCGTTGATGTTGATGATTAATGTAACATTTTTTAATGACACCTTTCATGTTTCTAGCTTGAAAGGTTTAAAAATAGAAAAGGTGTCAAACAAAATCAGTGTAAAGCATTCGTCATTTGTTTATGCGTAAGTTTTCAAGAGTCCATAACTCTCGAGCAGTATTGAGCCTTGCGTTACGCCTTTCCAACGCCAATTTTGCCAACATTAGTATTTTGGCTCGAGTCAGGGAGCGTGGGTTAGTGCTCCGGAGTAATTTTTGTTGTCACTTATTTTGGTCTATGACTAATGCCGATATTTGTGAAGGCATTTTTATTGGCTCACGTATTGGATTACGAACAAATGTTGTTACAAACTTTTGATGCAACACTGTTACGTGTTCAATCAATTTTACTAGATTCAATTTAATAGGATTAAATTAATTTCAACATTTTAAGTGCCAAAATTTTGAAATTCTTTATGCTTTTTAAAAGAAGAAATCATCGACATGTTAGACATTTATATTACCTTAGAAGTTCTAAAATTTTTAGTGATTAATTAGGTAACAAGTGTACAGAATATTTGGTTAGATATTATGAAAGCGGCTCTCCTTTGAAACTAAGACGTAATTAAATATTAATGAGTCCTTGAGATATTTTATTGTACCTTTTTGTTACAAACACATGGAATATATATTAATTATGTAATGTATGTATAATTACAATCACAGTGACATTTTGTAGTGGCATTACAAATTATAAGTCTATATATTTAAGGCATTAATATCATAAGGTTATGATTGACTTGTTTTTATATTCTTTGCATGATATTTTGTTAGATTGATTGGTTTGGTTTCAGCAGTGGTATTGTCTTTTTAATTTTTTTAATACTTCATTGTATTATTATGGGTTTAAATGTTGTTTGTACACGAAGTTGAAATTGCCTCTATATTTAATAATTTCTAGTAATGCTGTATCCATTTATAATGGAAGTACTCATGGTTTTTAGTTTTATATCATATTTCATGTTTGATTATTACGTTTTTAGAACTTATCGCAAGAGGTTCTAAATAAACTTACGGCTAAAGTTAAGATTGATGGAGGCGGCCACCTCGCCCATCTTATTCTTAGCTTTAACTTTGTAGAGTCCCGCATCTGTCTCGATCACGTCGTCCAATTCGAGCACAACCAGGAACTTGTTATTGGCAATGCTTTGGATCCTGAAACGAAAGCAGTTGTAGTTGCAATTTCTAAATATTATAAACAAACATTCTGTAGTCTAAATTACGTACTTATCAACTTAAAACAAAGATAAACTGAACATTACGCCAGTAAATTTCAGCTATAATGAAATTCAAATTACAAAATTCTTTAGTGAGATTATTATGCATTACATTTCTTGTTTACGTCTAGATGAGTCTACAACCTATTCGGACGATAAATGCTTCAGACTTGAAAAGAACTGGTAAAATAAAATAAGCTTGACTACATATTTTTTGGAGAAACATAAAATCACCGTTTTTATAAACATTAAAATAACCTGGCAAACATCATTCCTAAGGTGTGCTATCTTTTATGAAGTAATTTATAGCGTCGTAACCCTTAGGATGAAAATATTATAGAAGATTATTTTTTAAATCTACCATTAAGATTTCTGACCATTATCTGAGAACCCATTGTAAAAGTGTACACACATACCCATAGAAGTATTAACTACGTCTGTGAAGTAGAATTTTAAGTAATAATTAAGTTAATTTATTGAAACTTGAAAGATTTTAAATTAAACAGTATTATGCAAATGTATTATACATTAATTTTATTCTATTATATTTATCAAAAACATTAGAAGTTAATGAATATGAAAAATAAGTCACTTTCCAAATGAGATTCTATCCGATTTCAAAGGATTTTTTTAAAACCGATGAAAATATTTTCACGTAGAAAAGTCGCCAAAGACACAGATACGTCTTAGTGATCGACGTTTTCCAAACTTTAAGCAAAGAAAATTGTATTTTTAGGGATCACGTCTGTAAGAAATTATGGTTTTAATAATGAGTCGTTAAAAATAATCAAATTAGAAATATTTGAACAGGATCGAGCATAAAATGTAGAAGACTTCAAAATATCTTTTAATTGACATTATAAACAATTAATATAATTATTGTACCGTTAAAGTTAATATTGAATTTTAATTTGTTTTAACACTTTTTAAAATATAGTAAGTATAGCATTGCCATTGTGAAGAAATCACACGACTGCCAAGTGTACCAGCAGTCGCCACCGATTACTTTTCTAATAGCACATCAAATAAACATACAGCCGAGACTGTGAAGTATTTCACTAAGTTGATATTAAGATATATGTATAGAAGCCTTTTTATTAATCATCCTTCCAAACCCTACTTAACTTAAAGATAACACAATTTACATTCTCACAATAAGAAGTAAAGGATGCCTTTCGTTCTAGAACCTTAGAAGCTCTATCTTATCACTTTAAATTATTAAGAGCAACATTAAGTAGAAAAATTAAAAAAATAGCTTATCTAATATTAAAAAAGCGCTTAGTGAACATACGTAACTTTTATAACATACTTTACAGAACATACTTTGTTGTCTTCGGAAAAACTTTACCATCGATAGTCGCTAGATGTAGTTCGTTTCCTATCAATCCTATTGTAAATCATCGGAGGACGCCCATCACTAACAGAGGATGTCTTACGGTTCAAATGATGATTTGTGGTCATAGATTTTGCGATATTTTTCAATGAAAATTGGCTATATTTTTTATAAATAGCACAATGTACTAAAAAGAGCAAGTTTTTCATCATCATGTCAACCGAGAGAAAGGTATCTCAAAATCACCACGATGATCAGTGTTATGCTGCCCACATCAAGCGGCTACAAGTCGATTATCTATTAGTAAATGATACGTTACAATTTGGTAACCGTGATTTGATTTGAGAATACTGTGCAGCAATGTATATTTCATCTAACTATATGGTAACAATATAAAAAAAATATTTTTCCTAGTAATATGTGATTGTCAAGATTGACCAGTCGTTAAATTACGCCTTGTTGATGTTCACAAAATTTACAATGTCACTGCAAGAAATAAAGGAGGCCCTTAGTTTAGAGGTACCTCACTTTACATCTCTAAAGGAAACATATAATTCAAAATGTAATATTACAAAAGCACTTAGTGAACAAGATAAAGTTTTAGTGTTTCAAGCAATTTTTAACAGAGCACCGAAACGAAAAAAAGAGTGAACGAAAGCTTATTGAAGCCTTGTAAATATAGTACTGGAAAAAAATATAACGGACATTGTGAACTCAATGGTGCACTAATTTATTCATTTTTTATGAGCTCATAATGAAGCAAAGCTGTATCGGCAATCGTTCACTTTCATATTTTAAAATATTTGGCCACTTTATGCGAAAGAAATATTATATTATAGAGTCTTGCATGATTTTTTTATACATATATATACCTACTTACGTGAATAAAGTTTTTTATCGACTTACGATGTGTTTACACGTGTGGTATACTTCTGTTTTTTTTTTTTATTTGTCTTTGTATTTAAAATCCCTATTGAAATTGTGATGTTAATGTCTTTTAATGTAAACCCAGTATAAGGTTTAAAGAAAAATACCTACTGTGAATTCATGAAAAGAATACCTTTACACAAGTAATACGAAGGTTTCGATTATAGACTTTTCGAGCATCGTAGTGCACTAATAATGACAAGTTATGTCATTTTTTTTTTCTTTTACGTAAATTAACATATTTTATAAACATGCACAAGTACATTTCATAGTGTAATTAATTGAATATTTTTAACAATACTTATTTCATCGAGATGCCCGATAAAAAAGCGTATTTAGGACGGATCTTTGATTAATGTCTACATGACCACTTTTTCTTATCATAAATGCCTCAGATAATAAGAGCGTGTGAAAGAAACAGCAGGACTATACATATTTTTAAAAGAATGTAATATTACCTTTTTATTTAAGATTGAAATAGCTTACAGGTAAAGGCATCATTACTAAAGTGTTCTTTCTTTCATGATGCCATTTACATAGTAGTAACTCCATAAAACCTTGGCCTCTTTTAAGCTCTACGACTTCCTCGGAAATCCCGAAGGCAGACAAGCGGACGCTCAATGGTGTCACGCGGAATAGTCCCCGAGAAGGACTACTGCTGGGATTGTCATTCAATACGCCTTCAATTTTCGCATTCAAAATTCTGAGTCCAGTGTGTCCGAGAGACCTGAGCCTCGATTTCGTTGGTTACTGTTGTCGAGCTACACTACTATATTATTTGTATATATTAACAATAAGTACATACTTAAATGTAGTCCTATTATCTTCTTTGAGCAGTTCATCGCTGCGATACCAGCTGATCTCCGGTTTCGGTGATGCCAAGAGCTGGCACTCAAAGACGAGTTTGTTCCCGTCGTCCTCTTGGCGCAGCTGCGGCTTCTGAGTGAAGCTCGGGGCTAAATCGTCCGTCACCCCCATAGTGCTAGCTGCGGGTCATTACTGCCGGGAAAGAAACTGTCTCTGGTCGAAGGTCACGAGTTCCCCAACCTGTTGACAAAAATTTGCAAATTACTATTGTTTTATTAGTTAATTGGTGAAGGTTAATGTATAAAAACTTCACCAGATTACCCAGAGCACCAACGCCATTTGTTATGTATAAAGCGAATATTTCATTCAATAATTTAATATTATATAATAAAATAATAATACTTTTTTGTATATTTATCTGGAAATGTGTATGTATGTGTATATTGTATGCAGGCCGCTTCTAGCTCCTATTGGAAACCTACGAGGGAAGCCTATATCTAGCATCGGATGTCTGAATCTGACTGAATTATTGCTTAAATATTATATTGGCATGAACGTAGATTGCTTTTTGGCCTGGAGTATTTTATTTCCATTCAGAATATCATGGTATAGCTTATTTTATTAGAACTATTATTAGAATATCATTGTGTATCTTACATCATAAGCTATACATTATCCATTTTTTTTACATGTTTGTCTATAAATATAAGCAATATTATTTATTATTAATTCTGATTTGTACCGCTAGTGTTGTAATAGGAATGCATGGGTGAAAAAACATTCTACTACCACAGCACGTAACTCGACGTATTCCTGATTGGAAATAATGAAGGAGATAAAATGCTCCAAACTTGTCACACATATGTACGCTTGAAAAAAATCTTTTCATGATACTTGTAAGTGATATTTAAAATTTAAGCTTTATACTTTAAGCTTTATTAGTAATTGCGCACAATTGGTCATTTAAGTGCATATTAAAAACTCATTTAAAAATTAAAACTAGTAGTAATATTAAAATTTATTTAAGGTTAATATCCCGCATATGAAAAACCGCTTTCTCATCTGAACTTATACCGTAAATGTTAAGATATAAATATATGTTAATAGTTGTGCTTTATTTCCCTTGTATCCTTAGTTTTACAAATGTTACTTTAAAGTATTTGATATTAGCAACAACACACATGGGCAGACCAGACGTGTTGCACAAGCTTACTGTATTAGCCCTAATCAGTAAAGTTCATTCCACAATATGACCTGTTCTAGGTAACAAACATACAAATAGTCTTGTAATAAAAAAGTTATTATTTAATACACACAAAATGATCTTTAATTGAAACTTAAAAATCTATGATTTAATTAAACAGGTTATTTGTGACTTATGATGATATAAACTAAGAGGTAATAGAACCTCTTTAATTGCTACATGCTACGATCGTAGCTTAAGCTACGATAAAAATATCTGTGTAGACGAATTCGCGTAAATGAATCTTGGTTTTGTTACAAAAAAATATTTCATTAATGTTTGTTCTACTTTCATAATATGTAGCAAGAAATAGATACGAAATTATAAGTACGTAATTTTCTGTTTATCCATATGGGATTACTGTCAAATTAGCGGTCAACCCCAAACGATGACATTCGTAAACATTTTAAACACAAAATTCCTACATTAACACCGACTTGGCGGCTGCCCAAGATGAAAACGGTTTTAAAATTTCACAAGTAATGTTAAGAATAATTGGAGCCTTGACTACATGTTTCTCCTATCAGATTCAATGAATGCAAAATGCAAATAGTTTTTGTACCGACATAGTACAATATATAGATATAAATTTCGCCCATTACATTGATTTACTTTTAATGTTTAGTTATATAAATTTAGATTTTTTTACTTTTTATCACCTGTGCAGTGAATATAACATAAGGCTGGGACATTATTCTAATAGCTTTTTTATTTTATTATTTATTACCTATGTTCTTTAATTATTAAAAGAAATCTTTTTATAGTTGGATATAAGGTATTATTAAGTATTTATTATATGATCTTATAGTATTTTATATATATATATATATATATATATTTGACCTTTACGTTTTATGCAAATATATGGAAAAGAATCGTTTTCGCACATAATGTCCGTATATAAATTTCAATCTATATTTATACATCAATTATTTTAAATTATGATAAAATCTAAATGCTTAGATAAGGATTTGGTGAAATAAATCTGTAGTTGATGCACATTTACGCACTGCCTCCGATGATTGCTTAATTTGACATCTTTATGTTTTTTTTTTTATATTACGCGTCAAAAAATATACAAAATTTATTATTTAATGTTTTTTTTAGTTTTCTTATTCCCTTATCTAGAAGACACTATTTGGTATTTATTCAGACTTATCATAATTTATGTTAAGATATTATTAAAGTACCATTTTTTCTTATTAATATTCTTCTAAATATTCGAAAAGGTAGTAAACCAAAATTGACACTGATAAGAAATGTTGATTGAAGAATTTCTAAATTTGAATTTGTTAAAAGAACAGACTACGTTGGTTAGAACTGAAGATGCCATTTGTGCCATACAAATGAACGAACAGAAACATTACTCATCAAGCGATTAAAGTAGTTGTATTTGGAAAACCATCAATCACGACGAGCCGAACGTGACATTCATCATGAGTATCATTTGTCTGAAACAGCTTAGCCGGAGAGTTTTGTACCAACAAGTGACTCAGTGCACGGTCAGCGCCATCTACATCAGCAAGGTGAAGTGTAGCGCGTGGGCGTGTTAGAATTTTCACAAGTATAAACGAAACGTCTCGATCTATTCCTGTAACCGTCGAAGGCCTCAGGAGTCATTCGCTGTTGAGCAAACCGACTGAGCTTTTTCGTATTCCGCAACTTCCGACGATTACCTAACATTTACATTCCGATGTCGTATGCCATATATTAATCAAATTAAATGTAATAAATCTTGATAAAATCTTTAATGAGATATAATGAATTAAGATTGAATCAAATATAAAATATTTCTAATAATAATTCTATTGATTTAATAAGAAAATAGAAGAAAAAACGTACCAATGTTATAAAACGAGGGTAATCCAACAATGAACGCACAAAGCACTTGATCGGAACACAAACACAATAGATTCGAGTCGATCGAGAACTTGACGAAGGTTATGCGCGACTGTTCGTTAAGAAATCAAGAGACTTCAGTCGGCGGCAGCGCGTCGGGTCGTTGTCGAAATCGTAACTAAAGTACTCTGGCGCGGAGCGGCCGGGCTAGCGGAATGCGCGTGGGCAGCTGCACTCCGCTACAGCTCCGTCAGCGGTGACGTCCCCGCTGCAGAGGTGTTTTCCCTCTAAGATAGCCGATGATCTAACTGTTACGACCTCTTCATTGTTTTCACATATCCACGCTGTCAATATCTGCTGCGTGCAAAATATATCATAGATCTTGAGTTGAAACGTTCCCGTGGTTAATTTTACAGATTTCTGACGATTCTCAAAGTGAGGGTATAGTTTTAAAAAACTTGTTTTTCTTCTATTCTTTCCCTTGATTTCATTGAATACTTACCTTGCCGTAACAGTCTTTTGACTAATACGGAAGCTAAAAAAATTTAATCGCCAAAAGAACAACATTTAGGTAACAGGAATAAGTTAATTTTGGTTTTAAATTTACTATTTTGTAATCTATTCGATGCCATAACAACACGTATTTATACCACACATATTTTTAAGATACATAGTAATGTATAAAAATGAAAAATTGAGAATAATAAAAAAATCAACGTATTTCTTGTTCAAAGGTACAGGTCAGGAACTTACTAATTTAGGAATTGTTTAATCCAATTCTAATGATGCTCTATATTTTTAAAGATACGCACTAAATTTTTACATCAAAATAAGAGAAGAATTTTTGATCTAATCTCTATTTTCAATATGCACGCACAGCCGGATAGTTTTATTTTACATAAACCGCCAAAATAATAACCAAAAGTGTACGCTATACGTGTTCAGCATTCTCTATATTTGTAAGCTTCATGTTATATGCAACAGTCATTATAATTAATATTGATTACATTACTTTATAAAACTCTATAGTAGATGCCATCTTAATTTTAGTTATTTTATGTTTTTTGCTTTCATCATTATTTCATCATTATTATATTTAATTAATTGTATAGACATCACAACCTCAATTACTAACACTTATACTAAAAATATACGTTTTAGTTATTAAGAAAGACTTACCTAAAAACAGGCCACGGTTCAAAGTTGCTTCTATCTTTTCGTAAAACTTTATCACAAATGAACAAAGCTTAAAGTGAAATAACAGTCAATTGTTTTTTACCCGTCGATTTCATATATTATCTTTAAAAAAAATTACGTAAAGTACCCACATATTTAATGACAGGTATCATATGTCTATGCCATAGATATTTACCAGTACTCGCAAAATATTTTAGGTACTTTATTAAAATATCCTTTTAAATAATCTTTAAGGGATAAATATTTCTAATTATAATGTATAAAATACTTAGTAATTTATATTTAGAAAATTACTGTGAAGTTACTCATGGTATCCATATTTTTGTGAATTTCATAAATTGAAGTTTTCGTAGAAACAAAAGACTTTTTAAGTGTCTTTCGCACAGTAGTCTTGAAGAAAATTTTTCGTATTTTGAATAATAAAAAGTTGAAGTAACTGGCTGCTTTTCATACCATAAACATAAAACTTAAAAAAAAAACAGAATAAAATCGCTTTTCCGCAATTATACCAATGTATATCTGTGCGTCAAAGTGATTGTATCTTATTAGGAAATTCAATATATTTTAAGTGCTACTTGTTTCTGATGTTTTAAAACTTAACACAATATCTCTTTTACTACGAAAAAATTGTTTTAATATCTTCACTTGTGAATTTTGGATTTGATGATTTTTCTGGTTAACCTACGAGTATTATAAATAAAGTCGGTGTCATTTTAGAAAGAAATTAAGCATGAACGGTTTAAAATTACCAGATTGAAAGGAAAGAAAAAAAATCAGGTATAGATTGTTGACAAAAAGTTTGTACTATGCGACTAATTTTAATCTCGAAACTGGAGCACCAGATGAGGTAACTAAAGGAAACTTAATTTTTATAAAAGAAATTTCTACAACAATTGTATCAATAATTGTATAAAATTAAATGTAAATTATACTATGACAACTAATTGATTAAATTTATATCTAAATACTAACAAACTTTTTCGATGATAAATATTAACTTTTAAGAACCTAAGAAAAAGCGATAAATTAAGCACATTACAGATTGTGAATAAAGGCGCTAAGTTAGTAAATGTGTAGAAATATGTCGCAGCGACTAAGATTGACTAATTTTGTTACAAATAAATCAAAAAGGCGTCGTAAATTTTTCGCAACGCTGTAGAAGTGGAACGTCGGTTGGCACCTGAGCGGTCAGGTGACAGATAAATCAGATGAGTTACCGCGACCTCTAGAATAAATGAACGAATGCGTCATCTGTCCAGAAACTCTGATCTTAAACATAAGTAAATTGGCTTCATTATTTAATAATTAACAATTTAATATAATTCGACAATAATATTATTTTATTTGAGTTTAAACGTTGTAGCATGGGAACTCACTGGCCCACCTAGGTGTACCAAGCAATACCTTAAGGAACGTGACCATTTTAACACGAAGAAGAACAATTTACCACCTAAAGTATGCTCGGAATTTTTCTAGGAGACCGAATCTGGGATGAGAAGATCCGTAGACTACCAAAAACTTGCGATATAGCGAAGAGAATTGATAAGTTGAAGTTGTAGCGGGCAGGCCACAGAGCATAGTACAGATGCCCGCAGGGGACCGTAAGTTCTAGTATGAAGAACGATGACCGGCATAATCTGAGACGTCCACCCTCAAAGTGGACAGACGATCTTGTTAAAATTGTCGGAAGATACTGCATGCAGGTAAGTGGCCTTTAATTCCAATAGGTTTGATTGGAAGCGCCCAATTAGCCCTATTGGGAGTCCATAGCGGAAGTCTATATTCAGCAGTCAATGTTCTACAGCATAAATAAGGCTATATAAAATATTCAAATCAGAATCATCGCTACGTTTATCGTTTAAAAAACTGGAATAAAATAATGATGTTTGAATGAGGTTATTGATAATTTTTTGCTTATACAAGCTGAATTGCTTAAATAAGTTATTTAGCTAATGTTCAGGTGCGGTATTGTAATTATGTGAGAAATATAGGTTTATTTATTTAATTTTAAAATGTCTTTAAATGAATACACACTACAGTTCCAAGTCTGTGGCATCTCGCCTTCGTTTATATTTACCTATCTAGATTGCCTATGCTAAAATAGAATAAACTTACTTTACTAACATACTGACATAAATTGCGATTATATTATCTAATATAATTGTATTTACATTAATCGGACTAACAGGGAAAATATAACAAGAATTAGTCATAGATTAAACGAAAGCATACGGCACAACAAAGAATTGGCAACAATTAGAGATTTCGAAGCGATTCGATCACAGGTTACGTTAATTGGTATCGTGTTCGTTTCGGCATTCGTATCGTTCCGATATGACCAATTGAAAAAACATCTCGTGATTTGGCAAACGTTTGGCGCACGTGCTGCGTGTACGTGATGCAACGCAGGACTCGTATAAGCAATAATCGAGTGCAATTCCAGCCTTGCGATCTAAGCCAGCTTCAGATAGTTTCACAGAGATGAAAGGGTAACTTTATCTGGAACTGGATGTTACTAAAATTAGTCGACTATGCTAAATGAAACATCAAAGTCCCTGTAAAGTGTAACAGACCTGTGCTCTTTAATAAGTAGAAAAGAATAATGATATGTTAACCTCCATGTTAACAACCATTCACATTAGTCAACATATCATGTAATATAGCCAGGATATTCTATATTTCACAAATATAAGATCGGCTCTTTTATGAATTATCGTTATCATTTATGTACATATACATATATACATATACATATATACACTTCTATATGTATATATACGGAGTAGACCTTTAAGTTAAAACCGATCTAAAGCTAGGTAGGGTCAAGGTCTAAGGTCTTAAATATGAACGTAAAGGTGTTTAATAGGTTATATCCAGGCGTCTTAGCTTAGACGGTAGACGTTTATCTCATTGATTTTTGTTTGTTGCTAACAAAAGAATTCGTTTCTTTTCATACCACATTCTAAACGACAATTATATTATATAAAAATTTTGTTGCTTTCAGTAGGAAAGTTGATAGGTTATTACTAGTCTAATAGGGTTTACACCAAATGCTGCATCATTACTTAATAATCAGACATAATCGAGGTTATACCTCAGCTTTCCTCTACATTTTTCCAATAATAAAATGGTTGAAAAGATTTTACTCAGTGCAATACCCAATTTATAAATATACTTGGTTGAGTCTGTCAGAGACTTTGGATACAGACTACTTCTAACTGGTACTATTAGACATTACAGCTAAAATAATAGCGATGAGACACTTAACTTTATAGAAAGTGATGACGATACTTTTCATTTTCATTCTGTGAAACTCTGCAATCTTACATATTGAATATGTATTAGTTAAGATGGGAATTTTGTTTTAATGTCGCAAATTGTGGTCCTTGTCTACTCAACTGTACGGACTATTATGATACTTGTACAGACTATACTATTGGCTCTATTGGCCTGCATTTTTATCCAGTTACTAGCGCATGATAAAAATTATTTTCGTATTCTATGTACACAAATCCACATTAATCTCAACAAAGTAACTGGGCGATCTTTTAACATACATAAGTATCTGCCTTAGTTCTTCACACAAATTATACCTCGATTGAAATCAATAATATTTATTACACGACGAGATTTCTATTTTCCTTGTAATATTAAGTTTGTTATTACAAATAGAATACAGTATTCACAACCATTATACAAATCGTTTGCAATATCGATGTGAGATGTAAGAAACTTAGAATATTTACGAGGACATGCGAATTTAATTCTAGCAATTATTGTTATTTAATGTCTAATTAATTTCATCCGGAATTGTAAAAAGTTTTTAATGCGTTTAGTCGGCGAAAGCAATGTGGTTAGTTTAATCAATAAATAACGAACATTTGGAAGGGAAACAAAAAAGCTTTGGCATTAGGCGGAAACTTTATAGGTATATTTTATGCACTGAAACGGTTTTACCATTCAGCACAAATCTATTCTCCGGCAAATGTTATAAATTTATAATATATGAGGTTATTTTGCGTGAGTAGTAAAAGGCTTTCTCATAATACAAATTAAACTAAATTATATTGTCACAAAACAAAAAACAAATGAAAAATAGCTTGAAATTTTTACTAAGTTGTTTCTTTTTTAAATATAACATTTTTAATGTCATCAAAACCAGCCAAATACAAACAATACATCCAAAAAGGTATTATATAAGTTATATACGTTATACTTGCTATTTCTAAAAAATCCCAGACCTAACACATTGTTATATTATTAAAGCTATTAACACCATATTTATACATTTAATTGTATTAGAATATTCAGAAGAAATATTTAATATTATATTGGTACATCATATTAGATATATTTTTGTACCTCAAAAATATAATTCTCAAAAGTTATCGTAGGGATAATTTTTCTTTACGATCCCAGTGTCAACTTTATAAGAAAAAATAAAATAAGTTACGATATTCAATAATCAGTTGTATCATCTTTATAAGGAGGTGAACTGATACGTTCGTAATGAATATTATTATATTTGAGTGACTTAATGGTTGTGATATTTTTAGCTAACACGTCACGACATGTACACAGAAAGAAATCACGAGAAATCCGCCAACACTAAATATAACATTACAAATAAACAACGGTTCATTGGGTAATGACTAATTCGTGTTATTTTACTACGGTCTTCTGATCTTCTTCCGATAATTGTCCGTTTGAGCTGATGATATTTTGTTATTACCATTAGGTTTTAAGACTTTTGTAGTATTTTGTATTGGCTGATGACGATGCGCAGAAAGTGTTTGGGTTAGCGAACTTGCAATTTGCTTTAATAAATTAGTTCTTAAGCACCAGGCTGATCTAATCAGTGATAATGGGCGCCTGAGATTTTCAGGGATGGCTTTAAAGGGCCTTATGCCTCTATTTTCATGAAAGTTCATTTTATGTTGCTTTCTAAAACGTTAAGTTGTTTTGTAATTATTAATAAGTTCCCAGACTCCTAAAACTACGCTGCTATTTATTACGGTTAATATTAACATAGCCAGGTTAACTCAAAATTAAATAAAAATATTTTCATTGCAAGATTTTTCCAGTTACCGTAGAAAAAAATAACAACTTTTTATATATCGCTTCGATGCTACAAAATAAGTTAAGTGTAGTTCCTAGAAGAGAATAAACAAGCCGCTACTGAATTTAGTGTGTTCATTTGTCGACGCATTAGTCGTTAGATCGTAAATGACACAGCAGCCTAAACTATTCCATGTTACATAGAACTACTGGGTGCAAAGTAATACGAGATAACTTTTGCGCTGATGTCCACGTGCTTGAGACGGAATTTCTCACCAAACCCGTAATTTAAATCTTAAAGGATCTTCACGCGTAGTAATACATAAGTATATACTATTGGACGATGGATACAGACCCTACTTATACCATGTCCACGTATTTTATTCCCTACCGCATGACCTTGTGAAAAATAATTCCCAGTAAAATAGTATTATATTTAATCATATTTTTCTATCGCTGAGATTGAGTATTAAATGGTAGCGTATGTATATATGGGGATAGTTATTCGTCAGAAAATACAGAATGCAGGTCGTTTCCAAACATAGCAGTGGTCATACAACACATAGAACAGATGTCCGCTGGGATCTTAGAGTTCTGGAGAGGAGCACACGGATCGGCAGGTGCAGCATACTACGTCATTAAGTGGATAGATGATCCTGATATAGTCCTCGGAAGTCTTACAACAGGATTTTTTTGGAAATTGAGAGGAGACGCCGTCACTAAATGTCCTACGGGTGAAATCATCATGACAATAGTAATTGCTTTTGATGTGAGATCTAATGAATTATTTTTATGGTAACATTTTTTATAGCAATTTTTAATAAAAATTTTAAAAGCAATATTTTTATTGCATTTAATATTAGTTATTAAACACGTTAGGATACATTTAAATAGTTTCATAATAATAAACAAAATAGTACATTAGGCGCTCTTATTACTTGAGGCAATCTCTTACAAGCAACCATAGTATGGAAACAGTAGAACTATAAATAATGTAGTATAAATAAGTAAAAAAAAAACAATAATAGCACAATTAATACTAATATTAATTAATAAATCAATTAATACTAATTGTGTTTCTAATAACATCCGAATTTTATTTTTAGTCATGTTTGAACTGAATTCGTTTGCTACGATGAACGTTTTCAGTGCAATTTTGTGTTGACAGCTTATGTAATCGCTGAAATACATGAGTATGAGTCAGACTGAATGCTCGGAATAAATACGTCCATTTGTTATATTTATTTGTTATAAATTGATTGTACCGTATGCTACAATGAGTGGGAGAATCCATTTTAATAGTTGTACGTGGGTATGATATGAAATATGAAACTTCGTATTGTACGTAATTAGCTAATGCTCTAATTTGAATTGAAATATTCAAATATAAATGAAATTAAATTATAGATTACTTTACGGTCTCAAATGTAAAAGTAACTTTTATATGATTTTCATAGTTTATTAATCTGTCAAATAACTACAAAGAAACCGTCATCTCTGATAGAAGCCTTTATATAAAGACACCAATATTCTCGTTAGTTCATTCCATAAACTTTGCTCCTTGCTGTTGGTATAAAATTTGTATATTATTAAACATTAATGATGCAGGTACGAAATGGAGTGCGTGAAGGGTCGACACTAAGTCAGTGTCAGAGTCATTTTCTTCATTTACACTTCAGTAACGATATATTCTGCGTTATAGATAAACACTTTTTAAGATAATAAGGAAGATTAGATCTCAATAAGTATTTACATCTCCAAATAGTAAATACTTATTGAGATCTATAATTAGAAAATCTCTAAAATAGTCAAGAAGCAATCTAGTCGTACGTAAGGAATAAGCCGAAATTTTATATCCTGCACACATGTCATTTAAAACCGTTTTATTATTGTAAATTACAATACTACAGTTACAGTTAGTTTGGCCATTAATACTCTTATAATTAATAGTACACATAATTTTACTTTTAAATTTGGAATTTTTCATTTTATATGATTGTTTATAGGGCTTTCTTATTATTGCACCAATATATTATAAAATGTTTTGTGATATTAAAATGTAGTATGGTGTTAAAAAGAACCTTACCGTTATATAAAGTAGGTATAGTGCTTAATACAATTTTTAAAATCCTCTATACATTTGTATTACTTAAATGTATTTGGCTATTAATAGATACAATGAAACCTTTTCTGTTTGTGACAAAAAAGATCGGGCCTTTCACGTTGTATTTGTACGAATAAGACGACCAAAGCAGCAAGGAAGCAAAAGATTTTATGTTGGAAGATGAAGATAACGCACTGATCATTTCTTAATAGATAATTTTAAAAAAGAATGAAGCGGTAAAATTAAAACAACTACTAAAGCGGTAGGCAAAGAGAGGTGACAGAAAAAATCCTTTACGAAAAAGATTTTTTTTTTCTATTGAGCAATATTTTAACAAACAATATGACCGTGCTTTTGCTGAAAGCTCATGAAGCTTTCCAATTAATCAACAGAGTAAAAGGTGAGCATTATCTGCCTTCAGTGATGGTTTAGTGGGATGTTAGTTATGAACGAGTGAATGGTCCTTTCAGCAAGACTCGGTGCCAAGTCATAAAGCCCTGTTCACGCAATCTTGGTTAAATACGACCTTTCCGCACTTCATAAGAGCTGAAGACTGACCGTTATCTAGTCCTGATCTTAATCCACTGGATTATAAGTAAGTCTTCATCTTAACGCTAGGATAATTATGGGGCTTTAAAACGCTCTGTACGATTGGCAGTGAAGAATTTTCCCACAGAAAGAGTGTGTGTTGCAATTGATAATTGACCTCAAAGAAGCTTCTCGAAAAAGCTTTATATGTTTGAATTGTTTCATATTAATATATTGAACCAATGTAACGTAATAGTAATAATTGTCACATACAATAAAAAATGTTGTTTATCTTTGTTACAATATTTATGGCAAAACTAATGTCTAATATCGGAAATATCGATAGAACTGATCAAAATATTACAAAATTTCATTAGTAAGAGAAAGAAATTTAGTTCTCTTAGTCTTGTTGTACGAGAGGATATCGGAAATATCGTAAGTGAACCTTACAATTTACTCGACATATTCTTTCAATCGATCCTTTTCATGTTGATTCGTTGCGTCTATCGTTTAGCTTTTTCCTTTATAGTATAGTACATTATGTATTTTTATCTGCATAGTTTAGTTTTCAAATAATTTACCGTGTCCGTTTACCATCATATGATATGCATCTTGGACTGTTCAACTTTTGTTAATAAAACCTATAGTCTTAACTCTTGAAGAGGGAAAGGAGAATTCATGGCAAGACCGCAAGTCGTATGCTTTGACGTTACAAGCCGTCGTAATGCACCGTGTATGTGTTGATGAGCTATTTTAGACGGACGTCTGCAACCCATACGCGCTAATAATAAACGCCCATTTCACTTGCTCTGTTCTATTTTTGCTATTTGATTCGATTGCTATTAGATTCGGGTGTTGCTTGCGTCATGGTGTCGACAGGCATGTACTTCAAATATGTAGGACTATTTAATTCATATTTGTTTATCAATTCATTCTTTTAATCACATTAAAATTAAATGTAAGAGATTTCAATTTTAATCGAGATTATACTATTGTACGCAACTTAAATTACGATATTTAATAAAATATTGTAACAAACTAAACGCTATTATTTTTGTAAAAGCAACATTTTTTTGTTTTACGTAGGGGAAACGCCTTAATCTGCCGGGCTCTTGCCAAAGCAAGAATTGGTTATAACGGAATTGCACCGACTAAAATCCCCATCACATTCATACATCATCGCATTATGGTGGAGTCCCAAAAACGTTATCATACTATGACATTACAGCACACCAGCAAAGATGCCAAGATTCGTGGTAGAAAACTCTCGCCTTCGATAGGAACAAATGTAAGATCTTACGCTGCCTACATCTAGCACTTTCCACGACCTTGAATATGTCCTTGGTTCACCTATTGGTGGGGTTATCCACGCCGCTACCGACTGTGAATTTTTGGCCCCCCCGGCATGACACGGTTGATATAAATATATGTATAAGATGAAATTCTAGTGTAAGCAATTCTTATTTCATGAGACGACTAGTCAGTTTCTCAACCAAGTTTTGTAAACGCTGTCTCTGATCTATTATATAGTTGCGCTTGTAATACGAATATTTGTGTTTTTTCCTCTTGTTATTCCTCGAATTTCAGTGCTCTAAGACCAATGTAGATACATTAATACAATTAGTTAATTTTCTATCTGAATTTACATTCAGATAATAACATATAAAACGTGAAGAAACCATACAGTTGGAATTGTTGAAATTATTGGGTCAATTATGACAGGACGTTATTTTTGCGCATGTAACAGCGATTCGTCGAAGTAATAAATCAACGTTTGATTGGCGCGTTTATGTGTTTTTTAACGAGTGCAGTCCCACTGTTGGACTACGGGCGCGGGTTTACGAGCGGCGTCACGGATGTTGTTGGCTAACCAACGCTTAACTGTTGGAAAATTGACTAGAGCATTACAAACATTATATTTTCGGTTCAAATTTATTAATTTATATTTTGTATTTAAATATATTTTGAGAGAAATATATCTACAAAGATAAACTAAAGCAACTTAACATACGTGCACACAAAACTTTTAATTTTATTTATAATCTGTACTTTCATATAAATTATTATTATGTTCTCAGTATAATTTCAACATAACAGTTTTCAAACATTATCTTCTAACAAAATGAAAGTAACCAAGGTATAGAAAAGGTTTCTTTTAATAATTGAATTCATACCCGAACTCCTTTTGGATTGTCAAAAAAGCCTGTTCATTATCGCGGTTTAACATGTTTTTTAGAATTTAATTCGCGTTTCTTTCATTTAATGTCAGCTTTGTTAGCACAAATATATACTCGGGTAGTATTTTGTATAATCTTCTATCAAAAATTGTAGCTCTGTAACGAATAAAAGGAGGAGAAAATTAAAAAAAGAATATATGGTTTAAGTGACATTTACAATAGTAGAATATTTTGTATAGTTTGAAGCGCAATCTAACCTAATACTGATTAGATTTAACTAACTATAGTTTATGATATTTATGTAATTTAAATAGAATATAAAAGATGTTATTGTCCAAATTAAAGTTGAAGAAATCTAAAGAAACGAAGAGATATTATCTCGATCACGATAGATTCAACATAGAACTGCTACGAGCGTATTATCTGCACTTTAATATAATTATTACTGCATATTGATATGTATACCGTGCAAATATTTCAAAACACAAGCAACGTGTTTGAATAATGGTAAGTAGTACGCACCGACATTTATAATGTATTTGAGTAACTCATAATTTATTTTGTATTAGTTTAGCTCATTCTATGAAATATATATTTTAAAAATAAGCGTTGTCTGAAATAATTAAGAACGACTAGTAAAACGATGTAACTAATACTACAGACCTTGAGCACTAGTGCCAGGTGAAAAAGAAAATATAAACTACAATAGTTTGTTTTCGACGCAACCGACGCGTCTACAGGAGCGCAGAAGAAAGCCCACATCTGTTGCCAATAGCTTTACCGTCGCTAATTGAGATAAGTCGTCGTTCAGTTCGAACCGTGCCGCAACCTTACCCTACTTTATACACCAATGTCCTCGCGTGTGTCATAAAATACTATCGAGTATTTGGATTAAATACAGGATGATTATAACTGTCAAAGCTTTAAAAGGTTGAATATATAGCTCATTTGTCAGCAAAAAGCTATAAAGCCTTTACATATATTTTCAATCACTCTGTATTATATGATCACTCTTAAAATCGATTTGAATACAACAGGCCAACAACTTCTGGCAGTACAAAATCAGCAAGGACAGAGAGTAAATAATAATTAATTTTGATATGTAGTAATCCGAATTTTTAAAACTATTTTTGACTAGAACATCATGAAGTTGTTTTAATTCTGAAACATTGATTTTTGATAATAGTGTACAAATACGAATGCGCTAACCAATCATCTTGTATATTCTGCACGGTAAATACGTTACAAAACTGTAAAAAAAAATATCATTGCCCCCATTTGATTTTAAAGGTTGAATTATACTATTAATAACATTCGGTTTTTTTCTATTTATCCCAATTTTATTATTTTTGTTTCCCCGATGTGAGTAAACGCACGAAATACGAAAATATTCAAGCTATTAGTATTAGCTATTAGTTTTTTATTTTGTACAATTTTGAACAGTGTTGATGTATATTTCGCATAATTTGTAAAGTGTCAGAAATTTAATTTGACTAATTTTTTTTACTAAAGTTAGTGTCTTTTCAACAATTATAATCCTCATGATATTCTTGGAGAAACAACGATGGCTTCTCCTTGTTTTTCGTGACTCATTATACATATGTAACTACTGCTTTCATATACTAGAATTTGTTGAACCTTGGAAGTCTATTATACCCCCATTGTTCTTATTTTCTCTTCCGACGGGTAGAGTGGTGTTAGACAATTCAGGTAATAGTTTCTCGAAAACTTCCCTTTTTTTCTCTTTTCTATATGTACGAAATGAGAGACGAGAGGGACCGAGAAGAAGTCCATGTTATGACGACCCTAAATCACGACGGTTTTAAAAGCATACGACTAAGATGAAGGTGACGTGTTCCTAATATCAATTTATTTAATATCATCTTACCGGTGTTGTGTCCAATGTGATTAATCTTAAAATACTTTATATAAAAATTAATTTTAAATAGACGTATGTTTGAGCAATTTGTGTACTTTCATTTATTACTACTTAGAACTTTTAAAATTACTACTATTACCTCTTGTACTTTTTATGAAATGTTTTTTTTTAGTTAGTATTTATGGTGTACAAAAAAATGTAAATAAATAAATATTAATTCTATCAGTGAAAAATCATTGTGTACTGTAAAATTTTATTGATTATTTTTATAGTCCTCACCACCCTCACACACCATCATCACCATCTTAGTCAACGGGAACCAGAATAGATTGTTTTATTCCCAACCTTAAATTTAAAACAGTGGTGCAACTAAGTCAACACTGATGGACTGTCTTACAGAGTGGGGACGTTTAACATTTTGAAACTTATTAAATAAAATTCTAGAATTTTTATATTCCTATGAGATGTTGCTATGAATTTGAAATACAAAATTGTCTACAATATTGTATCTGGATTTATCACATTAAGATATATAATGGTACATCTTGTTGTCTTAGCATTTTCACTGGAAACGGTACTGGGCAGTATACCATAAGAACATGTACCAACAGATAAGGGGGACGATAAACCAGTATTATTTAAAAAAAAAATCCTTTTTCAACAGTTACCTTCTTGATAAACATACACTGAACTAAAAAAAAAGTAAGGTTTTACTTTCCTTTTATTACATTCAATTTAACCGTTTCAGCTATTTTTTAATTGTTAGTTACTATTTTTTTTAATTTTACTATTTTTTTAATTCGATCATAATACGATATAATTTTAAAAATCCTAACCTATAACCTCTAAGAATATTCGAGTACAGAGTATATTTCAAGCGAGACCGTCTATTTTTAAAATAACAAATTTAAAAATATCCGATTCAACACTCGATTCTTAGTAACAAGACCGGTCGACGGGCGCTGTGCGGCGCGAGTCACGTAGTTCCAGCGAATATTTTCGTACACGCTATAAAATATGACAAATTATTTGCCGATCGAAATACATCAAGACATACATCGTTGTTAGAAGAATATTTAATAAGGATTCGTTGAACTGTGTATTGGTCTTAAATAACCTCCAAAAGATTGACTGTGCTATTTGACAGTTATTAATATAAAATATGACCCTGAAATTACTTCAATATATCATCTGATTTCTAAGATACAACTAAGGTCAGAGACGCTTAAAATCTTCATACTTAAAATTTATTATTATAACATTAATGTAGTCTTATGAAATGTTAATAAAACTGTTCGAATATAACTAATGTTATTACTGTCTCATTCAATAAATTGTGATGATCTGTAATGAGATTAAAGAGAAATGAAACAGATTAAAAATATTATTGGGTCGCAGAAATGACGTTGCCGTGTGTCGTTTGTTATTATGTATGTATCAATAACAGCTGTCACTGACAAACCCTTTCATAATCATAACATACTTATTTCTTGTTAAATTTCGGTTCGTCGACGATTGGATTGTTCGAAAACATATCCATTAATGACACGATTACTGTCGTCAATTATCATTGATAATCAAAAACAAATAACAACGTCAGTTTACTTTCAAAATATTATTTGCATAAAATATTAGGAAAACTGGAAAGGAATGTCGCTTTCTTAAGTTAAATTCACACTACGACATTTTTAACAAGTTTTTATTTCTAATCAACAATATATTCACCTTCATTATCAACAACTTTTAACCATTTAGTATACAAATTTTTAATGTCGGGCGGTAAAATTTAATCGGTGTTTCTGTAAAATATGGCGACAGAAACGACATTATTTTCCGGTCCCACTAATACCTTGGTAGATGTTATAGTGGTGAAATTCAACTACCCTTGTTTAATAGGTTTGCGCTTATATGTAATGAGTTGCTATAAATTGTACGTATAATTGGGATTTTCTAAAAACACTATTGTACAGGCACTTCTTAAAGACCATGATTTTATTTATTATGATTGCAAAACAAAATTAACTATATTACATATAAATAAAAGCCATTTAAAAATACAGACTAATTGCAATTTTGGTGATAGGCACCAAGTGCTAAGTTAATAAAACAAGGGATTTTTGTGAATGAAAACAAATCAACAATAAATTTATTGTAATTTTATTAAAATAATAATTATAAAGATGGTTATTATTACGATATACATTATTTAATCAACATTTATTAACTTTTTTATTATTATCAGAATGTTATGCATCATCAATATATTTTAAAAGTAAAATATGTTACGGTTAGAGAAAATTAGTAGGAACTGAATATTGAATGTCTGGTTGAGAAAACATAGCAGCAAACAAAATATATTTAGGGATGGTAACACTGACGCAAACAATAGTATTAACAGTACATTTCGAGTTTTAATATTGCATCTTGGAAAGCAACCATTGGATTTACAGATGCTCTTTCCAAAGAGATAATATTTTATTAAATCTGTATAATAAATTTTGTCCGGTTTTGCGCATGATTGAGCCGCGGCAGCTGCCTGGACCGTTTAAGATGACATAGTTATAAACCTATTTGCGTGAAATGGACAATCATATGCTTTTACATCTATTTTTTTTTATATTTATATCTTATATACTTTCACAGGAGAGTAGTGATAATTTTTGTTATTATATGCATATATTTTATTATTATTGGCGTGGATTTTTTCTTAAATGTATATCATGTTGTAAGTTTATTTTGTAAAAGATAATTCAAAAATGATATTATTTATTAAGCTTTGATTCTGTTTATAAAATAATATTAATAATTCTTTATTTAAATTACTAATCCAAGTTATCAAAGAAATTTTATGAACTCTATATTTGTTCTGAAATGAGTTGCTTCATATATATAGTTTCATTAACGAATCTAAATATCAATTACGTTTTGGTGTATGATAGTGATTCTAATTTCATCATCATCATCATTTCAGCCATAGTATGCCTCTCCATAGGTTTCCATTGAGTCCAACAATTCTTATTACTAAAATGGATGGTAAATAGGACTCTTTACTAGGTCGAGTAAAATCGTTGGTAGGAAATGTAAGTTATTCTCAAATATTGAACATTAAGATTTATATTTGCCGAAAAAAGCTCTCTTTGTGTCTTTTGTATACTGCAGTGTTCGGAGTTCGTGGATTGTATGCTCATTGTGTCAATGGAGCCTGAACCAGCCATGAACTTGGAAAAAATAAATGGTTATTTTACTACCATATTGAAAGAGAGTATTGAAAGGTTTAAATAGTCCCTTAAGACTTTAGAGATTAGTGTTGGACAATGTGAACCTTTGCGACTTTTCTAGATACGACAAACTTGGGGTGGCTCTAACGATGGCTCTAATGTAACACTAGCGCCATCTGTATTCTACCTAGCACATCACACAGGTTAAGGAAAGCAACAAAATCTTAATGAGTCTGCCTACATCGCTAGACAAATTGTACGACATTAATAATGAATATAAAATTTATTTCAAATATATTTTAAGCGTAGGTCGAGGGTTCAATTCCCGAGATACAGTGATATATAATTCACACTTTGTGTATTAATTATACAGGATTGCAACTGCTCACAAACAAGACCCTAGAGGATGGGCAGCAGCGTCTTCTGCGTACCATAACACCAAATGCTATCGCTATCCCGGCTGCCAAACGTGGCGATTATGTTATATCCCCCATAGATATATTTGGAGGAGACCTGTGCCTCTAAGGTATAATAAAGGAGAACATTTTTTGTTCAGGTTAACAACAAAATTCAATAATGTTGGCCACATTCATTATCATTATTTATTTATTAATTAATGAATAATTTGTTCTCCATTAATTAATAAGTCGCTGCCGATTAAAAGTAATAGTATGTCTATTATTATTAACAACTATTCATAATAAGATTTCATATTTCGTAACATGATGGTTTGGATCGTAGCCATGTCGATGGAGACGGTAATGGCTTTACGCTCGAGTGCGAGCGGGAGAGGTGATAATCTTGTGTGAAAAATATTTATGCTAAGGCCTTCCGTTGCTACGTTTCGTCTATGAATAGGCGGCCGGCTGAGCGGCAGGGCGGCTGGCTATTTCTGAGCGCGGCGCGAAGGTTAGTCGCTATCGACGAGTAAAAGTCTTTTGGAGAAATTCTCTCTCTTACCGCGAATCAAAAAACAATATGTATCGCAATCTTAATATTATAATTGCGATAAATATTTACTGATATGAAAGCATTATCATCGTCACGTCAGGCATTAGGCGTCCACAGCTGTACATAGCTTAATCCCCTGGGTTTCCAATATGACCAGTAGGAAGCTGCCTTAATCCAGAGTCTACCAATGGATCCTAATAAGATAGTCTGTACGTATTGTATTGTTTCTAAAGATGTTAATGCTAGTAGCCCTAAGGCTTTTACAGCTTCATCGGTACTGAGTTCACGGAGCGGAAGGGTCCGTGAACTAGAAGGTAGTCTGTCCATCTTGTAGGTGGACATCCTACGCCGCTTCGTAGTCTTCACTCCATAACCTCTAGGCTCCAGCAGCCATCTCTTATGGGTGTTATGTGTTACGTGTTGCATGTGCATTGCCTCTTTATTACTATATTAACTTTGGTTAAATTTATTACTTTCATTCATCTTCTTTCTTTATTGCCGATTCGTTAATTAGAAGAAGGTTTATCCTAAATTTTATAAATACAGATATAAGAAGGTAATTTAAATTACTTTTTAATATTTATAATTTAACTTTTTTAATATTTCTTATTATATTTTTGAGAGTAGTTTTTTTATATTATTTAGCGCAGCTTAGATGTATGAATACAACTATAGGTACACCTATTAAATTTGTGTTTTTTTTTTATTTTAGAAAGTGTCTGGTATATATTGTCTTAATTTTTTTCCATCTGATATAATAACAGTTTGATCTAAGATAATTCCTTTATTATAGTGAGTCGCTTATAGGTCATTTGGTGAGATACTATGTCCTAAATTCGAACGGTAGTGTACATGTATCTACCCCGGCGTAAGAAACCCACTATTGGAAAAAATATGAAACAATGGAAATTTCTTTGTTATGGTTAATAATTTTCCTTCTTCTATTCAGCCGATAGACGACCGTTGCAAGGCATATAGGCTTTCCCAAAGATCGCTACGATGACCGGTCTAGCGCGGCCCGCAACCAGTGATTTCCCAAGATCATAACTATGCCATCGGTCCACTTAGTGGGGCCTGCCCACGCCGCGTCTACCAGCTTATTTCTTTTCAGTCAATAGGCGCCCACTGCAAGACATAAAGCCTTCATTTTATACCTTTGGATCTATGGGGGTATTTGCTATAATAGGCATATGTAGCAGGCGGGTTAGCGATAATAGTGCGGTATTGTGGTGTGCAGAGGAAGCAAGTGCCAATCCTCTGGAAACTTCATCGTGAGAAGTGGTAATCCTATACAATTAATGCACAAAATGTGAATTATCGAATATAGCATCCCAGGAATTTAACTCGCGACCTACGATCGCAAGTCTCAGTCTTTACCGCTGCGCTATCAATGCTACTAGCTTATTATTACATATAATGAATCCCATTATAAACTATTTATCATAAAAGAAAATAAACCTTTCATTTTTTATGCCCGTTTCTGCATAATTTTTTAATCATAATTCCACCAACACTAACTTAAGTTTACCGTTGATATTCTATGACTACAAAATATTTTATGATATTTATTGCTCCTAATAAACTTGAACTTTTTTGGTCATCTCGTTTTAATTATCAGTAGTAGTAATGAACATTACCATGCCTATTACTTTGATTACTTATGACAGTAATTAAACAATTTTTTTAATAAACTTACAGATTTTTTTAAAGTAACACAAACATCATGTAAGAGATATTGAGATGTATCATAAAATCTTTCAGATCATTTTAATTTGTAAATATACCACATATGTATATTCGATTCTTACAACAGCTTTACAATTTTTGTAAAAACTTTTTCCATTTTCGCGAATCAAAAATCGCCTAGATGACCGGGTTTGGTCACGCAACTTCTCCCTACCTTGACTAAGTCATCGAGCCACCTGGAAAGGATAAGAGGAAGAATGCCTCGTATTACCAAAACGCTAACGAATGCGAAATTTAATATGGTGTGTGTTTTATTTTGGGTAGGCATAAGTCGGGAGGATTAAAATTCCTTTATCATCATCATAATTTAATCCTTCGATTGCTCAGCAAATTATGGTTGATAAAAATGATGATGCAGAAGAAGGAAGAAGCGGCACGCGTCCAGCATCTTCCGATGTCCTTAATGAGTCTGTCCACCCTGTAGATGATACTCCTACCTGGTTACTGGATCGTGGTCTCCACTTCAAACCTTAAGGCACCAGCGGCCATCGCGCGCTCAGTGGCCAGTACCACTTTAACTTCTTAAGTCGATGGGTTATGTTTCGAATTGATTGTCTTAACTTGATCACTACCTCTCATAGAAAAAGCTTGAGCGTAACGCTTAATATGCTTTTCCTCCATGAGGTACTGCAACTTCCTTTATGTACTGAACATGTGTCCATGGTAGCAATGGGTCAATAGTAATTTAACAATATAAATGTGATAATAATGTAAACCTACATATTGTCACTACTAAAACCTGGCGTCCGCCCAACGATCATCCACCGGAACCGCGACATTAATAAAGTTAATTTTAGCGAACGAACATAATGTAAGTAACATTTGGACACATCTGAGAAATTTTATTTTCTTTAGTTTTTTTCATTTAATCACGTGCTCAAGCCAGTTTCACAGTCAAGGACCACAGTTTTTAGTTTTTTTTTTTAGTTGATTTTCTTTTATACGAATTCATACGCTTACACACGTAGAGATTATTACTAAAGTTAGGAAGGGTTTCCTAGTTGTATAATTTATTTTGGATTAAGTTATATTATCAATTTGAATTCATATTATTCTATTGACTTTGATCCTTTACATTTACATTTATACTCGTGTACGTCATGAAGAATGCTAGAATAGCTAAAGCAATTGTGCAACTTGAAAGAAGAATCATATTCAGCTGATCTACAACGCCATCTTACAATTTAGATCTGCAAGGCTTCCATACGCATTTTGATCAGAAAAGACCTTATAATAAACACCAACGTGTCATTTTTGTTATCTTCCCAATAAACTTAATACAGAAGTAATGCAATTCACCTCTAAGCTCTTTTATCGCTTTAAGAACCCTTCTCTCTGTAATAAAATTTCTTACTAAGTTTTCTATCATGACCTTCTTAAATTTATTTCATGTTAATTTAAAGACAATACATAGAAGTGTAATGTAACATCCTACAAATGCGCCTTCTAAAGAGATACTAATTTTAAAAATCCTCGAGAAAGGTATATCAACTTTAACGTAATTTGTATTAAACTATAATTATCCTATTACGACCCGCATGTCACTCTAATAACAGTTAATATAGTATCAACTCTTATTTTATGGTAACTTTTTAACAATTTTACTAAATTTTGGTCACGTGTTCTACTCAGAATATTAATATATAAATACATACATATTTATATACATAACAGTCTCCCATTACTTCTCTCTCATCAAGGCTTCGCACGTATATATTTATGGGTGTTTTTACGAGAGACATAATTCGTCCATGGTAAAGCATAGCATTCTCTAGATCTTGGGCAATTCACCCTAAAGAAAAAGTGTTTGCTTATAGCGTCTATTTATAGTCCACTCTGTGATGCGGTATTTTCATCATAACATTTAAAGGTAGCTTACAATCAGGTGAAAAGTTGGCTCATCTCATTAAAAAATTGTACGGTCCTCGGATATCTTCATAAGTTCTGTGTATATTTTCGCAATTGACATTCTACTGCAAAAACTTTTTATCATAACCATCAATATTTATTCCAAGGTATTTGTAACGAATATCTATCGCTAATTGATTTAAATATTGTCTAGATGCAACATAGTCAAGTAAACTATTCGATTTTATATAAAAGACCTTCGGCAACAGGAATATCATTGGAAACAAAAATTAAATAAAATTATGAAAGGTAGATAACCAATACGAACATTTCTAAAAAAAGTGAAATAAAAAATTGAAAGAGCAGAGAAAATTATGTTCTATTTTTTTAAATGAACAAAACCAGTGTTGTATTTTTGCTCGCGTAAAATGAATAGCCACTAAATTAATAAAAAATTCAACCGTAGAAAATGACATCATCGTTGGCAAATGTTTGGCATCTCTAGCTCTGATAGATCGCGACGTAATTTTTGTCTGGAATAGAAAATAGTAGTGCTGGAATAATTAAAATAAATATTTCATTAATGAAATCAACTTTAGCTTTATATTTAAAGCAATTTTTTTTATATAATGAGATAGAATTTATGTTAATATTATTAATAATTATTTTATGGTATTTGCCAGTTGAAACAAAGTAATCTGTCTATCAGAATGGGATTGAATTACTCATAATAAAGTACGAAGTACCGTAGTAAAGTTGGAATCCGTCAGTCAATAGAGCCAGTAAGGCGTTCTAAGATATACTCAAATCTGAATCTAAGTGCATAAAGTATCTAAGAGCATATGAAGTATTCTGCAGTACTCGGATGCTCATCCTTAGCTATAAGACTGCTATAAGTGAAAACCTGTTATTGTTTAGTCAATTAGTAAAGAGTTAATCAGGTATCGATACCAGTCAATTTTCAATAAAAAGATATTGAATGTATCCAAGAAATCAAAACCGTGACCTACAATCCTGTCAGTCCTACTGCTGGGGTAGATACAGCTACAATCGTAGGTAATAGATAGTTCGTGCATTAATGCCATAATATTGCTACTGCTCATAAACAAGCTTGTAGAAAATGGACATCGGCGTCCTCTTCGAACCATAATAACTCACTGCGATCGCCAAACTGCCTGCCAAGCGTGGCGATTATGATATATCCTCTCATAGACATCTTTGGAGAAGGCACATGGTTTGCAGTGGGCGTTTATGGGCTGAAACGATCAAACACAAAGTGACAACTCATGCCAAGGACCTCTGAGCCTAGCTATTCCTCTCTAAGACCTTTGGCCTGGTCACTCCATAGAGTATCCGCCTAAGCTAAATGGAAATGAAGCAGTTTCTTACGATAGATAAATCTAATGTGAAGACTTGAGCCAAAGCTCCCGAGGAACCTACCGTTGTATTAAATAAAAATGAAATTTAGGCTATACAACCTCAACGCTCTTCCTCCTATATTTATAAAATCACAATCTTAAACTTGCTTAGCTAAATAAAATCAACTATTTGAATCAAAAATTTCCACCCATTACGTAAATGGCTTGTCATAAAGATAATTCATAACGTTTGTCCAATATATTAACTTCGTAAATCTGACCAACCGACACTAAAGATCAGGATAAAGAAATGGAAAAAAGAACATAGGGCTCCCTCATAGATTTTCAATAGAATCGGTTAGAGAGACTGCATTCAGCTACGTCCGACCTTCCTTTTTATGGATGTGTTACGCTATAATTGCAGTTCCATGTTCTCTACTCCAGAACTTACAGACTCGTACATTTTTTGCCAATTCAACATTGCAACATTGCAACCGGCGGTTTTTTGTCGGTTACTGTTATTCATTTACGGATCTTCTTTACCTTTAGGTGGTAAATTTCAATACTTCAAAAATTTCACTATATTTTAGCTGCATGAAATTGAAACAGCAATAATATTTTCATAATAGGTTAATGTCTGGAATAAGCACCGAGACAACTCGGTCACTTAGACGGTTGTTTACAACAGAAACCTACGCTCGGTAAAAAAAATCTCAAAGAGAATTTAATATGACGTAAATGCAACCTACGTCGGCAGGTTGTGAACGGTATTTAAGTATAATGGTAAAGCAGTTTTAGCGATACATTAAATATTTTGTTAATATTACAACAATGAAACGTAGTAAAGATCAAAGATAATTGTAAAAAGCATAAAGACCGTGTAAATATTTATAAAAATTCAATTTAACTTTGCTTTCCTCGTTATTATGTTATTAATTATAAATTATGTATTTGATGAGTGTAAAGAACGTGCAAGTTGCTTGTTTTAATAATTTTAGCCTGTTTTTACTAATTTTTTACGACGGTTAACAAATGATTACTAGATATAAAGTAGTATTTATTGATATTAACATTGAAGAACAAAGAACATATTTCACTTACACAATGACGTAAATATAATTCAAACTAGTAAGTAGTTAGTAATTTCAGTGGTTTAGGACTACTGACTGTAATAAAAATAAAAATAACATATAGATATTGGTTGTTTATTTCTGTTAAAATTGAAAATGATAGACTGATAGAAGTGTTATATAATGGAAATATCTGACGCATAAACAAATTTTATATTACTAACATTCGCTTCGATTCGAGTAAGTAAATCTTTCTCGGGGCGATGTAAACTTTTCTGCTAAAGGATCCTAGAAAATGTCCAGAGAGATCCTATTGCTAAATTAAAAATAAAAATGTCAAAGAATATTTGGAGGTTATTGAAACTTTTTAAATATGTAGTCATTCTTTTAAAAAATAAACATTTCTCTAGAGTTTTTTCCTTCTGTACTTTTCAGGTCTGTATCATTTCTTATTAAAACAGGTGGTAGGCTCAACTTGACGTCGATAAAGACAAGTAACAACAGTAAGACAGTAGTATAATTGAATAGGGCGTCATTGATATAATAAGACATGTGTGTTGTTAAGAATAGTTTTTCAAATTTATAGGACATCGTTAGCAAGTGACATCAATAATGATTAGTGTTGTAGGAGCAAGTACGTGAAGGCAGACGACAGGCGATCTGTCAACTGCGACACGAACGCGTTCCGGAAAGTGTTCGCAGAGCCACCGTAGCCCAGTTGCGGTTACAGATATAGTTTCCTCGATAATTTTTTGATTTTGTTTCCATTACACTGTACACATGGTGTCTCCTACACAACAACCAATTCAAAAACTTTCTTATTTTATGATATGTTTACTTTTTATTACGATTAGAGAAGATGTAATGTTAATCTGATAGAAACGACCCAAATTAGACTTTTTCAGTTATTCTAAAAATGCTTGTGAAAACAAAATGTTCCTAAACTTTTTCTAATACGTTTCTATTAAATTCTTTCTCAATTTTGATACCACTGTAATGATCGTATATGTATAACGTTTTACACTTGTTAATTATTTATAATCTGGATTTTTCTCAATCATTGATTACCCAAACATTTGTGAGATCTTTATTATATTTTAAAATACTCTTTCCCTCTTCTTATTTTCGGGACAGGGACATACACCCTCCTACTTTCACCGTCCCTCTCTCATCCTTCACAATTTCTCTCTTTATTTCCTCCTTCATTCTTCATATTTACTATCATTCAGCATACAGTTCCTAGCCTAGCTACGTCACCCAGCATCCTGCGACAAAACCACAAGAAAGTGTGACGTCTCTCCACCTCTTCTAAAAGGAAAGCGATGTTGCCGCAAGCAATGTTCCTACCCATTTCCACTTCGCAAGCCACTCTAAGTCCTCCATTTACGGGACAGCAAGTAATTACGTGCATCACGGTCTAGTCCATAAATTGAGAGATTTGAATTGCAGTTTCTTATTAGCCGCTTTACCACAGATTTTATTAAAATATTGATGAAATGGCCATTTTAAAACGTGGATCAAAATAAACATATAGATATGCTTATTTTGATTGAGTTAAGATGTAGCTAAATCATTAAAAATTGCAATTTAAATGAGAGAGCTGTTTATACAAAAAAAAATCGATATTTGGGTACCACACAGCCGGACTGAAAGAACTGTGTATTCATTTGTGATTGATAATTGAAACTGGTAACGATTGTTAAATGGTGACGAAATGTGGATTATGTGGTCTGAGGTCTGTCTGGCTTTACCGACTGTGGCAAAACCAAGGTCAAATCGTGATAAGCTTATCATACATACTTATATTGTGGGATTGAAAGGGCATTGTTTATTTTTTATCTTTTACCACAGGTCAGAACTATCGATTCGGATTTCTACTGCCAACAATCAATAACATTAAATCAACAAGTTTGGACCAAAAAACATTTGTAATAATGGAAGGGGTGTTGCCTTTCTTTATGGTGATGCTGAACCAAACCCATCTGCAGTCACATAGAAAAATTTAAAAGAGTTTGCCCAGGATTTTTCCACTTTCGGATTTTTATGCTGACATGAATCAGCCAATGTCAGGCTAACATCAAGAGAAGATTGTCATAATCATTTGTCGCATTTTTTTTCAGAAGTCACAAAATTACGGTAACGCCAACGGCACCATGCCACTACCAACAAGATGGTGGAAAGTATTTGTCAGAAGTATAATGGTACTTTTAAAAATTATGTCTCGATCTTTCATATAAAGTGTGAAGGACCTTCCTCAACCTATATAGATGAACCTATTTATATATGAGAGTATCAATAATTTTTAATGATATGACTTGAAAAGTAGTAATGGTCTTTATATATAACACAAGTGAATCAATTAATGTAATTGTAAACAAACAGATTTGTGGGTCGCTGTTTAACTTGTTCCCAATAGATAGACGGGATGAAAGTACACGCTAACAATAGAGTAAAAATAAGTTAAAAAACGAAATATTTTAGAAGCCATATAATTAAAAGCAATGAAATGAAGACACATCTTGTACGAGAGAGTTGAAACAACTGGTGCGAAACTAATATCCACGTAGTGATAGCGCACAAAAATAGGTTTTTGAATATACTTCACTTGCACAATATTTCGTAAGATCTTTATAATTTGCCGAGGAAGCTCTTATTCATTAATCTTACTCATTATTCTCTTAAATAATATATTATCCTCTTCTAATTAGCTTTCATGAAATAAAAGAAAAGAACAAAGACCAACAAAATTGTGGAACAAAGTTGATAGATTGTTACAAATTCCCGTACTATTAAACCCGCTTGATTGCGTAAATCAATTCTTTGCTTACTTAATTGATTAGACTTTACCAACAGCTTTGTACCAGGTCAATAATTTTATTTTTTAACCTTATTTAAGTAATTTGACAATATAAGTTAGATAAATGTTTTTGTCTTGGTTAAATGTTAGCATTTACGGTTTCATTGAGTTTGAGATTGCAGAGCGCTGAAGGCTTTTAAGTTAGTTAGATACACAGTTACTAAAATCGTGGGCACCCTCCAGATGCTTACATTAAATATTTAAATATATTCGGAGACCAATTATATCATCATAATTTCAGTCATAGAACTAATCTCCTTGCAGGACACAGGTCTACCTATGGGGGGGGGGGGGGTCAGGGCATTGTAGGACTATTATCAAAAGATGTTAATTCGTTAACAAGTTCTAGAAGGTTTTTGAAATTGATGTCTTTTTATAAATTAATGATTTCTCAATCAAATTAGAAGTGCCCTAAACTTATTTAGTTTATCAACTAGTAGTTATTGATACCCAAGTTATTATTACAAGAATGAAAGTTATTATAAAAGAAACTTTTTAAGTAAACATTATATTTTTTTTTAAATTACAAGACATTTCTGATGTTCACTGTTAAGTGGTAAGTAGGTCTATTTAGTATGTCATAATTTCATTTAATTTTAACTTTTTAAAGTAATCTTGACTATTAATAACTACATAATATAAAAATTTTGATGCTGTTTGAAAATATAATCAAGTGATTTATTAATTAATGATAGTTGATATTTTTATGCTTCGTATATATATGCTAGCAAGTAATAAATATCTCTATCTGCCAATATTATACCATAATATACATATAAGATATACGTCTCATATCCCTACCTTAACCATTCTGGAATCTTTTTTTTTTGGATCCTATGCATCGATAAACACCTTATCAAAATGTGATATCAAGTAACTAAGTAAAATTTCCATAAAAATCAGTTTCAAAGAGTTTTTTGTGTTTCTTTTGTAATTTGAGTGTAGTTGATCAAATCACGTTATCATTCAAATTTTTAATAGTAACATATGGCGGTTCACCATCGACGTTATGCTTTGTATATGATATAGGTGCATAAAAATGTAATTTTCAGGGTTATTGCTGCCTGGAAAGCGCTACGGCTGACAAACATATTAGAGATTCCACTGATAGGCATATTTAACTTACAAGCATGCAAAGCGAATTGGAATCGTTTATTAAACTGGAAGTGTAGCGGTCGAGTGATCCTGTAAATCATACATCGCAATGGTGCGTGCGCGTTCACAGTTCTAAATCGCAAGATTAATGAGAGACGACCGGCTCAGAGCGATGCGGGCGGGGAACAGCAGAAATACCGCGCCGACGGTTCAAAAATAGTCCGCGGCTCCGTCGCTGGTTGCATACAAAACTGGCCAGTCGACCGGCGGCACATCGCCTTATCAAATTTCCCTGCCCACACCGCGACGCACACGCCCACGCACCACTCGGTCGCCCATTCCGGTCCCAACCCCCGCCAGCAGCGGTCATGCATTAGTATGTTAGCATAACTTCACTTAATCCATCGCAGCGGCGGCACCGAAGCACTTCGAGGCATTAATCGATTAATAAGCTCCTCTTCTTAACTTACACTCGTGTCGGTCGCGCACTGCACGTCTGTTCACTGGTCACTCACACGGCACGGCACGGTCCACGCGCTCCGGGCGCCCGCCGATCCTACACTGCCCTGAGCGCCACCGGCTCTCCGACCCGCGCTCCAAAAATACCCTCATTGTGTGTACATCACAGCGCCTATAATATAACTAGGCTTTCATATAAATCTTCAACTAAAAATAACTCGCTTTCGATACTGCTAAACCTTAAGACTGCGGGTGCAGTGGCAATTAACCTTAATGATGACCTGGATACAGTACGGCACAAGGGTGCGATGTGTGATGTTCTAACAAATTGTTCTTCTCACAATATGACCTACAATTTGATCTCATTTTACTCGGAGACAATTCATAACTTATCAACTCTGATAAAAGATCGCTTTGAAATAATGTACATAAATTATATACCTGTTTTGCTGTTATTATCACTGTCCTTTTTTTGTTGAGTATTTGCAAACGTAAGTGATTTGCAGGGTTTTTATTAAACGAGAAAGAAATTTACATATCTTATGTATCTACGAGAAATCTTTGATTTGATATGTAAATAGTCAAGGAGGCAAATTTATCGACAAAATAAAGTGGACGGGACAAAACGTACATCTTTCTTATAATCGGTGCCTTCATAGTGATCTTCTTTTTCTTTTCAAGTAAATCCTTATTTAAGCCTGCCAGGAGCGAACATCAGCTAATTTCTGGAACGGGCTTCCGGCTTAACATTGGTAGGATCATTTAATATTTGGTTAGGTAGAGCAGAAAAGCAAACCTGGTCGGTGATGTCCTTTTACTGCGCAGGTTGCCAACCCCGAGTGACGTACCCGGTCACTCTTTTTACCCGCCATAGAACCAACACCCATAATGTCAATCAATGAAATGCCGGGAAGTTACTTTTCTCCGGTATATTATTTTTTATAGAAATTGATAAGTCGAAGAACAAGAATATTCATTAAAAATATATAATAAATCATCTTACCCCGTTGCTGAGTGATATGAGATGGTACATCACATTAGTTCTGTGTAGCTTAGACTTCACACTAAAATGCACTAAAGTTTATTTATCAGTATTTAATTTTAACACCTAGATTTCACTCACCTATGCAGCCCTGATTACCAATAGAACTAGACGGAAGCAGGCTACATCCAACGTCTTAATGCAACTGGCATGGTGGACCTTATAAAGGTCGATCCTGCCGTAGACGTTCTACTTTTCGCATGCAAGTCCGTGGTATTCACTCCAAGATCTCAATGCCCTAACAGCCATCAGTTCTACTCTCCATATATCCCACTTTTACTTGGACCTCCCAATCTAGTGGTCTAGGTCAATTAGTTTCGTTCTTCTACTGGTCACTTCCTCTTCTTTTTTTTACTTACCTCTCATAGTAAACGAGAGACAAAAATCTACTACAGATGGACTCTTCAATACCTCGATATACACTTGGATAAAAGATTGACCTGGAAAAACCTTATCAAATATAATAATATTTACTAGTTGAATGCTCGCAACTTAAAAATGTCAATGACAATAAACCGCTAATATATAAAAAGATCCTGAAAGCAATAAGGATATGTGACGCAAAACTGTAAGGAAGTGTCAGCTACTCCAACTTTAACATTAATCAAAGGCTAAAAAATGGTATTCCAAGAACTATTCCAAACGCGTCATGGTTTATTAGCAACATAGAGATCCATGAAGCAACTGCCAGCTACATTAAATGACTAAAACACCATGATGTGCAAAAACTTGGCGAATTACAAGCACAAAACAAAAATTGACCTTTCACAAATAATTTAAAATTATTTTGGAACTAAATTATTGAAATTTATTTATTGATAAACTGTTCTGCATATGTTTCGTGCAAGTTTTAATAATGTTCTGAATAAATTTCCTGTTCTAAATCCAATTTTAACACTTTGTTTATATGTTTCCTCTTGATTTATTACGAAACTTGCAAATTGGATATATAAAAAAGGTTTGTTGCTAAGAAATTTCGAAATTTAGTTCTCGGTGCATCGCCAAAAATAATTTATTTAGAGGTGAACTCAAATTCAGCGAATAGTATGTTTTGTTTTAATTTACTGCGCGGTACACTTCGTTATGTTTCAAAACGTATTCGTAACGTTTTCGAAAATGCACATCCTCCTAACGTTTCTAAACCTGGTTTTGTATTTTGGCCTACGTGTTGTTAACGTGTTGTCATTAGTAAATGTGAAATATTCAACACAAAATAATATTGTAATATTTTTACTGTTTTCTTCTTATTCTTGAAATAAATTTGTAGGTCTATAGAAGTTCGAATTCCCAATTAAAATTCAAATCAATTTTAAAATATCTTTATTTAGATTGACATTTACTTACGTTTTTGAATCTACAATTATTTTAACATTTCACCAGCTCGGAACGCTGATCTGCTAAAAAGAGCCGGCTAAGAGCTTATCAGTTGCTCTTTTTTAAACATATTGAAAATTTTTATTATATACATTATAATATCAAACATGTAAATGACTCAACATAACAAGTTTTATGCATTTCGATAAACCGAAAACTCTTGAATGCAATGACAAGATTTATTTAATAATTTACTTTTAATTTAACATTTAAGATTAGGAAAAGGAAGGACTGAGATATCTTGTGGATCTTTATAATATGTACATACACTCAAACCCATGAAGAATCCATTACCTGATGTGACCCAAATATGACTTTCTGCTGATTCCTCGTTCTTACACATTTTCACATTATTACAAGTTTAACTCAAATATCCCACTTTGTGTTATTTGACAGTCTGCTACAATAAAAACTTTAGGATTTAAACCAACATGCCGTCGATTTTTTTCCCGAAATGGTAATGAGGATGGAATAAATAAATAGAAGGTTTTCAAAGAAATTCGTTCATAAGACTTCTCTTAGACGGCAAGCATATGCAATACATCATATATTTTTTAAAGTTCTCGGCATTGTATTTGGCACAATGCAAATAGCAAGGTTGCGTCAAAGATCCGTTGAGTTCAGTATTGTCTTTATTACAAAGTGCTCAGACAGCTGGGTATTTTAAACTAATTCTAGTCATAGAGGTAAATATTTCCGTCGTGCTAAATCAAATGCCTACCATGAATAATACTATGTTTCTGTCAATAAAATATAAAGAACAACGAAAAAGTCGTTATCTATTAAAAATGAAACAATGTTTAGTTTATTATTTAATAACATTGTTCCATTTACAAGGTTTATCTATCATATTTAAAATATAACGTAGCAGTAAAGTATTGTTTCTCAACCTATACTCTAAATTCTTCAATAGTTAGTATAGTTACTTGCCAATTTGCATCCCATACACAACACAAAAGTTATCTTTGTTTTCGGTGTCATGAATACACTGGAATATTAAGTTATATAAAGCCTGAAATAAAAGTCCGACGCGTTCCCAAACCTGTCGTAGCATTAACAACGGGAAAGCGTCTCGTGAAAAGACAAGCTCCTGTCCATCAGACACGTCAGTCGTTGTATTTTGGGCCGGCGCAAAGGTTAAGTCAATGATTGAATGAGGTCGCTGTTTTCTTCGTTTTGGAAGCGACGGAAAATGTCAATGCGTGTTATTTGAAAACGAAGGTAACCTAAGATCCAATTAAAGACCATTAATTTTTACGCCGGAAATTTATATATATTATACAAATGTACTTTTCCTAGATTGCATAGTGGAATAGTTATTGAATTATAGTAATATAAATTTTAATTCTATTGGTTAATATAGAAATGACTTAGTGAATAAACATACGTTACTGATCCAGCGCCGCAGTCAAATTTATATCGTCAATTAAGCCAAAATGAGTGATAGCCAGAAACTGTGAAGGTAAATGTTGTAGTTACTGTTATAATATAAGAAGTTAGTAGTTTCTTTTAATAGCTGACATAGTTTAAAAGAAAAATATTTTAAACTCTACTTATATCTCTTTCAATTGTAACAAGCGCCTTTTAATTCAAAACTTTGAGGAAGAAATTTCAAATTTATACGAATAAATTCGATATTTTAGTGTTACACATACTAACTTAAGGTTAATTATTGCGTTAATTCTTACTCCTCATACTGGTTGGTTAAGTCAAGGGGTTCAATAACCGTGACATTGTCACTCACGATATACCTAAGAGAAACAAATAGGCACCGCCCCAATCTCCATGAGATGAAGGTCCGGAGACTTTGCACTCTTAGTGGACGTGAAGTCACTTATGAAAATGAATTGTTGATATTGCGATGCCCTTTCCCTACACTCCAAGACTAGGCAAGCTCACATTGCGAATGCGACGGTGGTAGAGTGACGAAGAATAATCATCCGCGGTCAAATTAAAGTCAGCTATGATAGTAGTAGACTAAATCTGCAAAATGGAATGAAAAGTGCTTGTACATGTATTAGAACTCTCTCATACCACCCTAGATAAAGAAAGGCCTTGATGTATGATGCATTACCTTTAGGCGCGCGCACCTTTCCCTGATCTGCTTCTATATTAGAGTAGAGGGTAGTAGGGTCGATTTTTACCAATTCGGTCGAAGATTTGTTGCAAGGCATCCCCGTGTCCCGTTCATATATGTCAGTGGAACATATATAATACGAGTATAATACTCCTTGATATATAAACCGCTTTATGTAATTTCTCTATAGTACCGCTGACATTGCATTTCGATTACGACATAAATATTTTCGCATATTCTTGACATAAAATATAAATTACTGCGTTGGTAATGCTCCAGCACCTGCACTTGTAATAGAAATCCTCATTGCGCGGTAATTAATTACCGATACACAGTCGTCGGCATTGCGTCGACGTTTCCAGAAGGAATAGCTTCTGAGACCACAGCTTCCTATGTATGCAACGGCTCCAACGTACTTTAGGATTATGATTATAATAAACATTAAAAAGAAGCCATGAATTTATGATATACTGTTGGTTGTGGAACTTCGAAAAAAAAGGTTATGCGAAATATACTAAACCATTTCGCGAGATCGACGTATAAAGAGCAGGAGCGGTACTATGTTTTTAAGACTAGTTAAGTTTATTTTCATAGCAATAAAATAATAATTAGCACAAAGTAAACAGTTAAATAGGTTAAATGATTATTTTTATATTTATGTACCTTTGAGTCAGCAAGCAAACTTTAGTTATTAACATGGTTGTAGCCATGTGCACGATAAATACAGTAACAGGAACAGAAAAGTAAAAGGATTACTTACGCACCTCTGTCTAAATGTAGGCATATTACGATATAAGTATTGTGTCGTATTTTTACCATTACAGGTTGCCTACAACAGTCGAAAGGATATAGAAAAATGGAAGTGTTTGTGTTATATTCTGTTTCAACAACTTTTCGATATTTACATATCTCATTTCAATACCAATATTCTACCTGGAAGCAAAGGTAATTTATAAATCGGAAGCATTTTTTAAATATTTATATCTATAAAAGTCTAAATAATATCTTAACGTACACTGAAATCTTCTGACATATTCAACGTGTCCTGAAGTCACGGGGAAAAATAGAAATAAGTCAAGATCACATATTTTTGCCAATTTTATTTCAAGATTGAAAGTCACTGAAGTGTTCTGTTATTCTCTTATAATCATCCAGTAACTCTGATTTTATAACTAGATTAAACAAACATTGCCAAACAAGCTTTACTGTATTTTATTTCACCTTCTTGTTCAAAAGACCACTTCTATCGACTTCCAAAGTACACTTACCACACAATTTTTAGCAGATAATTTATAATAGACACTGCTCGTCTGCGAAATAAATTACCCTTGTCGATTAGATGAGATTTTACATGTAAAAAATTCTTTGGACCTTTGAAAAGCTTTGCAAAGTTGCACTATTTATCATTAGACAGTGAATTGTGTTTTTTCCCTGCCTGTAATACTTTTTCTTTGTTGTTTTTTGTATCATTATGTTTAGTGTTTGTATATTATTAATTAATATATTATACACTATTAGCTACATCTTTGTTCTCTACTTATTATATATTTCTTCTTCTTTCGTTACATTTGAGTCTTTTAAATTGCAAACCTTGTTTAGTCCATCCAAAGTTTCTCTGTAAGAAATTGCGGAAAACGTGAATATCAATTTGTATCTATATTTTGTTATTATGTTATATTTTATATAAGCTGTTGTTTAGACATATAGTTACAAAAATTTAATATAAATGCAAAGTTAAATTTTACTTGCAAGTATCAAGAATGTTACGGCTGCGTATAACTAAACTAGCAATCGTCTCAATGTAACAATTATATTTTAAGAAAGTTATAATCAATATTTAAATAGCAATCCTTGCTATTTCCTTGCGATAAAATTAACTTTAAATAATAAATTTATCATTTAATTGGAGTACGTTGCCATGATACTAAGTGATATTCGTAGGTAGAGACTAATGTCGCGATCTCGCCTCTTATTGCAGTAATACATTAGTTGCAGTTTCGACTACCATTGTAATATTAAAAACAAATTGTAAATAATTATTTGCAACAACAACAATCAAACAATGCATAATCTTAAGCATCATCATTTAGGCCGTTGGTCGTTCACAGTTGGACTTAGGCCTAATTCATAGAGTACTAATGAAGTTGAAAAATTGGTAGTGGCCTGGATCTTAATGGCGTATTACTTTGTCGCGAGTACCTCAATAATATATTTATCTGATTGACGGAAATATTATTTAAAATTTACAGCCAATTACAGCTATCACCAACAATTTGGCACCCAACGGGCGACCGATCGGTCTATGGCAAAAGAAATTGTATTATCAAAGTTGTTGCTACTAGAATGCGACAGGCCAATAACTGCAGGTGATGCTATATTTGTTGGGAAATACATTTCTTACTTCATTACTTCCTACTATAGTGAAGAATACGCTCTTTTTTTCTAAATATTTACTACGTTATTATTTCTGAAATCATGGATTTTTGGAGAACACATGAAATGACAAGAAGTGAGCTTTACATCCATCCCTTTGAAGCTTTAACACTTAAAATCAATTAGTCTGTATATATAGCGACTAAAACATGTATGAATTCCGAAAGGGAAAACCATATTTCACTAACGTTTATTTGTTTTCAACAAACTAAAACACTAAAAGCGGAAAATTCGTGTTTGCCAAAGTAGTGCCGCCTTGAATTTACAAAATTATGTTTATTCATCTGTTGGTTTTGTGTCTTGTTTACGTTTGTTTACGCAATCGCATGCGTAATATATTGAAAGCTGAAATCACAGGTGGTTTTTGACTAATTTTAAGTCTAGACTCACTGCTTTGCACGTTCTCTATACTAATAAATAATACATCTGTCATGTTCTTTTGTAAATATACATAAATGTTTGTGTAACATTCGTTAGTGTCTTTTTTAATTGTAAAATATATTGTCTTGGATTTATATATCGTAATTATCTAGTGTTAGATCTAGATTCTTATGACCTAAAACAATAAATATAAACTGTTATATTTCCCCCGACAATGGCAAAAAAAACATTACCCGATCTTTTAATATAAGTACAGCTTGCTTTAGATGACGATTTTGCGTCACTTCTAACAACCTTTTTCTTTCGTCCAACATTTCTTCCGTTTTCTTAATCCATTTTTTTCTCCGCTGACTTTAATAGCTTTATTTTGACTAGAAACTTTGATGGGACTAAGAACGATATTTTTGGATTTTTTAAATATCCTGTCTCTTCTGTGAAATTCTCTTGGTTGCAATATTATTTGTGATTCATACTGTCCAACGAAAACCTGTATAAATTTTATCGATTTTCTAAGAAAAACCCCGGCTAAATTTTTTTTTAAAAGATTTAGCTGAACAATGTATAATTTTTAAGATTTTGATAACACTCACTTGCTTAATCGATGTGATTGAAAAATCAATAATAATAAAAGACAAAGTGAAAAAATTGCGATATAGTAGTGAGGAAATAGAATTCTAATAAAATAAAATTAATGTAATTTACTTACACGTTGTTCAAGGCATCATAAAATGTAAAAAAAAAATTCAAATAGTGAATTAAAAAGTGTGACCATCTAGGTGTAGCATTGTGTGAAATATGGCAAAGGATGGAAGTCGATGCATGGAAAGTATGTAAAAGAAAATAAAGGACGAAAGGCGGAAAGGAATAAAAGAATTTATGATGGATGAAAGAGAAAGAGATCGCTAATAAAAATAATAAATGAAAAAATCATAATACAAAGATATCTTTCCTTAGATATGATAGGAAAACCAGAGGCCCCAAAAATGGGCCATTAAAAAACGGACAAAAAAACAAAAAAATTAAGCACTAACCTTTTTACACACATTTATATTCAAATGGTACTAAATAATGTATGTACGATAATAAAATAGGTGCATTTTTACGACCTTATCTATCTTTTTACAAGCAATGTCCATAACTCAAATCTTTAATTTTTTTTGTTTAATAAACATTTAACATTTTCTAGATTTGCACTTTCTATTAACATATAATAAATAGTTTGGCTTATTGTATTCGTTGAAAATTATTCTAAGCAAATAAAAATAATTATTTGTTTATTTCAGAACATGTTCATTTCGCGAATCTGTGCTGTAGATGCTGAGGAGAGATTGCAGTCTTGGCCTTGGGTACAGTCCCAGTGGCCTTCCCTTATAACAAAGTCAACGTCATAATAATATAATTTTACATATTCTTTTCCTACAAGGTTGTCAACTTTTCTCACATCAAAAACAATAAAAAAGACGCAAATCACCTATGGTACATTTTAACTACATTAGAATATAGCAGAAAGTACGTAATCATGCCGTGAAATGTTTATTACGACTTCTTTGCAATGAAAACTCAGTGGTCGTTGTACCAATTTGGAGCACAATGCTACTGCTTTCAGAACGCCGAATGGTAATTACTGAAGCGACGAAACAAATACAGTATCATTACGTGCACATTTTGGCTCATTTGTTGGTGATGATATACATAGTGGGAAAAACCTTAAAATATTAGTAATTTTACCTCAGCTTAAAGATTTTTCGGTAAATATTTAATCATTACTTAAATACTACTCCGCAATACGTTAATTATTTTATATTAACTGTCGCAACAGTCTTTTTGTCCAAAATTATTGGCTATTATTAAAAAGCATTATAGCATTCCAATAGAAAAAAACAAATTATAATTTTTTACTAACTAATTATTGACTTATCGTAAAAAGCGAGGTTCTACGTTCGCCAGTCAATCACGAGATAAGCTATGCGCTTATAGTAAACAATATGCTTATAAGATCATCACGGGTTGCAAACAATATAGCAAAATATAGTTCAACAAAATTCCTAGATGTAGTCTCATGTGTCAATCAATGTGTTGTATCCGTGTTATTTTGCTTGTAGCCTCTTTTTTCCTGAATCTCGTGTTTAAACAAACACAGCATTACAAGGCTGTTAACAATATACACGTTATTTTTATATTAAATTTTAATAAAATTTAGATCGGTTTTTTAAAGATGTAACCATAAATTTTCACTATGTTCAGTCGTTCAGCAACTGGCTCTAGCAGAAAAAAACACAAGACATCTGTCAACTAACCCATTCAAAAACGTCACGTCAAAATTATCAAGCAAGTACTGTTAAAAGTTAAAAAAAAGCTAAAAAACCCGTAACCAAAAAAAGTAAAAATGTAAGGAACAATGGAAATCATAGCATGAGCGTGGGGGAACTTTTCATGGTGATGTTGAGGAGTGCCGTGGTTGCTGCATTTCTCAGCATCCCTAACCCTGTTCTCGCCTTCAACGGCTTGAGGACATGGTCTAGGAAAGTCGTCTATGAGAAGATTGACCTCTGCACGCAATCGTGCTACAGTCAGATCGTGCCCGGCCTCTACCTGAGCAATGCAAGAGCAGCTGTCGACTCAAACGTTATCCGATGCCTTAACATTACCCATGTACTCACCGTTGAGACTCATAAAATACCGAAGTCAGCTCTCCCCAATCCCCGTGTTACAACACTTTTCATTAGGGCATATGACTCTCCTCAAACCAATCTCCTGCCCTACTTCCCTATGGCTAACTCCTTCATTGAAGAAGGAATTCAGAAGGGGAATGTTCTTGTTCACTGTCACTTCGGCGTTTCGCGATCCGCTACGCTCGTTATCGCGTTTATTATGGAGAAGTACCACCTGACCTTCGACGAGGCATTCGCTTTCGTGCGCAACCGGCGCCGGTTCATCAACCCAAACCCTGGCTTCATAGAGCAGCTTAAGGAATACGAGCGCCTCAACTACGACGTGAACGGCTTCTTGCGACTGGAGGCCTACCTGAGCGTCAAGACCAGAGAGCACAAGTTCAAGATCGCGTCCGTGACCGCGCTCTTCGTGGGTATCCTCGTGCCGCTGGCGGTGCTGATTGCCTGACAGCAGCGCGACGTGCCCGTATGGTGTAATGATGTGTAAAATGCAATAAACATTGTAAGTTAGCTCATTTTAATTATATTTATTACTAATCGTCCAACAGTAGTTTTTTTTTACCATCAACTAATTCATGAAGATATGAAACAGTTTAGACAAAGGTTTTTTTTTTCATTTGGTTATGATATTTATAATTTTTACTATTATTTAAATGTGTGCATGATAGACTTTTCTAGTATAGTTTTAACGGCAGGGCCTCATAAGGCTACAAAGTGCCGTTCTTTAAATAACAAAGTGCCTTTCAAGAGTTAGAAATAAATAAAAATCCGACCGTAAATTGATGAAACAAAATCATGTGAATTAGTAATGTGGAGCGCCATTACAGATAAAAGTATTTATAATATATTATACTACTGATCTTAAATTTGGCGGCAAACCATCGTATCTCACAAAGCGATGTATCCGCCATGTTGCGAATATCAAATAATTTTATTACATCATCTCCTTGAAGTCCACTTAGATATAAGAGTGAATCATTAAAAACATATTGGCTAGTAAAAATGTAACGAATCTATGCTCGTTTCATCTTTGCTCAAACAATAAATGTAGGTAATATTTATAGCTCTACTAACTAATGTGGAATAAGTTTTCATTGAATATGAATGGGTTTTACGGTACGCAATTTAAGTTCATCACGATGAACTAGAGATACTTGCGAAGCTCTTCCTACAGACATGTGTTCCATTACAATACTACACTGATTCACTTCTGGAATAGTGAACAACGATGCTCGTAATATGCAACATGATACCCCAAGACAATTGTAGGCTAGTTGCTAGATGTAATATATATTTTTTTTAAATGTCCCCGCTTTCGAGGACTTCTAGTTTTTCACTACCATGGTTAAGCAGAAACATAATATATGGACCTAATTGAGACAGGAGTATATATATGCAATTAATAATGTATACTGAATTATTACACTTCTCTCTCAACCTCCTTAATATCCTCCATTCATTCCTTTTTTTCCTTTCACAATATCTTGCACTCCTTTTCTTACCTTTCCTTTTGTACATCGCCTCACTACCATCGCCTTCTCGGCAGGATCCTACATTTACATTTTCTTTTATTATTGTTTCTTCATTTTTGCTCTTTACATTTATTTACCTTAGTTTAGAATTAATATTATTTTGTTTACTTACATGAAATAGGACTGTTTTCCTTAAGTTTGATACACCAGTCAATCAACATGACATACTTTTAATTAATGTTTCACCACTATTTATATAAGATGTAGGAAAATGTTAAGAATATTAAGAGACATGTCCCAGGAATGAAGTAACCCCTAAAGAGACATCACCCAGCTCTGACCTCGTGTGATAGGGTACATGATGACGCTTGTGTCCTTTAGAGGAAAGAAGTGGCTATCCAAAATGTATTCTTTATGGTCTAGTGAAATCTTCTGAACACATCATCATCATCATAAATGGGTTAAGTAACTGCGTTAAGTGATAAGTGGGAGTATAAAGTGATAGTCAGGCTATTTAAGATATTGCTAAAATTACTGTATTGATGATATTTGTGAAAGTGACTAGTAGAAAAAACTCGACTCGTATTTATATGAATAAAAGAATAAAATTTCATCTTATTCTGGGTTTTTCTCTTTCCACTTAAACCCACGTGATGGTTGTCCTCTGAATTTTGATAAGAACTGTGATTTCATTCTACACACCGGTGGTCCTAGACACTGTATTATGTTCCAGGGAAGAGTTAACCTTTCTGGGGTCAAGATATGCTAAGAATTCTTCTCAAGCTACAGCAGATTTTTGTGTTGTCGTTCGCCCCAAATTCCCTCTCAAATACTTTATACAATGTAGGTCGAAAAATCACATCTTCTGTAAATTCGTATATATTCAGTGTACCTTCTTCACCATCCAGAGATGGTGTCAGCCATAATACCTGTCAAAATGAAGCTTTCGCACACTCTGTCTTTGTTCGGTATCGATACTATCTCGATCCCGCTCGGTGGCTTATTACTCTGGATCTTGATGCTAAACACAACTTTCTTAAGTATAACAATTAAAGATGACAATTAAGTATATATTTTATTTTAAAATTTCATCATTTGTCATCACCACACAGCGTAAATAAAAGCAATATATCCCATAGATTCAAAAAAACAGCGAAAGATCTGTAATTTCGCAATACCTCGATCTGCGGGCACCGGCTGTGCGATCGCAGTGCCAAGTGTATAATATCTTTGTTATTTTTCACTCTCGGCTATTAATTTCTTGTGTATTTTCGTCCGTCTATATTTATGTAGAGGTTAACTCCACAGGTGCTTCTATCTCGGGTTACTTTGGAAACTATGACATTTCGTTTAGACTTTTCTTTTATTTATTATCTATATTAACAGTGTTTAAATGAACGATGATTAAAAAACTAAGACATTTTTTTTAAATTTTATAGTATCATAAGATATACATACGATTATTATAAACAAGTCAATGGAAGAACTCTGCATAATGCTCCAAGACCTCATTCGAGTTTAGCAACAGGTGAGTGTCTGATATCACCCTTGGTATAAGTGGCTGGCCTTGTTGAAGTTTTTAATCCGTATGTACCTGGGCTAAACAACGCAAACTCAACCTCGTGAAAGTGGTCAATCGCCCTACTCAGCATTTTCAGGAAACTACAAAAGATCTTTTTGTCTAATATCCCTCAGTGCCTTAAGACGAAAGTCTGCGATGAGGTGGAGTTACCAGTATTAGTTTACGGCATGGTTTCTCATTTTGGATTTCATTAGCAAGCTGACAATCGCTCAACGAACCTTTCGGGATTTCTTCATGAGATCAAATCAGGAATGAGGAGGTCTATTGACAGTCTATTGAAAGTAACTGACATTTTCCAACGGATTGATAAGGGGAGGTAGCAGAACATGTTTAATTCCGAAAAACTTGTAAGATTTATTCCGTTCTTTTGATTTACAAATTAGTGTTAAAACGGTCAAGTATTTGATTGCTTGAAAGTGATTGATGTATGAAATGCAGTATAAAATCCTACGAATCTCGTTGAAATAATGATGATGATGATGGTGGCTGCCCATCGTAATCGTCACGGGTTTGATTCCCGGGATACAAACTTATATAATTCACATTTTGTTCATTAACTATTTGATCGCCACTACTCTCAAAAAAGTTTCCAGGTTATCGGCAGCAGCGTTCTTTGCGAGTTACCTTAACACTTTACTGCGATCATCAAACCGCCTACCAAATGTGGAGATTATAGTATATCCCTCATAGATAGCATAAACGGAGTCCTATGCTTTGCAATGAGCGGCTATGCTATAGAGTAGAAAGTTTCTTCTGTAATCAAACAACTAGAGAATAAGTCACATTAAATACTACACTATAAGGGTTTGTCAGTACGCTCTAATCTTACAGGATGTACTTGAATCAAACGAGTTTTATTAGTTTAGTCTTCCTTAATCTATACATGCGTGATCACTATCGACGTGAAGTTATGATTAAAATTGGTAAGTAATATCAATAAAGAGTACATATCAGCATAGGGAAGCGTATAACAAGATCTTGTACTGCACTGTTATGCCGATTTCGTGTTATAATATGCTCCTTTCAAGCAGCGTCTGCCGGCACCTTTAACAATGTCGTCCGTCGCACCTATGAGCATTCTATGCTGCACCTGCCGGTCAGTGGTCTACTTCCAGAAACTGTAATAATGGAAGTTTAGTACCTATAAAAAGAGTCGAGCTTCACACTTCTTGCCACTTAGATAATTTTATTTTATTTACGAACTTTATTACTTTTTACTTTGAATAAACTAAATACAAGGATATTAAAAGGCTTGTCGCACGACAGACATGTTTTTCGTTTGATTTGTAATATAACTAAACCCACTGCTGATAAAAGGAATATTGCTATGTCAAGGACATGTCTTATGTAAAAATTAGTGTTGCAAGTGCACTCACTACAGCTCAGAAAAGAATAGTGTGACAACGTATGAAGCTTCGTCCCTTAGCTGGATGTAACTTTTTTAGTTTCTGTACGTTATTTGTATAAATAATTTTACTAACCTAAACTTTATTAACTATATACTCTTTTTGTAAAAGTCTACAGATTTTTTTTAACTCTATGAGGTCCACATTACTAATAAGTGGTGTTAATAATAATTTGTATCAACGTATTGGCATGAAGTAAGCTAAAATTAAAAAAAATATATATTCTATATGCTTCATTTTGATTATCATTTCCTTAAAATCAAAGGAAATTATTTATAGGCGTGAAATCATTAAACTGTTTAATGTATAGATTATTTGCTATCAATGAATGTACTTGCTAGTAGTAGTACAAGCCATCTAAAAATCTATGGTTTCAGCAAAATAAATACAGTGATGGTCATATAGCAAGATAAAACGTTTTGAGAATTTGGATAGCTACATATTAAAATTATTTATCGTTTACTGTCTGTCTCTACAAATTTCTTTCAGAAGTTGTTGTCGCATTCCAAAAGAAAAAAAAATATTTCTAAGTGATCATAATGTACAGATTGTAAATAGGTTGCCTTAAAGCTTTTCGCTTACAAATAATCTATTAATTTACCCCTTTAAAGAATTCACACATGTAGCAAATTAGTATATATAGCACAATTTATGGAATCTAACATAGAAGCATGTACATCGTATTTACAAACGTGTATTTACAAACGGTTTTAATTTGATTTTTAAAAAGGTAAAGAAAAAAGTAGAAAGAAAAGGGTAAAGATGTCACCGAACTTTGATAGCTTATCAATCTAAATGCTGTGTAAATTACAAAATAGTAAGTAAAGTGGGTTATTGAAGATTATTATTTTGTGCGAATGCAGAATCCAAACAGTGTTTAGGCGAAAGCAACGCGTGCTGGCAACGTAATCCAAAATAATCCGTCTGTTCCGAAGCGAGCGGTGACGCGGCCGCCCGGAATGTGCACGACAACGGCTTCTATTTCGGTTATATCTTTCAGATTTAAAGAATGGCCGCTTGCTTTAGGAGCGCTCTTGAAAACTTCATAATATTAACTTCGGCTATGCTCATTGGTGTTGGTTCCAAATGATTAACTTTCTTTTATTTTTACTAATTTTCGCGAGATACAGATGGATTAAATAATAATAATACAACATGAACATAAGAAGGCCATTTAAAAGTATTCACTCATATAAAATACGTTGTTCCTACTCCATGTCCAATAAAGTCTCTGTAAAGCTACAATCATACCCGTTTTTACATGCGGAGACCCGAGCTTTGAGCAAGCAAATCCGTGGTGCGTGCGCAATGAAGACTACATAGACTAGGAACTGCAAACGATCGCTCAGTTCTTAAAACGGGCATCGATACCTTTGACTTTGCTGATTTTCCCGTTCAGACTGTCGCCGCACCGTCTTGTGACTAAAATATGCATTTGAGTCTCTGGACAACTTAGAACAGGCATCATAGAAAATATAAAACCAACCAGTCTCGTCGGAATCGCGGTTGACTTGTGTATTACATGGGTTGATGATCATTCTAGAAAGAAGCGTAGTTGAAGTTTCTTCCGTCACTTCTCCCAGAGTTAGTTCATTCCGAAAGGGTAGCGTTAGTCAGATAATCGTAACCGACCAAATCGAAGGTGCTCTTCTCTACTGCTCATGCCGAGGTATCCTCGCGGGCACCTGCGAGTCCAGTTTCTCCATGGAATCTCCGCCAAACTAATCTAAGAGCTCGACCGCCTCCCAATCCAGTGAAATTGTAGTAAGTAGTGGCCCGAGTCGAAACACCTCCTGGGAGCCCTCGTGCTTCGTTACCTTAACCCTTTCAGGACCATAAGGTTACGGTACCTTATTTAATTAATTTAGCTAGATGTAATGAATTAATAGGCATCCTAAAAACATAATTTATACTAAAAATTCAAAAAAGTTTTACATTTTTCTTGGAAATTTATGGGACAAATATGTCCCTATGGTCGCTAAGGGTTACTTTCTACTTAAACTCTAAATTTTGGTTTACTTGTTGGTAAGTCTGTTTTGCTGTAAATAATGTACATTTGTTACTTAGTGTACTCTTTTTTACTTTTTTATGAATAATATAAATATAATAGGGCAAGTTATTTGTGGTACTCGGCGAAACAATTCCTGTTGTTGATGGATTGGTTAATGATTAGATGGATTGATTTTTTGAGACGTTGAAGGTTCAGGTGATTCTTGCCGTTGAAGAGTCGTCGTCTCTTCAACCTCGACATCAAATACCCCTTGGTCATCATCCTGTACTAGAAGTCTTTGGTCTTCATCATCAAGCACTAAGTCATCTTCCTCATCGCTATTGTCGCCCACAAACATTTGAAGAATTCTTATTTTTTCGAAGTTCAAAAACTCCAAGTCCCTTACGAAACATATTCTGAGAAAAATATGAATAAGAAAATGATAGCATTTTGGTATATCACCAGGTCAAAAGTTAAGAAATTCCGTATAAAAAGTATCCCTTTACGCCGACAGGGACATCCGTGTCCCATAATCTTTATAACGATTTATCACAGAATACAACATAAATACATTACTTCTGAATATTTAGAATAACAATTTACTTAACAGGTAATGATAATTTGACACTGTAAAAACTTGAAAAGCACTTTTACAATATCTATTATTTATTCCAAACAGCAGATCATTCGCGCCATAAGAACTCAACGTTCCAATGACGATAAACAATAAACGGTGTTAGTTATCCTATATTGCCAGTAAAAAATAATAAAAAGGTACTTTCCGAAATATTAAAACAAAAAAATAATTTACAATGGTTACGTAAATATTTAATTAATCCATGATTTTTGCTTGGGACACCGGTGTCCCCGTGGTCGTGAAAGGGTTAAGAGAGGTAAAGGATAAGCATCCTTAGCGCCCCATCGCCCGCACTCAACGAATCTGCAAATGCCGCTTGGACCACAGTACAAGTTAAAAAAATGTCTTAACTCTCGGTATCGCGCCTTAAGTATTCGCGAGAGGGTTAGAGAACATCGGTCGCTCCGTTGTCAATGCCCGCAGCGGCGGTAATCAAACACGGTAACGGTACAGTGTTTTCCTTACATGTTTAACCTTTGTTCTATCAGCGTCCTCGGATACTGTAAAACTTTTAATACCTAATCCTTTGTCGACAAGGCGCATCAAAAATTTGATGCAAGCGTGTAGTTTCCTATTACGAACACGGCTATAAAAAAAGGTTTTATAAAAAGTCGATTCCAGTGATAAGGACATTTATTCAATAAATTTATTAAAATATCGCTCACAGGTTTACAAATGCATTTTACATTTAAAAAAAAAACAATAATTTATTACACAATAGGAGTTTGTTCTGTTACAGCACTATGTTGTGCGCTCGATACGTCTGGCTTTAAATAATAATATAACAAAAACTTACAAACTAATAATCTCATTATAAAACATTAAACTAAGAGATTCGATGTCCACGAAACTCTTAAGATCTATAATATTGCTTTAATTACAAAACAAGCTATGAATAAAAATTACAATAGTATAATTACTAACTAGAAGATTTATTTAACAATGTAAAAATTCTAAAAAAAAGTGTGTATAATTTGTACAACAATATTTCTAAATATCTCATTAAAGTTAAATGTACCGTGCATGCACCATTACGTAGAAATAAGAACAAATTTACGCTATCTTTAATACATGAAATAACTAGATCATTAGAGAACCCAGTGCGATATACACTCAACTGTTTTTTTAAAATTTAGACACATTCGCAAACAATGCGATTCACCAAAAAAAAAAAATATATAATACACTTTGTACACGGATATTTTATTGTAACACGAATCCCTATTTTTTTCATAATTCTTATTCTAATTCTGCTTTCACAACATTATATAAACAGCAACAAAATACAACAGTGGGAATTCGAAATCCTACAAAACCCAACAATTGTGACATCTGCGAGTATATATGTCAGATAGACATATATATATACTGATATAAGCATTTTTGGTCGGCAATATATAGTTATATATATAGTTACGGCAATATATAGTTACAAAATTAATTTAATTTAATTCAGTATGTATTCTTATATGTTTAATATTTATGATTTAAATTTTGATTACACTAACTTTTAGATTTTTGTTTTTAATAAAAAGGAATTATTCTCGTTTTATAATTATAATGTAATATAGATTTCAATATTACTTTTTTAGCACGGGATTTTAGGAAAGATGTTCACCGTTTTTTTTGTACGCTTTTCTAAGTAAAACATTATATACATAGCTTATTCTATAGGTAGAATTTAACAATGTAGATTTTATTCATATAACCAGTTTTAAGAAAAACTGTTCGATTATTGTTAAAGTATATTACATTTTAAAATAGTATTTCAAAAATCAGTTATCAATTAAGCGTCACTTCAAACGTTATTCGTGTAAAAGGCACTTAAGTAGCTGTCAATATTTTTTATTTTTTAAGGCACAGACAATATTGATTCGTTGCGTTAAATATATTATCTGTACAATTATGAAAACTAATGAAAATTAATAATAATTAAATTTAAAACGTGATAACTAATTATTGTACTTAATTAACCATGGAAGACGATCAATATAAAACTTAACATCTATTTACAGAAACTGTAGCATTTTTGTCTTTTTTAATTATTAATGTACTTTGAAATCTAAAAGCGAACTAAATTTAGAATTTTATAATTAGTCAGTCTGAAATATAGCAGTTATACAACCATTGTTTTCTTGTTTATTCAAGATGATATATTTTTAATATTTACTACGTCAATGCAAGTAACATTCACATGAAACTTACACTTGTTTCACGATGTAAGTTGCATTTATAAAGTTTGACAAACATTAAAATTCAGTTTTTATACATGTGTCATTTCTTATCTGACCAAATATATTTATTTTGTGATAAAATTTTGCTATAAAATCTAAGCTATGATAATTACGTCTGTTTATTTTCCAAGATTTTGCATTATTGAATTACTAAATTCAAATAATCACACCCGAAAAGTAATTAGCCTAAGTCATACGTAATTGAACTAGACAGTATTTTATTTAGGCATTTAATATTCGTTAGATTCACAATGTTTACAGTTGATAAAAAATTTTCGATGTACTTTTTTAGTGTACTTAGTAATATACAGACGGCAACACTTATACAACATTCTTTAATATAAAAATACAGGGTTGTATTTCAACGACTTATGACAATATGGTGTTAAAACTCTTTACCAAATGATAATTTTTAAAACAAAAATATACTTGACTTACTGTATCATTTGCAAGTATTGATTTTCTTCATAGAACGAGGAGAGGGAGGTCTGCAGATCGTTGACCACCATGTTGTCGCCGCCCTGAAGTGGGTGCGTACTACTCGATACCATCTCCGAACTCTTCCAGTTCTCGCAGCTCTCGACGTACTCTAGTGTACGCTGATACGTATCCTGCCTCATGGTGTTGGTCTGGTTCTTCTTTCTGCCGTTCGAGGCATCTATTTGGGACTGGGAAATATCCCAAACTTGCACTTCGCTAGCTTGGTTTTGGCTTCTCACACTGTTCATGCTGCAGTCCGTCTGTTGGTCAGTCTTCACCATTTGAGTGCAATTCATGGATGCTCTCGTGCCGTTCATGGGCTTCTGGCTACCCGTCGACATGTTGACTGAGTTCTGCGTGGATTTCTGCATGTTGTGTTTATTGAACTGGTTGCCCGGGTAGTCCCATTGATTGTACGGCCGCTGATGGTTGTAGTACTGGTTGTTGTTCATCATCGCTTGGTTGTATTGGTGGTTGTTCTTCGGCGGTGGCGGACCCATCACGTTTGTTGCGTTTACGACGGAGTTGTATGGCGGTGGTTGAGGATACTGCATGTTTTGATTATAAGCGTTATGCGACGGCATCTGGTTATGTTGCTCGCAAAAACTGTTCATAGTCCGCATGTTGGCACTATTGTCGGTGCTCATTGCGGACGAGCGGGATATCTGCATTTGATTGTTCGAATTCTGATAGTTAACGGATTGATAGTTCATTGTTTGATTGTTATACATCATACCAGGATGGGTCTGTTGCATAGGTACTCCAAGCCCCGGCGACATTTGGTTTTGGTTGTAATGCATCATTTGGTATTGAGGTGGATTATGGCTTCGCATCATGTTCTGGTTCTGAGCTGGATAGGGCGGTGCCGGTCCGTAGTTTTGATTTTGGTATTGATTAGGAACGTTAGTGTAGTTTTTGTTTACAATTTTCGCGTTGCACGTCTGTCGATTGTTTGCATACGGAACTGCAGCGATAGGATTTTGATTGTGATTCATATTCATCATAATGTTCTGCGTCTGAGTCTGCGCTGGCGGTCCGTTCATCGACATATTGGACATGTTTTGTACCATGGGACTGGTTAGGGGGCTTTGCAGGCCCGGGTGCATGGGACTGGCCATGCCGTGGCTCATGGGGCTTGCAATGTTCATCATTGGACTAGCGATGTTCTGCGACATGGGGCTACCTATGTTATTGTGTCGCGGACTCATCATCATTTGATTTGGCATTTGTGGACTCATAAGACTCTGCATGCTTTGTGGGCTCATTGCGTTATGTTGTGGCGACATGACGCTCATGACACTCTGTGGGCTCATGACGTTATACGCGCTGGGAGGGCTCATAACATGAGGCACGTGGGGGCTCATGCAGCTTTGCATGTTGTGTGGGCTCATTCCGCTTTGTGGACTCATTGCGCTGTGCGGAAGACTTTGTGGACTTAGCACGCTATGAGCTAGACTTGGACTTAGCACGTTCTGTGGACTCATTACAATAGTTTTTGGGCTCATCGCCGTCTTTTGAGGTAGAGGATTATTCATTCGCATCCTATTTGACTGCTCCGTTTGGTTCGCCGTCATGGTTTGCAGCGATTGCAGCGGATTTTTGTTCGCATTACTGGTTGGTTGCTTGGTAAACTCCTGTTCGCATTTGTCCGCTATAATCTCGGGTATGACTTGTTCTTGTAGCGGAGTGGTTTTGCCTTCCGACGTTTTAGCTAAAAGAGAGCCACTGTTACCCGACATACTAACGTCTAACGATCTTAAATCAACTGGAATATCACTTATGTTGAGATCACTTCCTATGGCACCTAGGTTTTTGAGAAGAGAATCGTCACTAGTTGCGACATCACTGATTTTGTCACTGGAATTGTTTGTATTTTTGACATCACTCTTACTGTCTTTGGTTGTGTCGTCTTTATCCTTGGGTTCGGCCTCCTTCGCGGTGGAGTCGGTCTTCGCTGGTGTTACCGAGTCGGTGCCCAATATTGATTGGTTAAGATATTGCATCATTTCGTCTGGTATCACCAGCTTATTTTCTACCATTTCACCTTCGGCGACCTGCGTAAAATAAAACGGAAAAAATTAAGTCAAGTATCATAAATTCGAAATGTAACGTGGCGAAATATTTACGTATAAAAATTAAAATAAATCTAGATATCTAAAATTAAAAATAAATTTTTACAACTTTAAAGTTCCCTTTAAATTTTGTTTATTTATAATAAAACCTTTGTATTGTTTAACATAAAACGACCTCCAATAAAAGATATTATAAGAAACTGGCAAAAATTTAATTTCATGCCATATTTACCTGTTCTAAGTTGACCTCCTGATTAGGATGATGAACCTGAGCGGTGGTAATGACCACGGTGTTGGTGGAGTTGGACCGAGATTCTTTGTAGGTCACGGATTCGTGGTCGTCCTCAGTTTTGAACTGGAAGGGAGCATCTCCCTGCAAATATTATATAGTAGATGATAAGGATATGCTGTATGAATGAATGAATATACGCAGACAGTTATATGCGAGTAAATGCTCTCCGAAGCCCACTTCGCGAGTTTAATAAGCGCCTTCTCGGAGTCCATTCACGAGTATAGATGGAAATCTTATATATACAGGGTAAAAAGGCTTTAAGAATGTAAAAGTAAAATACAAAATAACCTAATTATAATACAATTGTGTTCTATCTGTCCCTGCAGACCATGTACTGCCAAAACTTATCGGCCTGTCGTATTCCAATAGAAATATTCCATATTTCAAAGTCATGAAGTAGGTGTATATAAGCTAAAGTATACAGAGCATATATAAATTTTCCTCACCACTTCATCAGCGGCGCACGGATACGGTTGATAGCCCTGTGCTTGGTCACTCAGGTTGGACTGCTCGGACAGCCGTCTCGCCTCCTCTTTCACCTGCACGTTGGGGTCCAACTCCAGTGCCAATTCCTCTGCCCTCACTTCAGAGCAGGTAACTCCACGAAGAAGCACAGCCTGCGTACAAATTGAAATATCATCCAGAATATACATTATTGCAACATTGGTTGATGTAAGTGATTAAAATACATTACTCAGATTATGATGATGATAAATTTATTTTTCCTTTTAGCACTTGTTACAAATAATCTTTATATACATGTAAATATGGTTATTAATAAATGTTTTTTTTCCAATTACATTCACATCTTTACTGAGATTATGAAAATCATTTAGAGTGGGCTGAACCTCGAGTCCGAAAGTAGCCATTAACGAATTTTAATTTTTTAAAGAATTTATTTTTAGAAGTGAACATTCTCTAGTAATTGTATTGTGTAGAATACAAGTACCAGTAATCATTTCTCTTCTTTTTACAGTTTTTAACACATCAATAACATGAACATAACATTAAGAATATTTATAAGTATTCACGATATCTTCATTTTCCTCCTTATAAGCACTGTACCTGATTGCCCTGCGATGTCCTCACGGCTTGCACGGCAGCGAGGGCTGAAGACGGTGCCGGAGCGTAACCCACACAAGACACTTGACTAGATCTGTAACCAAGGTAAATTGTATTTAAACGTATCCATCTATCCATCAGTCGTAAGACATCCAGAGCTGAACAAAGGCCTCTCCTTTTTCATGAGCCATGGGCAACAATATTTCACATACCACTCGTTTATAAAGACAGGACCGTCGTCATTGATTTCAATGATTTGAAAACATCAAAAAAGTTACATTGCGTTTATAAATTATTTATATTTTAATGAGTCTAAATTAGTTTGCGGTTATTTTATAAATATAGTATAAATGATATTAAGGTAGACAAAAATTTATCAATGTCTTATTCACGTATTTAATTTTGTTAATGCTACAATAGGATGAAATAGTATCCATTCTCTTGATGATTATTAATAAGAGTAAGGGAAGAAGTGAGAAATGGAAGCTTCCTCACGCAAATTCATCAACACACTCACCCCACTTCGCTAACACTCCACAGAATCTTAAACACTGTTTATACTATGGTGGTAGGTGCATTGTAAAATTGTTTGCAAATTGTATATTTTAGACTTTATTAAACATTGTTTTCCCCGGTTAACAATGTAAGTAATATTAAGTAAGAGTATGTAATATATATTTTTTGTTATATACTCATTTTAAAATTTAACACATATTGTCATTTCGATTAGTTGAGGTTTAAATTGTGGACTATGTTCTATTAATGTTAATTTTAGTAAATTGTTTTTATAAAATTAACTGTTAAACACCTCACCGAACGAACGGTGTTAGAAAATGTATATATATGATACTTACAGGACTTTTAAATTTATTGCTTGTTGGCAAAGTATAACTATTTTAGCTACAGTTAGTTGCATGGGTTGATTATATCGAAGAAATATATATAAGTTTATTTTGAATAGGAGATAAGAGGAATCGATCACTCCGTTAATTACTTAAATAAGAAAAGATTGACAATGTTTTTTCAATTTACAAGTTGTAAGACGTCCAGTGCTACATATAGGCCTTCCCAGAGATTTCTAATAGAACCGGTTGGAAGTAGCCTCCACACTATTACACTACTGTTTTTGATGATTGAAAATAAATGCGCCAAGGTGATATGAGCAAGAAAAATGGGTATAAGTTACGAGCTATCGGGTATTGTGTATGGCTATGCGCTATATGCTAACCTTCGACTGCTGTCGGGCGAGAGTTGGTCATATGCTGTGTGCTGGTGCGAAGCGAGACGCGCCGCGCCCACTGTGCCCATCGTGCCCACCGCACCCGACACAACAGACGCCTGGCTGCTCTTGCGCGAGATGTCCGATGACCTGTTGCATAAACGTTAGTATTTATACGTCTCATCTTAAATTGCTGAGTACATTTACACAAAATTACAATAAAATAAAAAGTTCTAGGTTATAAGAGATGTAATTCAGATATATATATATATATATATATATATATATATATATATATATATAGGGTAGACTTAAGAAATGCTTTATTAAATTAGTATTCAAAACAGCCAAAGGTGCAAACTTGAGGACGGCAATGTAATTGGATCATGTATGAAAAAGGTTATGTTCAGAGTGGACATATGGATGGGCTTATGCGCAACAAAGATAAGCTCATTGACTAAAAACATCATCAAGGAAATTTTGGAAAGCGACAATTGCACAAATTTCAGTCTTTAAACTGTTTTATTTACAAAATTTCCTTTACATTAAAAAAATTCTTTCAAATAAAGAAATGAACAGGGCAGGTTTACACGTACGTATGTGCTCTTGTCTATGTGAGCTAATATGATATTTCGGTAATTAAAGTCTTGTGCGGTAAGATGGTTGTTTTTTTTTTTTAATGCGCCTGATGATAATAGACGGCTATTACCTCGTTTATAATAGATGAATTTTATAGATGTTAAGAACGAATATAATTTGTTTATTATATTTATTTTACATTATAGGAAACATAAAAATTGATGTCAAGTCTTTATATATCGTCTTAAGTATAGTTGTCGACCTGTAAGTTGTTCTTGATGTAAATTATTTAAGTTATTATAAATATATCATTTTTCAGAGATCAAGGTGGTAATAATTGATTTAATTCGTATATTGAAAATCATTAATACGAACCTAGCGCTATATAGACTGCTGCCTGAAGAAATGCCCGAGTCCCGCCTCGTGTTAGGAAGTCCGGTCTTCAACTCTACCGCTACATTTGTGCTGCCCAGTTCCGTCCTACCAGGGAGTCCACCTGTAAACAAAGTTTTTTTATTTAATTCAAATTAAGTTTGTCTTTATATTAAAATTAAATATACGAAGAAAAAAACACAATTATTGCAAATGTTTTCGTGAAATATTTCTATTTTAAGAATCATAATCGTCATTATATCTGTAGGAAATCTATTGCTGAATCTCTGCTGATCCTCACAGATTTCTAATAAGAAAGGTTCAAAGCGGCTCGCATCCAGTGTCCAACGTTCATTCTACAGATATAGAACCTTAAGGCACCAACGGCTATCTATTCTGCGTGCTATATGGGTAGCCCACTAACACCTCAACTTGCAAATCGATTGAGATAAGTCAGTTTCCTTCGTTCAAAAAAAAATTACGTTAAACAAGTTCATTACGGCGGGCTATCACCATAGTCGCTTCACCCACTTCTTAACCACAAACACTGCATCGTTATGTAAAAACTAATTATTATGCACTAACCGGTCGGCAGGTCGTGCGGGTGTGGTAAAAGACGTGCGCCTGCAGCCAGTTTATGTCCGAAGCGAGGCGCATGGTGTGCACGCGGTTCCCCAATGGCCACCATCGCTCGCAGCATCAACGGCAGTTGCCCCACTTCACCCACCACCTCCTGTTCCACCTAGAGAAAATTATATAATATAGAAGAAAATATAACCATCCAACCCATAACAAGAACTCCGGCCAGAAAGTTGACCTGGGACGTAACTATAAACAAACCAAAAATCGTGATTCATAGAGGTACTAATACATTAAATAAATAATAAAATAGTGTCAAGAATTTCAAATATTCTAGTTCAAATACTGATATTATAGTATCAAACCAAATATTTAAATAGCTTCAAAAATCTCCTAAATCAATTAGTATAAAACTCGTTTCATTGTACATTATTTTCAGAGGAAAGGGATCTAGATTTTTTGAAGAAATATTTCCATGGAGTGTCGCGATAATTGTAACGTGGTGTGACAACGAAAGTAGCAAAGGTTGAGATAAATTAAATTTCAGATGGTACAGGTGTTAATATACACTATGTTACAAACAAACTATATTAGAATTTACATCACTTCCAATGGCTGAACCTTAAAGAGTAATACGCACCTCGCCATCGAGCCTAAAGTAAGGAGCGCCGTTCTCATCGCTGAAGCCGCCAAGTCCTGAACCACCGAAGTCTAGTTCGCCGCCGCATTGCGCCGACAGCTACGGGTACAAATTGTAACATTTAATATATATCCAATTATTACTACCTCTTTCTTATCAAGATCAACAGACAACCTTGTTAATGTCTTCGGAAGGTTCTGATTGTAGTTCGCTTTCAATTGAACCTTTTGTAAATCTATCGGCGAAATCTAACAGTGGACGGGCTACGGCTGAATTAATAATAAAAATGCCTCGAGATGACGGGATCAGTACAATGCGTACTTTTATCTGTGTAGACTTGTATCCAAACAGTTGTAACATTTATTACATTATACTGCATCAAATTATATAGTAACACGGTTAATAAATACATCATCTTATGAAGTGTTTATCTACTAGATATCTATATCCTCATCATTTCAACTGTAAGATGTTCACTACTGAACATGAAATCCCCCATAGGTTTGCAATGGCACCAATTGGAACCATCTCGCATCTATCGTCTTCCGATGAGATGATCTCAACAAGGTATTGACTCATTGTTCATGTACCTGATGCGCCGGAGTATGCAACGCGTGAGGCAGTGGAGAAGCGGGACTTTCGCTCTTGACGGAGGCGGAGGACGCGTGCCCTCTGCCCGTCGGAGGGCCGCCCTCTTCGGATCTTGGGGACGAACCAGCGCCTCCACCACCTGATTCAGCTGAATCGTCACCGCGACTGCATCCTGAAGTCAAAAACACATCAACATGAGAAATTTACATCGTTTTGGAAAACTTGATTTTATTCCGACAATAACATTATTTGTAAGTTGACATTACAGCAGCCACGGATTTGAGATGACGGAGCGTTGAAAACGCTTGGCTAAAACCTCTTTACAAATATTAAAATCCCATTAACACGCAATCTAAATAGTGAAAGAGTATTAAGGCAATGAAATACGAGAGTATTTCGGGCAACAGTTGATTTTTAAACGTACTCCCGCATTCCCTCTGTTGGGATACATTTCAAATCTATCTGCTTGCATGGAAAACGTGCGAAAATCGACATAACCTGTACAATTTCTTAAATGCTATTTAGTTGAGCTTCTTGTATCTTGTATACTTTGAATAGTTGTAGGTAGGATGAGTGTAAGATGGTAAACCGCATACCTTTGTGCTTCTTGCTCGCGTAGAACTCAGCGCCGTGGACAGTTTTCACGTGCTTCCTAAGCGAAGATGGGTCCGTGTACCGTTTTGTGCATCCGGGCGCTTTGCACACGTAAGGTTTCTGAAAATTAACAAAATTGACAACTTATATTTATTTAAGTCTTTCTTTAAGTGTGCCAATAAACAACGTGTTACTTTTAATTTTGATTCCTAAACATTTAAATCTGTTCTTTATTGAATTATTTCTTAACTGAATTAGTAAATAACACCGGAGAAGAGGAAATTATAACGTAAATAACAACTTTATTTGTTAGACAGGAAGAATGGTAAGGCTTGAAATCGCACATTAGAAGTATAATCTATTATATAACAAAGGAAAATTTTATAAAATTTGCTTGGAACAAATTTGAATCTAATACGGAATAAGTAGATCTTATTTGTTTTAATTCATTTCAAAATAACTGGCATCATGTTAATTAAGAAATCGTACAAAAGTAACTTCAAAAGCTATTGAAAAAGGTTCCTTTTTTCAATTTAATAACTTAGAAACTAGAAATTAAACAATTTTTTGGATTTCATTGACATATACTATGTGCAGGTATCTGTATTTTAATATAATCAGATCACTATGTATCTTTTTAAAAAGTAGGCATGTAAACATATCTTTACGTGTATTTACAATAGCTGAAGCCCACTAATTTAGAAAGATTATCTGCTACTTACACTCGCTTATAAATGGTGAAAAAAAGCGTTGTATTAATACTGTTGTTGAAGATATCAGTTGCACAAATAAGTTAGAGTAAAATATATTAGGAATTGGAAATGTAATACAAGGGATTAATGTGTAGAAAAATAAATAACGAATCGAAAAAGTATAATTGTAGAAATTGAAATTAAAAGAAAATAAACAAGGAACTAGTCTAAACGTAACTATAGATAAAACAATAAGTATATTATAACAAAATTGTAAGCTGAGAATTTTTTGCCATTAGTCTGCTGAGGACTGGAGGCAGCTAAAACTATATTTTGTTAGCGATCTTACCATATTTCTTAATTTCCATGCATATAATGTAAGTACCATATATATGTAAACTGTAATGTTTCTATTCAATGTGTATAAAATAAGAAACGACTCTAAAAATATATCAGTGCCACATACCTCATTACTGTGCGTTCTGTTCTGGTGTTTGGCTCTATCGCTAGCGTTGGAGAATGCTTTAGCACAGCCAGGGTACTCGCAAGTGTAAGGTTTCTCGCCGGTGTGGCTGCGTAGGTGGGTCTTCAGGTTTTCCAGTCTCGAATATGCTTTACAACAGCCCTCGAACTAAGTCACGTTAAGTATAATTATCAGAAACACTTATAAGAGAAGTTCAAATTAAATAATATTAATCAAAATTATATATTAAATAATAACCTAGCCTTAAATAATAACTTAAGCTTTTTCTGTTTTGGAGGGATAAAACTTCTATACAAAATATACGTCCAGGATTTATTTCAAAATAAAGAGGTGCCCCTGGACACCTCTTGCGGGAAAGCCAAATCATCCCTGGGCCCTTCGCTGTGCCAACGTTTGAGACCATTTGTTGCTTCCCATAGGTTCGCTAAATCATCATCATCATCATTTTAGTCATATGACGTTCACTGAGGTATACAGGCTCCATTGATCTCTAATAATTTTAATTATTCAACACTTATACATGGCGCTTCTAACCGGTTTTTTTTGGGAGATCTTTGTTCAGTAGTAGGCACCTTACAGATAAAACATCGTCCTTTTGAATGATCGTTATATTTCGTTTATCTCCTGTTATTTCTCTTTCAGTTTGGTTAATTGACAGATACAGGATTAGCATTTTTTAAAATAAATTTTAATTACTCTACTCCTTTTGACGGTATCCTAATCGAGCTATATTTTCACCGTATTCGTAGTTTTTATATTAGTTATATCTGATGTGGTTAGAAAATAGTTTTATATATACTCACGGTACACTTATGCGGTTTCTCGCCAGTGTGTCTTCGCATGTGGACCACCAACATATATTGGGCTTTGAAAGGCTTTTCGTCCCTGGAGCAGCCGACCCATCGACAAACGAACGCCTTCTTGCTCGCGTGTATGTGATCGGTGTTGATATGTTTGACCAGGTCGTCTTGTGTGGGGAATTCTAGTTTACAGTCCACCTGGAAAATGTTTTACAAAAGGTTAGTCGTAAGTATCTTATCTTCTAGAGTTTTCTTTTTTTTCAGTTTTTATTAGTCTCGTTTTAATGTACAGAACTCTTAAAATGCGATATACAAAATTATTAATAAATTTGCATATTGCATTTTAATAATTATATATAATTTGACCCAAAAGTGCATAAGGTCAGAGCAAAAAGTCTTAAAATCTCAATCCGGTAAAATTACAATTTAACCTGAGTCGAAACTCAAGAGACAGCTTCAAGCTTAGTTAAATAACAAGTCAAACGGTGACCCAGAGTTCTTAAAAATTGACTAATATTTAAATGTACACCCTTACCCAATGACAGTTGGTCTCTATAAAGTCTCCCGGTTCGTCTTTGGAGTCGAGTCCGTCGTGGACGGTGCTCTCCGCCGCAGCTGACAGTGGTTTATTGCTGTGCATGTTTTCCCGATGGGACATGAGACTCTGCGGCGACTTCCTTTGATTTAGCGCCGTTGATGCACTGCAAATATTCATTATATATTTATTAAATATTGTGTAATAGTGATAGATGATGACGTTTCTGCACGAGCTTTTGCAAGCTTTAACTCTCTCAATAAGGAACAAATCATCATCATTAAATTAAATTATCATCATTGCTGAACATAGACTTTTAGACAGATTTCCAATAAGTGTAGTAAATAAGTAAACTGTTAGAAGAAGTCGACGAACTTAGCACGGTCATTTTTCCACCTTTGCTTGCAATTCCTTAAGTCAAACCGTGAAAGTTTACTACGATCGTTTTCTACTTAGTCTTTCTCACAAATCCGATTTCAAATCTATTCTGTCCAGTGAGTGGTACTTTGGAATAAACTCTGCCTCAGAATCAGAATTCAAATTCAAAATATCTTTATTTGACTAGAAATTTACACGCACTTTTGTATTTCTTAATTATTGTTACCTGCTACCACCAGTGTGTATTCATTCTATACAGTATGCAGTAAATTCAAACGTATACATACATACTAACAAGCTTTTTCAAGTAATTAGATACTAGATATAGTATTTATACTGTAAATATAGCGGAATTTGCGGTAAGGAATAATGTAAAAAGTAAATCATAATAAATGTAACCAATATAAAAGGTCTCTATCAATTGACGGCAGAGGATTAGAGGTAGCTTTAAAAAACACTATTGTATAGGTTCTATTTAAACTATGTATATATTAGACGCTTATGTGAAAATTGTAGCTATAATTATTCGTAATTAAAAATCGTTTTATTCCTTACCTATCAGCTTCCATGACGCTCGTGATTTCAGGCTGCTGTGGGGGTTGTTGCATGTGTTGCGGAGGGTTACCATCTAGACCTAGACCTTGTCTGACGTCTACTGGACCGCCCAGCAGAAGTTGTGTAGGTGAAGATATGTGAGATCTGAAAAAGTTTACAGTCAGATAATTTGTAATTTATAAATTGTTTGTTTTAATCCACTATACATATTTACACAATTAAACGTTGAAATGCTTTATAACGTATGTTAAATAACAAAGGAAAATATTAATGTATAGAAAAATTAAATAAATAGAGCTATAAGTAGTTCTTATTTTGTTATTGGTTTATACTGATATAATCTACTCTTAGATAGAAAATGACTCTCTTAGTGGAACCTTTCGCAAATATTTCTATAAATATAATAAAAAAGAGATAAACACAATAATGGTACAAGAATTCTTGTTGAATTTTGTGATCAAGTGTGTACGGTTTTACAACACACTCCGATGTAATATTTCTCAATTGTTACATAATAAATTTTAAAAGTTAATGAACAAATACTTGAAAAAAAAAGATCCTATAACAATGTGAAGGATTTTAAACCATATTTAACACAGACAATGAATTATATCTGTATCTGAGTTTCTTGTGGGCTTTTACAGCTCAGGACTCGTAGGGAACCAACGTGAAGGATTCTGTTATACGAGTGCTTAATGTGATAGAATCACCATCGTTTCATCACCCAATCTACCAAATCGGGCTCTTCTGGCATAAGATATATTAATAGGACATATAGTAAAAACGGTAGAATTCCTATGAGATAATAAAGTTTCTTTATATAGTTTAGATATGACCTATGAATCCCAGCGACAAGATGCGCGTGAGCTGCATGGTGAGCTGCTGCAGCGGCTGCTTGCTGATGAGCAGGGTCAAGCAGGACTCCGCCAGCCAACACCCCACTGCCGCCCACTACTCCGCCACGCGCCAGCAGCTGCTGGGCCAACGACGCGTGGGATAACGACAACGCCGGTGATATTGCCCCTGAAATAATACACACAGAATAAAAATAACCAAATAAACAGTAATGATACACTTTTAAATATTAATTATTAGCAACAAGAAAGACTTGCTAGCCGACAACAAAAATTTGATAATGTACATAGACTTTATGTATGGCGATAATCGATCGGAGCAGGACTGTGTTAGCCGTTCTGGTTTTTACAGCTTCTTCGGTCTCAGGATTATAAAAGTAATATGATATATATAGCAATGTTAAATTGATAAAATATATAAATAAATGGTATTTAACGGTGGTCAATAGAACAGTCATGTAAACGCAGTTTTTAAAAACGTAAAAAAACGTTTACGTTATAGAGATAAAAGAATTAAATGACGCTGCGCCCTTTACATTTTTAATATGACGTAATCGACAACGGATTACGTGATTTTCTTTTGAAATTTACAGCTTCACAGAGTTTGTGATAGCAAAACGATAAAAGAAAATTCTAGACCTCTTTAAGGTGAAGGAACTTGAGGCATAGGTAGTGTGGTCAAGCAAGAGCGAATACATTATTTACTTCAGAAAATAACGACACCTTTCAGTAAAAAATGTGTTTGTCGACTATTTAACAGTGTTATGTTTTGTGTTTACAGTATTTTAATACAAAAAATTTTATGTAGTGCTACTGACACTGCTATACCACCGCGCCTTGGATAAGATAACTCTTTTTCTCGTACCTTTACGCGCTTTTTGAGACTCGGTACATCAGTTTTGGTAGGTTTATAGTAGATGATAATGATGATGTAAAGAATAATCAAAATCTAACAAATAAATATATATGTGTCAATCAATGAGTAGTAAACCATCATCATTTCAGCTGTAGGATGTTCACTCTTGAATATAGGTTTTTTTGGATACAGGATTCTTCCATAGATTAGTGGTGGTATCGACGTATAGAACAGAACCGTAACAACATTATCGAACTGTTGCCGTAAACACCGGTTATGGGAAACATATTCATGGCAAAGCTGCTAACCATAACTTTTCCCGAAAGGCGTACCAAGCGTGGTAAGAATTGTCACATATTTTTTTAAATCAGTAAGCTATAGCATCATGCAAAATTAATATCAGAGGATCAATAAAGAATAAAATAAGTTTCAAAAGAATGGCTATAAATTACCGAAAGACTTAATCCAATCCTCACCAGCACTAAGGTGACCATAGCTTCCGGTGGAGGCCGCGGATGGTGCCCTAACGGCCAAACTGGCGGGAGACGCTCGAATGACAGCGGCCAGGTCCAGCGACTCCGCTGAATAAGGGCTCCAAGAAACTGCACGTTTGCGGTTCGCTGACGCACTTATTGCACCCCCTGAAAGCCTTAACCTTGTGGGGGATGCTATTCTTGATCCTGGAAAGACATTATAGATATAACCACGTTACTTAATTAGTAGAGTTAGTTCGCATCGTAGGACGTGTTTTGGGTAAACAGATGACTATGTTCGCCATGGTTATTGGAAGTCGCTGGATGCAGACAGCTTCTCGTCTGTCGTATTGAAAATCTACTGGTGAGGGTTATGCGCAGCACTCGACTTTCTACGACTAAAAGGATGATGAAGAATGCAATAAATTAACAAATTGTTCCTAATTTGAAATAAAAAGTACCACAGTGTCCAGTTTCTTTCGAAAGCAACGACTGTTTTCGACGATTTACTTGATTATGGGGAGTAGTAGAATATATACTGCATTTTTAAGGCGAACGAACTATAATGTAATCACAAATATGATATTACATCTTCATAAAATTCCCACAGAGATAACTGGAGTCATTTCGATGAAAACACCACTCACCTTCTAAACTTAATTGAAAATCTTGACTTGCCAGCGTACTGCCTGCGTGCAGTTCTGGGTGTAAACTACGGGCCGCACTTAGATATTCTAAGCCTGAAATAAGAGAAAACAAATTTATCTCTATTAAAAAAAAACGTAACACGTATAGAGAACGCTTGTTTTTTTATTACCAGTAATTGGTTAGCCGATTTTAAGTGAAGTCGTCGTGAATTTATAACACGAATAAACCTTTTTTTTAAGATAAGCTATGATAAAAAAATTATGGAAAAACTTTCAAGAAAACGTTTCTAAAAAAAATCTTAATTTGTGTTAAAGCATAAGGTGATAAACACGTGACTGAATAAAGTTAAACATAATAAAATCATATACGAATAAGTCGGAGAAATAGCCTCAGTAGAATTTTCTTAAAAGAGCTTTAAAAACATGACTTATACAACCTTTATTACAACGTCTTATGAGATCCGAACGTTTCCGGCAGTTCTGGAAGACTGGAACCATAAGGGTTAGAGACTTGAAATTTTATAGAAATAATACGAAAGATATCGTTGAGTAGAGGCCAACTAAGGCCAGATTTTACGAAATTCAACTCACAAAGGTTAGCGAAACAAGGGGTAAGTTAGTATTTTACAGCGAAATAATCAAGTAGATTTTTAAAATAAAAACAATAACTAAACTAATTTTATAAAGCGTTTCTAAGAAGCTACAAATGGTCGAAGCTCTAAAAATCACCGGTTTATAGCAACCATAAAAGTCAGTGCAATCTATTTAGAATTTAATAAGTCTGCTACAATGGAATCCGGCGCATATTTATAAGGCAACCAATCAAGCTCGGTTAGTCATAGTGGACAGTAATAACTGCAAATTGAGATGTCAACGAGTTAGAAGCAGTTTGAATATAAACGGCCTGCTTATCGCCGTAGGTGATTAATAAATATATGGACTTGGTATTTTATGTGCGTTCTCGCATTATTTTGTAGTTTGTGGGCATTTGGTTTGGCGGCACCAAATACGCCGACAGCAACAAGGTTCAGCCGGCAGCGTCTACGGTCGAGTTTGAGACAATTTATGTGCGTTCCTTGCCGAGTTAGACTTAGAAATTCAGTTAATGTAAATATATAACACAAACATTTGTAATTTATCGCGATATTATTTAAAATTTTAGTCATAGCGAAAAAATTTTTTGAATTATTAATTTTTTATTATGTATCTATTTTCCAGCAAAGCTTTTTTGCTGTTTTATAAGTAGATCTCAACATAATTATGATAAAGATCTGCATTAACAGTTCTGTAAATATATTGATGGAATATACTACGTAAAAATTAGAAAGCTCCGACTCAACATGATTTGTCTCCAATAGACTTAGCATCTTCTATCGTCTCATTCTTTCATCACATAGCACAATTGAGGATGGGGACATAGTACGATGTAGATATTACTATGAAAAAAATACAAAAAAATGTTACAATTGTCCGATATGCAAAGTCATGACGACATTATTAAAAATAAACACTTTCGGTGACCCTATTACAGTTAATTGGATATCCTAATGTAGCAGATTCAGATTTTCCGAAGCGGACAAAGCCTTGGCATATACAGGGTATTTTATTGCGAGCAGTAAGTTGTAAATTAGTTCGATCGCAAAATAATAAGCTGTGTTTTAGTATTTTAATTCAATGCCTTTTCTATCCATAATTTATGGGAACTAATTCGATATTTACGGCTCAACCCTATTGCAAATTTATTGATATATATTCTTTAATTACACCAACAAAACGATGGTGGGTTATACCGACTTCATTGCTTACGACCCATACAGGTTACTAATAAAATAAGTTATTAAATCTTTAACTTCAAACTGCTATATATTTTATAATAATTGATTCATTTGAAACGATTGTTTTTATAAACCAACTATTAACTTTAATAATGAACATGATATTATTTTTGCATAAATAATGATTTATGTTTTATGCATAACCTCTAATTTGTTACGAACGTTAAGATAAATCTTTAGATTATTTCCTTTAATAAATCAGTTTGTATTAGCCAGTTAGAAATAATTAATTTCCATTAAGTCTTAAGTCTAAAAAATATGAAGTAAATTATGCAAGCAAGGCAAAGTCGGTGTTTAATTCCAACGAATTTGAAAGATAAATTTAGTAACATTATTAATTTAAAACTAATTCTTTGAAAATACACGTTCATATTTCCTTTTTTATTGTTAGCAGCATTCTAGTTTTATTAAAAACTGAGGCGCTAATAAAAAGCCGATACGAATGAATATTCTGCCAATCAAACGCTATTTTTATTTCGTTTTAAAGGCAGCATGTTCAAAAGTAGATGGAAAACGTGTTCAATGCCCTAACGTAGTTATTTAGTTATTAATCAAAGTTAATCAGCGGGATGCCCCATCGAGATTGTGTCATGGCGGCCGAGAATCTCCATAACAATTACACGCCCATTCCTTCGAAAACAAACACGTTTTTAAGGCAAAAAAAACGATAAAGCAAAACGCCCCGATCTGGCGATCACGCTGCGCCGATGCGGCGGGCTATTTGGCCACAAATAATGGGTTCATGCGAGAGGCGTCAGAGACCACCAATTTGGCGAGCGCCCACAACGAGATGGGTTTCTCGAAAACTCACGAAATTAACGCATGTGGTCCTCCTTTGACGCGCCGCCAGGCGACTTCCAAAATTTTTATGTCTTCATCATCTGTGAGAACCGAAACGACGATTTTGGAATCGATAAACGAAAAAAAAACAAATCATCGATCGAGAGCAATAAGTTGATCTGTTACGAATTCCTTTTGCGTCCGAGTCGCTCGGCCGTACGACATTCGGATAACCGCTCGCAAAAAGCGCACCCGAAATTCCCCTTTACTGCATTTTTATCGAATAGTCTCGACACAGAGCGGGTGGTTAGGGACTATAGCGTCGGTTTTCGCTTAAACACGCAGGCAACACGCATCGTTAAGTTCCGAGTGATATATTAATTTTTATCGATAGCGATTGGGCGTAAAATTTGTAACCGGGTAGACGACATCTAGCGGTCTGCGGTCACGTTGAGCGTTAAAATATGAATTTCAATAGGTTTGTCAGTCGGTCCCCTTTGGCCGCGGCGCAGTGTAACGGCGTATACTAATGAGGCCCGCTGTAAATTATGAGTTTAGTTGTTATTCGAATGTGCGGCGAGATGAAGGTGAGGCGACGTGAATTCGTAATGCCGCCATTCCTTTTTTTACCTTAAAATATTCAGACTTATTAAAATGTCAGATGTACAACGTATTTAATTATAGAGCGACCCGCAAACGATGCTCATTATAGAATGATTTATTAATCGTTTATAATTAAATTAAGACATGGTTCTAATCATGATTAGTTGCAAAACGTTTTTACATGTGAACGATTTTAAGCGCTAATAAAAATGATATTAGTAATATGCTAGAAATCCTTATTCCTTATTCTTTAGAACGTTCTAAATTTCTGCTGGTCGCACTCAATCAAGCTAATAGTAAAATGTAAATTTATATTTATACTTTATGCGTATGTGCTTTATGAAACCAATGTAATCTTTCACAACCATCACATCTAGCAGGGCTGCCGCTAATTGAATCAAGAATTCAAATTTTGCGTGGGCGAAGAAAACATCAAATTAAATCCCTTAAAACTTAAAGCGGCCGTACAAAATGATTTCGTTAATATTGGCATTTGTCAAAAGTCGTGAAAGCCGGTCGATCATTAAAACATCAAAGCCAATAAAACGATTAGTGGGAAGGTTCGTTTAGGTACTGCAAAAAAGATCCACGTTCGCTAACAAGGTTTTTTATACTGTAATCAAGAGCTATAGCAGGTAGCTGGTGCTATGTAAAACAGCTATAATTCTGACGCTTCTCGGAAAATGATAAAAAGGCTGTTCATCTCGGAAAGGATGATTGATGTCTTGACTTGATTTTTTTATAAATAAAACATAATTAATTTGCTTCGATTTATTTACTCTCTAAATTGGATTTTATTTTTAAATCCCATCCAAAAATTAAAATAAAAATAATTATCTAAATTTCGTTCAGGAGCAATAATTAAATTTAGACAATAAAAATTTAGAGGAATAAAATGTGATCGTAAAAAGGACAATTAAAGGAAGCATTTTTATGAAGAATAAATATATAAAGAGAAAAAAATTAGTAATATTTTTATACGATTGTATTTTTAATTCAAACGTAAATATGAACAAAATCGCATAACATAACGCTCACCCACTCATAACTCGTAATTATAATCTTAAACGCATAATAACAGCTCGCCGACCGAAGGCAACGCCTTTCCCGCTCACTGGGCGACTATATGCCGCGTCTTTTTCCCTCTCGATTAAATCTACGATGATTTATTCATAACCCTCGTTAGATGACTTTATTTCAAGGACCTATTTATGTATGTATTTTATTTGATAATCAGTCGTTTTTATTGGAAATAGGGTGGGCCCTTATCAGACGAGATCGCGGTATGCAAGAACACCCGGGGAACATAGACATATTTATGTATTAATATGTTTCACTCGCCCAACATCGATGCAGCCTTTTTCCGTACTTTTTATTTTTATTCATTTAATACTCTTTATTGTACACGTAACATGAGAAATAAAAACTAAAAGTTATATTGATATAAAATAATGTTAAAACAAGTTCTTATCATTCTTGACAATTTCTTAGACAACTATAGTATGGAAACAGAAGACGTACGGGAAGCGGGTAATCGATGTGAATTTGCTTCGAGTTATTTTAGAACATCACAATGTTTTTAAACATTCAAAGACAAATACATACTTTTCTTGAGAATTTGTTAAAGATTATTTTACATAGAATATGTATAAATAATTAAATCTAATTAAATAATAATATATGTATATATAATTGTTCTACTTTAAAGCGTAAAAGTATACAAGTTTTTAATTTATAAAACAACTCGAAATTTTGAAAGGTTTTTAAAATAAATAAGCTATTCTATAAGCTGCGAATACACCGACATTGCCGAGGTTAAGTTTTTTCAGTAGTAGTATCTCAACTGCTCGACATAGGTCTCCCCCTATATTTTTAATAGGACGTGACTTATTGTTAGACAGTAAAAAAATAGTATCCTATCATTGCGACATTAATACAGAGCATAATTGATTTGTATAATTTCATCGCTCTACAAAAAACTAAAATGTACTAATGTGTAAACAAACTTTATTTAAATCTTGATTTAATATTATCGGAACTTGTGAAATATGCTATCATAAGTTATACCATATAACAAGACTTTATAAAACACAAAGTAGGACGCAAAAGCTTACTTGATCTACTATTTAATTATATTGCAAGATCTATAACGGAATCTTCTTACATTTAGAGATACCATCTTTGAATGCCTCGTAAGAAAAAATTCTATGACCACGTTTCATGGCCGGATATTTTGGTGTATCTGTCTCAAATAACACTATCAATAGACTAAAGCGAAGAATAATAAAAGTTATAGGAAGAAATTTAAAACCCGTGCAAGCTGCGCCCATACGCCCTTCCGGTCTCCTTCCCACTAATTACTTGTTAAGGGCCCGTGGTTTAATTACCCAAAGCCCTAAGCACAAGAATAGACAAGCGTTTGTTTTTAAGTGTCTGTTCACTTAATTACCTCGTTATACATAACTTTGGAGTCGCAACGACATTACTAAGGGCAAGGACGCTGTATTTTAGGAGAAATTGTTTCGACATACAATGCCAGTATAGCAAACACTAGCATTGTCATTATCAATTCATTAATATTATTATTCACTAAGTGCAATTAAGAGACGATTACACTTGTAGATAATATAGTTCAGAAGAATAGTTTGCCAGTTGGAATTTACAAAATCAACGGGTTTGTGGCTCCAGAGCTCTGTAAACTTAATCTTAGACTTCGTCGTTGTATCAAAGCTTCTGGGAGCCATCGATATCGATACAGTCCCTTATATTGTATTTTCCACAGTATGAGTTAACGTCGTAATATAAAGTGGCGGAATAAATACCGACAACGTCTTTATTATTAAAATGGGAGATAGAAAGGAACAGGTGACTTGGTTTTCAAAAATGTACCTAGACTAGTTAAGAGTATCTGACTTGATTACCTTTTTTATTATTTATATAGTATTTTCATAATACCGCCTTATTAAACGCTAAAAATATAGCAATCGTAAAGCGGCGCAGCTAGGAATTTTTGTATTTAAAAACTTCAAGAAAAACTGCGTTGTATAGTAATGACACATAACTGATGTTTAAGTGTACGCATTGCTCTAATCAACCATCAATTAATGGTTTAAAATACACGGTTACAACGACCGTTATAAAATGATAATTTGCTTATTTGTCTGTAAGCAATTAAATTTAAAAGCAATTAAAAATTGATAACAGCGTTAATTTCAAATTGTAATATCAAATAAGCTATTGTTAAATTTGGTGTTACATAGCTCGTCTGGAAGCCAGTAGCTCGTGCGTTGTATATTATTCTCGGGCATGCGGGCTGCCAGACAATGTTTTCCTCCACCACAAAGCACGTGGCAAATAAAAAGTAATAAAGCCTCTCTACTCCTTTTTTTTGGCTTTACCATGGGCGTAGTACGGAGTTCATATTTCGCAGAGTTTAAAACAAAGTTGCTACGTACTAGTCATTGTCTCCGTCCTCCTAAATATATCGTACACCGGTCTCCATAAATAACGAGCTGCCAGTAGAGATTTATTTCTGTCGACTTAATGAGAGACAATCATCATGTCTGTTCTCGTGTTTTATGTCTACTTTTTCAATGTAGCTTTGACACCTACACAGGTTTAGTAGCGTATGGTTTTTAATTATCATATTAACTTAACTAAGTATGTATAAGTATATATTTTATACTGTTAAATTAAACTTTGCATTCACATACATTTTACCTTAATCATTGTTTTATACGCGGGTATTGGTTATAGATATAAAAGTTTTAAAGGAGTGAATGTATAGCTCTTGTCAGAAAAACTTAAAGTCTTTACCTTATTACCTTATACAGTGACTGATACTCTATTGCAATGCGATAGGTCAATAACTTCTGGTAGTACAAAGTTTGTGGAGATAAATAATAAACAATTATTTATTTTATTACATAATATTTTAAATATAAAAAGCGCTTTTGTATACTATTTAATCATTACAGAGTTTTTTATTTGTGTAACCTCTTCATTAGGCTAAAGAAAGAAAATTAGATAGTGTAGCAGAATATTCAACCAGTTTATCAATTGAATATTTTAGTACTTTTTAAATCCTTAATTTTTCATAGAAGTATTGAAATTCTGTGTAGATTTCGTTTAAACTTAGATACGAACAATTATAAATCTTTTGCTAATGGGCACAAGGTGGAAATTTTCTTACCGCACTTATGATAGAAAGGAGATATACAAACAGATGTCAGTAAATACTTATTATGGCACATTGTCGCCGCTAAGCTCGTATATTAAACAGTTTTGTCATTCGTGAACAACCATACCGTCACCACATGTCTAAGATTTGAGTTTCGCACAAAAACACGTGTTAAGTTGTTAATTGGCTTTCTCGGAAGCGGACGGAACGGGATTCGACGCGTTATGATGTATGTTTCCCTCAACACGAATTTTTGTTAACAAACATGTCGAGGGTGCATAATTAAAGAATAACAAAAAATCTAACTTAATTAACAAGCACAAGTTGAAGTAGACACATTTGTTTTGTAGCATGACTAGGATCGAATGTTGAAACGTGGATAGTATAGTTAATAGGAAAGCCGAAAGAATTTTTGAAACATGTAGACAAAAAGAAAAGCCGTGTTAAAAAAAGTATTGAACTTATTGTTAAGACATTGCGAACATTTGTCTAAATTTGTATCAGTATGTAACATTCTTATTACATTCTGTGTTGACTATAGCACAGGTTAAAAATCTTCATCTTATAAATTTTTTGATCCATCGTTGCCAAATTTCATTCTATGTTAATTTTAAAATAATTACGATATCATTTCTACTTTACGATAACTGTCATGTTCTACTAATCGGGAACATTTAAACACAGATACTTAACTGGCCTCGCTAAGTCTTTTAATACGTTTGGATATCATGTCGCTTTATTCTCTTTCTTTCCGTTGATGTTGATAGCCTTGCGGGGTGTCATAGCTTCGACGAAACGAGCTTGCGGAAATAGAGTCCGCAAACTATAATTTGGATATCATTTAGTTGTTCCAAAACATAAGTTATAGGAATCAGTAACAAAAACCTTAGAATTGATAAGCAGTCAACATATAGTCCTAAGGAGTAATTTTATAATGCTTTAAATATTAGTATACAGCGTGATTGATTATATGTGAAAACGTTAAAAGAGATTAATAATGCAAAACTCAATCGTTATCAAAAAAACTTCAAATCTTTTACACCTATTTCCAATCAAGCTGTATAACACGGAAACATGTTACAATAATTTCTTTTTGTGTTAGAATTTTACAGGCCAATTACTTCTGGCAGTACAAAGTGTGCAAGTATAGATAGTAAACAACAAATAATTTTAGTATGATGTAATCTGAATTTTTAAAACGCTTTTTTTCATTATGTTATTAAAAAATTCTGTGTGACTGTTGATATTTGGATAGGGTGTACCATACATTTATTGACAGCAAATAAACTATACATTCATCCCTTTAAAGCGTTTACACCTGTAACCAATCATCCTGTATAAGACTACGAGCATATTATTTACAGTAATGCATAAAAAAAATTACGTGGAATGAATGTTATATGTTGTTAAAAAGCAGTAAAAATCGCAATAGGACACACAAAAAATATAACCGAATCTGCAAAAATTAGGCGAAACGAATGATACACAAAACCCAATGTATTTAAGATGATAGAACAGATAGTTTTGTTACTAACAGACGTTGAACAATAAAAAACATTGAGCTGTGGGCATTACGGACAACGACCCGGTACGAATTAACTAAAATAAAAATCAAAACGACTCAATAGACGCCGTTGAAATCGATTTAGCGCGACGATGTAGGCTAATCGAGTTAATTTATATTTTTTAGCAAAACACCAATCGCATAGGAATCGATCTATAAGCGATTAAAACCGCCCGACACATAAAGCAATTATGTTCTCTATGCGAGGCGGGATTAAAAAACTGGAATCAAAGTTTCTGGGAACAATTACGTGCGCGTGTCGGGGGCGTGACCGTGTGGTGTAGGTAAGAGCAACAGCGTTTAATAAAATTGTCTACTCTTTCCTTAGATCACACCAAAATCTATCATCAAATGTACACAGCAGTCTAATGATCGTTTTAGAAACCTTCTTTACCATTTTTTTAAACTTAAATTAAAAATTGTAGATGCTGCTAATCTATGGTTTATACCTAAAATCATTATTGACTGTTGTCATATTTTATGTAAGATTAGCTGTTTTAACATAATGCCAATGTAGTTAAATTTGAATATATTTATGTAAATCAATGCCAAAAATTAGTCAAAGTTATGTGATCATCAATCAATAATAAGCCTGTAAAATATAGGTAGCGAAAGAAATAATTTTACCTTTAACAATATTTTTTAATTTTAACTGTTAATCACATTGTTTGCATAATTTATTTTACAAAATAAGAATTTAATGGAATAACAACTTTTTATGTTTAACTAAAAAAATATTCATTACAATATGTAACCTTAAAGCTATAAACGTTACATATAAAGTAATCTTTATTTGTACAAATTGCACTAATAAAAAAAATTAAAAACCTAAATTAAAACACAGCCCGCTATCGCCTATAAATTACGCTATAGTACTAAACCTACACCAATGAGATGGAACCCGTTCCAAGATGTCTCAATCTCGATGCAGACCGGATCAATCGTTGCCGACTCACGGGTTTTTTCATCCATCATGATCGAACAGGTTCCCGACCAAAGAAATTGCTGACGACCATTATTCAATACATTTCTAGCTATTGTATTAGTTTCTTACTACATTATATTTTTGGAGTAAAACTTCATTATCTATAGTATATATTAAATCAAATTACCTTTGCCGAAATTTTTGAAATATCTTTGAAAGTTTCTGGTATACAGGGTCATTGATTATAGGTGTAAATGCTTTTAAGGGATAAATATATAGCTTTTATGATGTCAATTAATGTATGGTTCGGTTCACCTTATTCAAAATATCATAAACGTCATAGTGATAATACAGTAAGAAAAAGCGTTTTCAAAATCCGTCACTACTTAACTTTATTATTATTAACAAGGTCTGCCGCATTTCAGCAGAAAAAAATAAGCGTAATATATTTCAGAGTGATTACTTTTTACAGGATGTTTTGAAATAAGTATGATCTAAAGGACTAAATAAATAGCTAATTTGTCAGCAAAAAGCTTATCTATCAATCAACCAGTATAAAGGTACTATTGATAGTGATAAGAAATAAATTCGAGTGAGTTTGTTGTTTATTGTGCATTTGGAATGCCTGCAGCTTTCTAAACGCGTCCTGATATGAAAATAGATTATTATAACATGAAGGATGCCTAATGAATGACATGGAGAAACTCATTTTGATTCTATGTTTTTAAATGTAAACACTATAAATTTTCCATGTGTAATATAATATGAAAGAGTAAATGATAGTGATATATACAACCTCTCTTGTAAGAGAAGATGTTGAAGATGATAATTAAATATCAACTAAATATTGTATTATATTTGTTTCCGTCACATAAGACCCTTGTTATTGCTATATTACGAACGAAACACTTCAATATCAAATAGTCAATAGATATATAGTCAATTGTTTAAATTTCAAACGCACCAGTCAAATACGTTTAAATTAAAAAAAAGAAACCGTTTGTAAGTCACCGCCAAATAGTTTTTCGTTTGATCTAAATAAAGAAACTAATCGCACAAAATTGCCCAACGTCGCCGAACAATTCCATCCCAACAATGTTGAAGCTAAAAACTGGAGCGAGCCTTAAACTAGAAACAAACGAGGCGAGTATAACAAATATAAATGGCCGCCATTACGCTAACACAAAGGCAACGAAAGGAGAAATTATCGCTTTTAAAATGAACATTGGAGATATTTATTAAAATGTTTTCAGTGACCGTTCACAGCGGGCAAAGCTATCGGCTGCGGACATCGTCAATCACGACGCGGGCAGCGCCGGGCTACGATCTGTCGGAGGTTCTCAGCTCAACAGGGATAATAGAGTAGGCTTGGTAGGTAGTGTTTGAGAAATAGATCGCCTACAAATCTATGACGCTTAACTTCCTTAGACATATGCTATGTTTATCGTTTTAGTAATTAAACATTGATTTATTGACTTTCATTGGTTGATTTGAAATCAATGAGTTAAGATTCTAGCAATACACAAGTTTATTGTCAATAAATTTATGGTTACCCTATTCAAATTAAGGGTATTACTAAAAATAAATAACGTAAAATATAGATAAAAAACGTTTTCAAAATGAAGATACATTCACTTCTTTGAAGCTTAAACACGTATAATCGATCAATCTGTATAAAATGATAGTTGAAATGTTTGAAAGCAACTGATTAAATGCAGCATCAATAAAACACTTAGATGTAAATAGACTAAAAATATTTTTTTTTTCAAGAATTATGTATGTAGGTGACAAATAATATTACATCACACATTCCTAATTCAAGTTTAAAATGTACTGAAGTTAAAATATAACCAAAGAATGCTTGCCCCCAGCTAACTTAAAAAAGAAGAAATAAAAGATCGTTCAATTAAAGGAGCCGAGATCAAAATTAAGCCTTCTTCGTTTAAAATGCATTAATCCGGTCACTTGTCATGCGCGGCCGCGGTGGTTGCGTCCTTCTCTAAAACCCGTTCCAGTGCACCTCTCGCTTTCTCGAGAGATTAGGGTGCAGGATAAATTTATTCTGACAAGATATTTAGAAACCAACGAACGACCCATTCAAAGCAAATTGTTAAATATATATACGTCTATCCGGAGTCCATACGTCTAGTTGTATCTGATCATCTTAATAAGATGATTTTTTTATTAAGGTTAAAATAAAAATGTTCGTTTTCTACTCTGAACGGGCTGGAATCGTTTATTTTGTGGCAATTCATTTTCACAAATAAATTACTAACGTCATTCCGTCTCTCTCTCGCGGTTCGCTTTTTACCTTTTTCAAGTTGAGAGTAACATGAACTCTCAATCTCTCGTTCACAGTTTTTACGCTCGGTTAAACCAGAGTTGGACCTTAATTTACGATTATCGAGCGATGAAGACATACACATGCATCGATACTGCGTATGCGAGTCGTATTAATTTTTCGGTATATCGAGTTTTACGACGCGATGCTTAACGACTTTATAATCTCACACTCGCATAGGTTACGACTTCGGAACGATTGCATACCAAATGCACTCCCTCATTGCTGCGCACCGATGTCCGTTTTTATTGTCCTTATTAATATCCGAACTCGGTCGCCACGTTAATAACTCGATTGCGATTGGCAGTTTTATCATTATCGACTTGAAAATGCATCGCGGAAAGACAGGTGAATAAAGTGATTAAATTCGGTGAAAAATTTTAACACTGTATGAAGCAAGTGCGCGTGAAAAAAATGTGTTAATAATGCAGCTATGAGCAAATTACATTTCGTCGCGCCCCGCTATCCTTGTGCTGGCAACTGGAATGGAATTGTAATTATGGCGGGTGTCAAGACATAATTATATTATAATCATAACCATGTTCAGTAAAATTAGTGTTGTTTTATTCAGTGTAAAAATTTAGAATAGTTTTTTTTTCCGATAATTACATCGACGTGTTCCACATTCCAAGATGCCAATGTTTCGTAAATGGACATCCTTTATGAAATGTTATAGAGACCTATTACAATGTTTGCCACTAGTTTCTTTGCTTCTTGTCGTGCGATACTTTTTTGTGATTTTTACCACAGATTTTTACCTCAGAATATCAACTCCTGTATTTATTTGTAATAACTTAAGGTTAATTTTCGTTTGGATTAAACCACAAAGATCTGTTATTTGTTTTAAGGGAGGTTTTATCACAGCACGTAGGCTCGATTTGAATAAAAATACAATTTATATGTCTCGGAGTGGCCGACGCTGCAGTGTAGGGTTACGGGCCCGGTCCGACGACTTGTTCGGCTCCCAATTTGCCGGGGCATTTCTGAGTAAGTTATTAAGTTTCGGCTTGTCACTTCTGTTGCGAAATTTTGCAGTCCGCTGACGATGACTTATACTTTGCATAATTAGCGCGATCAACTGTAACTCTAGGTCTGAGTGCGGTCTTTAATTTTACCGACTTTTACAGCGGTCTCTTTAAGTAGCAGTTTAAGATACAGCTTTTATTGAGGCTATTATTTACAGAAAAATTAAGTAATTAAGTTTAAAAATATATACTCTTTTCCAATTAAAAGTTAAAGATAATATATAAAATATTTAACCCATAAAAATATCGGTCATGAGTACACGCGAGGTAAAATGAAGCGTGTATAAACGGTATCGTATCGGTGTGTAAAGATATAGGTTTGTAGTGTAGACGGTTGCCATCCGGTGCCCCGATACAGTAGACGAAATCCGAGACATCGAGCTAAATAATGATTAAGGACACAAGTGAAGAGTAAACACGTCACATCACACCGACGGGGATGACATCATGCAACCCATACTTTAAATTAGTTCGTCTAGTTCAAGCTCATTTTAAATTACAGGTAAAGGTTAAATTTTAAAAAAATTCTGTCAACCCTTAACTGGTGAAAAACGTTACTCCTACCTGTGTTTCTAGGTGGCTTTATGAACTCATTTATCTAGAGAATTAATAACTTAGTCTGTTCACTGTTAGGGTTTCCGTCCTCGTCGTCTTTTGCTCTGATTTTGTTCTCAGAATAATTCTCCAATTTATCACGACGTTATCGAGAAAGAATCCAATGTGCAAATTGTACGAAATAACCCAATATGTCCTTAGGGTTTTTATATACCAAATTTTGTGCTACATGCTACGCCATTAAGGTTGGTAAAACCAGGTTAATTTTTTCTTTTATTAACATTGCCTTACCAATATTATGTTTTTATTTTATCTCTATCTCAACAGGTTTCATTAGTCGAGTAAATTCACAACATTTCAATCTCTAAAATGAGTTTTACTCAACTTTAATGCAGCTAGCTAATATATCGTACCATAATGAATGAAGAACTATGGCTTTAAATTTATTAATTTCTACATTTCGTTTAAACAAAATCTTCATTCTTTCAGCAGCAGTAATTAAACTGTTGGACATAGGCCTCCCGCATAGATTTCTAATGAAGGCGTTAGGAAACAGCCTCCAAGCGGCCCATTCTAACAAGATTGATCAACGTATAACTATTTTTCTAATTTACTATGCGATATTAATAATAAACCACAGTAAACATATATAGCTAAAACTGTTATACTAAATGCTGTATTTAAGGCTGTTTAATTGCATTACTTTAAAAAAATTTACTAAGTATTAAAAATGACACACATAATAAAGAAAAAATACAGTTAATCAGTGTTATTCATCTGGAGCACGGAGGTTACCTTGAAAGCTCATACTATCGGAGTTGGTAGATAAAAACATTTTTCGATTTTAAATGAAGTCATCAAGGCATAGCTATTGAGTCCAGAATAAAATTAAGGACGACGTCGACGTATTTATTTAATGATTTCAATCGAGGCCAGCTTCTCCATTTGGCGGGTATCTGAAGTTTTTTGCACATTGTGTGTAATGCTTTGAAACATTTAATAGCACGAGGAATCCGACAGAAGGCATATTAAATTCAGATTTGGGAACCGCAATCGGCAACGTTAAATCATTTGTTTTGCAAATCGTTGTTATATATGAAAACTTAATGAGATTGTAGATTATCTAAATTGTATCTGAATAATGTAAATAATGCGTAATAAATCAAATGGAATGTATTTGACATGCATATAGAATGTACTTTAAAAATACTTTTACAAAGTAAGTAATATTCTTGAACAATGTTGAAGTTCGTATAGTAACTAAAATACAGAACGTTTAAAAGTAATAATTAGCGATCTCTTGCATGAAGCCGTCCACATAAAAATACAGCTAATTGAGCGTTATCTAAAGACTCGTCCGCGACGCTTTATCGGACCTCCTTCGCCGGTGTAAGCGGACACCGCATTGCAATTTTTTCCCTCCGGGCCGTAAACAGTTTCGTTTCGGTACAGGAATACCGGCGACCGTGAAGGGTTAAGTTTCTTGCGTGCTGCGGATAGCATTTTATTTTTCTGGACCGTCCACCAGCCGGGACATCGGTTGTTTTGCATCGATTTGTCAGGCAGGACCTATGTTGACTGGCGACATTGTAGAGACGAGAATAAAAATTAAAAAAATATATACGTTTTCGGTAACAGCCTCGTAATAAAATAACAATACAACGTTTTAAACCGTGAACTAAGCAACAAAATATAATAATCATTAGAGAGCTAGCAATCAACAAAAGGTAGTTAGTTGAAATCGTTCTCCGATTTGGTCGTGTACAAACATGCCGCGTCGGAATCAGAATGCATTTTTACGAGTGTTTAGTTATTTGATTAATAGCGTTGCGACCCGTGAATATTACAAATAAACAGACGCCTAAAGACATGTTGAAGGGAACAGACAGGTCCACGTCGAATCGCTAATACGTACTGTAGGCGCTTCGGACCTATTGCACGTAAATTTTGTATCAAAGCTCAGAATATAAGCTTACAGCGGGTGTAACTCGATGACTAGTATGGAAATAATTTATTTATTAAATCGTCATTTAAATGAAACAAAATTTTAGCGAATTAAATCGCGGTTTTAGTTTTATGTTCCTTCTATTTCAATTCTTGCATTTTTTTAGCCCGGTTATAGATTTATCATTAATTGTGGATCCTCAACGAAATATGCATACCCAGAATTTTTGTTTATGATTAGATTTTGTTAATAATTAAGTAATAATAGTTGACAATTTAAAAAAAAATAGTAGTTTTAAAAAATATTTACTATTTGCACTGTACAACTTAGAAAAGTATATCGCATCATAAGTACATATGGGGAAGATTTAGAATTTACATTTTTACGTGCTAGTAGGAGAATTTTCCACGTTACGCAATGATGTCAGTCTATCAATGTGTTATTTACAAGGTCCAGGCTATTTCAGATTTTATTGTAAATATTAGCAATTTTTTTTCTTTATAAGTCGATTGTAATATATTTTATTTGTTTTAATTGTAATATATTTTGTGTTTTTATCAAACACTGCGTTGACACTCGACTTTACTGTCACCTACGATTGGTAATCAAAGATACATTACATAAAAGGATTATCTTTTATTTATATTATAAGGAAACAAAAAAATGATTTTTAGGTAACCCGAAACCTAAACTATCACGCACGGATCACTTTTATGTCCTTAGTAGCCAAACACCGTAACCATAGAAAGTGTAAATGCATCGAAACATTCAAAACGCAAATAAATGCGACATTAACTATTACAAATTTGTTTTATTTCATTAGTAATGTTTGCATAACTCTATTATTCAATAGGTTACTTTAACTAATAAATAAGTCTTTTTAATGATAATTTGAACAGATTGTAGTATAGTTTTATATTAAAATAACAGTATATATAAACTTGAGCTAAAATCGCTAATTCCTTTTCACTTGCCTCGCGGACGGAGTCATCTATCCATTAATGTATCTGTTACGCTCTGAGCGATAGACGATATTAGTGAAGGTGTGTTAGCGATAAAGAGGAATAATTTTACATTCTATAAGCTTTGTTTGTGCTCTAGCTGGACAAATACTATACTACAATACATGTATTCGTCGTACAGGGTTAATATAGTGCTCTTTCAACTGTACTTGTGTAAGCAAGTGAAAGGAACTGACAATTAGTGGACCAATAATTATAAAGAAATTAAAGATGTGTTTACATATGACTACTTTTATACTGGTCCGCAAATAAAAACAACATTTTATTCACATTACCCGATGTCAATTTTTAAGTTCATGAACATTACTCATCGTTTCGCAAGATTAAGACGTAAAAGAAAAAACATTTTAATGTTACCTTCAGATCATAATCTCTGAAATTTAAGAAAAACAGATAGCGGGTGATCGATGTATACATATAAATACTTATTAATTATTTAATAATCCCCTTTCTAATTTTTATTAACAATTACATAAAAATGTTTTCCTTTTTTAAGTTGTCTAGAAGACTCAAATAGTTTCAGATTCCATGATGATTAACTTAAAGAGCTTCTAATTGAGACCAGCATCTAGATTGTCTAACACCAAATCCGGTGAAACAATAATATGTAGCGACCAGAACCGATGCTCCCCCAGGGGCAGAATATATTCACTACCTCAAGAAATTTTATGCTAGGCACCCTCTGTACTCTGTCGTTTAAACCGCGAACTCTGCAGTCTACTGGGTGAAAGACCGACCCAAAAAAGAATTGTTTTAAAACACTATTTAACGCTAACACAAACAACCGTTAGTATGGTGTGGTAACGTCTTAATTGCAAGGTCGAAACGTCAACCCTTCGTTACTGCACCGCATGCCAATTTTAACCCGTGACTTAAGCACGGTCTGTCCTTTAATAGCCACTTTTACGTATCAGTCATCGGCCGACACATCCGCCCGATTTGCCTTGGTATTGTAGCGGCTTAAGGTGGATTCTCGTTTGCGGCGTTGAGAAAAATGAATGGTGGCAGTCGTGAGTTCAAATCCTAATTAACACCTCAGTGTATAGATAAATTGCGTCGATAGTGTACGTCTGTGGCGTTTGTGGGCCTGTGAGATACCCGCGCGTCGTGTGTCTCGCTTCAGTCTCCATATAAATGCGATTTGAGAAAGAGACGGTAATAGAGGCGGGCTGCGAATTGGCGCACTAGTTTTTTTTTTTTAATTATTTGGCGTAAGGATTCGCCGCTGTTAACAGCTATATAAACTGTAATTACTTACACTGTAGAAAACCGCCACATTCATTGCTGTGGTTTGTATCGCTTTCATTGTTTTCAAAATTGACACTTCAAACTTAATAAACTATCTATTTAAAAGTATTAACACTTGCATTACCAATTTCGCAAGAAACAGAAATTAAACCTACCTAACTACCAATTCCTGGTATTATTAGATAAGACTATACACTTAACATCTGTCCCCCGCCACTTTCGTGAACTCACTGAATATCCAAAACCTTTGCGAGTGGTAATTCGTAAAATTCGTTGATACCTGATCACAACTCCTATTATATATAGAAGTATTCTAAAACCTCACGTTTTCAGAGACCTTGTAGACTTCTCATTTCAGTTAAATAAATGATGTAACCCGAGGAAACCACTGAGAATATTACTGTAGAGGTTTAGTTGCCCTTAATGACTTATCAAACCTGATTAAACTAAAAACACACGGGGGAAAGACTCCATGAAAAAAAATTCTTCATTATCATGTGAGCCGATAGTCGCGCAATGCAAGGTATAGGCCACTATCAAAGAGTACCACAATGAGGTCTTCGCTGCCCGCATCCCAGCGACTTCCCGGCAATTACTGCTTTCTAAAGATTTCCTGGACTTAAAAGTACTCAATTAAATTTAGAGTGACCCTACAAAATAAACAGAATGTTTATGGGTGCACCGTACATTTCATACGTAAAATATCAATATCTCAATAGTAATCCAATGAAACAATGGAAGCGTAACGGAGCATCGAGACGTAATTGTTATTGCAATCAACAAGTACGTTGTTTGGGTGTGCACTTTATTTAGGAACGCAGTGTACCGTTGCACGGTAAAAGAGGTTTAGCGTTACATTACAAGAATTGTACTTGATATCCTGGTTGCACTTAGTGTCACAATCTTTCACCGTTCAATAGAATTCACTGTAATCAAATATAATCTGAACTAAATAATATCATCATTGTCATCATTTCAGCCGTTGGTTGCAGTCACCTGGGGGATCATGTTCATTACCGCGATTTCATGGCGAAGGGCCCAGTTGCCATTACCTGGTGGCTCACTGTGAAACTAAAAGGAACCAGCTAGCCGGTCCGAGATGTACAGCTGGCCCGAGGCGGCCGCTCTGCATGGTTTCAATGAATCTCTTTCAGAAGCGAGCAGGTGGACTGCCGTACACAGGTGGAAATTACTATTGTTTAGCGATTTGAACACCTTTAAGGGAAATCCATATCCAACAGTGGACGTATTAAATCTGAAAAGATGATATAAATACGAATCGAAACTTGCCTCATTTTTCAGTGTTAGTGAGCTGAAAAAGCATGGATGATAAATAATTTGAGGAATTAACGAATTAAAAATATAGACAAATAGTATTTTGCTAAACTATACAGAGACCTAAGTACGTACTTAAGAACTGCAGGAAGGTCTTCTTAGAAAGCATAATATATGTATAAACTTAGTAGTGACTATAGGGGTAAGGGCTTGTAAAGCATTCGTCGGTTATATTAGTTAATATTTAGTTGTAACAGTTCTCACTTACCTCGCAAAGTATTGGAGCCGTAGAGCGGATGGTCGTATGGCACAGGCCGGTACGCGGGATGCAGAGCGGCCAGGTAGCTGAGTTCGCTGGTCGCTCCAGCCGCCGCCGCCGCAGCCGCTGCTAGCCTGCGAAAACCAGTGAACTTAGATCTCTTACAACTCAAACAGACGAACTGTGAAGATATTGTTTATTGTAATAATTATTCTCCAGATCTATAAATTTCATGGGTATGTTAGAAATTTCTCCACGAGATCGAATTAGGAATAAGGAGATCTGCAGGCAAGTGGAAGTAACCCAAGCCGAGCAGATTAGCGCGTAGTTGCGGCAGTACTCAGGCCAGATAACGCCTAGAACAGCTGGGAACTTCAGGTTATGAACCACGAACGTGGACTTGGAAGGTGGATTTCTACCGGTTCCATTCGAATTTTTGGAAGAGGCCTACTACCAGCAATTGTTGTTTTATAGCTGATATTTTTATAATCATGACGGAAATCAACATTTTTAACGAACCTAACTATTTATCTACAGCCCTTTCGCATTAATAATGTAGTGAATCCTAACAGGTTTGAACAAAGAAAGATAAAGAATTCATAAGGGTTTTCTAGTCATTTTTACAATATCCTTGATTCCTAAGTTTTGTTATCACCTTAAAATCCTTCACAATAATATAGATTTATCCTACAAGCTTTTTTAAACAAAATCTTCAATTATTGTAACATTTTAGAGGCATTACATAATATACTATACACTCTGTTTAGTAAGTAATACCGTACACAGTTGCCAACAAAGGAGTTATTAATTTATGAAACCTAGAGAAAGGTATAACAGGCCTATTTTTTTTCAGAGCCTCTTTTCAAATTCGTAATCAATTTTAACCGTTTTTTTTATCTCTATGTCTATGATATTGCAAGCTTTGTAACTATCTGCAGTACAATCGCACACTGTCATAAAACAACAAATCGTTTCACAAACATCTCTATTTAAAGCTCACCTGCCTATTCGAGGCATTCGGATTATCGGCACGGGCATCTTGGCGCGACTCAAGGCCTAACGGTGGGATCCCGTGGGCAAAAAGAGGACCCCTTCCCTTTGTATCCCCTGACGCGATGTCTGGACATCTGACCTTGTTGAATTGTCAACGATATCGGGGAAGATAGGGTCGAATGGTATACAACAAACGTTAAACTAAAGTTTAACTTTATTTGAACATTAATGTTTTAGATAAATCTCTATATTAAATATCTAACAACTTTATTCTTTTGTCATTGCGCAAACCACGATCGGAAAAGGTCAAGAATTTTTTTTAAATTTTTAATTATATTTTCTTGGATAACGTATGTACATATATGTTACAAAACTTCACTCTCATAAAATATTAATATATGGTTGTTGTTATACTGAATCTAAGACGTTATTTTATTCTAATATGTAGGTTCATATAAGTAAACGTGCATAAATTTATATTTACGATTTTTTGTCTCGTTTTGGCGATACATGCTATTTTCAAAATGTATATTTTAAGCCATTGTATTTCAGGTATTGAAATAATTCAAAAATATATATAGGGATTTAATGACAATGATTTATTTGTGTTTACAATCCAGAGGAAAAAATTACGTGATATCATAAAATAATAAGCAAAAAATGCAATTAAGATAAAAGAGTAACACCCTGGTAAACTAAGACGCGATAACCAACGGCCGAGCGCTGCTACAGAACGAAAACACAATGGCGTGGGCCGATTGCGGGCCGTAATAAAATTATTAAACAAATCAAGCTCATAACATAATAATGCGAGCCAGAAAATTGTCGGGTGGGCGCGCTGAATAAAGAAATTATCCAAGTTACCAGCCGCGGCCGATCGCTCGCCCCCCGAACTCGAACAAAGACGTAGCTTTGTGAAAAACGAAAAAAAATGGCGAGCAACAGAATAAATAAAATAAGTGGAAGAACACTCGCGCGTTCGCCCTCGTGATGTCTTCATGTGAGCTGTCCTTTTCACGCATCGCACAGTCCGTAGCGGGCCGACAGGGATGACAACAGAGATTCCTCTCGGAATAGGAAGAAAGTTTGAAACTGTTGCGCTGGATGTGAAACAAGTTTTACAGATTTCGCGCAGGCTCACTTTTTTGATTTTGATGTTTCATTTAAGGTCGATGCGTTAAGTAAATATTACTTTACGCTGATTACGTACTAACTAGGTTTACAGAAGTGTCAATATGTAATTATATAAGTTATTGCATTTAGGAAGTCCATTTCTACATAGTCAAATAGTGATGGTAGCTAAGGTAAATTTATAACCTAATTTCGTCAACCGAGCGTGTTTGGGATCCCATGCTCGTAGTGGTATGGTCATAAGTCAAGCATTCAACATTATTGTTCAAGAAGTGTAACTTGGTTCAGAAGTTTCTGAAGAACATCTAGGATGCCCTGTATACCAATGAAATATTTATGTTCAGATATATTCAAATGGATGGCAATGTCTTACAAAAACATTATAAAAATAATAAATAAATTATGATGGCTCAAAAATATTTATTCATTCAACAAATTTTTAACTTAAGAAGGATTTACTCCTGCATAATTTTTTGTTGCATAATAATCAAGTTTGTTAGAATATTTATTTGAATATCACAATTATATTAGAGTTGTTACATACAGTACAAAGATTGATTTTATTACTATGGTAGCTCAACAGCGTAAGAACTATTTTTATAAAACTATTATTACTAAACCAATTTACGACTCAACGAAAATACAATTCGATTCTACCCGCCCAGAAATAAAGAAACGAACATCGCACAAACAGAATGGACTATTTGCTCATAACGCAGTACACGTACAATCATTATCTTTATTAGCAACAGAAGTAATAATTTGTGGCAAAGGCGCCTTTTACATCCGTCATTACAAGTTATAAAATGTAATACGCTTATAATAAGACCGAACGCTAAACGCATCTCGCACTCGATTCCGAATAGCATCGGTCGAGCGGTGCCGCCGGCTTTCGATAATTTTGTCGTAAAACGGATGGGCATAACAGTAAAAGCGAATGGCCATTAGTGAAAAACTGCTACGAAGAAATGCACGCATAAACCCTTTGTTAATTAAGACAAGATTAATACATATCGAATGAGTAACGCTCAAAACATTCCCAAACAATACATAGTACGAATACAATTCGTAATTTTTCTATTGTCTCAAATATACAACTGCGTATCTAATAACATATCACACACATCACCACCATCATCTTTCTACATTAATTTACTGTTTTTTAGAAAGATAGTGCCTTACGTCTCTTTGTAACATTTGTTTTGTTTTCGTAGCCCCCACTCCACGGTTTTTCCTCTACCATCAGTTTGTACATTTTTGAAGCTATTTCGATAACTTTAATCGTCGTCGAATTTCTGAGTTTCAGTAGAGTTCCATTAGAGAAATTCCTAGCATAGATTCCTCCATCGCTAGCCATGTGAGTAATATTACTAGTGTTAGGATAATGGTTTTCAGGTTTTATTATCCGTCAGAAAAATCTGTTCCATTGTTTTTCTAATTAATTATTAAATTTTTACATACGCAGTGTTCTGGTATGTTTATATTCTATGCTACAAAGTCCATATCACTAATATTAATGTAACATTGAAACGATTCCTACAACATCTTTGCTACCACAATAAACGCTGCTGCGAATTACCTTTTTACAAAGCGAGGTGTGATATCTTCAGTACTTGTACACTTTAAAAGCGGCGTATTATTGCCGATATAATTCTCTTAAACAAAATGAATGCTTTTATTAACTATCCAAAACTACTCAAAACTTAGTTCGGTGTGATGGGTGTCTGCAAAATAGAAAAATATTTAAATGGTCCTTACCACACACAGACATTTGCCAGTCCACCGCATTTGCCTTTCATAAATTAATATTTAAGACTAAGACGATATCCTCAGCGTTTTATTAACGATGTTAAAAACAATATTTTTGTTACTACATATTTCGAAGGTTAATTTTCTTGTCAAGCTGTTATCATTACTAAATTCAATATTATTACTACATCCTAATTTTGTCATTAGCTTTGCTGGTGGTTCCTAAGTGTTCTAGTTAGTTTGTGAATCAAAAATAAAAAAAGTTTTGCATATTTTTAAATTAATTAAACATTTTTACAGATCGGTAACTTTAATTACCAAACTAAGATTTCTAGAACAGCTATACGGTGTCACAAATCGAGGCACTGCGTGGCAAGCGTTGTTTGTAGTACTTACAACTTAATAAGTCGGTGCCCGTTTTTGCTGTCCTTGCCGTCGTGAGATAGACCTGGATTAGAATGTCTCAATCGCTTTTTCTTACATATTTCCAGGTGCCAGTAATCAGATAGCATCTAAACTGACGGCCATTTTGTTATTCAGTAGACGTTCGTCAGTGTAGAACTCAATCATGGCTTCATGAATTTTTCATAAGACCGGTTGGCAATTACAGAGGCTTGTGATGTTGGATGCTGTCTCAACTAAGAGTTGGTCTAGCGGTGGCCAGCTGTCTATTTATACTAAGATTTTTAGCGACTTTTGTATGTAATACTATTTCGTACAGAGCTACAGCGAAAATTTATTCTTAGAACAAAAACAATGAAATTGTAGTTACATGTTTTTCGAATGTGTCGTCCATGTCCTGTTGATGCAACTATAGATATCTTCTAGCAAAATGAAAATACTTAAATATTTTTCTATATTCAATAAATTATTTAAATAATTAATTTTCACAACAACAGTGTATCAAACTAGACATGATAAATTGGAATAAAATGTGAAAGATGTGTAACATAAAATAAATCGTTATTTATTAAATACAAAAGATTTTAATCTAAAAGCGACATCATTTACAATTTTACAATTAAATGTAATGTTATGAATATTTGCTTACTTTTAGAAATTTATGATTGTGGAAGATAAAGGTAACAAAATCAAAAGTACTCAAAAGCATATAAACAAAATGAAAATAAACTGTTCTGTTATCCGATAATAATCTTTTTTAATTCAGTTAGTAATATTCGCGTAATTTTAATAAGTCATTGAATATAATAAATGTTTTACTTTAAAGTACCATTATATTTTGTAAATTCTCTATAATAATTAAGTTTGACGGTAGTATCTTCAGAGAACACAATGCGCGTACACGTCAGGAATCACTTCATTTATTAACTCTTCGACGCGTTGCTTTTTTACGTTAAACAAAGCGATGTTAGCACAGAATAAAAATAACTAAATGTTGTTAAGTGCCACGAATGTTATCAGATATTGAGGCACCATCAATAACCGACGACGACGGTGACATCTTGTCGTGGACGCGTGTAGGATGTGCGCCGTCTTATCTTCACGGCCCGTCGCATGCTGGATGAGCAGGTACGTGTAAAAGTCTAATGCGTTTAAAATTGACGCCCCGATGTCGTTCACCCTCGGGACCGATATATTAACTATGTAGATAATTAACTAACGATGTAGTTATTATTATGATAGATTTGCGTCTGAAGTGGCAGCGGGCAGAGCGATCTCTAGTGGCGATCACGAGCGAGGTTGGTGGACGGCCGATATGTTCGCAGAAAATCGCTTGATGCGGTCAGCGCAACACCAGTCATCAGGGCGACCTTTTACCCTTAATAACCTAGAGTTTCAATTTTGATACCAATCTTTTAAACCGAATGTTCACAATTTTTTTAAAGGGTGGCTTTACGTATTTTTCCGTTGTATAATATTCTTTCCAACGACATTAAAAAAAACTATTTTTCCTTTCATTTAGACCCTCAAGAAAACACAGTAATATTAAAAAAAATCACTTTCGTAAATCAGGCTACTAAGGGTTAAAGGAAGCCTTGCAGTAGCTGACATGGTGATGATGACGATGATGGTTGTTAATATCACCTAAATTTATAAATGCCGTAAATCTTAGGAGAAAAAGTGTTAAAACTCCTAACTTTTGGACACTCAAACTAAACAAAAACTACAAATCTGCTTTAATAAATGACACATAAAGATTTAACCGTTAAAAAGAAGTTCAAAACCAAAATGCAACAGCAATTTTACGACACGATAACGATTTCGCACTCCATTGAAAGCCATCGCGGTGCCCAGTATGTCAGGATATTCCCGACAAATGACGTGCGGGTTTAATTCTCGACTCCTTAGAACGGAGACAAGGCAGATTTATTAAGGTCTCAGAGGAATCTGACCCGGCAAAAAAACATCCGCGATCTCCTTTTCGTATACGCGGTGAGAATTAACGCGACGAAATTTGGAATGGCTTTTGCGTTTGCACAGGATGATTTACTATCTAAATATTTTTCGTATTATTTACGACACAGTAAAAAAAGATTTTTAAATTATTCATGAAATTCTTTTTTTATTGTTAGTAAATCTTTTATTATCATTACGCAATATGACACCGTAGTTTGAAGCGTAAACAGTCTATTCCATCCATGCAAAAATTAAAATTCTTAGTTGGTCGGCATTTGATTCGGCGCATTTGCCATATATTTTTTTTAATCTTTAAATCACGTATAAACAGAATAGTTTTCTAATACACTGTTGATATACCATGCTGTCAGTCACTGTGTGTTTTTACCGGTCCTATAACTGAAATGCTCATGATGACGATGATGATAGATCTAGAATAGATCCTTAAGATAAGTCGCATTAATTAAAACTTTGAAGTCAATAATTATATTGTAGCAATAAAAATCCAAAAAAATCGTTAAAGTAACACTTCGACCAGGTAAGTCGGAGGTGAAATAAAATCTACAATATAAATTAAAAATCTTTAAGGTAACCACGATCTGACATCACGTTACCAAACTAACGTGTTAAGGTGAGCCAGACCCCCACAGTGCTACCAGACACGGGGACGACCTTTCCAGCGCGTTTTATTTTTAAAAATGACAGTTCAATTAAATTAAACGTTTTGTAAATGAATCACGCTGTACGCGAGTTTCTCCTTCCAAGAAGGTCCGATACCGACCCATAAGGTTTATTGTTCGGTCGTCATAACTCATGGTCACAGTAGTCGGCGATTTGATAGTTTTTGACGGGGCTATTTTAGTAAAAAAAAACTGGTCTTTTGCCGACCGAAATATAGTATTTATTCAAATAGAAATATATCGGAGGTCCTTGAAAATGTAAATTATTCCACAACTTATATGGTCTCTATAAGATACAATCTAGATTGATCTTTGTCGGTTCCTGCACTGACGGTTTTCTGCACAATTTGGCAATTATATTTCTTCGCAATATATTCTACTAACTTTTTTATATTTAAAATAATTCAGGTTTTCTAGCCAGTATATAAAATTTAGCCAGTATTTTAAACTGATTATTTCATTCTCTTTTGAAAGCAAAGAAAGGGTAGCCTTGTCAATTCAACTCAAAAATCCTAAATTCAAAATAGGACGGATTTCGTCTCTTATTGAGCCAAGATGTGGTGTACAACTTGTAGTTTGGAGACATACGCATTATTCCTAAGATGTGATATCTTCTATGTAATATATTAAAAAGATTTGGGTTATAACGTACAATTAAAATATTGGAATATTATTAAATTCTTAAAAAAAAGGTCCACCCTAGCTTATAAATGTCTAACAAATAAATATTTATTTTTTATTTATAAATCCAAATTGGTTTTTCAATATTCGACACCTGTTTAATGCAAATAGCTTGCAAATATGGGAAGAGGTTTTAAAAAAACTATAAACAGCAGTAAGAACAGACAAAGCTCCGCCGCTGTCTATTAAAGTCGGACAAGTCATAACAGCCTATAACAGGCCCGAACAAGAGGTCGTTCTGAGTGAGCGGACTGTAAACAGCCAGTTTTCCTTTTGCATTATTCAGAAGTGGGATTGACATGTCACAGGCGCGGATTCCACTTGCGATAGAGGGGCTGATTTATTTGCTTCGTTATTTGTTTACTTGTTACTTCTGGACTTTGAACGACTAGTGCACAATAGTAAATGCAAGTTACTTGTACATATTGGAGCATTTAGCTTCATGTGACTTAGAAAATTATCTATATTCAGTCCAGTCATAAATTTTGTTGCAAGAAATAATCCTTTTAGTTTTCTATCACTATAATGTGCGCCGTTTTATATATAAATACTATACTATAAAATATATGAAACTAATTCACAATCGTCTCAATTGTGTTTAATACTGTCTATACAAAGTTGAGGTCAGTTATCAATGGAGTCGGGGGCTCTCTTCATGGGAAAACAACAACCCTCTTGCAGAAATTCTTTTTTAGGACAAGGTATAAGATTCTGTATTAAAATCCAAGCGTCTAAAAAAAATTAAACTTGTTAGCTTGTATATTATAAGCATCAAACGTAAGAATCAGTATCATGCTTGATATTCATGACGTTAATAGACGATTTATAAGAATAAAATGTGATTGGCCTTTTAAGAGTTACTATCGAGTTGGAAGGTTCTTCGTAATAAAATCAACATTGCGAACCTGGCACTTGTCAATGTATAAATACATATTTGAAATTAAGTTTAACCAATGTTAAATTTTCAAAAGTGCTTAATAAAGCTATTAGGTAAGAATAAATAAGTTTTACTGTTTCAAATAAAAAAGATTTATGACATTTATACGAAAATTTACAAGTTACTAGTACAAATTGTTCTTATTTGTAATAGATAGTTTTTAATAAAGTTAAATAGTGTAGAATCATCTGCCACTCTCTTAAATTGTTAACAAATTAGTAACCACTTGGACTCGCATATGAATATTTCAGAAACGCATTATCAACTGACCTAAATGCTTACAAGTAATTTAGATAAAGTTTTAGGGTCAAAGATCGCCGCCTTATGCGATACATGTTTAATTATCAAAGTCCAAACTTAATTTCAAAAAACGAACGCTTTTATCTGGGACACCAGTTAAGTAAACGTGCTTTAATGAAAAGTAAAAAGTATTTGAGTAATTAAAAGATTACAAGAACTGTGGTTGTACAAAAAGAAACATAAAATACATAAGTGCAAAAGATAAAACTCGAAATAATTAAACACAAGATTAAAAGTAATGCATTCAATAAATAATTGACAATTATTTAAAGAGAAAGTTTAAAAATAATTCAGTATACATTTGTAATACATATGTATAAACCTTTGTTTAAATAGAAATGCCGAAAATCTTCCAGTGCAGTTTTCTATCTATTTGGCATAGTGCAGTAAGCAATAGAAATTAAATTGCCTTCACAAGTCGTATTATTACGCAATAAATTAAATGAAGTTACTATTAATAGGCAGTTACGCAGGCAGACTCAGAAGTTAAGCGTGAGAACAATTGTATCGAAAATTGTTTATTAGCCAGGGGTTTTGATACGATCTACGAAGTTTATATATACATACATATATTTATATGCATATATATACATAAAAAAATGGAATGTTTGCTATCAGCCTAATTTAGGTTTAGTGTTATTTCTCATGGAGTTGAGTCTAATATTTAAAAAATAAATAGGAACACAGTCATTACTGCGCACTAATTTAATCTAATATTTTGAGGCAAAAATAAACGTTGCGGTGGTACTAAACTAGATGTAATTTTATAAATCGACCAACTACAAACAAATGGTTAATTAATTTTTACTTTCTGTTAAAAACAAAGAAGGAAGATATATTTGTTTCCTTTTTTCTCATTTATGAACCTTTGCGATCGGCGAATTTTTTTGATTTAGAGTTATTTCTCCTTTATAGATTCAAAGCAAATATATGGATATTAGAAAGCACAGAATTGGTTGAAACTGATTTATTGTTTTTAATAGTACTTTGTCATGGACTTCACTATTCTCCGTGTCACTGTCAATTCTTAGTACATTCTGTCTCTTAGAAAGAACTATGAAATCGTCACTATCGTCGATTTCACTATGTACTTCAAATTCTAATTCATCATCACTACTTTCGTTATCTTCACAATCATTCCTAAACACTTTCATTTTTGGTAATTACACCGTTTAAATCTAAAATAAATTTAAATTTTAAACACAAATATGGTGATATATACAGTACTTTTTAAAATAAAACGTACGACATACAGAGTGGCAAACATTCTATTGATCAACTCTACTGATCAAGAAATCTTTCCTTTCTTCTTAATGATATCTTGCCGTCAGGCTGGCGGCAACAACTTTTACGAATGCCGCAACTGTAGCGGCATCGACCGCAAAGGATTAAATAATCTGTAGCAAGTAAGTTAAAGGGGTTTAAGATCCCCGAGTAGTGACCACGGAACGATAAGCACACCGTGGTCCAAGTCCACCCAAAAAGTTGATAGAAGACCATGTAAATGTTGTAAAATATTGGATTCAGGCTGCTTCTAACCAGTGGACTTTATACGGTTGGAATGCTGAATTTGCAAATGCCATTTGCGTAAGAAGCCATAAGGTAAACGATAACTTCAACGTCATCTAAAGACGCTGGACCCAGGCCGTTACAGCCTAGCATATTAAGAATTTCTTAATGCTTGCTAAAATTCCGGAAGAAAATGCACTACAAAGAGAAGAAACCTCGTACACAGTATCATCTCTAATAATATTAGCAAGATTAACATTTTACAATAATTTATTTAGATCAAAGTGCTAATTTCTAAACAATATTTAAGTTATTAATAATTAAGTTATTTGGTTATATGTACGTAAATATATTATAGCTTATTATTTTTTATTTATGTGTATTACCCTTTTCGTGATCTCTCTCAAGATCCTTACTATAAATTTAATGAATTATCTTATGAGCTTTAACTTTCTACATATGAATTAACATAAAGTTCCAGCGGTCATAATGAATTGAGTGTTCATAGCCGACAGTACAAATAAAAGAAAAAAAACCCTTTTGTTTGATAATTTTAATAGTCATATTTATAAAAAAGGTGGCGATATAAAACCGTCCTGTTTCTCAACACTAATCAGAGTTTTACGATGTAAACAAATTAAAGGAATACATAAAAATATGATCCGGCTCGACGGCTGATAGTAAAAATGATGGATTTACTGCAGCACAGACGACTGTCCGAATCACTCACTATATCCCGTAGCTAATTTATGATTCTATTTCATTGTTTATGACACGGGAATTTGAGAATGCTTTTTATGTTACTTGTTTAATGTGTTGACAAGTTTTTATCGCTATAAACTTCTCAACAACCTGATGAATCGATATCATCCTGATTCAAGCATTTTTTTTGTAACGGATGATAATGGCTGCTCTGTTGGTACCCCGGCCTTGCCTTAGCTCAACCTGCTACGAGTAACTTTTCATAGATACAGGAACGACGTACCCTCGCCATTGCCACTTTAGACAACTAAACCTTCTTGCTGGGTCAGTGATTTTGGTTCTTCTGGGAATCTCTTTATTTCTGATTCGATCTCGGAACGAAGCTCAGAGCCTAGCGCTCCTGTCCTGTCCTGTCCTCCTGTCTCCTGCTCCTGTCCTGTCCTGTCCTGGTTCTTGAGTTACTTTAAGGCGTTTCGTAAACATTTTATTATTATCAAATAAGTTATAAGATACATCAATGTTAGTTATTGAGTCAGATTGTAAATTTATTACCATAGATATTGACCAACGGGATTCGAGTCTCTGACTGTTGAATGTGGGTTGAATAGATGCTGAAACCAAGCAGTGAATATAATGGACATGGACATCTTTATATTTCTAATGGCGAGGCCACCGAACGTGTAGATCACTTGGACGGACGCTTAATTCAATGACCTAGCATTAGGGACTCCGAGATGGATTCTGGGTTCGGTCTGTCGCTCAGAATGCGTTTAACATTTCGTCTCAAGGGCGCCCAGAAGGGCCGAACTGTGACATGGTCGTTTGTATTCCTCGGCTAACATTACTATCACTTTTCAAAGTGGTAGAGTTGGGAGAAGAAGCGACGAAAGGAAACCTAGCAACACTTCTATTTATAATAATTGTGGATTGTCATCCCTCATAGTTTACTAGCAAAACTAGACGACAATGGCGGCTTTTTTCTGACTGACTACGAATTGTTTTATTTATTTCTTGCCTTGTTATCGTTGACTGATCAGAATTTTAATTTTATCTGTTTTATTTATTTCAATATAAAGCCAATATGTTCATTTGAAAAAGCAAGTTAAAAATTAAAAAAATATGTATTTGTCTATTATAAAAAAATGTTGTAATTCCCCATGTTTAACACTTTAATTATTTATGACATGCATATGCACCATAAAAAGGAACAATGCCTAAATAAAAGCGTCGATAAATGCCGGGAATAGAGTTTGGGAGCTTTTTAATCCAAATGAAGCAAAAATAAACAAAAGCTGCTGTTGTAAACAGTCCGCGGGTACAGTCGGCGGAAAGAGTGATTAGTTTGTAAAGTAAGTTAAAAAATGATATCTAACGATAATAAAAATCTTATGTTTTTAAATTAAATTTATAATATTTTTATTTAGATGGGCATTTAAATGGTCAGTTAATTTAAATTATAAGTAGTAAGTTACCACCTCTTTTTAAATGAAATATTTCGATGTTTAATGTACACATTATAAGAAAAATGTAAAAAACCAATAATATAAATCTTTTAAAAAAAGTTGTTGGTGAAACAATATTCAATATTTATGCACGTAACAAAATAAAAATTATTGCAAAATTAAGAAATTAAATTAATAGTTGTTAAACAATAATAATTGTTAAACATAATTCATAGAACTACATCACTTAATTCCTGGATAAGGCGTCAACATACAAGAACATGACAACAAAGTAAAAAAGTAGCGATCCAATATTTCGGTCGCCTGTACCGTACCGCCATAATATCGCTCTAGCGCGTTGACGTGCACCGCGCCGGCGACTGTTTACAAATAAATCATCTGGCATTATATTATTGCCTCGCGCCGGTCTCGCCGCGCGGGGTACACTTCCGGCGGAGGTCATCGGACTTGCGCACGTGAGTTACCGACTTTAGGTCTCGCTTAGGATTTAAAGGTAGCGATAAGATCTTTATCCAATCTCTGGATGATAAATCTTCAGTTCGTATAATTATGGGCCGTTGAGACCACTAATTATGATGTCATTGCCCTACCAAAACTGGCCGTAATGGTAGTATCACTGGCAACCAACTTAAAACGTTCAAACACCTTTGAACTTATCGCTTGAATATTTTATTTAACCATAAAGTTGATGAACACTCCTGTTAGGAAATTAGGTTAAAGTGTAATAAAAACTACGTCGTAAAAATGAGAACAAAAATTAACTCAGAAAAGAGACTAGTTTCCTCACACCTTAAGTATTAGAAATTTCTTTAAATAACAGAAAACATAACTAAGAACATTTGAATAATGCACTGAAGTAACCTTGAAAATATTTTCGAAAAATTTGTTTAACTTGTTAACTATTTTAAAATTAGATATTTACAGTTAAGTAGACAAGTAAGCTTATATTATTTTGTTTAGGCTAAAATATATAACCATCAAAAATTTTGTAAAATAGCTGTGACTCTTTTATGATATAACTAAAACTTAGTTGCTTATATGCAATGTATTAAAACGTACGTCTGTTATCAAAGTGTAGCAACCTCCGGAATGATTGTTCGCCTTGGTATTTCTAAACATTACGATCGTAATTAACAATATTAATGCTGATACAGAACGCTGTCTACATTGCAAATGCAATTAATAATTATAATAATTATTTAGTAAGCGGTAGGAATACCGGAGTGTATCGCGCGGTGACCTATTGATAGCTTGCTGGAAATATGCCGTTGACATGTACACACATGTATCGTACATGCAAATGAAAAAGATAAAATTAACTTTGTTTAGCCACACCGTTCAACTAGCGCAAAGTTCACAACTCAAATTTTTAGAAAGAGACGCAAGAAAAGGGGAATTTAAATCTAATTATTAATTTCTTTAAGAAACTTCTCGTTTTAGCCGTTTATTCACTTCTAAAAGTCGCGTACGTCTTGAAATATTTTGACAGAATCAATAACACAATCTTTCTATGACATTCCCTGTTTTCTTCAGATCAGTAGTAACAGAGAGTCCAGTTGTTGACTTGATTTAATCAGACCTGGAGGTAGATGAGCGCCCACGTCTTTACGCTATACTTTCTCTTCAACCAGTTGCTTGTCGAAGTTTGCAAGTGATATGGCCAAAATAACTTAAGTTACTCGTTGATAGAATATTGTTAAGAGCCTGGTCTTAAATTGGAGCTGATCGAAGATATCTAAGGCACTTTCTTGGCGAGGACGCACTCTTTGAAAATAGATCAACACACAAATACGTAATATTTCAGACAAAAAACTGCGGATCCAATAATTGGTGAAATTCCACTCTATTTATCTTTCCTTATCGAACGAAATTAAATGGTCGAATCTGCACTGTCATCCACTTTATTTACGAACCGTTATCTTACGCCTTCAACTGATTCACGAAAGTCGGCAAAATATCAATATGCAATTAAAATATAACTTATTGACAGTTTAGTTAGCCTGGTGTGGGCCTTTGACCCGGAGTCTAGTGAAAATGTAATGTGTATAGTAAAGAAACAGAAAATATTTACTGATATAATCAAATACAGGTGTAAATAAGGCAAATTTACACAAACTAGTTAGCGACTAATAAAGCAAAGATTTACTTTATAGCGTGTGTAGTAATTTACTTACACGGGTGATTTATTTATTATTAGGTGTAAGAGTAAGAGTAGTTTAAAAGGAGAATTTGAACTAATAATATCGCTTAAAATTTTTCAACCATTAGTAATGAATTATTAACAGAAATCTGAAATATGAAGAACAAAGCCAATTTTTTTTTATTTTGGAAATAACACTGCGCTGTGTGAAATTTTATAACAGATTGCAATTTTCTTTTAAGGCTTGCATTATATTGCCTAATATATAATTTTCAAAGGCCAGAATGCACCTGCACAGAAAGCTTACGCAATATTAAACATCGTTCGAATTATCAGCGTCGATGCCAGTCGCAGCGTCAACGCTCGATCTGACCTCTCTCACAACGAATCTCTTGTGCGCGAACTATAATTTTAGATTTAAAGTAGCCTGTCTCACTTTCTAGACCTGACGTCACTTGGCGGAATGATGAGTTATCGACTAGCGTTATGGAGTGCATACAGATGGGATATTCTATTTTAAATCTTAAATCGTTGGTATAGATCTTAAAATCACGTGTTTCTTACTATATGTTGTACTTCCAATAATGTGAATACTTGTCGAAAGCTTTCAAGTGGAAGTGGAGTGAGGAGCATGACATCACGGTGCGGTCGCGGCCTCTAATAGGCTTCGATAGTAAGTCGTTTATTCGGTTAATTTAATAAATATAAGGGTCTTTTCTTAATATTTACTCTTCCTTATTTAAAATTAATATTCTTTTGATTACCATTCTTCATCCCAGTACAATATGAAAACTGAAAAGGTTTAAATGGAAAACTTTAAAACAATTTACATATTGTTTCTTAATTAAGTAGTTGTAGAGTTTTGAACAGTCTGACTCGGGGTATGCGTTGTTCACCTTTATCTCTAAATCCCACGTAATATCACGTTGTCTCTTATGTGCTATAATGATGGATAGAGACCACGACTATACTTCGCAGATGTTTAAACTGAGAACTTAGGTTTCCATTTACAAAAAATCCACAAATGTTAAGTGTCGGAAGCATTCCTTACCATCTAGTAATCGAATTATCTTCGTTTTCGGAAACAAAAAAGTACATTACATAGAAATGTCAAGACATAGGGAACGCGTGCACGGATGTATTAATAAAAACTTTGTTTATATAATAATAAAATTCGTGTTATCTAATTAGACATAGGATAAACAAACGAGACGTTTTCGGCACCGCTGCACACGTAAAACTTCCCCAGTCGTGATTTAAATGCGCGGACGGACGGTTTACAACAGACATACTCCTACATTTATATATATAAAGGCGTTATAAAACAAGATGAGTCGTAAAAGGTCCAGTTGTAGCGATAGGGTTATTTTTTTATTGAGAGTTTAACGACCTTAAGGCAGCCCTTGGTGGGGTAGTGAACTTTAATGGTAACAAATGTAGTGTAGTGCCTAAATCATAGGCACTTTGAGTTAGAAGATTATTCTCATTAATACTCGTAATGGATACTTCGTATGCGACGCATTAATGGATCAACGAAATAATGGCTGGCCGTAGATATATTGTTCTAATTAAGTGCGATGTACGACAGCTAATCAAATGAAGGATAAACCCGTATTTTTCTCGAAATTTCGAGAAAGCTGATACTAAAATAATATCAAAGATTTAAATATTAACTTACAGATTGTAATATTTTATAACGGAAATTGCGAACATATCCTTTAAGACGACGATCACGTTATTTAAATTTCTGAATTATGTTAGTGTATGTGGACCAAACGGTACAAAAGCTCACCACTACTCTTTTATACTTTCTTATGTCGTCAATAAGCTTTCAATTCCTGTACTATAAACATTACCTTGGACAAATGGTAAAAAATGGTTTTTACTTAATGTTTACAGTCCCACCCTGTTGGAGGTAGCATCCTGGTTCTGTTCTACAACACTGAATTTAGATTGAGGAGTCCTTCAAGAGCCTCATCCTTAATATATTGAACCAAAAGGGGTAGTGATCTTACGAGATTAAACCATTTGATTAAACCAACATTTATAGTAGGTTATAGCAACCTATTGCTACTAAAAAGTTTATTCAGAAAAAATCTCTGCCATATTGTTCTCTGTTTTGATGCAATGAATTCAGAACAGTTAATGTTGAATTTATAAAAAAGATAAGATCTACAAAAAATCAAACACATCCTTATTTTCAAAACGGTTCCTATATCTTCAAGTTGCACGCGGTAAAGAGTGACGTCGAACATTGAAAGTTCAATATTAAATGGGCAAGAAAGTCGCCACATATCATTACTACGATAATAGTTATATTGCTTTAAAATTGTTTCAGAAGCTATATATGGATATATGGCAGCTATTTGATTAATTATTAATAGATGTGATTACAATTTATTTTAAAAATTTTCAATAAGGATCGCGGCACCTTCGTGCGGGATTAGGATATTAATATACTATATTTTGCAGCTGCTCTTTTTGTCCTTAGAATTATAAAATATAAACATAAAGAAGAAGTCACGTAAAAAGCCACACTCTGAAATTTTATTGGTTAATTTGAATAAAAATTCGACTCCAACCCACGATGTCCCATCTTATTTCCTCAAGTTTTTGCTTTTTAGTATTATACTTTTACGACTTTACACAAAAACTCGACATCGTAATGAAATTGTTAAAAGTTAAATTCTTGCGAGTGTATTATTGAAATCCGGTGTAATTTGCGACAATCTTACAATCGGCGAATAAAAAAAATTGATCGAATGGGTTGTGGCGCAAATAATGAAATTTTATTTTTGTCTTATTCGAAATTCTCACATTCTGTATGTTTAAATTTACTTAACTCGAATAATTAATTAAAAATTTATCAAAGATTTCATTTATATGTTAGATTTTGGGATTCACGCATCTCCATTAATAGTTAAAGAAACTTAAAAATCTGACAGAATCTTATAATAGATAAAAACGCCCGGTGAGCAAAAATATGGATTTGAAAGTTCTTTTCTACAATAGAAGATCAAAGAACTACACATTCCATCTTAAATTTATCGGAAAAATTATTACAAATATTCTTAAATCCACTTATAAATACAACAACGAATTTCTGAGTGAGACATACTGTCAAATTACTTGATATTGTAAGAGCAGAAAGTGCGTGAATTTTCAAAACATGTAAATCAAAATAATAGGTTTGTTCAGTGGACGTCTATCGGCTGATATGGTGATGATGATGAATGATTTAGTTCATAAAAGGTACTTTTGATCTTTAAATACATTAGATTCAGAATCTTAGTACAATATAGCTGTTTGACACTTTGATAAACAAATTACTAAAATAAATAAATGATTTTTAAGTATAATTTAGGCAAAAGAAAAGAAAAACAGAAAAACTTTAAATTACACAGAGTTAACACCACATAATTTGTACTATATACTTTATACAAGTTACTACTGGAATAATTAATCTACACTATAAATGTACACATTCCGTAATCACCGTCGAGAAAACACTTTTTAGTTTAGTTTAAAAAAAGAAGCTTTTTTAATGTAATTCATAATGGGCTTATTTTCATAAATTAAGGTTTGCATGTTGTTATGTATAAATCTGTCAGCTGCACTGTCTCAGAGGAACTCGGAATTAATAAATATACATAAGCATAGTAATTTCAGTGGACCAATTATGCAGATTGTAAAGGAAACTGCATTACAAATCAACACCTTAGTTCTAAAAATAACTAAGCAAAAGTTCGCATTCATCTCGGACTGGACGAAATCTCACAAATGCGGCGACGGACATAAATCTTGTAACCGCTCATTAATCCTCAGCAATAATGCTTTTAAGCTAACTAGCGCGCATTCTGTCGTACCCACGACGGACCCTATACATTACGCGTAACGCGCCGCATCTGTTAATCAACGCTCAGTGACTGTCCGCGCTGTCGCCTATAAATTGCACCGCACGCTGACCGCAAACGATTTCATTAAATTTCACACAAAATATACCCGCGCGTTTCGCCGCATAAATAAAGAGACTTGCCTTTCGAATCGCGCCACCAAACTTTTTTATCGTCTCGACATGCAAAGCTTCCTGTGTAATTTCGGATGCATTTCTTTTATTGTTCTCGCTTAATGTGTTTATTCGTTGCATTGTATATTTTATTTAATATAAAACGTCAGTGACATTCACAATTACTTGCAACACACGCCGAAAGTCGTCCACACGATGTTGTAATTCGCTATTCTATTGTTTTCATTGCTGCACTATAAGCCTTTTCTATGAGAGAACGCAAACAATCCAGTGTGTCAGATACGGTTCGTAATTGATCACACCGGCTCATAGCGGATTGTATATATGGTAATAACAAACGTTTCGGATTTTGAATTATGGAACATACCGATTTGCTCAAGATATTTTGACAGAAGTTATAGTGTAGACAGTAAAAAATGTATAAAGTCATTTTGATACTAAAACTATGTGACCCGTTACGATCTTATATGTATAGAAAAAAATACTGTATACGCGATATTCTACATTGTTAAGTTAATCTATTTCTACATACAAAAAAATAACTCTCGTCAACCCTCCGTCACTGATGGCGTTTCGTCAACAAAATCACGGACAAATTTAACCCTTGACGCGCTTCTGTTTACTCAGTCCTACACATGTCGGTACAAATCATACGAATAAAGCGAATGAATTCAAATCGGCCTATAGACTTTTGTACTGTATATATATCAAATAACGTTTATATGCTCTTTTAAGATATTTTTTCTATAGTAAAATAGCGTTCGGGATCCTTATTTGATCACGTCACACTAAACAAAAAAGTATGTAATTGCAGATATTTAAACATTACAGATAATCAGAAAATTACATATATAAACTCATGGGACATAACAGCAAGCTTATAGTCGCCCAACGAGACACGGAAAAACCTATGCTCAAGACTACGGAACCAAATAAGAAGGAACCGTAGACGAATGGAACTAACCGACATGGCCTAACGATGCCAACGTTGAATTAGTAGTGGTCGGGCCATACAGAGCGCAGTATAGTTAGGTTGGGACTTTAAGGTTCCGTAGTGGATGCTAAGGACCCAGAAGCGCAGCATAGAACATACTCCTACAAGGTGAACAAGCGACCTTGTTTAGGTCCTCAGATGACGACGGATGCAGGCAGCTTCCAACCGGTCCTATTGGAAATCTATCGAAGATGACTATGTCTACCAGAAGATGTCCTACGACTAATATGATGACTATGAAACATATTATTCATAAAATTAGAAATCTAGTCATGTAAATAATAAAAGTAATGTTTTCCGCCTTCACTTATGCCACAGGCGTAAGGAAAGACGTGTTGAAGTTGCTGTCTTTGTAAACAAGTCAACAGGTGCCGGGTTTCGAAGCAGTGCGCTTTGATAGCGTATTGTGTTACGGGCTAGAGCTACATATTTAGACCGAGAATTTGTCCACATTATGTAAGCTCTAACTCCATTTCATTAATGTATGTATTACGTTTAAATATTTAAAACAAGACAGGGAGAATCTAAATTTTAATACCTTATCGAGATTAGGATAGATTAGGGTTAGAGAATACACTTGTTCTTCATTATCACTATGATATCTCGTTTATATAAATTTATTTAACATCGAATTAATCAAGATGTAACTAATGATTGGTCATCATTTATTGTCCACAGTCATCACCATTTATCCTTGTAGATTTTGTGTTCCCAGAAGTTATTGGCCTGTAGCATTCTAACACAAAAATGTGGCATATTACAGTGTGTCACTATATACAGGTTGATTGAAAATAGATGTAAAAGCTTGAAAGCTTTTTGCAGACAAATCTGGTATACTTTCGCCCTTTTAAACCTTTTACATCTATAACCAGTCAATCTGTATATTAACATACTATTTTTATGTACATTATAAATAATATGTAAACCTTGAAATAATATTAAATACTCTTTTTTTTTAAATACGCTAATAATTAAAAGCAAATCAGTCATAAAGCTCCTTAAACAAAGCTCTTTTTCCCAAGGGATTAATAAACGTTTTCCATAACGATGTTTATCGACCCGAGGCAATAAGTCCCGCGTCCGATTTCCGCGCGATTGTCCCGATTCAACGCCATGACGTATTTAAACAGCTTTAAACGAAACGGCAAAAAAACACGTGGAACGAAACGTGCATTCGAAATGAAGTATTATTGGGTTAGCGTGCTTGAAAGCCATATTCACGCGTTCCGTTTAACGCAAACTGGTAAAATAAATTCATTACTAAAAAGCCCGCGTAGCAATCGATACGTCAATCTTTTATTTGCTTTTTGTAATGTCGCAATTTTAAAGAAGTTTTATATAAACTAAATTTTCATAACTTACTGAAATTTGATAATGAAGAAATAGCTCATTTTCTATCAATTTGTGTGAAATCAATACTTTCAGAAATAATTAAAAATATTATAATATAGTAAGAGAAATAGTTTTTATTTCAGATTACTATATATTTAAATTAATTAAGGTTTACTATCCCTACAGGTTTTATACTGCCAGAAGTTGTTGGTCTGTCGTATTCCAATAGTAAAGATAAATATTTCAGAGTAACCACTTTGTACAGGAATATGAATAAGGTATAAAAGTGTGCGTTTGTTAACAAATGAGCTATACATTCACTTCTTTAAAACTTTTACAACTGTAATTAATCAACATGTATATTTGTGTACTATGTTTATATATATAACATGGAGTAAATCTAAATAAATTGTGTCGAAAAAGTTACTAAAAAAATAGATACAAACCCAAAAAAGTAAAGCAAAAGATTATAAATTGTACAAGAGAAACAGGTATAAAACATTTGTTTGTAGACCTATCAAAAGCTATAACCGATTTATTTTCTCTTTATCCAATATCGTTCGAGTCCATTAAATCGATCCTAAGGCTTTACACGCTCCCTATTTTAATGAGGGCTGGACGACTGCGCGGGCGCATTCAGACCTCTTGCTACTGTGCACGCACGCGACATCGCATGACTTGGACCTTTTTTTAAATAGAGCTTTTATACTGCAGATTATATTATGATTTTGTACCGGTTTTACAAAAGTTTATTTATAGGTGTTATGATACCTGTATATAATTAAAAATTCTTGAAGAACATCTTCCATAAGTTACATTTTTTACTAAAGAAATAACGTTATTAAAGATAAATACTTTGTTACTTTTTTCTGCTTTGCTACTGGTATGCATCAGAGCGAAACTGGGCGGAGAAATGTATGTAATATTGCGTTATTGGATGATACTAATATACTTACATATTTCCGCTTCGAAGGATTTTACCCTTTAAATGTAACGAACATTGAACATAAAAAAGCTTAGAATCTAACCAGTTATATAATGATGTTTAATTTTTTATTTGTTTACAATTAAAATGTACTGTAATCAGCGATCTGTAATACACGACTACAACTATGGTTCGGATTTATTAATATTTACTCTTTCAAAACACTGTAATGGCGTAATTAATGCCTAATTGGAATTTTTTACCAGTCAACTTAGAGTAGTGCAAAGATATCAAATAGTTCTAAATGTGATAGAAAAAAAAAAACAAAACTTAAAAATTATGATAAATATCAATGAATAAGAGTCAGTAAATAATAAAAACGTAATTATCTTTTCTTTTGTATATTACATCGTATATATATGAGTTTGTGTTTATTAAACATATTATATACTTCCATTCGTGTGTGTTTATATGTAATTAGTTATATATTTACTATGTGTATGTGTATTTTCTGTATAGTATATATTATTTTACAAGTTGTATATTATTTTTCTAATTCGACATTCACACACTTGCCTACTTATTGTGTCTGTGCCATAAAATGTTGATTAACATAGAATACCTATATTGAAATTTAAAATATCTTTATTCAAGTAGGCAGGCATTCACGCACTTTTGAATCGTTTATTATTTTAACATTATAAGTAGTTAGCTACCACCAGCTCGAAATACGAGAAGAGCCGGCCAGAAACTCAACAGATGGGAAATTGCGCTATTTCATAATTTATATATTAATTAATAATAAAACTAAAAAATTTTTGGATTTGAAAACTTAAACGATAACTCAACTCCTATTTCAGATATGACTTAATAATTACTGTAAAACTAAATATATAAATATAAGTAAACTTAATATGTAACATTTCATGACTTTGTTCGAATACTTATATTTATTCAAGAGGTAAAAAACTAAATATAGCGTGACCAGAGAGAGAAATCGCGCAATTTCTTTAAATTACTACTATATTTACTTACAAAGAAAACCATTACGATTAATTCAAAATAAGAATGTTCTATTATTACGAGTAAGATACGACACATTCATGCAAAAACACTTTCGTAATTCCTTATGCAACTGTCATCGAGGATTCTATTAATACGGACAATATAACAAGTGGTGCGTATTTGTATTTAGGTTAATTACATTCATCTCATCACCGTACGACCGGCCTCCCACTTCGTGCGTCTAAAAATATCAGAAAGAAACCAATTTAATAATCGCTGTTAGTTCTATGAGTATAAAAGTCAAAACTTTTCTAACTGTGCTGAATAACCAAGTCCTTGTTTGAGTAAAATATTTCCATTAGTTTGGGAGTCGTTTATAAAAGATGTACGATCTCTTAGTGTGACAAGACGTGATACGAGGGGACGAGCAGTAGACGAAAACTGTTAAGATACTTCAATTCAATAATAAAGAAATAGTTTATTTGTTTCGTATTTCAGATTAATTTATTAATAAACTGAAGATTATTGTATGATTGCCCATTATTTTAAAAGGTCTGTCTCTTCTTTGTTGCGACGGTAGGTCGCAGATTGTGTACTATTGTATGATGAGGAGACAGGGGTTAAGACAAGTAAAATTTCAGGCAATTTCATGAACGATTTATTATTTGATTACTTCGTTTTGAAATCCCACGACGTCGATATTCTCTATTTGAAATAGGTTTAGTTAATTGTAACTGTAAGTCGAGCTTTCTAATCGTTCCCAAGCCTATCCCTGGAGCCGGGTTATTAGTTTCCGTTTATGACAATGGCGGCGCTGTCGAGCAGGATGCCGAGAATGACCAATTTACGACCGGAACCCGCTCGTGGGTAGGATTGACCGATCGAGATCTTTTTTATTAGTCTACGGTTCCAAGATTTGAACGGTCAATGACAGGTCGCCTGCATTAGTTGAAATATTGTAGTAAATAATTGTCATACGTAACCATTATCCTAAAAATGCGTAAGATTATTTAAAGGATATCATCGTCATCATTCCAACCATATGACGTCCACAGCTGGACATGGATGTAAATATATATTAAATTATAAAATCTAATATACGTCAAATGTCCTAATGTGAACCATCATTTAACACCATTCACGAACGAAAATCTTGGTAAACAATGGGTATCTTGGTAAATATATATATATATGAATATTACATAAAAACATTTTGGCTTTATGAACAAAAATTTGATAATCACTTATGAATTGGGTATACGAAACTTAAAGATTTTTTTAAAAATTTAAATTCTTAAGAAATTTGAAGTACAGAATACAATATTAAAATGTTATAAATTTAATTAACTATCAGATTTGATATGCATATCACGCAACTATCTACACTTGAAAAAAATTGTCTATTATAAGTTAAATTTTAATTTTGCAAAGGCCATTAGAACTTTGATGGCCTATGGAAATGATACCTATGCTATACCGCTTAGCTATAATACAGTTACATATATGAATATATTAATAAATTATAAACGATAAAATCTTTTACATAACCGACAGCCGTAACTAAATTGACTCCTCATTACATTAACAAGTCGAAGCCAGGTTAAAGGTTAATCTATTAACAATAATGATCATTAATGATACATCTTATTCGAAAAACGTGACCAAAATTTGATCCGTGCTTAAATAAGACGTAGAGAACATTAAACAAATGAATATTTTTAAAGAATTCCAAACCATTTATATCACTAGATATTATTATCAAAATAATATCCAACATATATCGTATGCTGTAATTACTTGTACGTCTCTCCTATAAACATAATCAAGGCGTACAATCCGAATGGAGCGGTATCAAATATCTCATTCGATATAAAGACACGAAGTTAAACGGCTCCGGGCTGACCGGACGACTCGATACAGTGTATTAGATGTCATCGATAAAAGAAACGTACACCTAAATAATAAAGATTTAGATTTTGAACATGATAAAGATATTGCACGTAATTGCCGCCGACACTTCGTATTACGACCCGGTGCAACAATGGCCAACCACACACGACGTCCAATCACGTGCCGATAATGCTTTTGTCTTTAAATCAATAATAATAGTGTTTTTTCGTGTCTCGATGATTTGTGAAGACAGGACGTAGTCACAATGAGAGCGTGGTGGGATGCGGGCGAGAGAATGGCACTTTATTATAGTTTAGAAGCCATTGTGGCGACGCATGTGTTAGATGAAAGGTTCCTTTAGTTTCTACTTAATGGATCTGACTAGCGTCTTTGCCAGGCATAGCTTAAATTCAATATTCTACATTCTAAATAATAATACCGTGTAGAAAATAACTCGAAGTAACTGATACATTAATAGAAGCAATACGAAAAGAATTTTTAAGGTAGAAATGCAAAACAATTGTACAAATTAAAACAAAAAGTACAAAAGGGAATTAATAGGCTACGCGTCCCGAAATGCCGATACATCAGTTCAAAGGGTTTCAGTTAATGAATCAAACGACAGCCGGCTCGCAACACCTCTTTTGTGACCGGACAAAATTGACTTTGACGGAGCGAACGGATCCAAAATAACCGATCGTGTCCAACCCATTGTGCGTGCTATAATTAGAAGGCTTGGAAATAAACACGTGGTGGCAATTATCGCAGCAGCGGGTTAAATGAGGCACCGAGGAGCTGTCGTTAATGGGTACAGTCGGCCGCGGCATCCGGCGACGAAACGCCTTCTCGTGCACCAGATTACTAAACGCACCAGACGATTATTAATCGTAATAATAAAGAACTCAACAATCACAATAAATAAGTTGTAGACATAACGATTGTGTTGCAAAGACTCTCAAATAAATTTAAATACGGCACACCGCATCCATCTTCGCGAGAATGATTTAAACGACTGCTCGAACTCAAAGATCGACTGCGGCCTTTCTCACGAACAAAGCGCTGTTGACTCAAAACAATAAAATACTGGAAATATGTCTTAAGGGGATGGGGTTTAAACCGTAGCATCTGAATTAACAGTTGTTTAATTTCTTTGAATATTGACTAATCTCGGTGGTGGAGCACTCGGGGCTGGATGCCGGGGCATTAATCATTTCAGTCGGGCAAGGCGGTCGGCGGCCTCCATACATCACGCACCCTTTGAGCGCGAGCAACTCGTTTGTTGAAACGCACCGTCCCGCTTTTATTAACGTCCATACTAACATTGTAAACGTCTCAATTCCTTTGATGACTTCCTGTTCTTCATTTGTCAGAGTTCCATTCAGTTGTCCATCGATTTCTTTTTTGAGGTCGGTTAGAAAAGATTTATACTGTCTCCGAATAGAATCGCTTGCCTATAGTTAAAGTTGCAATAAATTAGCCTTAAGTAACGCGCTGTCCCACCTGGACTGGATTTTATGGGATTCTTAGCCGTAAACCGAGGCCGACGCCGCCGCTAATCTAATAAAAAAAACAAGTGCTCCTAATAAAAATTATCGTCGAGCAAAAATAGGCAACCGCAAAAACACTGCCAGGCTCTCATTACTCTACGCTAATAAAATGCTGTATTAGTGAAGACGTAGTTCTTAAATAATATGTATTAATTGTTCACGGTAAAAACAGTTGACTTTTAATTGAAAATATGTACTTACAAAGTCAGTGTTGAAATATTATCCTGACAAAAAAAGCTGCGCATGCAGTTATGCAGTAAAAAGGTCCAGTGGCATGTTCTTTAGTGAATGCTTAATGAACCACTCTATTTTATAGTCTAGTCCAATAAACAGACCTGGCGTTTTGGTGCGAGTGGAAAACATTGACGATCATAACACTAAAGGACACTTGCCATGCGAGCGAGCCTATATTAAAATTACGTATGTAGATGAATTCATCGGGCGAACGCTCGCTAAACCTATTTGATTATAATCCGCACTAGTTACGATAAGACTGGCCACTTATGAGACATTTAAACTGAAAGCACGCTGCGAAAACTTAATTGGCATTTAAAAAACGTTAAAACATAAAATGCGATCGGTGTACCAAGGGTAGCAATAACTTCGCTCATTTAATAGCTCCTTTATCTGAACATTCCTGTCACATGTATGACGTTATAAATATTTTGATACGATGTAAAATAGCTATTGCTTACCAGTAAGAAAATAATGTCCAACTTTAAGTCTAATTTTAAATTAGTGAAAGAATATACTCGGTAATGAAAAATTCCACAAAGGGAGTGACAATGTATGTATAAATTGAATTAAAACATCTGATTATTTATCCTTTGGACTATATGTTACTTTTAGTCCTCTTTTGCAATAAGATATCTGAGTAGGCTTCACTTTTTTTTTTATAGATTCACACTGCAGCTAAAGTAGCACTTGCAGATTGCACTGGTCCGAGAGGGCAGGATGCATATGGCGCTAAAAAATGTTATGTTACCAAATCTCCAGGGCTATCTATGCCCCAGCTGAGACAGACATACAGACTATGAACTACTATTTCTAAGAATTGAGAGGCCGCCGAGCTCTTAGATCGTTTAGGCTGACGCACCGATTGTCCTGGCCACAAGAGCTTTAAAGAGGGGGCTTTGGCTTGAGCTGTCACTCGTCTATAATACCCTAAAGGGCGTCTGAAAGGGCCGCATCTCGACTTGATTGTTTACGACATTGCCAGGTTAGCTGTTATATTACCAACACTCAGAGAGCGTTAGCGCTGAGTGAAGTGGTGGAACAAACTTCAGCATCGCTTCTATATAGAATGATCGGCTATTAGCTAACCCTCTGATACATGAAACGAACTCTTTTCTAACACGGACGATTGATTTTTGAATGACTGTAATATGCTGCGCACTGAAATTGATTTCTAATATCTTATTCAGTTTGAGGACGCCGAAGCGTATAAGACTGGACCGAGACGTAACACTTATTCAATATCATATCTACAAGACCCGACTTCATCGAGTGAATAAATAGTTCTGCGGGAAATCTATACGCTACTACAATAAGATACCATATAATGTTCACACTCCTATCGCTGTATACTCGTACTATAATTGACTATAGAAGATGGCTCAGATTGATGTTTCGCCTCCACGCTATTTCAAAGATATTTAAGTGTGATTTTGTATTCTTTTAAAAATATAGACACTCGGTGTTTCTTCTTAAGTCTGAAGCATTAATCATCTCAACAGGTGGTAGACTCAGAGAGATATGTAATTCATCATATGTTTAATAACGACTATTTATTTTAAATTTGCATGGTCACTATTTTGTAATACAAATTACTGAGCATTTTTATTAAGTTAGTCAAATATAGTTTTGAACCACATGCTATCATCAGCTTCATCCTTATCATTTCAGCCATCATTCGTCCACTTCTGGATAACCGACTTTCCCACAGGCTTCCAATTGGGCCGGTAAGAAGTGGCGTTCGTTGACGGTCAATTTTATTTGTGAACGTCTTAACAATAATTTAAAAATAATATTCATAATTAAACTTATTCTTAAACCTAAGGTTTAATTAAATGAGTGTTTTGTAAAGAAAATTTATTGTAAAATATTGGATACATACTGGGCGTGGTGATGATAGTGCGTAGCGTGGTGCATGGCTGTAGCCGGTGCCCCAGGGGGAGTAGAGGCATGGAAAGCCGCGAAAGCCGACGGGAACTGTAGTGGCAAGAAACCACCGCTACCTGTAGTCCCCGGACCTCCTACCGACTCCCGATCAGGCATTATTTAGAGTCCTATCACTTTGACATCATTTAGTCCATCTACGTACGTAACAGTTTCGAAAACATCACTTGTTTCACTTTACGTTTGTCAAGTCAGTTCGTTCCTTATATTCTCCATCCCGTTCTTCATCACACTTTCATCATAATGCACACTGGACATCGTTGAGTTTCCTTTGCGTTTTGTCAAAACGCGGGAGGTACATTTTCTCGCTGTTTGCACCTGCAACAATGAGATAATTAACGTTAATCATGTTATTTGGTCTTGCATTCGGCGGCGGTTGTCAAATTACCGAATTAGTGTTTTTATGCGCGGCCAAATTAAAAAAACTTAATGTGTTCGTGTTAAGCTCGCGTGTCCGGGCGGCGTTGGCTCAATTGCCACCATTACGTCTTCATTTTTACGAGTTAGTTGAAACGAATTAACTAAACTCAAGGAGCGTTTGTTATTTCAATTAAGGCGCATCACAAATGCAAACATAATCATCTCTTGTAATTTAATACAATTGTTCTTTCTGTTCATTGTGTTAGCTTTATTCTTACCGAAAATAAATACTTTTTACTTTATACTTATACATACTTAATAACACGACATATATACTACCGAATTTACCATAAAGATTAAATATATAAATACTTTAATATGTTATTACACTATATAAAATTTACTTATTTATTTATAAACTTTTAAATTCAAGTCATTTGATTGACGTTTTATTGACTAATTGATATGTGTACCTTTAAATTGTTTTTATCTTTGTTATATCTGCAGTTATTGTTTTCTTTTCTCCAAACGTATTTTTTTTTGTTTGTTTTAGTTATTGACGTTCCATTGAAGGTATATTTTGGTAATATTATAAATAGACTGGTATATTTGTATGCTCTAGTGGTTAAATATACTGGGCTCTTACTGTGATATTATTAGGACCTATACCTCCACTCACATGCACACTATTACCAACATCGAACAGCACAAAACAACACACAATTTTTTAATTTTCTTTGTTACTTTTAAAACTAGTATATTTTTCAATATTACGTTAAAAATAATTGATGTAAGAAAAATAAGTAACAAATTTTTAATGACTGAATTTTAAACATACATGTAGAATAATTATACATAATATGATTACGTACAATGAACTCAAATAACCAACTCAAAAAAACATCGACTTGGAAACCGAAGTATTTAGGCCTTTTTCAAGCTAATTTGATCCTAATTGTGTACGGTGTAAGTCATAGAGTGCACGCACAATTAAAAGTTAACAAGATTTTCCATTAACAAAATCGCAAGTGCGCAGGCATGGCGCTTAATTACCGTTGAATTTCGACCGGTAAGTATTAAGCAAAAACTGGAGCGACAAATTGAAGCGAGACGGGCCTTATGAGTCTCACATCGCTTCGTCATTATCACTTTCTAAGAAAGGGTCATATCTCGGGTATGGCCCTTAAAACAGCGGACGATATAATTTTTTTTAATATTGTAAGAATGTTAAAAAAGCTGTTTTTTCTTACAGTACGTTAAAAAAACGTGCTAAAAATAGTACTTTAATGTATTATTTCATAAATAAACCTATTTATCTACTTGCGAAAGATTGTAACTAGCATAAACCAGTGGATTGATAACTTGAAGTAGCAATGGGTAGTCCGAATAGAACCCAGGACAGGTGGCCTCTGGACTCTAAAATGGAGTCCATTACAGCACAACCTAGGACGTCATTCGCAAGGTCGACAGGCCGCTTCGGGAGACGATGGATGCAGGTCGCTTCGAACCATTACTATTGAAAATCTTTGGTAGAGGGTAAATGTTCAAAAATGGTGATAATCAAAACGCTTCGGTACTTGTGCTATTTTTTGTTACGTAATAACACTTTGTTTCGTCGGTATTAATGCGATAGCATTAATACCGACGAAACAAAGTGAGCCTTCTGTCACCTTCAACCCATTGATAAATGGGTTGAAGGTGACAGAAGGCTGACGGCAACTAGTTTTTTTTACTAACAGTGTACGAGGGGTTATCTTTTGAAAAGAAATTGAGCCACATTTGCGCTCCATGCAGTCTAGACACAGGGTCTACGTGTCACTGCAGTACATAGGCCTCTCCCATGGATTTCTTATATGGCAAGTGATAGGCGGCCTGCACCTAGCGACTTTCGACGATAGTAATATCACCAGTATGGTCACCTGTCCTCCTTGTAGGTGGACGGCGTGCGTTGCGCATGCCTGTCCATGGTCTCCTCTTTAAAACCTTAAGGCTCTTTAGTTCTGCGCGCTATGTAACGTGCCCACCGCCACTTCAACTTATCAATCCATTAGGCTATATATTTTCGTTAAAAAGATCGTAAACTTTCTGATTCCTGATTCGATCTTGTAGAGAAACCCCAAGAATAGCTCGTTGAACAAGCTTGATTACGAGGCCCGAAGTGAGAGACCAAGATTCAGTGTCATGTGTCATCACTTCTAAATAGCATTGGTTTTGATTCTTCGTCGTGACGTAAGCGACTATAGTTTAATATTTTTTTTAAATTGATTAATTAAGTTTTTTCGTTTTTATGGTTATTTCAACTTTCTTTATTGAATAATATTATCGTCTAAAATGGTATTATTTTTGAGACACTAACAAAACGTTTAGTTTAGGGTAAAAAGAAAAAACCGAACGATAGAATCGAATATATGTCGAAGAGACAGCTACAACGTGTTTTGTAAAAAGTTACTTTATAACATCATTTCGATACTCTCTCAAATACGTCGCATGCTATTCGTTAACGCTCTTAGTGAACAACTACAGAAAAATTCCATTCGTAATTAATGAAGATGTGATTGTTTCGGACGTGACTCGACCGTTGTCCCCTCAATAAGGCACGGCTCGTAGTGCCGTAATGAATCGATCGTAAATTTAAATATCGATATACCGATTCACGTTTTTATTGAATAAGATTTACGATGTTTACGTAAGCAAAATTGCGGCTCGCTTCGTATGTCGGATTTTATCGACCATTCAAAAATCGAATTGTGATTTTTGAATGGATTCGATTAGCGTCCTGATTGCTCTTTTGTAGGTCACAGCTTCCAGAGTTACTGGTTTTCGTTTTAAATTTTGTAATGCGTAACTACAAACTATTTTAATGTCTTGTTAATAGACATCTACTCTTAACACGAAACATACACCTGCTCAAGGAAATATGTATATATATATATATATATGTATAATATGTTCGTATTATGTCTAAACAGCTGTTGTACAGTTAATTCATTTTAATAAATTGACGATTGACGTTCTCTATTCAATGCTAAATCATAAAATCTTAAAGTATAATATCGATATAATCGATTAATAATTTAAACATTCGCATCCCTATGCCTAAAATGAGTGCTACAATGCACGGGTCGCATGCCATCTCTTAATACGGCCTTTAATTACGAATTAATTGTTTTTTAGCCATTGAATTATTCCTTCGTATTCTCAGAAGAAGCCTGCTTTCGACTTATGGTGTCGGTTCATATTGAGGTTATTCTAGATTTCACCGTCAACTTTTTATTAATATCAACACCATATTTAAAAGGTCGTCAAACTTTAGACTCCGCTTTTGGTTTTGCGTTAAGCGATTGTTTCTTCTGTTAACGATTATTCATACATTAAGTTCCTGGAATTTTACAACTCTATTTAATATAATAATGAGTTATTAGCGTACGCAGAGTGTATGTGATAATGAAACAAAAAATTAATTCTTCGATGTATTTAATTTTTAATACGCAACGTGCGTTGGTTAAAAAAATTATTCATTTTATAAATTTAAACTTGATTCCAAATACGTACTGATTACTAATTAAAGTTTACGATAATTAGCTTAACTGGCCAATTATTTAACGTTTTTGGTTACGGTTGTGAAGAAATGGTTTTTCTCATATGTTTCTTGCAAACCTATAACAGTTAAGTAATATATTTTCGACACAAAAACCTGTAAGAAATCTTTCTAATTCAAAATTCAAAATATCTTTATTCAACTAGATAATTACACGCACTTTTCATTTCAGTTATTTTAAAATTATAAGAATTCAGCTATTGCTCATAACGCTTATCTGCTAAGATCCGGACAGAAACTCAACAGTTTTTTTTTTTTAATGTAATTTAACAATGTTCGTGGTGTATGTACATTGTAATAATAATCATGTAAATAAGTCAACAAAGTTTCACGCATATCAATCACCTAAAACCGCTTAAATGCTGCAGTAAGATCCTTTATTATTAATTACAAAAATATCTAAATTATTAGTTTAACCTCGCTAAGGTCCAATGACAACGGCATTCCTCGAGGCCTTTGCTTGTTCAAGGCCACATCGCAATTCCTTGGCCCCTCTAAGCAAGTAACACACATACAACAAGAGAAACATCAAAGTAGTTCTAAATTGATATTCAATAACAAATCAGCGGGCCAATTAGGCCACTCGCGAGGCACCGACGCCAAAACTTTGTTATAAAGTGACCATTAAGCCGCCTCATCACGGAGCGATTCCTGCCGCATTACCTATAAGTCAGCGCGGACAATGGTGACACTCATGAACTTCTCATTAGATATGGCCTCTACTCGCCAGCGTTATGCACTGAACACAAATTGTCTTATTACAGTGCTCTAAAGGCGTTGACAAATATGCGTACGGTGGGCGACTCAGCATGCGACGTTAACACGTGCTGTTTTGAAATGAAACATGAACATGCTTTGATGTAAATAGGAGACACAAGGACGATTCGATAAAGATAATAATTAACCGCGAATACTTCTCATTGTCTGGATCAATAAATTGTTGACCGTGTCACCATAATCTAACTTTATTCGTCAACATTCGACCTTATAGAGAATACGAGTCAAGTAAATGGATTGTGTTATAAGTTTATCGCTTTTATGACTATCTCAATAATTATCAAAACACAGATTCTGATATAATAAGAAATAGCTTAAGTTCACTTACATTTTTAATTAATCTATTGAAGTAAAATAAGAAATGTAGTTAATTTTAAAAAGTATAACGACTTTTGTAACATGAGCTTTGGATGGTTCGTGAGGAACTTCTCCGGTTTATACGATAAGCTTTGAACTTTGCGCGTTTGACAGAAACTTCGCGCGTTGGTAATTTGTTGTGAACTTCGCGCATTTGTAAGTTCATGGACAGCTAATTAGTATTGTATTTTAATGACTATATCGGTCATTATCATAGATCACAAATTTCATTTATTTAATTCACAGTAAATCAATAAATTAGCACTTTGGAATATGTCACATTATTTCTTTAATTTATTTTTTCTATTATAAACCGACAGGCAATAAATCAAGCAGTACAGTTTTTTTTATACTTAAATATTATCTGGAATATTTGCAGATTTATATCAAGCGATGTGATGAACCCAATCTAAAATATGTTAGCTGAAAATATTTTGCAGATTTAAACAATGAACGCACCTCTTGAACTCACCGAGACAGCCCTAAGCCGTCAAAGCAGACATCACTACGACGGTCTAGTACTAACATGACATACAAACCGGCACCGTTCAACCGTGAATAAATTCAGAGGCAATCTGACCACTAAGCCGGGCGGTTAATCCTTTCATCGCAGGACTTAGCATTCGCGGGGCGAAGCGCGTGGACATCCATAAATTACAATGAGCTCTAACGCCAACTTGCTCCACGTATAAGGCCCTTTGAGCGGTGTGCAGCCAAAAGCGAATGGACGTGCGCGTCCGGCGCTTAAAGCCAGTAATGCAGTGCAAGATATTAATTTTAATATCACATGTCTTATATTATTAAAAATTAAGTCTTAAAATAGATCAAACTTTGAAAAGTTTATTAATGAGAATATGAGGTGATTGATTATAGGTGTAAATGATTCGAAAGAGGGAATGTAAAAAGCTCATTTGTCAGCAAAAAACATTAAAACCATTACACCGATTTCTGATCACTCCGTATAAAGTAAGCACTGTTAAATATGTTTTTTATTTGTTTTTATTTGTAACTTCTCTATGATATGTAACTTCTAGAAGCATTAATTCTGCAGGGATAAATGGTAAACAATAATTAATCCTAATAATTATTATCAGCATCATTATTTACGGCACCACTCTAAGTTTACCGATTCACTCTTAGGTTTCTGATAGGACCGGTAAAAATGCAGACGACAACCGACGCGTTCAACAACGTCGATTGTCCACCTTAACATTCTTCATTATGTTACCAGTACACGGTTTCTACTCCAGAACAATAAAGCCTCAAGAGCCATCTGTTCCACGAATTATGTGACCTTTCCGCAGCCACTTAAACTTGCCAACATCGGATACTGTCGAAATAATTAAAATAAGCAAATTAAATGTAGCTGTATATGTAAATACTTGTATGCGAACAACAACGTCTCGTTGAATGAACAAAACATAATTGCAAATATCTTACCGTGGCGCACAAACCTACACACAATGTACGTACGATTTGTTAAGCTAATAGATCCATTCGATTGTATGGTGTTCCGGACAGACGATTCAATTCTATTTATTAATATAGTGAATAGCAATTGTTCCGCTTATTACGTACTTATTAAATAGTATGTTAGTGTCCGAATTATAAATTAAACGCGTCTAGACGGCGCGTGACTAGGTGCGATAAGTGAGACGCGGAAATTATTGTCTTTAAACAAATTGACACCAGCTGAGTCTCTACATCCCAAATTCCTTTTAGTATATACTCGTAAACTGAAGAATACTATAAAAAAAGTTTATAAAAATATTTCTGAACAGCTTTATTTAAGGATTAATAATTGTTATTATTTTATTTTGGCTTAATAATTTATCCCTATTTCATTTTTGCTTGTATATTAAAAATTTAATATTATTAAAAAATAAACGGAAAATTAACTTTAAAAGTACGGTTATAAGAAACAATATGATCGCAATGTTATGTTCACTGTTGTTTAGGAATTATACAAATTTTTCTTCTCATGTTCTCTCATATCACTGCAATTCAGTCCATTTAGTAAGATACCTGTATATTCCAAGTTGTGAAATAAATAAAGATATGAATATTTTCAACAAATGAATATATAAAAATTTAAGTATTTAAAAAACAGTTTTTTATGTCTATTTTAACACTATTTGATTTATTAATCTCGAATTTTTAGGATCCAAAGACATATTCCAAAATAACCATCATTTAAACGTAATTAAATGTACAGACTGTACTATAACTAAATCCCGAGATTTATGATACTTAAAAGTTCTTTCTATAACGAGCTAACACTTTAACTTTCGGTAAATTTGCATCAGACTACTCGACAACTATTTAGGTATAAATCCGATCTTTCGTTAGAAATAAATGAATCTAACATTGCCAGCTGTTTATCTACTTGACCGTCGAGGCCGGCATGTCTTCAGCACATAAAACTGTTTAATAGACGCAAGCTAGTCTGCGTCGACTATGTATTGCAGACGCGTACCTCAAATACGTTTTCATTCACGGTAACACTTTATGTTTTCTACTTTTTATTGGTTTTCGGCGTCGACTGCTTAATGAATTGACGCCTGCATCACAACCGATATAACAGAACACTTGTTTAACAGCATCGACAACTTTAATGTAATGAGCTAAAGGTCTAATTTCGAATGGAACTGTTCTACTTTGAAGGCATTACGGATTTTGCCCGAATTCGGTAAGCGTATTCCCGACACGGTTGAAGGAAGTCAAATATAAAACTGGCAGCTAGGAATATAAAATCGGATAATAAAATTTAGAGGTGAAATTTATTTATTGCCGGCACAATATATTTTTATATTTTATTCGTAGTAATTTTATAGATTTATCAGCTTTAAAACGAGCTGATATATTAATGTTCTTTTAGACTTTACAAATGTTATAGCTCATTGTAACAGACACGTCGTTTTGATACTTTAATACGCTATAAAATTATGATCTGTTCACGATTTTAAAAGGTCTTCAAGAAATCATAATCATAAATAATAACCTTTTCTAATATTAAATAATAACACACTTTTACCCAACGACTAAAACATTTAATTTTTTTGGAAAATAATTGTTTTTGTTTATTTAAATTACACACATAGCATGTTGCAATAGATAAATACTTTGTTATTTGTCATTTATATTTGCAAAGCGTTAAACGCGCTTTCTGTCAATCTATTTACATTAACTGAGCTTGAAGACTCCTTTTGCTGTTTATTCAGGTTCATCATCATCATCGTTTTAATTGAAGGATGTCCACAGCTGGACAAAGACCTCCCCCGTATACATTTCAGTTAGGTACCGTCGAGTTTTAGTATTTCATTATATATTACACTGGATTGTAAGATTGTTAAGCTCTTAAGAGAATGGAGGCTTATTAGAGTGACTAAGAGGAAAGAGCCTCGGAGACCATAGTTTAGGTTATCACAAGAAACGCGTTTAGCATTCCTATTAGAAGGGTGCGATAGCTAACTTTACCACCTCATCAGAAAACGTTAGCGCCAGTGGGAGTGGTGAAAGAAACTCAACGCTCATATTGTTAATTAGGTAAAACCAGCCTGGTCGTTATTTATCGTGAGAAATAGACGGTGGACATATTAACAAATATATGAGAAAATACATTTGGTTAAACTACAGGTTATAATTTCAAGTACAGATTAGTTTCTCGGTATAACTCAAACAATCACCCAAAACCACAGTTTTTACGATACCATCTCAGCAATTAAGAAATTATATTAAAATCTTTTAAAAATGGATCGATGCCAATTCCTTTCTATATATATAGATCCACGTCAACATTTAGATAATCGAAGATGTATTCACAATTCTTGATCAAGAAGCAATCTTTAGTGACTACTAGGAAATGAAAAATTGATATCCACATTTTGTATGTTCCACATATGTCCTATGCATAAAGTTTCGATTAGATGGTCTTACTCACACCATAACAAAAAGTCCGCATTGATAATATAAAGACCAGTAAAACAATAATAGAAAATTAACACGCTTAAACTATGAGTACATATTTAGAATAAATAATAGTTCATGCTTATTTGGTGTAACCAATTGATGAATTGTTTGATATGAAATATTTGTATCGATTACTGACATTTTCAAAAGGTTAAACTTATTTACTATTAACAACGTCTATGAACTATTTTTTCTTCTATTATTATTACTTAATATGTGGCTCTCTGAGGCCCTCTAGACCATGAATAGGGTCACTGTCCATAACGAATAAAAGACATAATATTAACCAAATATATGATAAACAGTTTTCTAAAGATTCTTCCACTTTTTCCCTGGTCCATTCCAAAGTACTAACGTTTATTAGCAATAGTGATGTTAGATGAAGAAGTTTTTCATATTTATAAAATAAAGCAAACGTTTGGGTCAAGATTTCGTCTGAAATGCTAAATACGATTCAAATACCATTCGAATCGTATTTAGCAGATCCTCATTTGGGTTTCTTTACGCTCAGACACCCCATGAGCGTCCGCCTCAGTTATCTAAAAGGTTGCCAGCCTCACTAGTGAAATAGATATTGTTACGCCCTTATTACGATAGACCTCAAACTCAGTCACTTTAGTGTTCTATGCTAAGCGCATTTAGCTCAATCCAGTCAGAAGCGGAAGACGGTAACAACATTAGTCCATCACTAAAAATTAATATTGACATTTAAAAGCAAAGATTTATACGAAGAAAAAATGAAGTCATACTTTTTCCAATACGTTAAAGTGTACTTAATAAAGTGGTAAAAGAAAGCTACCGCAAAGCGATATCCACATTGAATACATGCAAGCCGTTACTCGTTCCACTGCCCGCATCCATCAGCCAGTCGCCAATTTACGACCTTAGAGCGAGGAGCCGAAATTCTTTTACTTTTATTTAAATTATTATTCGCGACGTAACCTATCCCGCCACTTTCGGGCGCGATTGCGAGACGCGCCAGTGCGTCAATCTATTCGTTTGGCACCTATCATAAATCCCGATAGAAATCGCACCGCGAATAAATGTACACGTAATGAGGCAATTAACATTTGAGTGGTGTGCTTTAGCTAGTAATTTGGACAGGGGGTGTTAAATTTCATTTAACATCTGTGCATGCTAATACCTAACTCCGAATTAGATAATTGCAAAAGTCGATGCGTCGCTAAACGTGTAATTTGCATTTTAATTGCAATGCCTTCACCCGTCTTTATAATCGTACGAATATTCAAATTATGTAATAGTGTACAATGTATATAAATATAATTTAAATTATGTATGACAGAAAAGTATTTAAAAAAGACACAAAAGTATTTAAAAAATCGCAACATAATTTAAAGTCACCGTTATATGCATATTTTTTTAATACAAAATATAGATACAAAAGTGAAAACAAAACGATATAAGATACAGTGTAAGATAAATAAAATATTTTTTGTCTATTTAATTATACATTTTAATGAAAGACGAACGACAAAATAACAATGGAAAAACAACTGATGGTTTAATTTGATGTAGAGAATACTGTAATATTATATTTTCTATAACGAGAGATATTTCGTATTAAAAATTTTTACAATACAATAGTTCACAAAAATGTAAAATATATTTCTCTGATAGCAGAGTAACAATTATATCTAGCTGCACTTGTATTGCAAAAAGATAATGGTCTATAGCATTCTTATAGAAGAAGTAAATTAAACTGACAAATTTTAGAGTGACTACTTTGTCTATTAAGTGAGAAATAATATTTTTAATTGAAAAATACTGACAGATCCCTTAAACGACAACTTGCAACGCGTGAACTGTCAAATATGTGAATTACAAAGGAAACTGTCCAACGCGCTAGGTTACGGCAATCATCGCATTTCCGGTTTTTTTTACTTCTTTTTTCCATAAGTACTTTATACAAAGTATTAAGAAACTTAAATGAAATAGGTAAAGTCGTTTTCAAATTATGGCGTAACAAATGAAAACATGATTTAATTTTTTACATAAAAACTTTTTATTTGCTTACCCTCGTAAGAAATTACCTCATAGATAACAATCATTTAAAAAATGAATCCAAAGTATTGAATAAGAATGTAGTATCAACCAATACCCCGTTACGGCTGCGCGTTAACCGCGGAGTACAATTTACGTAGCGCGTGCGGCGTTAGTTCTGCGGTTAGATCCCTTAGTAGTGCGATGTTTTTTCCCTACCCGCGTTCAAGCTTAGCACTTTTAACCACAACTTCACTACGCAATTGCTTCACGTTGGTATTATTAATACAGATTTCATTTCATGGTGATACATTTGTCACTTTTTATAGCACAAGAAATTTTATACAAGAATATTACAAAAAAGGGGCGTTCGTCTGTCGACAAGAGGTTAAGCAAGTTTATAATACCATAGTAAGCACAAACACAATATTTATGCTCATAATTTTTGAACGCAATGGATTAGCTCAATAAAGTCCGTAGTAGTAGTAACAAATTGAATGCATCATTTTTAATTAAGCTGTAAAAATGCAGCGATTACCGTGGACAGCAAGAAGCACCGATAAGTCCATCCTCCACCAACTCAGGATTAAGACTAGGCTCACCACAAAATGCTACTAAGGAGTTAGAGAGTACTAGTTAGAACTACACATTTAACTTATTTTGGCCACCTCGTCCGCAGACAACCAGATAACTACGACAAACTACAAAATGTAGACGATAAAAGACCACGTGGGTCACCTACCCGCGGATATAATTAAGTCAAATCAATAATTGGGCTCTTCAGTATCACATCCCTGAAGAAAGCAGAGGATAGAACAATATTGGAATAGCTTGTCATCAGACGGACACGATCTTTAGAAATGAAGAAACGACCAAGAAATAGAAGACAGTAATTTCAAAAGCTAAGGTGTAATTAAAGTGAACAAGATGATATTTTAATTTCTTGAGAGAAGTCAGATATCCTACTAAAATTTACAGGTTGCGCGGTTTCCGGTACAGAATGCGGATCTATTTCCCAAAATCATTTCACAACTAAATTTAAGAGCTACATCGGAAGCAAAGACTCGATTAATTTTAGTTGTTAGGCCGTTTTGGAATGCCGTCAATTTCTTTACTAGCACAGTAACGAAGCTCTATAAATCTGACAGGACGCCGAGCATGCTTTCTTATATGGATTTTGCAATGGATTCGGATGCCGCTGAGGTAACAGTTTGATTGGATACTCCACGGAATGACCAGACGCAAGGGCTCCAAAAATATGACCTCGCATATTATGAGTCAAAAGTGTTTGAGAAAGCGGAAGTTTAGCGTGATTATTTGCTTTTGTTAGTAATAATTCACTGGTTTTTGATAAAAGATTTGCGTGTCGTAATGTTATCTACCTAATTTTTTTCTTAACGTAAACCTCAGGGGCATCTTCATATAAAGATCCAATATATAAACAAACAGAAATTTGAATAAATTAACGTACATGTCACCGCGACTATGTCGTAAAATCGTTTGTTTGTAAATAATAATTAATATAGTTTTAACACATATTTGTAAGTATATTGAGATTCTAAATATCTACGCAAATTATGTTAGTGATGTCGGCAAAGCTGACAAATATGCCTTCAGAACAAACCCTTGCTTTAATCTGCTTATAAAAGAGATAAACTTCCCTTCAAATTTAATATATGCATGGAAAAAGGGCAAGGGTCCACGTCGGCTAACATGCAGCTAAGGGCTCCGGCCAATATAATGTAATCCAATAAAGAATGATTCACGCCGCACGACACGTTACATTATAATACTGCAGGCGTCGCGGACACGAGGGCTGTTAAGGAGACGATGGACCGTGAACCTTTGAATAGATAATACGTTAATATCCATACGAAAGCGAATACGTTAAACAAATTTGCAAAGGACGCATCAGTCCTAATTACAACTCCATTTTGATAATCTCAAAAAATACATATTTCATTTTAAATACTTGAAAAACCTTTATACAAATGAACCTTACAATTTAAGTAGACATAACTTGAAAATCTATACTCTACCAGCGTTCGTATGCGCAAATACCTGCCAAAAAGCGTTGACACTTGCTATAAAACTTTGCTTAAAAACCTTTACTTTTCCCAAGAATCTTTATAATTCAAGCGAACTTTAGCAAGTAATTCTTCTGTTTATTCCATCTGTTTAGAATCAAAAGGTTAAGGAATATATCTAAATTTTTCTTGCTTTATTGTACAGAAAAAAAGACCCTACACTACAATCTTTTATTTCAATAACATGAGTTATAATCAGGATGTCCCAGCATATTTTCTGTTTTTGTTAGACTTTATTAAAATTGTAAACAGATATTTTGACTACGATTCCTTATTACAAACTGTTTATTCTGATACTATAAGTGAGGACTTGTATTTATCTTTCAGTTTAATTATACCACTGTTACATTTAAATACTTAAATCTATTAATATCAGACATCTATAAACAATAATTTTAAATAATAAGTTTAAAATTTTAACATCTCGATTACTTAAGATAAGTCAAAATAAAGCTATCCTTAAGAGAAAAAGAGTTAGTAATAATCTTAAACATAAAAGAGGAAAGGAATTTACAGGGATCAAAAAAATTTACTTATGAACAACTTTACACTTCTAAGCAATTCTAAGACTGATTTATACACATTCAAGGGATATCACTTGCCTTTAAAAGGCCTAGCTTCGCCTTAATCAGGTAGCATACAAATCGGTATGCCCGAGCATCGTCCCCGCTTCTTAGAATCGAGATAAAAACCAACGGCGACACTGCATTTATTTGTGCTCTACGAATAATTTCTTCCTTTTTTAGGGTTCCTTGAGATACTGCGCAATCGGCCGTACCATTCTAAGCGTCCGATAATTACATAATCACATCACGGACTTACACTTGGCTACTAATTCTTAACATAATGTCTGAATATTGTTATATATTATGGATATGAAACTGGAACATGACTTAAAGTATTATTATTTAAAAACAAAAATATATTATAGCTTTTGTTTTGGAAAGACCTAATGACATAATTAACACTATTTCCATATCTTGCATCAAATTAATAATATGTAATACATACTTGTAAACTTTAGGGATAAAAATACTTTTAGTATAAATTATTTCTGTTCTAGTCCTATGTTGTTCCGAGAAATCTACATGCTAATTCGTACGCATGTCATGAGAATTAAATGCGATTCTAGAGCTGATTGTACTGTCAACGATATTTTCTCACCGACACCGCTTATGGCTTAGACTTTAATGCAATCCAATTGTATAATATTTAACATAAAAAAACTAAATTTAGCGACATATTATAATTACGAAAGATAATATATTGTAATTTATTGCCTGTTTAAAAGGCTTTCTGTTTATCAACTCGCGAGCTTTGCTGGTAAACTGATGATAGAGAAAATATTATTAAAAAAAACATACGGAACTAGTAAACATAATTAATATTACACTTGGCAATGTTCATTTTTTTTCTTTTACTCCTGTTAAAACTTGTGTAAATGGGAGGCAATTTGATCAATATAAAAGGAATGTTACACGATCATATTTTACGGGATTATCAACAGTGGAGTTACGTGCAGGGACAAGGTGTACGTCGGGCCATAGACGTTCTCCCACAGCGCTTTCTGTTGGTCGCCCGCTGTCTACTTACCGTAAAACTGTTTTATTGACGCTATTTATTGCGGCAGTTGTGTCGCACATGCGTGCAAATATTTGATGATATAATAAAATTTATTACTTAATTCTTACGGAATTTTGAAAATAATGTTGAATTACACATATGCGCAAAAAAGCAGTTCGTATTAAAATACCATCTAATTAATCAAGGTAGTAATCACGAATAAAATTGTTACCTAGGATAATGCATATCAAAAAGCTAATTAAGAACTACTGATATGCGTATTGTTTCGTTAATCTTAAGTGTCTTATTAAAAAAAAATTGTAACTATTGAATCATTATTATCATCATCAAATAGGCCGCAGAACGTATATTGTTGGACATCGAGCTTTTTTAAATATTGCCATACGACCGGAAGCGGCCTGCATCTAGCATCTTCCGACGACCTCGGAAGTCCAACGTAGAACGCGGTATACATTCTTCGCTGCACTCGCCGGTTAGTTGACAACACTTCAGAACCTTAATACCCTAGTGGCCTGCTCGTTAATTTAATCTCGTTAGTTTAATTTGCTTACCGTCATTTGACTCTGGACTCTGACTCTGACAGAATATACAGACGACTAAAACAAATAGATGAGAAAACTATCAGATGTAAGAACCTAAAACTTGTACACAGACTGTACTTTTTACGTAGGTTTGGAGATAAAAATGGCAAACTACTCATTTACAAATCTAATTTGGACACGAGAGAATCATTTACACATAGTAGAAATACAATATAAAGTTATGCAAAAGTAAATCAAACCACAGACTAATAAATGCAAAGTTTGAGTTGCCGACAATCACGTACGTGGACCACGATCTTCATTAAAAAAGAAATAAATGAATAAAGACAAACAATTACATTGGGATTAAGATAAAGACTCTGCCAAAAGGCATTTATTTTAAAAATACTCGGATTCAAATATTTTTCAATTAAAATAAGCGTAGGCAGACAATTGTACGTTCCGAGCGTAACCGAACTAAATAAACAATTTAATTTTCCCACGACTCTCGTACCAGATAAAGATCGTGTCCAGTAAACATTGTATCAACTCTTAACGTGTGTTTATAATAAACAATATATTTGCTGGCGCAACACACCCGGCGATAAACGGGCTAACCCACGCCGGCACGTCTCGACGTGCACCTTCAATGGCACAATACTTTAGCCCGCGATACGGGGAATTGGCTGTAAACATACAAATCGTAACGATCGCTCGAAGTGCGTTCTGTCGTAAGGCAGGTCACGTTACCCATCACAACCTGGCCTGACCAGGTGCCCCTATAACAGCTCAACATACATTTATACGTGGTGTTTCATTGTTGATGTAAAAGCTTTAAATGTATGAACGTGTACCTAATTTTCAAGTAATTTAAAAAATAATTTAATTGTAATAAATTAATAAATATCATTATCAAAATTCGGGTTACTACATATTAAAATCGATTTATTTCAATTACTTCTAGCAGTACAAAGCCTGCAGGGACAGCTAGTAAAATGAATTAATGTTAATGTGAAATAATCCGAATTTTGAAATATTTAAAACCCTTCTTCTTACTATCTTATCAATACTTTATTTATTTCTTCTGAAACGATTGATTTTTGGATAGCGTGTACCATACATTAATTGGCAGAAAATGAGTCATATACATTTACCCCTTTTAAGCTTGTACATCTATAACCAGACATCCACAAAGTAAAAGACCATCCACAAAGAATACAAAAAAATACTCATAAGTTCACAAGAATACAATCGTTATATTTTCACTGCATATCCAATAATTGATTTTGTTTTTTTTAAATTATTTATTTATTTATTATTATAAAAGAGTTTTATATTATACAATTTTTGAATTTCTTATCTACTGACATCAAGAAACTGCCTAGGTTTATAACATATATGTTTCAATCAAATGAAGTGACATTGATTTCAAAATATAATTTAAAATGAAGATAAACAATGGGAATGAGTGAAGAGGTGGAGGTGAGGAGGAGTGTAGGAGTCAGCATTCAATCTCTTAGGTTATTACTTTTTAGGTTATCTTGGTGGACAAAACATGACCAAACCATATTATGATTAAATTATGTTAATTTTTCATGCAGTTTTCAAGAGTAATTTTTTCGCGAGTGCGAGTACTGTTATATTTATCATATATCGTATCTGTTGATGTTAACGCTGCTAGCCCGGAGGCTTTTGCAGCTTCATCGGAACTGAGTTCGCGGAACTGAAGGGTCCACGAACTCAAAACATCATCATGCTTGCTACTGGTACATTCTGACTAAGATTGATTCGGTAGTTTCTTAATAAAAAATATTGCCGTCAATATTTGTCCTTCGTAATCTCCGTTTTCATTTTTCAAAAGATTTAGTTTCACATTTTCAATTTACTGATCTTAGCTAGACAACACATTTTTTCAAGTGTTTCAAAAACCTGAATTTTTGAAAAACTTGAAAAATTGATCTTGAACAAATTCTATGTCATATATATCTCTGTGTCTCATTTTTTAAGTAAGCTGTAACTACATAAACGACTGTATTTAGACGTTTCACCTGACCAATGCTCAATACTAGTGGGTGGCACCTTTAAACTATACTCATTTCCTGTGACTCCAGTTAACTATCTCGTAACATTTCAATGTGTTTTATAGACACGCATTATGAATGTACAAAAGAATTAACGAATCAACCTCCAACATAGACGTGTCTATAGATTAAAACATTCGATATCTTAAAATCTAAACCACGGAAATAATTAACATTTTAATTAACATTCCTGAGTAACAAACGCATCGATCGCATGGATGAAATGAAACTATTTGTTGCAGTAGATTTATCCGTGAATAGTAGCTTCGGAAAGAGTCTTTTAGTATATAAGCGATTTAAAACTAACAAATAACAAAATAGTCACTTAAAGTTAGAAATAATTTCGCCAAAGGTAGCCTTCGGCAGAGCCTTCACTTTGCGAAAAAATTGACGAACCTTCATTTTAGCGACATGACAATAACACTAAATGTCTTGCGAAAATGTAACTTTAGTCTTTAAATTAAAAAAAATAAGTTCTATACACACTCTTTGTGCAAATTACTAAATCCGTTACATAGCAATCTTTAACATCGTGTTATCAGATAATCGTTGCGGCTTCAAGGATCAGGTCCTGCTAGCGCACCATAAGTGTCTTAGTCAAGATGGACAGAAGACCTGGAGAGAGTTCGGTTTTATTGACATATATGAGGACTCCGGACTTAGTCCAAGAATGCAGGTCTACGAATGAAATTATGAGATTGTAGCATGCGAGTGGTATTTTACCATTAATTGCATTTATCATTTCTTTTTGTAAATAATACGGATGTTACTCCAGTTTTATGATGACCGCAATTTGCAAATGAGCAGTCTTTGTAAGAAAGGTCTTATTAAATCCCTATTAAAGCTACAAGTACTAAAATTTGCAATTATACGATTTTTTTGTCCAAAACGAGTTCAAAACGTTTGCGTAACAATCGGTAATTCAGAAGTAAAAGCTCAGATGCATTTAACTTAATAAGAAACAAAAGGCTCTTAATTTAGTAAACACGACAATAAAGCGCGAGGCGCGTGACTAACGGACGGCTGAAATGCAAACTTACAATGTATAGGAGCTCGGTAACTTAAAAATAAGTGCGCTGGACAGGGGTCGTACAGTAAACAAGCCAACTTTGTACCCGGCCTGTATGATGTTATATTTTTAAAGTAATTCTTGCAATCCGTTCAGTTATGTTTATGAACGTGCTTAAAGAGTCAACGGACGCAGCATATAATAGAATATTTTTGAATATAGCTCCTAGACTTCAATTAACGTTAAAGGGGTGAATACACTGATCATTCATCTTATCTAAAAAAACTTTAAAAAATTTATACCTATTTCCAAACATCCTGTGAAAGTGATTACTCTGAATATATATTTTTTTTTTTCTATAATAATGTAACTGGCTAGTAACTTCTGGCAGTAATTTTAATATGTGGTAATCCAAATTTGAAAACGCTTTTTCTTATTATATCGGCAACCATTTTTATTAAATTGGATATATAAACAAATTGACAAGCAAATATTGTTTCCTTTATATCTTTTACACTAGTAGCCAATCACCCTCTATACAAAAATATTGAATAGATCCGTAATTGAAGCTAAATATGTCTTTGATAATAGGTGATTTATCCTTACGATCACGGTCGATCATTCTAAAAACTAGTTAAATATATGCAAAGACAAACATGCAAAGTAGATACAAGTCGAGATGTTACTCGTGTACGGATGTCAGGGACAATTAGATCTAATGCAAGTCACAAACAGAATTCTCAATAAGGTTACATTGTTTTAAATAGTTTGTAGAACTACGCATTATTTAAACACATGCGCAAATTATATATTTATTTATATAACCATGAAACAGAAGAGCTCACTTTATTCTAAATGGCGGTGTATCCGATATGAAGGTGATTTGAATGGGAAAACCAAACCAAGGTTTTCTTTCAAGGTTCTTACTCACCCTATAGAGCTTTTACTAAAGCGATTTAATAGCTTCGCCGTTCGATGCCAACCGGCATAAGCCTAAGATATACCAATATCCCCCCATAGATATCTTTGGGGGAGTAATTTAATTCAAAAATTTAATCACCACGTTTGGCAGGCGGGTTGGCAGTGTGGTAACATGTTACTCAAATGACACTGCTGCCCATGCTTTGGAAACTTGTTTGTGAGCAGTAATAATCCTATATAGTTAATACATAACGCAAATGTGAAAATTGATACAATTGTATCTCGAGAATCGAACCCGCGACCTACGATGTCGAAGTCTCAGTCCTCTACAGCTGAACTATCACTGGTCAACTTCAGAGTTTTGAAGTTTGCTTCTTTTTATCGCAAAAAGCAAAGAATGACCTTGAAGAAATAATTGAAGAATAAGAATAAGAATAGCTTTCGTCTAAACAAATTTAAACAGACTCCAAATGATAAGTTGCATTTAAAATGATAATTATTTTAATCAATGATACAATAAAGGAATCGAGTTTATCGTCACAGTTTGTTCTTGAATGGTATTTGGTTAAATTTATATATTTGTATGTGTAATTTAATGTTTTAAATCATCGTCATCATTTCAGCCGTAGGACGTTCACTGTTAGTCATAGGCCTCCTCCATAGGTTTTCAATGAGACTGGCAGGAAGTGACCTTCATCCAGCGGCTTTCGAGGTGGGTCGACGGCATATAGAACCATAAGTCCTATAACATTGGGCCTGCGTGCTTTGTGACCTGACCTTTGTCATCTCAACTTATCAATCCGCTGGGTTATGGCAGTTAATGTTCGTCCACCGAAGTCTTCAATTCTGATACGATGTTCTACCAAAATCTTGAGCATTTATTAAATAATTACGACGAATTATGTAAAAACATTTTGATTATACAGTAATAAAATAATTCAAATAGACGGATTAGTAATAATTGCGCATCATTCGCCCTTGACATTTTCTTTCATTGCCTTTTATTAACCTCTTATCTAAGAAATTAATAATTAATTTTGACTTTTAAAATGAAGGCATAATTATAGCTCACATTGCTTAACAAAGTGATTTTAACGCTATATTTAAAGTCGAGAAAGAAAAACAAGGCAAGTTAAGTCTTATGTTAACCTTATTACTTATAAAATACATATTAATCCATGGTAAAGTAAAAGGATATTAAATCCAACCGTGAATTCGCTCCGAAACCGATCCGTCGGACAAAAAGTCCATTTAAAATTGAAAACTCACCGGCTCATACTACACGCCCCGCTTCACCGACATCTGTAAACAAAATAATGTCTTTATAATTACACCGACATTTCGACAGTGGGTTTTAGTCGAACAAAAAGAAATAGGGAAACCGTTAATACGAAATATTGCGGAGGAGATTAACCGAAATTTGTCACTACCATACGCGGAATCTTAATTTTGTTCGATGCCTTTATTCATCGAGCATTGGCCATGCAATTTATGACTTTACTCTTACCGGGTATGTATATAATTTAATTTGAAGTCTCTCGTGATTACTTTTATGAACGACTTTACTAAATATTACAGGACTAACTTTTGCCCACGAAGCCGAAAAAAAAACAGGAAAAAACTTCTGTACATGATTCAAATTTCTCAACAATTTTATGACAAAACATAGTTTTAACACACAAACTATCATCAGCATTATCATCACTCCAGCCGTACAACGTCCCACAAGCGGACACAGGCCTCTCTCATAGATTTCCATTAAAACAGGTTAAAAGCGCCCTGCGACAAGCGCCTTCCGAGGCAGTGTACGTCCTAAGCTACGTTTGTGGGTTCGTGGTCTTAACTAGAACCTTAAGGCTCCAGCGGCCATATTCTGCACGATGTAATCTAGCCACTTCAACTTGCTAATCCGCTAAGTTATATTTAAAAAAAAAATGCAATATATATAATCCAATCATGATAATCAATTTATCGTTTTACATTTGGCAATTGATTTGATTTCATTTAAAATCAATTATTACTAGAATTAAAATATATTGTGGTGGAGCTAGCATTAAGCCACTGTTGTTAGCATGTTTTATAATTTCTTGTGGTTTTAGCTTATATTTATTTAGTTATATATGGTTTCTGCAGTTACTAATGTAATTGATCTATCACATCATAACATTTTAAATTTTTTTCTAAATCTTATTATCAGCCTCATCATAAATTGGATATATTGAACACATAATAACATTTTAAAATTTTAAAAAATGCGTACATATGTTGAAATATTATAAATAGTACAATAAAGTAATGATTGTAAACGCCGTTTAATTCTTAATACGAGTAAATAAAACAAAATAAAAATAATTAACAGTCCTCCCAAAAGATATCTTTTAAGTTTTAGAAGATTAAAAAAAATAAAGATTGATAAAATCGAAATTGAGATACTTATGAACATAACACACAACTATTTGCCGAAAATTCTTGGTAGAATTATAGTTAACATTGCCTCGTACCAGATGCTCCAATAACGATCGATCGTACCATCCCTAATAAAGCAAGCAGTTTAGTCAAACGCCAAGTCTAAATTAACGCCTCAAAGCTACGGAGTGACATTTTTAACGGTCAATTATAAATTATTTGTTTCTCCACCTTTTTTCCAACGAGCAGGCTGCAGGGTGCACGCATCGCGGTCACGACAAAAAAGCTCTCACGCACTTCTCATCAACTCCAACTTTTCGATTATTCATGCGCTACGCTGTCGCGGGGACTTTTTGTATAACATAGAGCTGATGCAACCTTCAATACGAACCGTCTATGTAATTGTACCAACAATGCATGACTCTTTTTATTGTAAATATAAACGTGTCCGTCTATATAAGGAAACGAAATTATCTTGTTGTTGTAGAATACATTCATTCGATTATTACATTATGACAACGTAACATCTTTTATTAAAAATTTATGCTGGACATATGTTACCATTCCTTTTTTTAATTTTTAGACACTCATTTATGACAATCAAAAAAGTAGTAAAAAGATAAGAAAAATCATTTTATTAGTAAAAGTAAAATGTTTTTTATTAGTCTATCCTATAGTCTCAATCTCACTTTCCAACATGTAAGATTAAGTTAATTATTATTATTATAGTATTTTCTACCAGTCACAATAAATTAATTTTTTTTATTATAATTTTTATTATGAAATATAAAATATACATATATACTATATTACTAACGATCGCAGACACGAAGAATCGTTCCTTTTTGCATCAGAGCTCTAATAATTTTTTTTTAATTTATTACTCAATTATTGTACAGTTTTAAAGAAAGTACGACGTAAAGGGCATGTGCAGCTCTATAAACATCCCGGCCGCATAATCGAGCAAGGGCTGATAGAGTTGGCCGAGATAATGACATCTGCGGTAAAAACGTGGACGGTCGTTATTTATCATCCGCTGGCCTCTTTAATTATCGGACGGGTCCGGTGTGCGCCCCGCCTTACCAACACCGGTGTGCCACCACCTTTACGATCGTATAGCATGGTGATGGGCGTTTTTGCCACGAAAGGTTAACTTGGATACAGTTAGTCCAACCAATCATTGGAAAACCATTGGTCGCCAACTACAAATTGTCATTTCTGAAGCATGTTATGAAACAAAACCTATAATACCTTATAACTACTTAAAATGTTATGTTGTGTATCAAGTATATATGTAGTGAAAAATTAACATATATTCATTGTGAAGGTTATATCACTAGTATTAATAGTGTTGCATCATTCTATGCGTACATACGGATAATTTTTAGATTAAAAGAAACAAGATTTTATTACGTTGTCTAAATAAATAAACTATTTTTGACCCTAACTGAGCGGTCACTAGATCTATGATTACATGACACATACCTTGTAAGTATTCGTTTTATAAATATTTGTTCATAAGAAAGCTTCTAGGTTTATTCCGCCATAAATTTTATTAATGCGCTAGTTGAAATTGTGAAATTACTAGGTTGATAAGACGCGCCAAATCATTTCAAAATAATAATAGCAGAAGCGATGATCCCCAGATTTTCTAATAGTAGATCTTTGGTATAAGTATGACCTGTCAATTTAGTATTTTTATACATTTATTTAATTGGGGAAACAAAGGGTAATACAAGAAAAATAAGGATACAGAAAATTTTCAAACATTATACCAAAGTAGTTTCTGATTATTATGTATGGAATAGTTTTGAGGTAAAAATAATTCTTATAAACTATAAAAATACATAGAACTAAATGACACATCTGTATATGTACTAGTGAAGTCAATTAATTGATAACCAGTGATACAATCGATTGGAGAATAAAAATTTAATGACCCCATTCGCTCAATTAACCTCCATACGAAATCGATTTTGAACATGAAACAGGTTTGAATCGACGACCCCTCTACATCACGAGTGACACGTACGCGAGTGCACACAATAAATCTACAGAGGGTTAATTAACTGCCAGCACAATGCTTTATAAGTGTTTAAGGGGACTTGAATGCGTTGGGTTTCGGTACACGGAACGAAGCTGTAGAGATTCAAATTATTCAAAATGCTCTTTACATTATTTTTTTAGGAATTACACTACAGATATTAAAGCAAAAAATTAAAAAAGAAAGTCTGGCGACATCATTACCAATAAAATTTACGCAAACTATTCGGAGATTTTGACTACTTCAAATATAAGACACTGCTACATTGATTCACTGTTGAAACCGTTAATATTACACCGATTACATTTTTTATAATTCTATAGAAAAACGTTTTTATCTTGTTATATGCACACTGCACTTACAACTGACAACGAAGATTTATAAATAACACCGTCATTTCCATAAAAAAAATTATTAATTTCCAAGTCATAAACTAACATAATTTGTTGTAAATGTCTAAAATTAATATATAAATAATAATAAATGAATAAAATAATAATAATAAATTGGCTAAAAAACCGATTATCATTCTTTCAAATAATACGCTAGAAAAAAAGTACTTAAAGAATAAAAGTAAATTATACTAAGCAGTAAAATGAACAAATAAATTTGCATTATAAACAACGCGTGCCATTAAAATCAGTTTTTGATATAGAGATCGCTAGTCGCTTATGAAAAGACCATCGGACAATACTGAATACATGAAGGAGTTATTGCAAGAAGTTGATACTGAACGTAATCAGAATCGCGCCAATGGCGATAAGAATGTTTCATAAAAATACTTGATCTATTTAGCTAAGTAATTTGCGGACTATAATTATGCGTTGGGAAAGACATAAAGAACAATTTATTCGTGTAAAATTATCAGACATATAATATAATGGATGAGAAAAGCTCTATAGATGTGTTTGTTTATTGATATTGTTATATATTAATGATGATATCCTGATAAACAATATGAATATATTTTTAAATATTAGTAAACATAACAAGAAGGTATACGTGCAACTAAAATAACAACACCAAAATCTGGTACGAAACAAGGCGCAACATTAAAAATGTAAATTTCAAAGATAAAGATCGCTTGATTTTTAATCAACGAATGATTAAACAGTCGCCTCAATTCCCTAATGAGCTTTATCGAAGAAAAAAGCCTCAAGCAGAGTTCGGATAATTTTTAATATTAATTACCGAAAGAAATAATTTACTAAAACGAAGGTATGAGTAAAAGACCAACACTAGTGTCGTAAATAGCGATCATAGGCACTTCAATTATACACCTGTAAATCAAGTCGGTGCACCAATAAAAAGTCAACTAATCGCCCCTCCATATACAATGCGAGAGGCGAATGAGATTAACTTATAAATCGTGTTTCGACAAGGTAAATATGGCGAGGCCCGAGAGAAATAGCGCTGTATAATGGCATATTTTCACGAGATATCGACGCGTTCGATCGCTTCATACGACCACACGTAATGTGCTCGGTAATCCACAATACATATAGATGAGGCAAACGAAATATTTACAACTATTTTTTTAAACATAAAGACATAATAAAAATATTTTATCATGTAAAAGTATAGAACATATAGAAAAAATAAAATTATAAATAAATTTTGTTCTCTTTTTGTCCGATAGAATCAATATTTTTTTGACGTATTTTCTTATTAAGTATCGAGTTTGTTCCTTTAATAAATTATTAATACTTATAGTTAAAGACTAAATTTATTTCGATTTTTATTACCAGGCTAATTAACCAGAATATTGTATTGAATCAAAACAACTGTTGATTGAAGGTTAACTTTCATATTATAAGATATCGTGCTAGAAAATCTGTTGTACCAGCATTATAGCACAGTTTTAAACCTACTTATGATTATTAAATTATTATCTTCTTTGAAATTAATTTAAATAAAATGATTTATATACTAATAAATAATTTTTATTTTATCTCTTACATTACTTTTCATAAATTGCCTGTCCATTCTCAAGATATAGACATGAGATATATGAAAAGTAAATTTTAATCAAGAAATAGTTTTTCGCACACTGAACAAATATTTGTGCATAATTAAAATGTAACACTTCATTGTAAAGAAGAAATATACAAGTCATTAACAGCTTACGTTTTATCGCATCGTAATGTTACGGTAAAAAAATTATCTTCATATAACCGACAAACAATGGTTTCAAAGTCCGAGTGAATATAATTAAAATTATAAATTATGAAAATGCATCGAACCAGTCATCGCAAATGCAAGGCAATGCAACAGTTAACGCGACGGAGGCCGCCGTTATCCACACGTACGTGTGCATGTGCAAAAGAAGAATATTTATTTTTAAAATTTGACGCGAACAAACGAGCCGTAATTACGGCGTCAACGTACATCCAGATATTGAAACTAATGGATATATAATTAGCCAGCCTTAAGCACGTAACAAAGATGAATTACAACGGATAGCTTGTTAGTGGGGAAAGCATTATTTAAAAAATTGTGGTTTAGTTAATTTTATTATTAAATCTATGATTCTTTTATTCATATTAGCTGATAGACGCCCAGTGCTTACAGTGGTCTTAATTCGCCAAAGGCCTCCCTTAAGCCCTACTGGACTTGTGGTCGCCACTACGACCGTCTGTTTCAACAAGCACAATCAATCGACGTTTTTTTTTTCCGGAAAACATCGATAATATAAGATTTCACAATACACTGCACATGTAATTTCGATTGCAAGAGAGATGTCCCCGTGTCAATAAGAATATGAATATATAATGATGCTGTAAATGCCAAAGGACACCACAAAAGAAACAAGAATACTTTTTGTTTTTAATTAACGTCATAATGACAAGAAATAGTGATGGGCACAGCGCAGATTTGACGCGTTATCGATGGAGCCGCGCCGGCATGGGCGAGTATGCACGGACGCACGCCGGCCACACGGGTCGCGATCGTGTGCCGACATAGCTGCATGCCGGCGTTTATTAAGTAGTATACGTTTCAATTGCACTACGTGAACCCACTGTATTTATTGCACCTTTTGAACGGATGAATAGAGATAAACATATGCTACGCGCTGATTAATGACTCTTTTGTGCGCGTATAAAGGATCGCGCCTGACAATTCTTCGGAAATGTTTTGTCTACGGCCATATCTTTTGGTGCAGGTTGGACTAATTTATTGCTGGCAACTTTCATATGAAACGAAACCTTTAATTTTAAAGGACGACGTCGGCATACATTTACTGTGTTACTTGTTACTACTAGTCTATTCATCTTGCTAGCCTGTAGAACGCAAACATTACTGAAAGTAGATAGTGAAATCATTAGTCTTAACGTATAGTACGAAAGTTTTATGACGGCAATTAAATTACCTTGTTAGTTACAATTCATAGTTAATTAAAAAAATATTGACTTTTTAATTGAAATTACATCAACCAGTCTGTTTAAATTGTAATATGTGGTAAATATGTTGAAGCAATATTCAAACTCAACATCATTTCAAATTTAGAATGTCTACTGTTAGATATAGACCTTCCGCATAGATATCCGAAAGAACCGGTTAGAAGCGGTTTGTATCGTCTGTGTCCACCTTCCTGGTTGACGTCCTGCGCTACCCATGTCGGTCGATGATACCCACTCCAGAATGTTAAGGCTCCAGAGGCCATATGTTGTGAGAGCTATGTCACATGCCCACTGCAACCTTAACTTGCGAACCCGCTTGACTATGTCGATTACTTTCATTCGTTTTCGGATCTTTCCATAATTAGATCTCGTAGAGGAATTCCGAGCACAGCTCGTTGAGTGCCTTGCCACTAAAGCGCTTAGTAAGAGACCACCTTTTTCTGCGTTTATAGCACTAATTGATTTATTTTTGCAATGCGAAACGACGTCCGATGTACTAAAGCAAATAACTTCATATATATTAGATTATTTATGTTACTATCTTAATACTCCGTATTATACTTGCAAAAATTATTTTCGATATGAAATTTTGTATTCAACGAAATAATACGATACGCGTGGCCACGGCGCGCCTAATTACAGGACGAATACGAAACGATTCGAGCTTCAAATCACCTACTAAAACGAGAAAATCGATGATAATACTTCAACGAATTTACGAGAATCTTTTTTTAAATTGAGAACCGATTGAAAGACCCCCGTGACGGCAAATTGGCGCTCAACCAAGACGACACAGGTCACCTATTAACAACGGAACTCTCATACATATATGTCATAACAGAATATCATATTTTATTGAATTAATTTAAAATTTTGTCAGCAAAAATATAATGTGGAAATGAAGTAATCATGCGGTAAAGTAATGGCAACGGTAACCGAATACGCAGTTTCGAAAATAACGAAGCCGAGATAATTGCATAATAACAGAAACGATTACCGTAACAATTTTGATTGTGAGTTATTATTATTCCGCAGCTCCTAAAAACACGTGAAATTTGTGCGCGCCTCGATCGGGCGGAGTACACGTCCGGTTTTTGCGGACGGCCCCCGAGTTTCTTTCCGAGATTCCGAGTGGTATAATGAAGCCATTACCCGCAAGAACGAGCTCGGGCGAGGGCAACCGCATCGCCGTCGGAGGGAAAAAATATCCAAATCGCCCGGAGGACTCTCGTGCGCAGACATGCTGTCTTTTCGGCGCAGAAAAAGAAAAAAAAAACTATTTAAGTTCGTTAGGACTCGTTTCGCGGTCCCGCTTTCGGATTCAAATGTTAAAATGCTCTTGTTTTGAATGCGCGTCGCACTCATTCCGACTTTATTCTGAATCTGTTCGAGTATGACGTTAAGAATTTTAATGATCCAAACGCATTACAAATCAGGACCCGAGAGTTGAATGCTCTCAAAATATTAATTAATTACTTATAGATAGAGCAACTCAGTGCGTCATTAGCGCGGTAACCCTACAGCGTTCGTACGCATTAACAAACACAGAATGACATAGCATATCTGTTCGTATATAATAAATTATTACTTTATAATTAAGAGTCTGATATATTTTAAAGCCATTCCCACTGGAATATGGGAAGTGCGTGTTTACTGTCCATAATTATATCAAAAAATACTATAAATGTTAATTCAGTGAAATATCGTTACGTAATAGAATTTAGAAGAACCAAGATCACAGACGTGGCTCGAATAATTGCCGGTCTGAAATGGCAGTAGACGGGTGCCGGTAGACGCGACGTGAGTAGTGGTCAGCCAGACCGTTTATCGTAACGATTTATGGGGGAGACCTATGCCTATACCAATATGATGATAATAAATGGAATGTAAGGGAAATAAAACGACCTTTGAATAAAGGGAACGGTTACTAATGATTGTGTCGTCCTGTTCGCTACAATACTATTGAATCGATTAAGCAACGGCCAATTGCATGCTTTGAAATTATTACATTAGACCACGTGCAAGACAATGTTTATTGTCTCGACCGCGCTGATCTGGAAGAATTTATGAACGCGTTTTATTATTCATGCCGTTAAATAATCAAAGCTTATTTCATTCCTTTTACCTTTTACTATTCAAGATAACGTATATATTAAAGGACATCATTCTAAATTTATGTACAGTGACTGAGAACGCATATTAATCCGGAGTAATCGGGAATTGTATTCAAAAACTTTATTTCGGCGTCGTCATCACAGGTTACCGACGGTCGACAGTTCCTACATGTTAATCCGAGATCATTTAATGCGATAGAGCGACGGTGATTACCTTACAATACAACGGAAAAAACATCATAATATATTCAAGAGGGGCGAAAGAGAACGACAAATCAACGCCCACGATTCGGTTCAAGACTATGGAATAATAGAATAATTTGTAAAAAAAACTTGTTAGCTATAATTGAACTCTTTAATCGCTTTATATAAAGGATAATTAGTTGTGGGTAAAAAGCTTTAAAGGGGTGAATGTGGAACTCATTTCTCAGCCAAAAGTTTTAAAGCTTTTACATTTATCTTTCACCGCGTATAAAGTTTTAATCTGAAAATAAAAATTTGTCTATTGTAATGCGACAAACCTTTAAGTTCTGGCAGTAGAAAGTTAACAGGAATAGATAGTAGATAATAATTCATTTTCTTCTTTTCAGTCGAAAGCTCACTGCAATCCATAGCAAAAGATCACCACGATGGCCCATGTTGCGCTGCCGTATCCAGCGACTTCATGCGACCGTAACTATGTAGTCATGTAATAATTTAATTACGCAGTTACCCGAACATTAAAATCGGTTTTGCTTACTGTATTATGAAAACGTTGTTAATTATTTATGAAATCATTAATTTTTGGATAGAGTGTGCCATTTATTAATGGACAGAAAATGCTATATACTCAGCTCTATATAGCTTTTAGACCTCTAACCAATCAACCCGTATGATGACAAGTGAATACTTACTACATAAAACTACTAACTAGCAGCCTAAATAGGATAAAACTTTTAAACGAAAAAGACATTCAATAATAGGTGTATTAATAATTAAGCGTACAAATGAATAGAAATTTTTAATGTCTCAATACCCCGAAATGCATGTAAATAGGCTGGCGGCACTTTGTTTTATTATGCAAAGCGGGATATTAAAAATCATACTATCTACACGTAGCGCTATAATTCAAGATCAAAACTATTTTCTAATTATATAATTTCGTCACCCGAAACCTTCCCAAACATCTTAATTGAACGTGACCGGTCGCGACGCCATGAAAACTCAATCTAAGCTAATGTTCGTCTTACAAAAAAGTTTCCGACTCTCAACACTCTCCGTATCAAAATCACATTAAGACGTCCAAAAAGCGACCGCATTAAACCAGTACTCGTTTGCGCTCGTATCTCCAGACGTACACTACTAATAACTCAATCCTTACTAAATTATATAGAGTCGGCAGTCCCGCATCACTATCATTACACTGCGTTCGATGAATTATAGTGCGTGCTTTTGTATCACGTATCGCGTTGGTGGGCGAAATTTAGTTAATTAGTCTAACATTATTGCAATATTACTTCCTTATTTCGGATCATAAAATTTAAATTTAAGCAACGAACCTGCTGTTGAAACTACAGTATACAGTGTTTCGAATCGTTTTCATGCAATTTGCATTTGATAGGGGGATTTATAATCATGTTGCTATACGTACTAACGTATTTCTTTATTCATAAGGAATAAAATTGTTAGCAGATATCTCTTAATTTATTTTCACTATTTATTATATTGATTGTTAATACAACTTTCATATTTTATTATTATGTTCCTTAACAGTACTTAATAATGCTTTAAATATTATAAGTATAAACCTTAATGAGCTGCTATATTTCTAATTGATTTAATTTTTTACGAATTATTAAGACCACCAATAACTAAACTCAAAAACTTTAGGTATCACGCTAGTGAAGCATTAGTTATATAGGCGTTTTAACATAAGTTCGGCACCTTCACGATTATTTATGTAGTGAGACAAGCGTGTATACAGATCTGATACTTTATGTAATTTATGTAATTTATATAAATTAAACTACGCAAATAAATAGGATATAATGAGTAAATTTTGAGAGAGTAATTGAAATGTGGGTAGCTTGGCTTATTTATATCGTTGATATTGTAATGAATACATCAAGCATTGTTAAATTTCCTTTAATAGGTAAAACTATTGAATTCCAGGCCGGCCCTACTCAGCAGATCAACATTCCGAACCAAAAGTTACTACTTGAAATAATAAAGTAAATTGACTCAAAAGTTCGTGTAAATGTCTATTTGAATCAAGATATTTTGTATTTCAACTTAAATAAGAATCTAACAGTAAATTGATTTATTAATAAATGAAATACGTTAACACCTCAACCGCCATTGGTTCCGCAACTTATAATCGCTTCATCAACACACAGCACACACACACCCACTCGTCTCATTTCAATCAATACAAGAAGCGGCGTACGTCTCAACTTACGTTTACCGACGCGCACCTATCAATTTGCGCACACAAATCGTGCGTGTGCACATTACACATATTCGTCACGTAGTAATAACAATATATACCTGTTTGGTGCTTGCTGTTCGTTTTGTGGTCGGCCGTCGTACCACGCCCAGAGCATTATAGCCGGGAAGAAAGCGTAGGGTCCGTATTATCGATTATGCTGGTACTGGGCCTCGATTTTATTATGCGCCTTTGTTTTGTGGTAGCGTAATAAAGATTTCTTCGATCGTATAATTGCGATACTTTTGCCCGTGTCAAGTGAGTTATTGTTGCAAAATAAAACTATCTCATGTTCAATGGATACTTTACATTATAGGGCAAGCGGTTTGATATAAATTGTTTGACACGATGAAATTTAATACTATTATATTAATTTATATAATGTATTTTTAACTATCTCGTACAATGTATAAATCGACTACCCACTGCTTGTCCTTCTTGAGTTTCCACGCTATGGTTGTAAGAAATTGCCTCGAGTGATAAGACCGTCCCTTGTAGTTTTTGCTAAACATCACGATAGACTTGATTATGCTATATAGTATAAAGGAATTCAACAATTATAAAGTTTGTAAATGAATTGCTTTACTACTGTACTTAGGATAATAAATTGACCAAACCCGTCAGAGTTTGTAGCGCTTTTCTCAGATCAGTGTGCGTTATGATTATAAAAGATTTCAATCTCGATTCTATTTTTCATCATTTTGGGCTCTTAATTATTCTCGTGACGTACACAGGTAGTCAATATAAAATATCGATAATAATATAAACCAATAAATACTTATTAGGAATAGTATCTATAAAACTATAGTGCGGTGCTAGCATAAATCGAATTAATATCTAATTATCGATATCGACAGATTCTATCGATGTTCTAGTGTCAATCTTTACTTTGCTGCGCGGAGCGGCAACTTTATCACTAACAGAGAAGAGCGTGCACTCGACGCATATTTTCGTATTAACCCGATCTATGCTGACCGTACATATTTCAACGCACTCAGCCCGATGCCAGAGAGTACAGATAGAGGGAAAACGATTGAGGTGTATTAATTTTATGTCCCGCCAGATAAAGTTGCGTTCTGAGAAACGAACTCGAAATGGATTAATGTTAAGATAGCTATACAAGCACGTAAAATGTAATACAATGAATATGTTTAAATATTTCAACAACCTTACAGATTTTATTTTACGTATATTTATAAACATATAAAACTTCTTAACTTTAAAATATTATTTTATTTATTAACTCTTCATTGTTAATTAGCAGGACATAAAAATAAATGGAATGTAATAGGCAAAGTATACAGGGCGGTCTAAACGCAAAACGCTATTTCGTACAGGCAACCGCTATCTATTAAATAAAGATGTATTAAATATTTTACCCCGATAATTTTCAGAAAGCTTGAAATCAGATGACTAAAAATGATTAGTCCGCGTCCGGCCTATACATTTCTTTTAAATCTAATTTTATTTTATTTTAAATAAATAGTTTCGCCGAGTTTTGTTCACCTGTTCTTCTCCGGTCTGAGGTATTGATCATCCGAACCGGTGATACACTCAACTTGACGTCAACAAGAGATATAATCTATCATGTGTTGAATACAGAATTTTTAAAATTGACTAAGAAAATAAAAAAAAATTGCAATGAAAGCCCGAGAGTCAATAATGAAAATATATAACCAATCAGTTAGATTGTTCAAGCAAGCCTGGATGATAGTAGTGCATTATTACGTTGATGCGAGCGGGCAAACAAGCAAACAGGCAAATATTGACGCAGTGGCAGTTTGCCGTGACGCGTCGCTGCAGCTTACTGCTCGAGTCAATATTGACTGGGGCATGCGCGCGCGCAGGGTTGCTGTCTTGTGTATATCTAGGAATTTCTTTTTTTACCAAACAAAAAGTAATAACAGCTTTATAACATGTATTTGATATTAAGGTTTACATAAATTAGTTTTAATTTACGGTTTAATTAACGATTATCACACGACAAACAGAAGATTTATGAAATTGAAAAATTATAAAATTGTTGTTCAGAGAGTAGCTGTTAAGTTTACAGGTTCTTCCCGATATATTCTATATAAAAAACAAAGATCGATGTAATGACTTCTCGAAGGAGCTTTGCAAAGGGTATTACATAGAATTAACATGTTTCTTTGATATTTATGAATTGAACTTGCGAAGTTCAACGGACAAAAATTTGCTCATCCTCATCTTAGAATGAATAACAACCCTCATTGACGTCAAGATGAGTCTATATACGACCTGAGATAGAGCAGGCGAAAGTAACTCAGCACGAATATATTTAAAAAAAATATTTAAAATTCATTAGTATTTAATAAACATTGAAATAGCGACGGTTTGATATCTTTTATAAAGTCTTTTAGTAGTTACGCTTCTTTAATGTTTTCTTTTTTTTAAATCTAGCAGGTCTTTCATCGTCGTAAATTCATGCATTAGTAATAGTGATTTCTAAATAGTTGTGAGTGAAGCTGTTCAAAAGTTACGAAATATAAACAGTAAAAGTATGGAAGCGTTGGCAACCCTGTTAAAACAGGTTGAACGGAGTAGAAGCTTTTATAGAGCAAAGGACAGAAACGGAAATCTCGTGGAGTTTGTTTTACATTGCTACAATAACTCCCATTGTGTACACTCCGTCCGTTATTTACCGATCATTGGATCAGGCAGAGGTGCTTTACTGAATTTTAGGCGTATTTAACGAAGTTTAAAATAAAGAAGCTTGAATATTTAGACAGGCGGGGAGTATGGCGGGTTCATTTGGAACAATATTTATTCTGGCTCAGTAGCGGCCCCAATTATTAAAAATACATACGATTCACATCGCATGTCACATTCGTCTATTAACATATTTTAAATTCTATACCATTGTTTACGTTGGCAGTACACGCTGAGTAAATACATTTAAAGTGAAGCTTTCAATCATCGCACTAACACACGTTGCTCTAATTAATATAAAAAACTGAACTAAAATATACTGCACCTTATTTTACTTAGTACAAGTATCAGCTATCTTCCATTTGTATTTGATAAGGCCTTCGTCATTACCGACCATAACATTCTGGACTGCGGCCGTCATAATTTTCATATTTTATTAAATTGCAAATTCAAAAAGGAGAAGTTGAAAGCTTACTTAAGAAAATTACCAAGTAAGAACTGATAAGGTTGTATAAATGGAAGAGGTCGTAAAAAAATATTCGGAAAAAAATTGAGAAAATTGAAAAAAAAAGTTAATGAAAAAATTGAAACCAGTTCTCAACGCTACAAAAAAAAATAATTACATTCCCCATATCTTGTGACCGATAATAAACCAATATTTACAGAAACGTACCAGAATCCAAAATACCAATAAGCTACCGGTCTCCCCCCGGACTCGCTCCGTCAATATTGGATATACTTAAAACCTTTTCCGGGAATCACTTTTAGTGTTACTGTGAGATATTATGGGCAAACTTGTCTATTTAGAGTTCTGTTTTATTCTTCACGCTTCGCACAAGGAAATTTAGGCTTTATTACCATGGTGTAAGAAGACATAACGAGTCAGTTGAAACTGGCTGATCCAGGAACCTGTGTACAACGCTAATGACGAGTAGGTGTTGCTTAAGGTAAGGTTTTGAGTACTTTGGAGAAACTTATTTACGTGCTGATTGGTTCGTCGTCCACGTTTTATATTTGAAATCAAATGTTGGTTTTAACTGCGCTAAAGAAGCGATAATGACGAGCTACACCACTGTTACGCAGGTTTTTTCTTAATTATATATTTCTAAAATAATTTTTAATATGGATATGTCAGATGACTGGGTGGACCGACCACATAGTTAAAGTCGAAGAGTGTAGCTGGATACGGGCTACGTAAGACCAGTCATCATGGCGACCTTCGAGGGAGGCCTTTGTTTTCTAATGGGCGTCTATCTGCATATTTGATGACCTTAAAGCCCAGTGGTCATAAATTTAGTCCGCGATATGGCTAAATGGCGCACTAAATTGTTTATCGCTAAGACTTTCAAATTCTGAAGTTTAAATCACAGAGAAGGAAGCACAGCGTTCAAGTCCACTTCCGACGAATTTCAATGCAGGCCACTTTCAACCGGTCATACTGGAAATTTATAAGAGAGTCTTATGTCCAGCAGTGAAGGGCCTAGGGATGAAATAAATAATGTATACTGATTTTATTTTTTGTTACTGTCGCTAAAATTACACAAGAAGCGTCAAATTGTCTAAAACACAAAGAGATGCTTCACGAATGTAATCTCACTTTTAAAAGAAAGCCGCATTCAAAGAACCTTCACAATACAATAACCCATAATTTTTCACAAATACCCTCATCTCATTGTCGGATGGCCTGTTTAACCTGTCATATGCCTTTGACAACTTAGAACACAATGGGAAATAATGTGAAATCCACGAAATGCGCGGACCACTTGTTCAAACAATCAAGTTTTTGGAGATTACAGATGTTTAACTTAAGTACCTACAATATTCCTTCACTAATCCCACTTCAATGTAAGACAAAAAAAAATATGCAGAGAAAGATTCACGGTATACCTAAAGAAGCGACGTAACATTGGTTGACTATGACATCCAAAGACGCAACATACCCGAGTTCATTATAATATAGCTCTGAAATATAAACATTAAATTATAATTAATTTTTATTCACTTATAAGTTTTTAGTTTTAAAAAATCATTACAAATCTCATCAAGAACAGGAGTTATAAACGATTTTTCTAATATTGTCTAATGTGTATCAATATATCCTTCTTAATAAAATCGAGTCTAAAAATTCAAAAAATTAGTAAATGTTTTTTAAATATTTATTTATTTAATTAACATTAGACGCAATTGCGAACATAACGCCTTTTGGTGTAATAGAAAAATTATAGAAAGCTTATAAATTACAAATATATATACACAATTACTGAAGTGTACAATTGCTGAAACAATTGTATGAAGTTACAGTGATTCCTCCGTCAATAAATCTCGAATCTTTCTTTTTAATCATGTAACGTAAAGATTATTTACTACTGTTTATTTTAAATCGGATTTAATTATTACGAAGTAAAAAATATGAAAAACTGAATAAAAACAATTATTGAAAAGCTTGGACAAGGGGACGGCCATATATGGAAGAATGGCAACATGAATATGGCAGGCAATAACTAGACCGTAGTGAAGAGTGCGGAGAAATGAAAGGAGCCTACACTAAATTTATAGTCCAGAAAGGCTGAAAACAAAGAAAATAAAATATATTCCACACTAGTAAAATAACAAGTTGGAATTTGTAATTTTACTATTTTTCACCATTAACATTATTTCAGTTGCGGGACGTTCACAGTTGGACATGGGTCACCCGCATTTCCAATAAGAACGATGTGAAGGGACCTGTATACAGCGTTGTCGACTTTAACAAGGATGTCTGTCTTTACAGAAGGATGGCCTACGCCACGCTTTCCAATCCACGCTCTCCAGACGCTACGTTCTTCACGCTACTCAAAAAACTCAAGCCCTATCTGCTCTGCCGCTATGCAGTCTGCTCACTACCACTTTTATATGTTAATCCACTGGACTATTTTGGTTACTTTTCTTCGTCTACGAATCTCCTAATTCCTAATTCAATCTCGTAGAGAAGTACCCTACGACTTACCATATCATTATATAATTCTGATTCTTGTGAGATGTTAAGTTCTCTACTTACGTATATCACAGTATATATATCAACAGCATCGCTATTTACTATTCTGAGTACATTATCAATCAGCGAAAGCTTGCTCTTTATATACCAACTGACTATCGCACGCCCCTACCCGCTAACACTTACTCTAATGGCTGGTCTACGGCCTACGCATAATTTCCTACACTATAACCTAGCCTACGCGCGTTCGAGAACAGGTCCAGGCAGATTAACTGAGGCAGAAGTGATCAGCCCTGGCCATTAGTAATCCGCGTGATCTGGTTTAATCAGTATTCTGGCATAAATATATAAATACATATATTTTATTAGACATTTAAACAAATGTTTTCTCAAGTATTTATATATTACTTTACTGTAAATGTTATAAATACAAAATAGACACATTATATTAATTTCTTACAAGAATTCTTTAAATGGATTAAAAATTTGATAACGATTTATAATTTTTAATGTCGACCGGTAAGAAAAAAGATATAAAGCAAATTAATTCATTTTTCTTCCTATACTTTTTTCCTTCCTACCTAATATTTCAAAATAATATACAAATATAATACACAAGCATCTAATTAACATAATTTACCTGGTAATACATATATTACAATGTAAATTATAACACAGAAAATTATTTTATAAAATCATAAATATTACGGAAGTATATATATACAGAAGTATACAGTTCTAAAATATTGACGCAAATAATGCAATTTTAGAAGCCTTATAAAGGTCAAAAGAGATTTGGCTGTTCAAATCTACATGTGTAACTAATTCCACATACGAGCAGCTTGTATAGAAAGAAAATTACTTGCTGAGGAATTGTAAGGCATGTGTACTATAGAAGAGGTGGAAAGTGGAAGTCCTTGGATTCTGTTTACATCGCCTTGATAATGCCCATCACCTTATAGAATATGAAACTATTTAAAAAGATAAATGAAAGCAATTATCCATCAAATCCGATTAACAAATGTAATTTGTATTGAACACATGGACAAGAAGGTATATTAAAATGTCTATAACGATGGTCATTATCAATAATGTTTATTTTATTTTAGTATTTACAGTGTTATTAGAAAACAATATAATTTTTCAAACAAATATATGCTTGTTAACTGTTATGTTTAACAACCCGTAATTATAAAATTATACATTCATATTAACTGGCAAATAATAAATCGTTTGGATATAAAAAAAAAAAAACCTATTGGGAAAACTGAATGCTATTCAAATATTTTTCTTGCCGTTAGCGTTTGGCGAACCGCCAATTAAACACTCATAGTTATCGTACTGGCAAATGATAGCTTTAAAAACGAATTAAAAACGAAACTTTTAATATCGGGTTGGGTGTGCGAGCGTTTTATTTGGATACACGTTATAAAGAGGGCCATAAATACGGCGTGGGTAATTAATACTCGAGTACGGACCGCGGGCCTGCAGCGGTAATGATTGGGGCTTGTTATTTTTTATGCTTCGGTCCTCTGGTCACGTGCAAGGCCTTTTGGGGTCGCGGAGGCGTCGCAGGATGTGATGTCGGCGCCTAGATGCATAATTCAATTTCCGGTAACAATTTCGCTTTGCTAGTGACTTATGCGAACCAACAACAGTAATTTATTGATACGTGTTTAATGAGAATTCTACCTATATACTGACTCGCCACGATATCTCTGGTAATAGACGAATAATTTAGTAAAAATAATTCTTTCGCCAAGTAGAAGTCAACTACGAAAAGGCTTTAAGAAATTCCACTCGCAAAGAGCGCTGGCAGTGTACTTCAAAATACATATATTTAAACTATATATCAAGTAATAAAAACTCGGCAAAAATATTTTTTAAAGACTGGAGTTTAGCGGGTATTGACATTTATTTAGTAGCGTTAATTACCCTGACGTGTAAAGTCATTCTAGACAGATATTTACGGTATTATATAAAATAAAAAATGTTGTGTATAAAAAAATGTATTGCATATACATAGCAGAAATCTTTGAAAGTTGACATCAAAAGCACTTTTCGAAAATATAAATAATATCTCTACATGTCTTCGAAACCAAACAATAGAAATGACAAAGTGAATCCTTGAGTATTTAACGTATATAGTTTCTCACACAAAACGCGTGTGAACTTACCAAATTTCCTTCCATATTGATTCTGAGTCAATCGAGCGGCACATTTCCCCGTTCGAGCCCAAGTAGACCACTCCAATTTCACTCCAATAGGCCGAAACATTTCTTATCCAAACACCCGGGAATCGAACCGGAGTCTGGGCGCCCACTCGCATTCCGACCGAAAACTGGTTTCGGGCCTGCGACATTAGCCGCCTATTAGTGCTTTATCATACATCTTTATACAGCAGCCTAAATATGTTATCATTGGAACGAATAAAATGTAACGTTGCTGCGCTTGCCAGTGCTTGTAGAAAGTAATTGGTTATAGGTGTAAAACCTTTAAAAAGATGAATGTACAATTCATTATTTGTCTGCAAAAAGCTTTAAAGATTCCACGTCTATTTACAATTACGCTGAATAATGTCATCACTCTAAAGTTTGTTACATTCCTTTATTTTTTGTATAGGAATGCGAGAGGACAATAACTTCTGGCAGTATAAAGTCAATAGGAACAGATAGCAATTAATTATTAAGTTGATTATACAGTAAAATAAATTTTGAAAACGCCTTTCATTTATCATTACCATTAAGTTATTTATTGTTCCTTAACCGTTCATTTTTGGATTGGTTTTACATTTGTAAACAGAGCAATGAGCTATATATAAAACCTTTAAAACTGTTCATAACTTTTAATCGTTTAAATTAACAAGAATCCAGATGATCATACTTTTAATCAGTGAGAAATTATTCAAAAATTAATGTATTTAAAAATTAGGCATTTTTACATTCATTTTTATTTTTAGCTTCACGCAGGACGATTATAGCAATGAAAAATATAAAGACAGTTAAGAAGCTAAAAATAAACGTAACACCTTATACCTGTATATTTTATATCAGACACAAACTTTCCTTAAACAAGCGAACAGTGGTCCGAATTAAAAAATTCTGTTTTCCCTACAAACTGAACGCTAAGGCGTAATCCTGCGCTCACGCAGCCTAAATCAACGTCAAGATAATAACTATGTCCAAACACCGCTACTAGTGATGGCCTTGCAACCTGCTAGCCACAAAAGCTAAAGACTGTTAAGAATTTTTTTTTAAATGCCAATAAATATTTTTTTTCCGTTTTAACATGGATCTATTTAATAGAATGTCTTATTGAGAAGGAATAAAATATTTAATGTAGCTATGAATAATAATTTAAAAATGAACTCGCTTTAAAATATTACTTATACGATGCAAAAAAGAAAGTTGCTGCTCAAAATTTGTCAATATTTTTCTCTTAGGCGGCTCTTATAGCAGCCACGGGAGAAGAATGTAAGGACTATTATTTACGCCAGTACCAACACGGCATATTGCAGGTTTTCAAACGATATTTTAGGAAATCAAAGGCGGAGGCCTTTGTCCAACAGTATCCAAAAATTATACTGATAAAGATGATACAAAGATTGTAAACAGTAAAAAAATAAATATTGAAAAGCAAAACGTAGTAAAAACTATAAGGTTAACGAACTAGTTAAGAAATGTATATGTCTATGAGCTTTAAATAAATATGCATTAAAATGAAAAATAAAAAGATTTTTTAAAAAGAAGCCAGTGCCAAAAAAATTATAAAAAACACATGGTCACATCACTAAGCCAAACATCTGAGCTAGGTTCGGATGCGGTAGCTAGCACCGACATGTTAAGTGGCGAGGCAAACTGTTATTATCGCCTTCGGCTTATGAGAGTAATGTGTTTGTTTTGGACAATGGTGAAATATGCCCATAGAGTTTTATATATCAAGGGAAATGGAATCGTACCTATACAGCCTTTCCACGAGCTATGTAAGTCATTCAATAAAGCCTTTATGATAAAACGTACCTTATTACATAATTCAAATAACGCTATAATTGTATATATTTAGTCGTTCATCTTAAATACACCAGGAATAATTAATGATAAGCCTTTCGGATGTACATACAATGACCATTACGTTAGAAAATTTACAGGGTAAATAGAATTGTTTTATTTTTGTTATTTTAAAGAAACAGAGTTCAATGCTTAAATTAAGAAGATGGTTGATTGTTTTGCAGATTGGAGTATAGATAAAAAGATAAAATACGCCTATTCAGCATAGGAACTTTTAACAGACCTCTCTCTTACTTATCATTCTATTCCGCATCTTGATTCTATTCCGCAAGGTGTTATAATTGTGGAGAAGAAGTGGGAGTAAAAACTCCACAACAACATATCTTTTAATAGTTTAATTTACTTTTACAATTAAGTTTTTCTCTAGATCGGAAAGTTAAATAAATTATAGGTTAGACACATGTATGAATGTCATAATGGGGTTGACATATCCTGACAAGGGTAAAACCCCTAATCAATAACAAAGTCTTTAAAAACATACTTAAATTTTCAGACAATTATCATTTTACTATTTATTTATGTAAATAATACACCAACAGTTAATAGATCAAACATGTTTAAGTTAATTAATACGAATTTGAGAAATCAGTCCACTCACTAATTACTTATGTGAAGCAACTTTAAATAGAGCATAAATGCAGAATTGTAAAGCTTTCCAAAACTTAGATACATTAAACATTTTCCGTCTTTGCTACTTATTATAATCATGATATATTTACATAATTAAAATAAGCCATTTACTTCAAGTGTTTATTGAAGTATTTACTTCCACAAACCAGTCTCTGTAATTTGCTAATTTTGTCTAGGTGCCTTTTTTAAAAGTGAATGACTGTTTTCCGGTATTGAGGTAGTTAACAAATAAAAAAATGACATTGACAATTAATAATACATACTAGTAACTTTTTATGTTTGACGTTGGTATACGCAAATGACAATTTAATAATGGAAAAAAATTATGACTATGAATAATTTTTTGAACAAAACAAACGTCAGCAGCATTCACTTAAATAATTTAATCTTTTAGAGAGATATTAATATTTAATACAGGAAAAGATGTTGGTTAAGTATTAGCCAAATTAACAAGGTAAACAGATATTATAATATGTTCACAACCCGATTAAATCCTTCGACTAAAACAAAAACCTTTATTTATCGATCGGCCACATAATATGTTAATTAGAAAACAACAGTCCTTAAGTACTATCAAAAATGTATACACCCATGTAGTGTGTCCATACTCTCAGAAAGCGGTAAAAAGTTCTGGCGCAAGTCCGTAAATCTCTTTCTGAAGCTTTCTGTAGCGTCTTTCTTCGGAATCCTAAAGGCGTTTTAAGCGAGACTCGAAACCGAAGTTAACTTTCGAAGACTGCACTCATCAAAGCGAGCATGATGGTTTTTCAATTCGGTGAAATAAACATTAGAACAGCTCAAACCAACATTATTAAAGGAGCCCCTAAACTTAGTATTGTAACAAATATAAGCTAAATGCCTGTAGCACTGTATGACTTCAAATTCGGCGAACCGCCTTGTGTATACTCGCGTTTGTTTATTAATATATTTGTTTACACTACACACTACCTACAATAGCGGATTTAATGCCGAGCTGTGAAAGGATAGTAAGCAAGTCTGTAATGATGATAAAGAATAATACAAAACATTAAAGAATTTATAATATTTGTAAAATAATTAACCTCATTATAAACAAACTTAAATAGGATACAATTATGTCAATTCTTCCACCAATGCGTCCCGAAAAGTATTTGTGAATATATGTCAACATAGACATTAACAAAAAACTGCTGTAAATATTTAATAGTTGTGCGTCAAGTATTCAAAAAACAAATATTTGTATAGGAATGCTTTATAACAGTGTGCTGACGCATCTTGAATATTTTAAACTACCCCCTTAATTTGTTAGCCTGACCCGTATCTGGTTCCATCATAACACAGTAATCGCACCGCGTTTGCCAACAGGCGAGTTTACCCCGGGATCATCCTGTCACTCGTATGGGAGCTAACGCGGGCATCCTGTCTGTCTGTCCGTTTGATAAGATAATACTTAAATACACTTCAATGCTTGATTGTTTAATACACGTTTGATTCGTTTCCGGTGCTCTACTTCGTCTTAATGTTAAGTGAGATAACTTATCTCAGATTAACGTCAAGTCAGTAGTTGTTTGTGGTTTATGATAAGGTGTAATTACTGATGTTTACGTTTATTTATTGCATCTTCTAATCTCGCATATGTCTGAAAACATGTGTACATATGTAATTGCAAAGAAACTTCTTTTCAATATATACACACTTTAACTCTTGCTTTTAGTCTCAAGATATGAAAGTAAGTATGCTGTATAAATATTTAGCGAATACTAATGACATTCACTAGACATAGGCCTTACTCGTAGATTTAATTTTTAGGTCTAAAAATGAATTACAGTAAATAAAGTTGTTTTGTGCGTAAAATAAAGGTTTTCTGTTAAATGTCATAAACATAATTTCTACAAGCTATATATAAATAAAATTCTAAATTAAGATAGACTATGTGCTACTCAATAACCCAACGAATGTTTATAATTATTAATAAGACATTTAACGAGGTTGGAAAATGAACACGTATCGACAGCGGTCAGAATGTAGTCAAAGCGGAATATCGAAATCGCTAATGACAGGGCGGCAGCCGAAAACCGAGGATTTATCACGTTCACCTTACACATAAATTACACCCCATTTGACTGACGAGAATGCACCAAAATCGTTGCTTTTTTCTATCACAATAGGCGAAATAGACCACGGGCCGTTTCGTAGAATAAACGGGCACAAAATCGGCAAAATGGTGTCGAAAAGTCATTAAAGGACGCCAACAAAGGAAACTGTTTTGTGTTCCCGAGAGCAGTTTCACAGATACGGGGAAACAAAAAAGAGTATTTTGATGGCTAAATAGAAACATCATTGGGTCAGGTAGAGGCCCGGTAACCGACACTCGGGGTACCGGTGAAAGAAATGTCATTAATTTTAAACGCAGCCGCGCCCGTAGCGCTATTTGTACAGAATCGGAAGAATTTATTTCTTCTGTAATATATAATAAAAAACATACCGATATCTGATCAGAGTGGAAACGATCAAGATATTAAATTATGCATTGCATCTTTATTATAATCGATTTTTTGTACCACTGGTTTAGGATCCAACACTAATGAAACTGTAACCCATTTTAACGTCAATCGTAGGGTAGAAGTGGTTAATGAATTTTATCGAAACAATTTTTTTTTCTTATATTTAACTGCTATATTTTTAGATAAACTGTTAACAGAAATTTAATAATAAGGAATAAAATCATTTAAATTCCTATTTATTTTTATTAAGTCTAGTCATAAACTGTGTTACATGCGACAGCATCTCTTTAAGCAGGTAAGTACGATTCTTTTAAATTCGGAACTTGATGTAGCTATGTATTGCATAAACAATGGATTAAAATTTAAGATAAAAATGGTATTTATGTAACTACGAGTAATATTAATTAATTCGTTAGCGACTGTAAAGGTTTGTTTGTTTTATTTGTCAAGTTTATAATTTTCTAATCTTTTTGAAAATGATTTATTTTACTTGGCAATAAATAATTTGAAATAAAATATCGTTCGTGTCTTGTTTTATTATGTTTTAATTTTTATTTAACTATTAAAGTTTAGCTATAGCAAGCATAAGTTTAGCTATAGCTGATCTAATATTATGTAATGCTATTGGTGTGAGTATTCGAAAAAAAATATATATTTTAGATATGGCTATGAAAACGACTTATCTTTACGCAGCTTTCTCGCGATATAAAGTAACACATATTCATTTTTGACCAACTATTTATATTCAGAAATATAACCAAAAAGCGGTGAGTCAATAGCGTGCGCATTAATAATTGTTTCCGTCACTAAGACGGTTCAATCATGCTACACCTGTGTCCCCGCCTTCCTACCCACTTATAAATACATGACCAGCCATTGTCCCTCCAAAGATCTATCCGAGGACTTGCTAACAAGGGATCCCGATACAAAAAAACCCTCGAGAGTTCCGAACACACCAGATTTGTGAGTGAACAAAGGGAAGGTGCAGGTAGAACGAGTATTCTATTGTTAGCCGACATTAGGACGTAATGCTTTGTCGACGGGGATGCAATAAATTCTATGAATGCTAAAAGGAGATTACGGGACTGCCTAAGTTTATGTAAGATTATTTTTGCTTATTTTATAACTTATTTCGTGTATATAACTGCATTCCGATAGCCTTGGTGATTTAGCTACATCAGTAGAGACGTCGAAGCATCTCAGATTCACATAAAACCCTCTCAGAAATTGGTAACATCCCATCACTGTCGTTTTGTGTAATTTGATTAAAGATATCAGACGTTACATTAATTTTTATTTATAATACTGACGATAATTTAAATTTTTACAGGGAATAGATCTATGACAGTACTATATATTCCAACACTATGCTCCTTTTGAGATGTGGTTTGTTTTCCAACTTAAAATAATTCGATTGAATGAATGTTTCGTTATTGCAATGAAGGAAATAAAAATAATAGATCAATAATCTCAAAATTTTACTAGTATATTTATAATAAATTATTATTATTTTTGTTTGACATAAAAACGAGAAGTTAAAACCGCTTATTGTATGTCTTGAACAAATGTATGTGCATTAATAAAATATTTAGAGTATATGTTAATCAAAACCGCAGACAATGGATTAAATTAAATTTATTCGACATCATTCTTCAAGCTCCACAGAGGTCTGTTTGTGTCGGTTCTTCACTTTTGGTGAAATTGATACAGGAATTCAAAATTAATACATAATTTGAAAATCCATTCGCGACCTTTGCCCTCGTAACGGTCTAGATATATTTACTTTAAATCTTGCATCTATAATAAAACATACAGGATGATATTAATTGTAAATTAACCTTTAAAAATAAACACAACAATAAATTTGTAAATTGATAGACGAAAGATAAAAAACTTCAATATATTATCTGTTCATCAACAGTTACATCAACTCTACAACTCACAAGAATATTGATTACAATTTAAATCTATTGTTAGAACCAAGCATCGAATACACTAATACCAACAGAAACTAAATAACTTTTTGTACGATATAATTACGACATGTTGCATAATAATGGCTGCCTCCAAAAAGATTATTAGTGGCCAGAGGCCGAGACAGCTTTTTTACATCTAACGTTCCGTTCGAATCTATCAAACAGTGTTACAAGCTTAACAAATAACTTTTTTAACAACGGCAAGCGTATACCAATTAGTTCTACCCTAGAAAGACGACTCTTTCGAAGTTCGGTTTCCGAACACTTTTTTGAACTTTTTTTTTTCTACCTTCTCTTGATTTTTTTTCTCTTCGACGTTTCGAATTCGTCGCGCTCCTGTGTGCTCATTACTACGCTGACTGTACAAATATTTTGTAGACGTATTTTCTGGCGATGTCACGGTGCCGAATACAATTTCGATGGATTCTCGATTGTACCTAAAAAAAACTAATATTGACTTATACTCTCTCTAGAGTTTCGTTTGTTTTAATCGATTTTAGAACTTGCACGTGTTATCGACTTAATGTCGATTCTTTTTAATGTAAAACAGCTAAGACTTTAGTGTGTTCTTTATTATGGATAATTATTTTTAAATCTAGTTTTTATTTGTAATATTTGTTTCTTAACGACACTTATGGGTGTGAATATTGCCGTAGTTTGGTGCGATAAATTCTTTGTTAATAAAATTTTTAATTTATATCATAACATAATAGTCCATCTGAGATAATCGTGAATATAAGAGTGATTTTGTGTAAGGTCAGTGTAAAAAGAGAGAATTGGAAGAGGAATTTTACATCGCAGCACCACAAATAAGAAATTGACATAGAAAACATCAACTGCCTTTGTGCATGTTTGCTTCCTTTTCTCTTTCGAAACATGACGTATCTTAAATCTCATAAATTAACAACATAAATAAATATTAGCATGTTAATTCATCACGTTTTGTATCCGTTAGCCACTGGGCACCCAAAATAATATCCGTAGAATCGAAATTCTCACCAGTTCGATAATTTAATAAGAGGCCATCGACGACTCGGTACGGGGCGGTATGGAAATAAGAATATGACGGCACCGTGCCGTTTGTTGAGGTTGTAATTGATGAATCCGTTGGGCCCGCATCATTACCGGCGGTGAAAGAAGCGATGTATCAAAGTTACCGATAAAGCGCGTCTCAGGAAACTTTTTAGGTAACGGACTCGTTCACCCAGCGCTCGCACGCTTTATTTCATGCAAGTTTTTTTAATAGAACTAAAGACGAAAAGAGCTGATGTAATAACATTCGCCAGTAATATCAACAACATTAATTCTTCATACGAGTAGTTAATTTTGTGAAAGCCACCAAAAAAACTAAACAATGAGTTTGTTGCGGGTTCTTCACAGATGGATGTGTTTGAAAATCTCGTAGCTTTATTGTAAGTTGTATCAGCAAGGCTAGATTTGATACTGTACTGATCATAATAAGTTCTTCTGACATGATTTTTTTATCTAAAACGGGTTCAAAATGAATACATTATATTTTGGTCTGCTTCGATTTAACAAATATTCTCTTAACGCTTTTTATTGAAAATTATGGAAACCTATGTATACCGGTAAACGTCTTACGGCTGAAGTAACTATGATGATAAGTATTTTTCTGTGTTTCCAGCCTTTGTGCTGCGAGGTGGTGAATGCTTAGGAATTTCAAAGATTATAATCATACATATATTTCGAAATGTAACGTAAGATTCGTCATACTTTTTGTCTTGCTATTTTAAATACAATTTAGTACTTAATAAAGTAAATTTAAAAATAAGAATTAGTTATAGCATTTTTTTACTTTTATGACCTCCGGCTTTTGGTGGCACTCGTTACAAATTCGGTTACAATGTCATTTTCAATTTTTATTCTACATTCTCTTTCGTCCTTCACTTATCTTTTATTTAATTTTTTTACGCTTCACATGATCTTTCATTCTTTGCTTGCAGATCTTCTTTCTTGCATCTCCTTTCTTTCTTTATGTACATTCCTAGATCACAGGTTTTTTTTTAAATTAATTATCACAGATTATCCATGTCCTTTTATATACATTAACTACACTTGAATGACTATTCTACAATATAATATGTATTTCTACCTTAAAATCATCGTAGTTATTTTGTGCATGGCACACAAATTAGATTTTAATAAAATTATAATTTCATGAAAAAATTACTTTTAGTATAATGTTATGAATTATCTTATCAACAATATAGTTTTTTATCAGTAAAATTCAATAATTTTCAATTTGTATCTACATAATCTAAGTTAACATAAGTTAAACAGGAATGTTTATTGTGAAATTAACTATGTACCATAAGCATCAATCGAAAACATAGCAACAAGCATTATAGGAGCTTTGTATTTTTATCGGATCCCTGTTATTATCCAATCGTGGAGCACAGCATCCTCTGTCCGATCCGAATGTCTTCATCGTCCGTGACCTCTGTTGACCCTACGTCGACCTGTTCCACGATATCTCCGAATAACCGACCGCGGCTCATCGATATCAGCGAAAACACTTCAGCAAAGTAAAGTTGAGTCGCGTTATGGTCCACGCCCCGCCGCGAATGCTTTACTGTCGTATTTTCATGTCACTGTTATTGGTACCTTTTTGTGTGCAACGCTGTTTTTATTGACTTGCATCTTAATGGAGATATTCAACATTAACATATTTAAATTATTGTTTTATTGCAATAACGAAGAATTGATGACCTTTTTTTTAGTTATTTATTGATAATTTCTAACTTCAATATATGTTCCAAAGAAATTCCTATACAAAAAGATAAACTCTAAAGTATTTTGATAACACCTTTTCAACCATTCCAATTTTAACTTATTTTAGTATAAAAGAACATTAAATTTTGTGTGAATATATAAGAGATTTATAATTATGTAGTGACTCATCACGATATTTCCGGAACCATGAGGTTTTTTATGGCCCCCGTTAGTGAAGGCCTGTCGTTCTCTCCTATCCCGTTTAGGAACACTTACAATTTTTAATTGATTATATCACTTCCTTCTTTTTATTTCTTTACTCCTCTTTCAATGTTCTTAAGATCACTTATTCGGTGTTGTAACATATCATGAGGCTTAGAAATTTAAAGTTTGGTAGAAATATTCCTATTGCCGAGTACAGTTCGGCTATGAATTTTTCGAAATCCACCCGCATGTGGACCTCAAGCCTCCTGACGATCATTGACACAAATATAAATATATCATTTTACTTTTAAACATAAGTGGCATTCTAAAGAAGATGCGAACTTATCTAAAAAAAGGAGATCAAGTGTTCATCATTATTTTTTAATATTAAATCTGTTATATAGAAACAACGTTACACGAAGCCATGCGCCATGATGACATGTTCCAGTAAACTCCATTCTAGACTACGTATAAAATATATAACATGAACTCAATTTAAGTACAATCACGTACATACATTCCGATGTTGCAACTCACACTGGATTCATTTTATAAAAATTCACAAGAATTCGCATTGTAGATTTAACATCGTGTTCTTTTACATTTACATGAAAATTGCAAGAGTACATACATTCGACAAATTCAATTACCAAAACCTTTATATTAATTACATACAATTTACTTAAATATGTTTACGTTTTAACGAAGTATACTTAAATATTGTATTACATAAGTACATGAATATACATACGTGTTTTGCTTAAAAACGTCAAGACATTCCAAAGCTTTCCATTTCGGCATCCGCGACACGTTATTTTCTTATGAAGTCCATAGTAAGCGATCATGGTTCGAAAAAGTCATTAAGGACCACAAACTCTGAATAAAATTCGAGAAATTTCTCGCAAGTACTGAAAATTACAATCCTTGTCTCTCCGATACAACATCCACCGTCCATATCAGTTTAAACTCGATGAAAACAATCTATCATTGCTGAAATTTGTCTTTTATCATGGGTGCTTATGGTCCTCATATGGGTGTCTTTGAGTCTTGCAGAGACCTAGGCAACCTACTAATATATATTTCACACGTAAAACACCCATTGCATTACACAAGTTTCTACTATAGTTTTCCACCAGGACTTGCTTCTTAGCCACTATATTTTCACCTTTTTAAATATTTTACACCTATAACCAATCACTATATGTAATTATAATTAATTATCGAAAACGAAACGCAGGAATTTTGTAGCTTGTTCAACTCGCATCACCGAGTCGTAGACTATACAATAAAATACTTGTAATCTTCGAATTTGTTCTTGATTACGTTACGACCGATCAAGAGGTATTAGGTGTTATTAAGAACGATTGGAGATCATTAATTTTCATCAACTCTACAATATAGTTACGTCGTTATTTTTTTTTTCTTATTTTCGAATCACAATTCGTAGCTATTACCAAAGAGTTTTTAAGGCAGTAACCCCGCGGGGAGAAATCCTGGAGGTAAAGAAAAGTATAGTTTCGTTAATTGCTTAATCAGCTCGATTGATGATCAATGCACCGATTGCTTTGGCATTCAATGTTTTTTTCATTAGCACGAACGTGAGCCGAACGTTAGTCAATTATTTTTTGAAGATAACCAAATTAAAAATATCCTTTCATTATGGTAACATACCGTAACGTGAAATTATCTATTAAGTAATTTTATTAGTTCACAATAACTAATCAATTAGTAAAACAAGACACTGGAAGCGGGTCTAGAACAGTCTGGAGGCAGTGTACGTGATTGAAATGATGATGATAAAATCTAATAATGGCTAAACTTTATTCACAAAAACATATTTGGTTCTGATACTGCATCTTTAAATAATGTTCATAGAAATGATTTTTAAAGGTAGCTTTCTTAATATAAATTTATTTAAATAAAATATATTCTTATCTCTCAAAGAGTTGTCTGATAGAAATTGCCTGGACATAAAGATAATTTAGTCATTTTAAAATAATTAATAACTACTTTATACATGAAAATATTAAAAAATAGGTATCACTTCGTTGTCTTTTGATATATAATACACTAATAGTATGTATAGTAACTTTTATTTATAACATAACAATGATAAAAATCGACGAGAGCTAATTATCAGCCTCTTATAGCTTCCTAGTGTTATGTAGAAAGTTCACCATATAGTGTTGACTTACCCTAACCAATCGGAACTTCAGCGTGTGCGCGTATTTGTTTGCATGTATATTGTATAGATTGTAATATATTGGACATACTGGGTGATTGTTTATCAGTGTACAGGCTCTGTATGTTACACCATATCTAGAAATCAATGGCTTCAGGAATTAAATAACTTATTGGTCATATAGGAAAAAAACGAGCTTTCGAAATTCGGATAGTTACATAATAAAATTAATTATTGTTTACTATCTATTCCTGCATACTATGTACTGCCAGAAGTTATCATATAACCATTCACCCAGATTATAATAGATTGAACGTTTGTATATGGCTAATATTTTTTATTATATAATTTTTAAAATCGCTTAATGAAATGGCACCTTAAACCGTCGAGCGCCTTTGAGAGTTAAGAATACTCAGTAACTGTTTCGACGCGGATACGAAGCATTACAACGGACATGTTGTTATATTTTATGATTCGGATCGTGCGTTATCGGGAAGGAGGCCCAATCAAGCGCACACAAGGCACGATTTCTATAAAGATTACAATTAATGCCCCTGAACCGATGCGTTTCGTATCGACTAACAAAGAAATACATTACTTTCTGTACATTATACGCAGTTCGTAGTTCTAATAAAATTCATTATAATTGTTTTTACAATAGAATTATAATTGACTTTTCGCATCGATTAAATAATAAACATTGTTTGTTTGTATTCACTTAACGACTTATTTTCCGTTAGATTCGATGATTTCCTTGTTTTTATTTGATTTAGTTTTTTATAGCATTATATTTATCAGATATTAGATATAATAAATAATACTTAACTTACAGATTTTTACTATGTTCATTTTTCAATTTTAAATTGCAATTTATTATATATTTCTGTGCTTATTCCGGAACATTATTTGACGATTAAATTTATAAAACTAATATAGTTATTTTAGCAATTGTTTAGTAATTTATTTAAGCAAAAAATTAAGTTGCAGCCCATAGATGCCCACTGCAAGGAATAGGCATCCACAAAGATATCAATGGGGGGAAATACCAGAATACCCACGCTTGGCATGGGTTGTCAATCGCAGTGTGGTGTTATGGTGCGCAGAGAACGGTGCTGTCCATCTTCTAGAAACTTGTTTGTGAGCAGTGACAATCTTATATCATTATTGCACAAAGTCTGGATTATTTAAGATTTTATCTTGGCAACCGAATCCGCGTACGATCGTATGTTTTAGTCTTCTATCGCTAGACTAACACTGGTAAATTTATAGTATGAATAACAGTGTGATAGGCGAAAGTAACAATAAAGGAAAAAAAATAAATTAAAACCCAATAAGTAAATACAATAGTCTATACTACATTTGAACTAAAATCACTATTTTTTTATATCATAAGTTTATATATATTTGAACCTTATTCGAGATCAGAAATGTTTTAGAGCGGACATTTTTTCGTAATTCTTTTCAGTTCATAATTTTTCTTACGTCTGTGGGAGGTAACGAATTCGCAATCCAAACAAATCATTACTCTATCGGTTCGTGGCTTCGTGACCTGGCCGCTACTAACGGCTGTATTGTATTCAGAGGAAAGAATTTTGTTCTTCCGATTCTCATATTTATCTCTACCGCTTTAATTCCAAGAAATTTAAAGTCATTTTTTTTAATTTAATCATGCCATCTAGTTTACGAAAAGTGTAACAGCCCGATCAATAACTTTTAATATCTAGGACCTTTATTATAAAGTTAATGTGACTTGAAAAAAGTTAATGTGACAAACTTGAAAACTATGTCACATTCATCTCTAGTCTCAAATCCTGTTGACACTTATGATTTGGTCGTCTTCATTAGAACATTATGTACTGTGTTGCGACTAGACATAATTATTATAATTAATTAAATCGACAGTATTTTCAAAATTTCAGGCTACGAGTAAGGGCAAATCCGAAGCCAATACACTCGCGAGTGATTGAATATATATATCGCCGTCCCTATCAAAAAATAGTAAATCCGAAAATGCAACTTTCTAGGAGAGACGAAAAACTAAACATTGGTTATTTTTCAAAAATTGGTTCACTTAAAATTTCACTATGTAACATTAATAAGAACATCTAATAGTAGCACCTGTATTAGTAGCATGCCAAATAGGGGTACAATTTTTACTTATATCGTATAATCTTTTTACTGTTGTTTGTAATTGACCTTGTTTAGAGAAAAGAGATAGCTTTGCCTATCTCCTCCATTTTGGCCAGAAAATTATGAAAAAAATTGAAAAAGTGTATTGCAACTCGTAGATTGCAAAATTAATAAAACCCAATTTAAATGATAAGGGCGATTGTAGTTTTATTCGGTGGAGGCGGCGATATATTTCATTAACAATCAAGTCAGTAACAATTTAAAACTTTCGCCGATACTGTATGTTAATTTAACACAAAGATGTATTATGTGGGATTATAACTTATAATTTGCAAAAATCATTACTTGTTTAAGACGTGTAATGAATGTGTTGGGGGTCCGATTTTTATTTAATGTGTTTAGTTAATAAGGAGTAGGGTAGGAAGTTCACCCGATGCCTAAATGTTCTGTTAATGTCGGTGCGGTTTAACAAAGAGTTTTGTATTATGTCTGTACTATTAAAATTTTGTGTTAGTAATACAACGACAACTGATCAAGACTTGATACATATCTGGAATGATAAACACGTTTCAAGTGCCAACCCCTGCCGAGATTTAATCTTAGCGACTCTTGTTGTCACTCCATGGAACTCGACAACCTCTTATTCAGAGTTGAATAAGTAGTAGACGGTAAGGAAGTCGCAGTTTCTCTCGCTAAACAGCAACTGATCGAGTCCAGACTCGGCTCTTTTGAACTCCGAAGACCAAAAATCTTATACCCAAATCATTCTGTGGACTGTTCGTTTAATCGGTTCAAGTAAGAGCTCGAGCTTATAATTCTGTGATGGTGGAAACAAAATAACTAAATCTGAGCGCAGGTACAGACATCCGGTATAGATATCCATCTACGTTGAGTGTACGCGGATAAGCTGTCAATAGTGCAAAGCAAACTATATTAAAAGGTCGGTTATTTATTTATTTAACTCGTTATTGTACACCAAGAAAAAAGAAAAAAAAGTATATAAAATAGATAAAGAAGTATAAATGGCTGTGTTGTAGCATACGGCGAATTTTAATAGACTCAGGTGGACTTATTTACTAAGGAAAAATAAATTGGGCGCTAAGTGGTAGGAGAACTTGAATGTTTTATGTACATGTATACATAAACAAGGTACTAATAATACATATATCATAAATAAAAACATACTTTAATACATAAAGTACACAGTTAAATACAATGTACATCCATTGATGAATAGATGTCTAAAAATAAAATATTACGGTGACAAGTAATAAAGCTTTCTGGTGATGGAAAAAATAGAGACTCGGTCTTTCTTACAAACACAGGCAACTTTTTTGGATTTAATTCTGTGCTGCACGAATGGCATTTGCAGATTCTGCAGGTTTAAAGTGGTAGGACGCAGATAGCGCATAAGACCTCTTTTGTGGTAGGTAAGCTTTTGAGCTTTTGGGCTTCCAGGATATCCTCGGCTTGGCCGCTATGTACTACTACTTTATCATATTGATCATAGGCAACTCGTTTTACGAGCATGCTGGTTGAATAGTAAATGATGTCTGAGAAAATAGCTATAGCGTAGGAATAATATCAGGCTTGCAATGGGCGGCTATCAGCTAACATGAAGATGGGAATATCTTTTGAAATTTTTCGTTCTCTAAAGCGGAGTGCAAGGGTTCCTGGGCGTTTGGACGTTTTCATAATATTAATTTTAAAATAAGTATAATTAAATAGATCTTTGTTGTACGGGATGTATGTGGACAAATTATTTATTACACCAGGCACAGATTGCATATAATAAGATTTTATACAATTGCTTTCAGATACAATAATTACACTTTGCGTTACCTCTCGTGTTACATATAAATAATAATATATGATACAGCCACATATAATGTTAGTTCTAAATAATTTCAGAATTTAATTTGTAGTTATTGTGAGTTTGTTATTAAAGTTTTAACTATAGCTACGTAATACGGGGTTTCGATCTTGACCTGTGTTGATTATTGCCTCATCTGTTTACAATTGGTTGCTTGTAATTGTAGTAGCTCAGTGGTTGAGGATTGAGACTTGCGATCGTAGGTCGCGGATTCGATTCGAAGTTTTCATAATTCACACTCTACAGGAATTCACATTTTATAGGAATGTCACTGTTCAGAAACAAATTTTCAGAGGATGGGCAGCAGCGTTCTCTGCGTGCTGTTATACCAGCCTGCGTTCGCCAACCCGCCGGCCAAACGTGGCGATTATGGTATGTGTATCCCCCCCTGATAATTTTGGGGGAGGCCTATAGCTAGTAGTGGGGGTCTAAGGGCTAAAATTATGAAATGGTAACGGGAAATATCTTGGGGTTCAAATTTCGATAAATATGCAATGAAACATACACAAACATTTACCAATCTAGATCAATGCTTTACGCCTAAACCCTAATCGGTTACCTGAAGCACTACCAACAATATTTTTTGTTAAGAATAAGATAACATATTTTCTCCTACTTATACAGCACAGACATTTCAGTCAGTGAAAGTTTAGATATACATAAATAATTAAAACGAATCATTTTTACGTAATTAAAATGGATATGATAATTTCCTAAATATTTTTTTTTTTTATATAACGATGTTTAATTTTTAAGCACGTGTTATTTTTATAAAGTGTATTCAAAGATATTTTAATACAATGCGGTTGCTAATTTGTAATGAAAAACCTTCATCCGTCGTTGCCTTACTATAACAATAAAAATTCAACAAATTGAATACAAAAGCTTCTAATAAAAATACAGCAGCGACAAGACGTTAGGTGATAAATAAAAAAAATCCAGCAATTCCCGGGAAAGACTAAAAACGTGACTGAACTGCAGCACTGTAAGGCCGGCTCCCCGTTGCCCGGGTTAGCTTTGTTTTTAAAACTTACAAAAAGTCAGCCCCTTCTCATTCTGGCCGAGGCAGGTACAAGATATCTTTCTTGGACCACATGTTGAAAACCTTTCCTGCGACGAAAAATTGTCACAAACCGAAAGCAACAAATAATAAATAAAATTATTTTCGAGTACTTCTACTTACGCGCGTTTGTAAATATCAAAAATAAGTTCTAGCTTAAATATTTTTTACTTAACAATAGTCCACAGAGAAATTGAGTGACTTACTGTGTTGATTTGTCAGGTCATCTTGTGTCAAACTACATTGCAGCAGCAATCCATTCGCATAATAATAAATACAACACAGCACACACACTTGTCAAATAAATACGAAAAAAACTTTTCGTCACACAAAAATATAGATTACTATATCCAGTCGATAACACAAGCACAAGGATCGTTTAAAGTCACAAGTTTCTCTTATAAAATAATATTAAAACGATTGTTTATAAATAATGATACGAGAGTAAATAATTCGACAGTAACGTCTATCGCCGGCGCGGCTTGAACCGATATAGCAAAACATGGAGGAAACGCGCCAACGGCGATTTCATCTCAATCTCGGCCGTCGAAAGGAGACAGTAACATGACAATAAACGATTGTAAGACGTCAGGTGCGAAAGAGATAGAGGTTTTCTCGTTACTCGCGTCGAACTGACATTTTATCATCTCACTCTGACACGGAGTTATTTCCGTACAAATTATATGCGGGCGTATATATTTTCCGTCTCTTTCCAGCGCGGATAGTGCTAACCAGATAATGTCTTAATCGCATTTTCTTAGCGCTATGCTGACTGATGCGCTACATAAACAATGATAATTCGCGGATTTGCATCGACGATAAAAGCTTTTTAGTGAGTTAATGGTCACCCCTTACTATTTATTATGTACTGCGCCTATAAATAGTCTAAATTGATCATAATGTACTTCCAAAAGTACTTTTCCGATAACATAATAAAGTAGGTATCTATAAATTTCATTCCATTACAAAAATATTACTTTTAGATAACTACACAAAAAATAAGTAACGTTTGAAGTATTTTGACATACTCTACCATACATCAAACCTCGAGAAACTAATTGTTTATAATTTATTTATTTATTTGAAGATAAATCGTAGTAGCTATTTACAGGTTATATGTAACGGTAATTTAATGTAATAAATAAATTTAGAAACGAACTAAATAATTATCTATTTGTAAAGTGATGAACAAATACTCGTTATGGTTGCATGTTTACATTGGTTACCACTATGCAAATATTTTTGTTCAAACATATGACGGCGCGCTGACGACTCAAGCAAAGCACTTTTCTGGGAAACTTCAGAAAAATTTCTTCTTTCAATTAGTTTGGTATAAGTTCCCACAGCTTCGAAATGTTTAGATAAAATGTTGCCTGAATAAAATCGATTGACGTACACCCTATCCAAAAATTAACACAGCAATATATTTTATATTATTTATTTATTTATTACTCTTTAATTTACATATCACAAAAGAAATATTAAGATGCATAATAACTAAGAAAATAGTACAAAAGGCGGTCTTCGGTCACGGCTCAGAGAAATATCTTAAGGGCAATCATGGTACGGATATAGTAGAACAATAAGCTAATAGTCAACGCGTACATACATATTAATTTATATGTTTATACATAGCGGTTTCACAACGATCACATTATAAAGGATGTTCGAAAATAGGTATAAAACCTTTCGCTTAGCTAACTTGATTTCTGAGCTATTCAATCATCCTTTGGAAGCTTTTACACCTGTAAACAATCACTTTGCATATTTAACATTTTTTTATGAAGATAGAAGATATACAAACACAGGAAGCAATTATTTGTTATTTCTATATTTCCGAAATAATGTAATCTTACACTTATTTATAGGCCTCGATATTGTATATACTCCCCTATCTTGTTTAATGACAGGGCACTTAAAATTTTTAATGATTTTTTCACGTTTTTCTTTTATTTCCTTTTTCTTCTTTCATTCTTCTTATGGTCATTGATTCAGTTTTCTAATATAATTCAAAATCTTTCACTCATCCATTATTTGTTCGTACATTTTCATCGCCTTCCATCCATTACTACACCTCTCAAGTATCACAGGTTTCGGTTTCTTCACAATTTTATTTGATGCTTATTCTATTTTTATTACTTCATATTATCACAATTTTTTATTATCACACGTTATCACAGTTGGTACTATTTCTAATTTTCTTAATTTATTTTTTACGTTCTTTGCTTCTATTTTGCTTACCTTACTTAAAATAATATAATCAGTGTAATAAATGTTGGCACACAAATATTTTATTGAAATTTTGTATTTTACTTGAGTCAATATTTTATATAGTGAACTTCTAAATGGGCTATCGTTCTCTTATCTACCACATAATGTGGTCCCAATTATTATACATAGAAGAGTTGTTGGAGTTTCTTCTGTCACTTTTTCTTCCAGCGCTGCTGCTTTCCCAAGTCATCACAAAGATGTTAGCCTGGCAGCAGTAACCAACCAAGTCGATGTTCAGCACTAGCAGCTGCCCATTATCGGAATGTTTAGTTCAGTGGGTATTGATAGCCCAAGATCAGGTAACCTCTCTGCCCTTATGCCAGTAGGTACTCACTTGACCCTTACTTCATGGAATGACCTGGTGCATAAGCCCCGAGGGGCCAAGTATATTCGGCTCTCCTGAGCACCCTTTTGTAAGAATCTCAAACAAATGTTGATTGTCAGCGGAATCCAAAACCAGTAATATAGCAGTAAGTAGTACCTAGTCGAGCCAAAGATCCTGAGGAGGGTCTTGAGCTTTGCTGCCGAGAAGCAGGTTTAGTGTATACGCAATCTTCGCCCTGCCCCCTCAGGTCTACAAAACGAGTAAATGCCAATAAGGCAACTCCATCCATCTGTTATAAATCGCCTCTATTGCGAAATAAAAATAAAACCAAAAGTTAAGTTATAATAAAAGTTCAAAGTTGAATAAGTTAATGTATAAAGTTTGCTTTCGTATATAATTTAATAATAAATAGTAATATAATTTAATTAATAAAGTACTCAATATACACACTTCGTGCACACTTTGCCTTTATTACTATATCCTGTTTTTTATTTACTGATGTAATTGGTTTTGAATTATTAACACTTATGTATATCTTTTGATTGGCGTGTTGAATTTATGTATATACATACATACGCAGACACAGACAGACAAAGCTGTAATAACCGTAGAGAATATCACCACTACATCACTGAATATAAATGAATATACTAGTAGTGCCGAAGAGTATATTTTGTAAAAGGCCGTTAGAAGGATTAACGTGTACAATTTTGTCAGTAACATTAGAGTAACTAATGAATTAACTTAGGTAATGAGACATTATTTTTGTCTACCCTAAGATACGAGCGTTAGTAGTCCAGCGGTAGAGGATTAAGGCTTGCAATTGCAGGTCGCGAGATCGATTCCCGGGATATAATATAATATATGATTCACGCTTTATGCATTAATTATATAGAATTGACATTGCTCACATACATGCTTCCAGAGGATGGGCAGCAGCGTTTTCTGCGTACTATAATACAACACTGCGATTGCCTACTCGTCTGCCAAGCATAACGATTATGAAATATCCCCCATAAATATCTTTAGAGAAAAGCTTTGCCTTGCAGAGGGCGTCTATGGGCTGAAAACGACAACTATGAGATATGAAATTTCAGGGTAGACACAAATAAAGCGGCGTGGATTTTGTGTTACAATATACCAATAGTCTATTAAAAATTGCTTCAGCGAATGTGCTTCATGTGTTAAGTTCCTTGTCTTGACGAATTATTCAACTTTTACTATATGAGGCCCAAAATCGAATGCCTTTGCTTATCATTGATTTTATTTAATATGAAACGTCAAGGATTTTCTAACTTTTAACCCTTTGTATTCCTGAACAACATATCCAACATGATATAGTTTAACATTTAGGTTATATTGTAGCAAACATTTAATTATACAGTTGTTTTCTTTAGACATTATCTCGATGGGTATTGGTAAATTATTTTGCGCATAAGCAATACTCTTCGATATAAAGGCCATACCCACTGAAATAAGGTATTCCGATATTGTATTATCAGACATCCGGCCGACAGACATAAAATTGAAGTGAGTGTTAATAGACAAATACAAGTCCTTAGTGACATTTTGACGATTTTTTGCATGTAAAAATGTTCCTTTTCTAACCTTCATACAGCTTATAAATTAAAGTATTTAATAAAATGATAGATTACTTTTATACTAAAGGAAAACTTAAACTAACATACATATATGTATTTTCGGTAAAAATCAATTGGACCAGTTTGCAATACATCACTTACATGATGTACTTGTCGGTCAGTTTCTTTGGACAATGTGACTCGCCAGCATTAAAAACTCTAACGATATGAAACGTTATGAGAGATTTTTTTATTGTATCCTAAAACTTTATTTATCAATAGAATGTTACTACATAACTATATAGTTATCAATAGGTGGTCAGTTTAAAAAATTAAATAACTGTAATGTCTCGTTCTATGCGGTGGATACGTTCTATAGAAAAGAAATACATATACTAAATTCACATTTGAAAGACATTTCTTGTCTTTAAAAAGAAGAGATACGTGTCTTAATTTTCTGAAAATGAATAAAACCAAAACAACGAGTTGAAATTAACATAAGACGGTTTAAATTTTTTTGCATAAAATTGAAAGAAATTGATTGCTTAATAAATTACTTCGAATATCTGTAAGAAATTCTTATATAGGTTTTATTCAAACTAAATTAATTTTATTTTACTGAACAGTAATGTAGGTGTACATTTTATTAATCTTTTACGCTAGCTGACAATGGTTTGTACCATTTGCGAACTGGTTCCAAATTACCTACTTCTTCAGGAAAGACTATCCCTGCAACAGATATTTCATGTAAACGCGATGGATTTTAATAAACTTCATTCTTGATCTGTGTAGCGCTTTCTTTTATCACAATGTAATCAGTACTATCAAGTCACCAAATCACGATATTAAGAAATGCAGTTCGACAGCTCACGTTGTAATTTAACGGTTCGTTATGAATTGCGGTCATTAATAAAAAAATGCTATTTTAAATTTAACCATTGTTGGATGAAATACTAACTACACAAAAGTGTCTATAAAAAACCGAATATAAAGAGACTTTATAGTACTCTCAGACCAAGACTGCTTGTACTAGCAAGCGCTACGTTGGACAAAATAATGACATTTAGTATTTAAGGTCGATAAAGGATGTTGAATGCTGGTCACTTTCAATCGGACCCAAAAAATCAACTGATAAGGGGATATCCTGCAATGGACTACATACTCCGGTTGAAATAATCATGAATGTTAAATACAAATTCAACTTTACCTGCTTCTATATCAGTTTGTTACTTGCTTCTCATTCTATTTAGATTTATTCTATTCACATTCTCAACATTAGAGAATAGGTGATCAAATAACTAAATTCTATGACTAATTATCGTTAGTAGAAATCTCTAACACACACGGTGTTTGAATTTTTAGATAATTACGCATACAAACATCAAAGAAACACTTCCAAGCAACCGGCTTATTCTGAGATTTTGGTCTGAATATATATTTTATGGTGAATATATCTTTATCTTGGTCGTGCATTCTTTTGCATTATGATGACCATTTTGATACTACCAGATTGCACAGTTCACAGTGCCCGGACATCTATTGGCTTTGCGATCTTAGAATTAAGAAGCGACACGAATGTAAGTAGTTTTTTAAAGTACCTAATTATCACATTAATGGACGTAATTGTCCCAGGAAGAGCCTGGTAAAGCATTCTACAGTTAGCAAAGACTACTTGACCTGGATATTTTGCATTCAGACTTCGTCATTCAGATAAAAGTCCTGGCTGTTAAATAGTTCTTATTTTATATTTACTGCAAACTTTGCCTTAATTTTGTGTTTATGTAATATTGTTGATAGATGGCCGCTGTAGTCTTGAAGTTGTGGAGTGGAAACCACGAATCGGCGCACACGGCGTCAGACAATAAGGTTATCGACAAACGCTTAACGCGGGCCGCTTCCAGCCGAAGAAGTCCTCCACCTGAAATGACGATTATGTTTAAATTATACTTTCAATAAATAGAATGTTTTGTTGTATTCAATGTTTTATCAATAAAATTATTATGCTCATCTGTCGTTAACGCGCTAATTTTAAGAGTTGCTTTTATGTTTTTCGCACACTGTGTTAGTGTTGACGTTGGTGATTTGTCTTAAAAATAAAATAGAATTAAAAAATCTTTTCATCGGATAACTTCCTTCAGATCCATGTGTACTGGATGCCTCAGATCATGATTTACGGCTAGCGCCCTGTATTACTGGTCTCCTCCGCTTTCTTCAAGTAATATGAATACAGCTGTAACAAAGCTAGATGAATTTTAATAATTTGACTTGTTAAATCTCTTTATATTCTGTACTCGAAATTAAAGCTATTTTTTCGGCCAACTAACTTACACTATCATTGTGGCTAATCGTAGCTCTTTTTTAAATAAGAGATATCGTTACAGAAATGTTCAGTTTGAATTTAATTTGCATCAAATTGCACACCTCTGAAATAATAAGTTACCTAGCGTAGAAGATAGTATAGAGTAATAAATCATTTTCTTCAAAATAAGTAAGTCATTAATTAAATGTTCGTTTCAGTTTTATTTAAAATTTTTAGCTATCTAAACAAACAAACCTCTTGCAATTTTTTTTTGTAATTTTGCATATAATTTGCATATTATGCAGAAAGTACTAAATCTTATTAACTTTAAATCGATTAGATCTTTGCAACGTTCCTGATTACCATTTTGTGTTTACTCTTATATTATTTAATTACTCTATTAACTCCGATTCAATGTCTTGATTAAAATGAATTCTTTGAAGTTGTGCATATTTCATTTTATAATGAGTGTTAATTGCGAGACAAAAAACCTCGCTATTGAGATCCGTATAGTATGTATAAGGAATGCCGTTGTCAACGCCTAGCGTGAAATCACATCTCTTTAAGGGGTTCCGTATGAATCATGCATGATCCGAGACCTCGAAAACTAACGTATCTACAGTGCAATGTCAGTACGTCTTAATGCACTTCCAACAAAAAGAGAAAATACACATCCCGCATCGATAGAACGTGACAGTAACATCTTAACGAAAACGCACTCGAAACCCTAACTTCTGTACGTTTTTTCACAAATTTTCCTCTTAAAAATAGAAAATATAAGGCTTACTTTCATTTGTAGCAATAGGGCATTAAGAGGATTTCAGAATCGAACAGGTTTTCGTTACGAATGAAATGCTCCAAGAAAAGGGACGGGGCTACAAAAAGGAATCGCGGTGAAGCAACTAAACTCGAAAGCTCAAAGGACTTGTGCTGTATTTTGTTTTGTCTGAGCGAGATAACTTGATCATCCATTCGATAAAATAAAAGTCTTAAATAACATTCGACACAAGCGATTTAAAGTCTAAGCGCAGGGCGATAAACGTTACCTCGTCCGCCTGTTTTGTGGCTTAGGTCGTTATGCTCCGGTCGTATCGTAAAAAGAACAATTTACAAGTTTGTCTGGTGCGAGTGGAGACGGCTGATAAAATGCTGGGCGTTAGAAAAGGAGGCACGACAGACCGAGTCGGAGCTTAGGTTGTGTATTTTTTCAGAGTTATTATGCCGGTTTCGATCTTTAATTAAGACATTCGTGCATTTATAATGAAATAACAATATGAGTCAACTTAACCGACACCTAAAGTCGCGGAGTATTTGACCCGAGGTTGAATTATTTAGCGGGAACAAATAAGTTATCTCAATTTTGGAATAGCGTTTTGTTCGATTTGTTTTTTTTTTTCTCGCGCTGTCTGCGGTCGGCGCTTGACGTATTGTTATTGCTTTGTATACTTATTAAAAGTTACTGAGAGTATAAATGTGTTATTTTTAACGAATTATGCTTCAATAAAGTTTAGTAATGATTAATAAACAATAAAATTACACTGTTACGAATCCTTTTAAAATAAGGGAAATTATTTAAGTAAACAAAGTATTATTCTATTTTTAATTCATGCTCTGATTGACAAATCCAAGTGGCAGTGGGCGTATAGCTTGCAGAGCGCATTATCGCTGGGATTTTAGGGTTCTGAAGTGGCAAGCACAGCGTAGGACGGGAGCCCAGTAGTGGACTTTTTGCGGCTGAAATTAATGAAGTTTTTTTTATCTTCTCTGAAGTTTCTTTTCACTTGTCGTTTTATTCCCAGCGTAATACGGTGAATTAAACTTATACGCTATATATACTTCAAGTTTTATTACTAATTTCCCAAAATTGTAAAAACAAATTACTTAAAATATTACATTAATATCAGCGACGAAAACCAAAATAAAGATCAGTGAATTTTAACTAAGTAATTCTTTTTACAATTTTGTTCAATGTATACTCAATTGTAAATAGTCTGTAAGCTTTACTTGAATATAAAGCAATTAAAAAGATTGTCTGTAATGACCTTACATGTAACACAAGAAACCTGCATTTTTTAAATAATTTAATCGCAAGACGTTTCTGTTATGTAGGAACAATTCCATAGATCACAGTTACGTAGTTTTGTAACAGATAAATATATAAATAAAAATACTACTATGGGGCTATTGCAACTATAATGTTATTTAAACACAAGTTCTAAGTTAGACGATGCTGTAAAAGATCAACAAAAGATCGATATTTGTTAAAGCTAATTTAAGGACTGAATCTATTTTAGTGTCACTATCGAAAATGTAAGTATATATAAAAGAAGCACTTTTCGACTTAAATAACATTTATTTTTTCTCTAGTTGTAACGTATTTTAACAAATGATATGGTGACTAACACGTTGTGGAATGAGCTGTCGTCAGTTGTTTCCGGGCTTGTATGTCTTGACCGTGCAAATCATATTACTCTTTATGCGGGGTTTCTGCAATAATATTAGGAACCTGCGCATTTTTTATTGCTTCATCTACCTCTGGGCTCATGGATTAAGAAATACGAACTGTAATCTCTTTATTCTAAAAGGTCAGATGCAGTTATCACTTTTGTTTGTTAGACCACTAAATAAAAAAACATTGGAACTTATTTCTGGAAGAACTTAACATGGTGATTATAGAGCTTTATCGAGTTTGCCAACTACGTCAAATGGTCATACCATGCCCACTTAATGTTAGTTGCAGGCTCTTGTTGAACGAAAGTAATCATAATATATCAGCAGATTGTCAAGTTCAAACAGCTCGCAGAAGAGATGGGCGCTGGAGTCTTAAGGCTCTGGCGTCAACTACGGAGCGGCAAACGCAGGGTAGGACTTCCGACCACAAAGCTTTCTTGTCAAGATCGTCGGAAGAAACTAGCTTCAGCTTTCATGTGATAGGGCAGACCTATGGTCAGCAATGGACGTCCTATGTCTCTAATGAACATGACGAATTATCTAAAACCCTATAATACGATTATATGGCAATGTGAACTCATTTCGCATAGATACGTTACGTCGACGATTACGTCTAACTTCTCCGACCTACCTGTGCTATATAGGTACTGCAGAGTAAAAAAACAATGGAAGCAAAAATAGAAGAAACTACTAAAAATCCGCTAAAAATTAGATTTATTTCAATAATAATAAAAGCATAAATTTAAGAAGTCATATAATAATAACATATTGCGACCAAACATATGATATTTCACTGGATTTGTTTTATCTTTTACTATGATATTATTAAAATAATAGATTATATAAATTAAATTAATTTTGGTATTATATCTTACGTAAATAAGTCTTCCGAGATAAGTTTATTTTATTACCATATACGAGTAGATTCAGCTTGTTGTTACAAATGCATGGAATATGTTTCTACTTACAAAAACATGAACATTCGTCGTTCCAGCGTTAGCCTTTAATGTAAGATATACATTTCTACAGAAATGTTTTTTTTTCAAAATAACCACACTACATGTACAAAAAGAATTGATTATTATGAAGTCATTTCATGAGAAATGGGATTACAAGGACTACATAATGTCACTTGTATAATTTCGTTAATTAATTGACAAGTCTTACTTGATCTATATTTATAACGCTCTTTAGATGTTCTAGTTAACAGAAATACAATAGTGGAAGGTAATTTTAACATATTAGTTATAATCCTTCCTTGATCGATCTGACAACAAACTGAAAAATAGCAGCTGAGGTGAACTTGCTAAATAACAGTTGTTAAAAGCTATATAATTGCATTGCATCTCTTTTGCAAAATGTACAACTAGATTAAGGATAATTATTTATGGGTATAACAAAAACTTTTGGACCTATTTCCAATGAGATACTTTAATTTATATTTTCTATTTATATAAGTTATATATGTTAGCCTATATTATATTTATAATTAGCTGAATAATAAAAGCCGTCCAAAATTATCAGACTATGTCATGAATAACACTTTACTACCATAATCGTATGAAGTGTCCTTTGATTACAGATACACAGCGAGGTCCTAAACGGAGTTATGTAATATTGTGCACAAGGTACGAAATTTTGTTGAGCGGTCCTGAAGTAATGGCTTATGGTATAAAATATTCATGTCTGCTCTCTCTACACTCATGATATAATTACTTACGAATGCACAGAAAAATCATGAAACACGAGACAAACTTACGAAACTCCTTTACTAATATTTTTTTATTTTAATTTGTTATTATGCAGTTCGTGTCGTAGGAGTATATATGAGTGTTTATTTTGAACCGGCGTACCGTGTTTGCCGTAGGCGCTTCATTAGTAACTAGGTTTGTTATAAGTTTAGTAGCTAAGCACAATCCGTAACATTCATTTCTCAACGGATTAAGAGGACGCCCAGCCTCTAAATTCACTTGAGCGGAGGTTTCATTGGCTGATCAAACAAGGCTTCCAGGGGTTACCAGATCTCGTCCAGAATAAGACTCTCCTTCTGACATATTTTTAGGGTATTAATGTATACGTAAAAACATATGTATATTACACCGATGTAAAGAGAATATAGTTTCCGAATAAACTTAAAAATAATTCGTAGTTCTCTTGTATTAAAACTAATAAAACACGTGCTTTGAAAATATACCTATGACTTTTATTTTATTAATTTACATTTATGTGTCGGCGTGACCAAGCTGCAATATAGCCTAATTGTATATAAGTAACACAGCTTAGCTACAACACAGCTGTCCTTATAAAAGCTGTTTCGTGATCCCTGAAGACCTTACGCTGTTAGTCAAATATGTAAAGATTTTCCAAAACTGCGTTCTATTGGAACTCTGTTGTGATTACGGAAATTATGTAAGTTTTGTTGACATCACTTTTAGGAAAAAAAACATTCGGTTTTATTTTTCCTATATACAAATATAGATATACATAACATAATTACTACATCATTAGGTCACATGTATCCCGTTGAGATATGTGTAGTCCGTATTACCATTAAACATGTTATAAGGGTCAAATGACCCATTTTGACCTTGTTATTGGAAATACACGTATGATCTTATTGCTTTGACACACTTTCATGACTTTTTCTGACTAATCTACAGTTATTATACTGTTTTTATTTATTTCATTGCCTTCCTAGCAGCCATATTTCATACATTCAAGCCGGGAACCTAAAGACGAGTCATTTGAGGAACGGTAGAAATTGGTACCTAGTAAGTGTGTGTTAATGTTAAGCAACAGTGACCTAGCACGGATCAGAGAATACGCCAGTTTCCACGAGATGTTTTTCTTTATTATTGGAAAGACATGATGAATTTATAACTATGTTATCATATATAATAATATTCTTTACAAAGATTGCACATTTCGAGAATCAAACTGACAACCTACAATAGTAGATCTAGGTTGTTAATGATTAGGCTATAACTATTCTATGTTAATATTTGTTTTATAGGAGACAAAAGGATAAATCTAATATCACAATTATATGTTTAATACGCGTCAGTATTAAATCCTGCAAAAAGGTTTGACAACATGCTTTAACGTTTTTTCTCAACTAAGCTTTATCTGTGACATTCTGACATTTATTATCTATGCAATTACAGTATGGTATTTATCTCCGTTGCACCTGCGATTTAGCTGATCGCGCCTTTTGTAACACGAGCACACATGACACTGAGATCCGTGTGACGTTGAACGGATGTTTTACTTGTATACGTGCTTCTTTAACAAATAAATCGACCTATACTCAGAAACAGCTATGTAATATAAGAACGTATGAACTTCGGATGGTACAATTCGCAGTTCTCATCAAAATGATCACTGCATATCATATAGACAGTGGCAGTTTCAATTACTCTTTTAATCATAAATGAATATTGAATATAAAATTCATGGTTTGAATAAAAGCTTTAAGTTGTAAATTTCATATCATTCTGAAAATAGGCACGATAGAGGTGAAATAACATTTCAATTCCTTTCAATGAAGTAATTTTTAACATTTTACTATTATAAGCTACCAGGGTGAATCAAAAAGTTCTTAGAAGTGCATATATATGAAATCTTTTTGGATCAATTTCGATGTTCAAATTAAAGAGTGTCTATCACACTATATTTATGCAGACTGTCACTTGTTTTTGTCAGTTCGTTCGCATGTAATAAATTTTTTTGTGCAACGAGTTGCTAAAAAGTCAAAATTATGGATAAAAGTGAGTTACGTGCGGTGATAAAATATCTCAGTTTGAAAAAAATGTCTACGAAGGAAATTTTTTTGGACATTCAGCAGACATTAGGGGGTGATGCTGTACCCTATTCTACGGTTGCGTACTGGGTGGCTGAATTTAAAAGAGGTAGATCAAGCTGTAAAGAAGACCCGCGTTCTGGGCGGCCTTCAACCTCCGTTACAGAAGAAAATGTCAAAAAGGTTGAGAATCTGGTTTTGGAAGACAGAAGAATGACTATAAAATATATAGCTGAGATCCTAAAGATATCTTTTGGTAGCGTTCAATCCATTTTAATTGATTCACTGGGGTTCAAAAAAGTGTCTGCAAGATGGGTGCCACGAATGTTAACCGACGAAAACAAAAAGCGACGTTTGGAAATTTCCAAGCGTAATCTCGAATTGTTCCAGCGTGATTCGGATAATTTTTGCCGTCGTCTTGTCACTATGGATGAAACGTGGGTCCACCATTTTGATCCTGAAACTAAAAGACAAAGCATGTCTTGGAAACGACCATCCTCTCCATCCATTAAGAAATTTCGAGTTGCTCCTACCGCTGGCAAAGTTATGGCCTCTGTGTTCTGGGATAGTGAAGGAATCCTTTTTATTGATTACATGCCAAAAGGCCAGACGATTACTGGACCCTATTATGCAAATTTAATCCCGAAAGTGCGTGAAGCGATTAAAGAAAAACGTTGTGGAAAACTGTCGCTGGGCGTGTTGTTCCTTCAAGATAACGCTTCTGCTCATCGATCGGAAGTTGCGCTCAACGCAATCCGCTGTGCTGGCTTCAATCTCCTTGACCACCCACCATATTCTCCGGACTTAGCCCCAAGTGATTTTAACTTATTTCCAAAATTAAGAGGAAATTCGTGGAACAAAATTTCACGATAATGACGCGGTTATAGCTGCCGTAGAGGACTTTTTAGAGAGACAAGAAAATAATTTTTTTTCACAAGGAATAAGGAAGTTAGAAACGCGTTTTTCTAAATGCATTGCATTGGAGTGAGATTATGTAGAAAAATAAAATATTATTATTTAAATCTTTGCATTTTTTAATATTGATTCCAAGAATTTTTTGATTCACCCTCGTAAATAGATGTTATAATGAGTAACTATTATGTACTAGTTTTTAATAGTCAAACTGTACGTAAAATTGTAAAAAAAATTAAC